>NC_134689.1:78049665-78649665 GCF_050947455.1 Rhinoderma darwinii
ACAGTGTAGGAGGTTAAACCTTTCAAACCCCTCGTTTATCCCGGCACTAGCCAGGATAAAGGAGGGGGGGATGCTGAGAGCTCACTAGAGCGAGGGCTTTTAACCCAATGTTGCAATGCTGCAACATTGGGAACAGCTCCATCTAGTGACCAAAAATGGGTAGTATTATAAATTAGAAATAATTTATAATATTTCCTGGACTCGTGCAAAAAAAAAAAAAAAATTTGAACAATGTTTAATCACCCACACACTAAATGTTTAATTTTTTAAAAAAAAACATGTTTTTAGGGCAACACCATGCCTTTAAATATGAGTATTCAAAAGTGGGATTTAAATCCACGCCTTCACGAGAGACTGCTCGGTCATACTATCCTACACAAATAAGAAAACTTTCAAGATTGGATGCCAAGCCAGTCATCTGAAGAGTCTAACATTTTGGGGCGTGTTTTGGCATAGTGGGTTTTTTCACTAGCGCTGTCGGAAATGACATTGCAGTGTGTTTAAGAAAAGTTGTATTGTCAGAAGTGGGATTTGAACCCACGCCTCCAGGGGAGACTGCGACCTTAACGCAGCGCCTTAGACCGCTCGGCCATCCTGACTTATAGAAAAGCCAAGCCTTTCAGATATGGAAGAAAAAACCGTCATGTTAAGGGTCCAGTTTTTGGGAATTTAAAATAGAAAGATTAGAACTGTTTCTTGTCCATTTCCATCATGTAGTTATTGGTTTATGATTAACAGTGCTGTAACAAAGAGGTCCTGAAGAACCCTTGTTCTTGCTTTAACCTGAAAATACAGAAAAACTACCCTGGGAGGTACCCAGCAGTAGTTTAGTGGAGTTCCATTCTCTATAACATTCACTCAAGTAAGCAGAGGAATCTGTATTGTCTTACATAGTTACTTAAATATGAAATAGAAAATAGAAAGATTAGTACTGTTTCTTGTCCATTTCCATCATGTAGTTATTGGTTTATGATTAACAGTGCTGTAAAAAAGAGGTCCTGAAGAACCCTTGTTCTTGCTTTAACCTGAAAATACAGAAAAACTACCCTGGGAGGTACCCAGCAGTAGTTTAGTGGAGTTCCATTCTCTATAACATTCACTCAAGTAAGCAGAGGAATCGGTATTGTCTTACATAGTTTACTTAAATATGAATATTCAAAAGTGGGATTTAAATCCACGCCTTCACGAGAGACTGCTCGGTCATCCTATCCTACACAAATAAGTAAACTTTCAAGATTGGATGCCAAGCCAGTTATCTGAAGAGTCTAACATTTTGGGGCGTGTTTTGGCATAGTGGGTTTTTTCACTAGCGCTGTCGGAATGACATTGCAGTGTGTTTAATAAAAATTGTATTGTCAGAAGTGGGATTTGAACCCACGCCTCCAAGGGAGACTGCGACCTTAACGCAGCGCCTTAGACCGCTCGGCCATCCTGACTTATAGAAAAGCCAAGCCTTTCAGATATGGAAGAAAAAACCGTAATGTTAAGGGTCCAGTTTTTAGGAATTTAAAATAGAAAGATTAGTACTGTTTCTTGTCCATTTCCATCATGTAGTTATTGGTTTATGATTAACAGTGCTGTAAAAAAGAGGTCCTGATGAACCCTTGTTCTTGCTTTAACCTGAAAATACAGAAAAACTACCCTGGGAGGTACCCAGCAGTAGTTTAGTGGAGTTCCATTCTCTATAACATTCACTCAAGTAAGCAGAGGAATCGGTATTGTCTTACATAGTTTACTTAAATATGAGTATTCAAAAGTGGGATTTAAATCCACGCCTTCACGAGAGACTGCTCGGTCATCCTATCCTACACAAATAAGAAAACTTTCAAGATTGGATGCCAAGCCAGTCATCTGAAGAGTCTAACATTTTGGGGCGTGTTTTGGCATAGTGGGTTTTTTCACTAGCGCTGTCGGAATGACATTGCAGTGTGTTTAAGAAAAGTTGTATTGTCAGAAGTGGGATTTGAACCCACGCCTCCAGGGGAGACTGCGACCTTAACGCAGCGCCTTAGACCGCTCGGCCATCCTGACTTATAGAAAAGCCAAGCCTTTCAGATATGGAAGAAAAAACCGTCATGTTAAGGGTCCAGTTCTTGGGAATTTAAAATAGAAAGATTAGAACTGTTTCTTGTCTATTTCCATCATGTAGTTATTGGTTTATGATTAACAGTGCTGTAACAAAGAGGTACTGAAGAACCCTTGTTCTTGCTTTAACCTGAAAATACAGAAAAACTACCCTGGGAGGTACCCAGCAGTAGTTTAGTGGAGTTCCATTCTCTATAACATTCACTCAAGTAAGCAGAGGAATCGGTATTGTCTTACATAGTTTACTTAAATATGAGTATTCAAAAGTGGGATTTAAATCCACGCCTTCACGAGAGACTGCTCGGTCATCCTATCCTACACAAATAAGAAAACTTTCAAGATTGGATGCCAAGCCAGTCATCTGAAGAGTCTAACATTTTGGGGCGTGTTTTGGCATAGTGGGTTTTTTCACTAGCGCTGTCGGAATGACATTGCAGTGTGTTTAATAAAAGTTGTATTGTCAGAAGTGGGATTTGAACTCACGCCTCCAGGGGAGACTGCGACCTTAACGCAGCGCCTTAGACCGCTCGGCCATCCTGACTTATAGAAAAGCCAAGCCTTTCAGATATGGAAGAAAAAACCGTCATGTTAAGGGTCCAGTTTTTGGGAATTTAAAATAGAAAGATTAGAACTGTTTCTTGTCCATTTCCATCATGTAGTTATTGGTTTATGATTAACAGTGCTGTAACAAAGAGGTCCTGAAGAACCCTTGTTCTTGCTTTAACCTGAAAATACAGAAAAACTACCCTGGGAGGTACCCAGCAGTAGTTTAGTGGAGTTCCATTCTCTATAACATTCACTCAAGTAAGCAGAGGAATCTGTATTGTCTTACATAGTTACTTAAATATGAAATAGAAAATAGAAAGATTAGTACTGTTTCTTGTCCATTTCCATCATGTAGTTATTGGTTTATGATTAACAGTGCTGTAAAAAAGAGGTCCTGAAGAACCCTTGTTCTTGCTTTAACCTGAAAATACAGAAAAACTACCCTGGGAGGTACCCAGCAGTAGTTTAGTGGAGTTCCATTCTCTATAACATTCACTCAAGTAAGCAGAGGAATCGGTATTGTCTTACATAGTTTACTTAAATATGAGTATTCAAAAGTGGGATTTAAATCCACGCCTTCACGAGAGACTGCTCGGTCATCCTATCCTACACAAATAAGAAAACTTTCAAGATTGGATGCCAAGCCAGTCATCTGAAGAGTCTAACATTTTGGGGCGTGTTTTGGCATAGTGGGTTTTTTCACTAGCGCTGTCGGAATGACATTGCAGTGTGTTTAAGAAAAGTTGTATTGTCAGAAGTGGAATTTGAACCCACGCCTCCAGGGGAGACTGCGACCTTAACGCAGCGCCTTAGACCGCTCGGCCATCCTGACTTATAGAAAAGCCAAGCCTTTCAGATATGGAAGAAAAAACCGTCATGTTAAGGGTCCAGTTTTTGGGAATTTAAAATAGAAAGATTAGAACTGTTTCTTGTCCATTTCCATCATGTAGTTATTGGTTTATGATTAACAGTGCTGTAACAAAGAGGTCCTGAAGAACCCTTGTTCTTGCTTTAACCTGAAAATACAGAAAAACTACCCTGGGAGGTACCCAGCAGTAGTTTAGTGGAGTTCCATTCTCTATAACATTCACTCAAGTAAGCAGAGGAATCTGTATTGTCTTACATAGTTACTTAAATATGAAATAGAAAATAGAAAGATTAGTACTGTTTCTTGTCCATTTCCATCATGTAGTTATTGGTTTATGATTAACAGTGCTGTAAAAAAGAGGTCCTGAAGAACCCTTGTTCTTGCTTTAACCTGAAAATACAGAAAAACTACCCTGGGAGGTACCCAGCAGTAGTTTAGTGGAGTTCCATTCTCTATAACATTCACTCAAGTAAGCAGAGGAATCGGTATTGTCTTACATAGTTTACTTAAATATGAATATTCAAAAGTGGGATTTAAATCCACGCCTTCACGAGAGACTGCTCGGTCATCCTATCCTACACAAATAAGTAAACTTTCAAGATTGGATGCCAAGCCAGTTATCTGAAGAGTCTAACATTTTGGGGCGTGTTTTGGCATAGTGGGTTTTTTCACTAGCGCTGTCGGAATGACATTGCAGTGTGTTTAATAAAAATTGTATTGTCAGAAGTGGGATTTGAACCCACGCCTCCAAGGGAGACTGCGACCTTAACGCAGCGCCTTAGACCGCTCGGCCATCCTGACTTATAGAAAAGCCAAGCCTTTCAGATATGGAAGAAAAAACCGTAATGTTAAGGGTCCAGTTTTTAGGAATTTAAAATAGAAAGATTAGTACTGTTTCTTGTCCATTTCCATCATGTAGTTATTGGTTTATGATTAACAGTGCTGTAAAAAAGAGGTCCTGAAGAACCCTTGTTCTTGCTTTAACCTGAAAATACAGAAAAACTACCCTGGGAGGTACCCAGCAGTAGTTTAGTGGAGTT
This sequence comes from Rhinoderma darwinii, assembly GCF_050947455.1. Classification (NCBI taxonomy): domain Eukaryota; kingdom Metazoa; phylum Chordata; class Amphibia; order Anura; family Rhinodermatidae; genus Rhinoderma; species Rhinoderma darwinii. Next base: position 78,054,205 of record NC_134689.1, read on the forward strand.
CCATTCTCTATAACATTCACTCAAGTAAGCAGAGGAATCGGTATTGTCTTACATAGTTTACTTAAATATGAGTATTCAAAAGTGGGATTTAAATCCACGCCTTCACGAGAGACTGCTCGGTCATCCTATCCTACACAAATAAGAAAACTTTCAAGATTGGATGCCAAGCCAGTCATCTGAAGAGTCTAACATTTTGGGGCGTGTTTTGGCATAGTGGGTTTTTTCACTAGCGCTGTCGGAATGACATTGCAGTGTGTTTAAGAAAAGTTGTATTGTCAGAAGTGGGATTTGAACCCACGCCTCCAGGGGAGACTGCGACCTTAACGCAGCGCCTTAGACCGCTCGGCCATCCTGACTTATAGAAAAGCCAAGCCTTTCAGATATGGAAGAAAAAACCGTCATGTTAAGGGTCCAGTTCTTGGGAATTTAAAATAGAAAGATTAGAACTGTTTCTTGTCTATTTCCATCATGTAGTTATTGGTTTATGATTAACAGTGCTGTAACAAAGAGGTACTGAAGAACCCTTGTTCTTGCTTTAACCTGAAAATACAGAAAAACTACCCTGGGAGGTACCCAGCAGTAGTTTAGTGGAGTTCCATTCTCTATAACATTCACTCAAGTAAGCAGAGGAATCGGTATTGTCTTACATAGTTTACTTAAATATGAGTATTCAAAAGTGGGATTTAAATCCACGCCTTCACGAGAGACTGCTCGGTCATCCTATCCTACACAAATAAGAAAACTTTCAAGATTGGATGCCAAGCCAGTCATCTGAAGAGTCTAACATTTTGGGGCGTGTTTTGGCATAGTGGGTTTTTTCACTAGCGCTGTTGGAATGACATTGCAGTGTGTTTAAGAAAAGTTGTTTTGTCAGAAGTGGGATTTGAGCCCACGCCTCCAGGGGAGACTGCGACCTTAACGCAGCGCCTTAGACCGCTCGGCCATCCTGACTTATAGAAAAGCCAAGCCTTTCAGATATGGAAGAAAAAACCGTCATGTTAAGGGTCCAGTTTTTGGGAATTTAAAATAGAAAGATTAGAACTGTTTCTTGTCCATTTCCATCATGTAGTTATTGGTTTATGATTAACAGTGCTGTAACAAAGAGGTACTGAAGAACCCTTGTTCTTGCTTTAACCTGAAAATACAGAAAAACTACCCTGGGAGGTACCCAGCAGTAGTTTAGTGGAGTTCCATTCTCTATAACATTCACTCAAGTAAGCAGAGGAATCTGTATTGTCTTACATAGTTACTTAAATATGAAATAGAAAATAGAAAGATTAGTACTGTTTCTTGTCCATTTCCATCATGTAGTTATTGGTTTATGATTAACAGTGCTGTAAAAAAGAGGTCCTGAAGAACCCTTGTTCTTGCTTTAACCTGAAAATACAGAAAAACTACCCTGGGAGGTACCCAGCAGTAGTTTAGTGGAGTTCCATTCTCTATAACATTCACTCAAGTAAGCAGAGGAATCGGTATTGTCTTACATAGTTTACTTAAATATGAGTATTCAAAAGTGGGATTTAAATCCACGCCTTCACGAGAGACTGCTCGGTCATCCTATCCTACACAAATAAGAAAACTTTCAAGATTGGATGCCAAGCCAGTCATCTGAAGAGTCTAACATTTTGGGGCGTGTTTTGGCATAGTGGGTTTTTTCACTAGCGCTGTCGGAATGACATTGCAGTGTGTTTAAGAAAAGTTGTTTTGTCAGAAGTGGGATTTGAACCCACGCCTCCAGGGGAGACTGCGACCTTAACGCAGCGCCTTAGACCGCTCGGCCATCCTGACTTATAGAAAAGCCAAGCCTTTCAGATATGGAAGAAAAAACCGTCATGTTAAGGGTCCAGTTTTTGGGAATTTAAAATAGAAAGATTAGAACTGTTTCTTGTCCATTTCCATCATGTAGTTATTGGTTTATGATTAACAGTGCTGTAACAAAGAGGTACTGAAGAACCCTTGTTCTTGCTTTAACCTGAAAATACAGAAAAACTACCCTGGGAGGTACCCAGCAGTAGTTTAGTGGAGTTCCATTCTCTATAACAGTGCTGTAACAAAGAGGTACTGAAGAACCCTTGTTCTTGCTTTAACCTGAAAATACAGAAAAACTACCCTGGGAGGTACCCAGCAGTAGTTTAGTGGAGTTCCATTCTCTATAACATTCACTCAAGTAAGCAGAGGAATCTGTATTGTCTTACATAGTTACTTAAATATGAAATAGAAAATAGAAAGATTAGTACTGTTTCTTGTCCATTTCCATCATGTAGTTATTGGTTTATGATTAACAGTGCTGTAAAAAAGAGGTCCTGAAGAACCCTTGTTCTTGCTTTAACCTGAAAATACAGAAAAACTACCCTGGGAGGTACCCAGCAGTAGTTTAGTGGAGTTCCATTCTCTATAACATTCACTCAAGTAAGCAGAGGAATCGGTATTGTCTTACATAGTTTACTTAAATATGAGTATTCAAAAGTGGGATTTAAATCCACGCCTTCACGAGAGACTGCTCGGTCATCCTATCCTACACAAATAAGAAAACTTTCAAGATTGGATGCCAAGCCAGTCATCTGAAGAGTCTAACATTTTGGGGCGTGTTTTGGCATAGTGGGTTTTTTCACTAGCGCTGTCGGAATGACATTGCAGTGTGTTTAAGAAAAGTTGTATTGTCAGAAGTGGGATTTGAACCCACGCCTCCAGGGGAGACTGCGACCTTAACGCAGCGCCTTAGACCGCTCGGCCATCCTGACTTATAGAAAAGCCAAGCCTTTCAGATATGGAAGAAAAAACCGTCATGTTAAGGGTCCAGTTCTTGGGAATTTAAAATAGAAAGATTAGAACTGTTTCTTGTCTATTTCCATCATGTAGTTATTGGTTTATGATTAACAGTGCTGTAACAAAGAGGTACTGAAGAACCCTTGTTCTTGCTTTAACCTGAAAATACAGAAAAACTACCCTGGGAGGTACCCAGCAGTAGTTTAGTGGAGTTCCATTCTCTATAACATTCACTCAAGTAAGCAGAGGAATCGGTATTGTCTTACATAGTTTACTTAAATATGAGTATTCAAAAGTGGGATTTAAATCCACGCCTTCACGAGAGACTGCTCGGTCATCCTATCCTACACAAATAAGAAAACTTTCAAGATTGGATGCCAAGCCAGTCATCTGAAGAGTCTAACATTTTGGGGCGTGTTTTGGCATAGTGGGTTTTTTCACTAGCGCTGTCGGAATGACATTGCAGTGTGTTTAAGAAAAGTTGTATTGTCAGAAGTGGGATTTGAACCCACGCCTCCAGGGGAGACTGCGACCTTAACACAGCGCCTTAGACCGCTCGGCCATCCTGACTTATAGAAAAGCCAAGCCTTTCAGATATGGAAGAAAAAACCGTCATGTTAAGGGTCCAGTTTTTGGGAATTTAAAATAGAAAGATTAGAACTGTTTCTTGTCCATTTCCATCATGTAGTTATTGGTTTATGATTAACAGTGCTGTAACAAAGAGGTACTGAAGAACCCTTGTTCTTGCTTTAACCTGAAAATACAGAAAAACTACCCTGGGAGGTACCCAGCAGTAGTTTAGTGGAGTTCCATTCTCTATAACATTCACTCAAGTAAGCAGAGGAATCTGTATTGTCTTACATAGTTACTTAAATATGAAATAGAAAATAGAAAGATTAGTACTGTTTCTTGTCCATTTCCATCATGTAGTTATTGGTTTATGATTAACAGTGCTGTAAAAAAGAGGTCCTGAAGAACCCTTGTTCTTGCTTTAACCTGAAAATACAGAAAAACTACCCTGGGAGGTACCCAGCAGTAGTTTAGTGGAGTTCCATTCTCTATAACATTCACTCAAGTAAGCAGAGGAATCGGTATTGTCTTACATAGTTTACTTAAATATGAGTATTCAAAAGTGGGATTTAAATCCACGCCTTCACGAGAGACTGCTCGGTCATCCTATCCTACACAAATAAGAAAACTTTCAAGATTGGATGCCAAGCCAGTCATCTGAAGAGTCTAACATTTTGGGGCGTGTTTTGGCATAGTGGGTTTTTTCACTAGCGCTGTCGGAATGACATTGCAGTGTGTTTAAGAAAAGTTGTATTGTCAGAAGTGGGATTTGAACCCACGCCTCCAGGGGAGACTGCGACCTTAACGCAGCGCCTTAGACCGCTCGGCCATCCTGACTTATAGAAAAGCCAAGCCTTTCAGATATGGAAGAAAAAACCGTCATGTTAAGGGTCCAGTTTTTGGGAATTTAAAATAGAAAGATTAGAACTGTTTCTTGTCCATTTCCATCATGTAGTTATTGGTTTATGATTAACAGTGCTGTAACAAAGAGGTACTGAAGAACCCTTGTTCTTGCTTTAACCTGAAAATACAGAAAAACTACCCTGGGAGGTACCCAGCAGTAGTTTAGTGGAGTTCCATTCTCTATAACATTCACTCAAGTAAGCAGAGGAATCTGTATTGTCTTACATAGTTACTTAAATATGAAATAGAAAATAGAAAGATTAGTACTGTTTCTTGTCCATTTCCATCATGTAGTTATTGGTTTATGATTAACAGTGCTGTAAAAAAGAGGTCCTGAAGAACCCTTGTTCTTGCTTTAACCTGAAAATACAGAAAAACTACCCTGGGAGGTACCCAGCAGTAGTTTAGTGGAGTTCCATTCTCTATAACATTCACTCAAGTAAGCAGAGGAATCGGTATTGTCTTACATAGTTTACTTAAATATGAGTATTCAAAAGTGGGATTTAAATCCACGCCTTCACGAGAGACTGCTCGGTCATCCTATCCTACACAAATAAGAAAACTTTCAAGATTGGATGCCAAGCCAGTCATCTGAAGAGTCTAACATTTTGGGGCGTGTTTTGGCATAGTGGGTTTTTTCACTAGCGCTGTCGGAATGACATTGCAGTGTGTTTAAGAAAAGTTGTATTGTCAGAAGTGGGATTTGAACCCACGCCTCCAGGGGAGACTGCGACCTTAACGCAGCGCCTTAGACCGCTCGGCCATCCTGACTTATAGAAAAGGCAAGCCTTTCAGATATGGAAGAAAAAACCGTCATGTTAAGGGTCCAGTTTTTGGGAATTTAAAATAGAAAGATTAGAACTGTTTCTTGTCCATTTCCATCATGTAGTTATTGGTTTATGATTAACAGTGCTGTAACAAAGAGGTCCTGAAGAACCCTTGTTCTTGCTTTAACCTGAAAATACAGAAAAACTACCCTGGGAGGTACCCAGCAGTAGTTTAGTGGAGTTCCATTCTCTATAACATTCACTCAAGTAAGCAGAGGAATCTGTATTGTCTTACATAGTTACTTAAATATGAAATAGAAAATAGAAAGATTAGTACTGTTTCTTGTCCATTTCCATCATGTAGTTATTGGTTTATGATTAACAGTGCTGTAAAAAAGAGGTCCTGAAGAACCCTTGTTCTTGCTTTAACCTGAAAATACAGAAAAACTACCCTGGGAGGTACCCAGCAGTAGTTTAGTGGAGTTCCATTCTCTATAACATTCACTCAAGTAAGCAGAGGAATCGGTATTGTCTTACATAGTTTACTTAAATATGAGTATTCAAAAGTGGGATTTAAATCCACGCCTTCACGAGAGACTGCTCGGTCATCCTATCCTACACAAATAAGAAAACTTTCAAGATTGGATGCCAAGCCAGTCATCTGAAGAGTCTAACATTTTGGGGCGTGTTTTGGCATAGTGGGTTTTTTCACTAGCGCTGTCGGAATGACATTGCAGTGTGTTTAAGAAAAGTTGTATTGTCAGAAGTGGAATTTGAACCCACGCCTCCAGGGGAGACTGCGACCTTAACGCAGCGCCTTAGACCGCTCGGCCATCCTGACTTATAGAAAAGCCAAGCCTTTCAGATATGGAAGAAAAAACCGTCATGTTAAGGGTCCAGTTTTTGGGAATTTAAAATAGAAAGATTAGAACTGTTTCTTGTCCATTTCCATCATGTAGTTATTGGTTTATGATTAACAGTGCTGTAACAAAGAGGTCCTGAAGAACCCTTGTTCTTGCTTTAACCTGAAAATACAGAAAAACTACCCTGGGAGGTACCCAGCAGTAGTTTAGTGGAGTTCCATTCTCTATAACATTCACTCAAGTAAGCAGAGGAATCTGTATTGTCTTACATAGTTACTTAAATATGAAATAGAAAATAGAAAGATTAGTACTGTTTCTTGTCCATTTCCATCATGTAGTTATTGGTTTATGATTAACAGTGCTGTAAAAAAGAGGTCCTGAAGAACCCTTGTTCTTGCTTTAACCTGAAAATACAGAAAAACTACCCTGGGAGGTACCCAGCAGTAGTTTAGTGGAGTTCCATTCTCTATAACATTCACTCAAGTAAGCAGAGGAATCGGTATTGTCTTACATAGTTTACTTAAATATGAATATTCAAAAGTGGGATTTAAATCCACGCCTTCACGAGAGACTGCTCGGTCATCCTATCCTACACAAATAAGTAAACTTTCAAGATTGGATGCCAAGCCAGTTATCTGAAGAGTCTAACATTTTGGGGCGTGTTTTGGCATAGTGGGTTTTTTCACTAGCGCTGTCGGAATGACATTGCAGTGTGTTTAATAAAAATTGTATTGTCAGAAGTGGGATTTGAACCCACGCCTCCAGGGGAGACTGCGACCTTAACGCAGCGCCTTAGACCGCTCGGCCATCCTGACTTATAGAAAAGCCAAGCCTTTCAGATATGGAAGAAAAAACCGTAATGTTAAGGGTCCAGTTTTTAGGAATTTAAAATAGAAAGATTAGTACTGTTTCTTGTCCATTTCCATCATGTAGTTATTGGTTTATGATTAACAGTGCTGTAAAAAAGAGGTCCTGAAGAACCCTTGTTCTTGCTTTAACCTGAAAATACAGAAAAACTACCCTGGGAGGTACCCAGCAGTAGTTTAGTGGAGTTCCATTCTCTATAACATTCACTCAAGTAAGCAGAGGAATCGGTATTGTCTTACATAGTTTACTTAAATATGAATATTCAAAAGTGGGATTTAAATCCACGCCTTCACGAGAGACTGCTCGGTCATCCTATCCTACACAAATAAGTAAACTTTCAAGATTGGATGCCAAGCCAGTTATCTGAAGAGTCTAACATTTTGGGGCGTGTTTTGGCATAGTGGGTTTTTTCACTAGCGCTGTCGGAATGACATTGCAGTGTGTTTAATAAAAATTGTATTGTCAGAAGTGGGATTTGAACCCACGCCTCCAGGGGAGACTGCGACCTTAACGCAGCGCCTTAGACCGCTCGGCCATCCTGACTTATAGAAAAGCCAAGCCTTTCAGATATGGAAGAAAAAACCGTAATGTTAAGGGTCCAGTTTTTAGGAATTTAAAATAGAAAGATTAGTACTGTTTCTTGTCCATTTCCATCATGTAGTTATTGGTTTATGATTAACAGTGCTGTAAAAAAGAGGTCCTGAAGAACCCTTGTTCTTGCTTTAACCTGAAAATACAGAAAAACTACCCTGGGAGGTACCTAGCAGTAGTTTAGTGGAGTTCCATTCTCTATAACATTCACTCAAGTAAGCAGAGGAATCGGTATTGTCTTACATAGTTTACTTAAATATGAGTATTCAAAAGTGGGATTTAAATCCACGCCTTCACGAGAGACTGCTCGGTCATCCTATCCTACACAAATAAGAAAACTTTCAAGATTGGATGCCAAGCCAGTCATCTGAAGAGTCTAACATTTTGGGGCGTGTTTTGGCATAGTGGGTTTTTTCACTAGCGCTGTCGGAATGACATTGCAGTGTGTTTAAGAAAAGTTGTATTGTCAGAAGTGGGATTTGAACCCACGCCTCCAGGGGAGACTGCGACCTTAACGCAGCGCCTTAGACCGCTCGGCCATCCTGACTTATAGAAAAGCCAAGCCTTTCAGATATGGAAGAAAAAACCGTCATGTTAAGGGTCCAGTTTTTGGGAATTTAAAATAGAAAGATTAGAACTGTTTCTTGTCCATTTCCATCATGTAGTTATTGGTTTATGATTAACAGTGCTGTAACAAAGAGGTACTGAAGAACCCTTGTTCTTGCTTTAACCTGAAAATACAGAAAAACTACCCTGGGAGGTACCCAGCAGTAGTTTAGTGGAGTTCCATTCTCTATAACATTCACTCAAGTAAGCAGAGGAATCTGTATTGTCTTACATAGTTACTTAAATATGAAATAGAAAATAGAAAGATTAGTACTGTTTCTTGTCCATTTCCATCATGTAGTTATTGGTTTATGATTAACAGTGCTGTAAAAAAGAGGTCCTGAAGAACCCTTGTTCTTGCTTTAACCTGAAAATACAGAAAAACTACCCTGGGAGGTACCCAGCAGTAGTTTAGTGGAGTTCCATTCTCTATAACATTCACTCAAGTAAGCAGAGGAATCTGTATTGTCTTACATAGTTACTTAAATATGAAATAGAAAATAGAAAGATTAGTACTGTTTCTTGTCCATTTCCATCATGTAGTTATTGGTTTATGATTAACAGTGCTGTAAAAAAGAGGTCCTGAAGAACCCTTGTTCTTGCTTTAACCTGAAAATACAGAAAAACTACCCTGGGAGGTACCCAGCAGTAGTTTAGTGGAGTTCCATTCTCTATAACATTCACTCAAGTAAGCAGAGGAATCGGTATTGTCTTACATAGTTTACTTAAATATGAGTATTCAAAAGTGGGATTTAAATCCACGCCTTCACGAGAGACTGCTCGGTCATCCTATCCTACACAAATAAGAAAACTTTCAAGATTGGATGCCAAGCCAGTCATCTGAAGAGTCTAACATTTTGGGGCGTGTTTTGGCATAGTGGGTTTTTTCACTAGCGCTGTCGGAATGACATTGCAGTGTGTTTAAGAAAAGTTGTATTGTCAGAAGTGGGATTTGAACCCACGCCTCCAGGGGAGACTGCGACCTTAACGCAGCGCCTTAGACCGCTCGGCCATCCTGACTTATAGAAAAGCCAAGCCTTTCAGATATGGAAGAAAAAACCGTCATGTTAAGGGTCCAGTTTTTGGGAATTTAAAATAGAAAGATTAGAACTGTTTCTTGTCCATTTCCATCATGTAGTTATTGGTTTATGATTAACAGTGCTGTAACAAAGAGGTACTGAAGAACCCTTGTTCTTGCTTTAACCTGAAAATACAGAAAAACTACCCTGGGAGGTACCCAGCAGTAGTTTAGTGGAGTTCCATTCTCTATAACATTCACTCAAGTAAGCAGAGGAATCTGTATTGTCTTACATAGTTACTTAAATATGAAATAGAAAATAGAAAGATTAGTACTGTTTCTTGTCCATTTCCATCATGTAGTTATTGGTTTATGATTAACAGTGCTGTAAAAAAGAGGTCCTGAAGAACCCTTGTTCTTGCTTTAACCTGAAAATACAGAAAAACTACCCTGGGAGGTACCCAGCAGTAGTTTAGTGGAGTTCCATTCTCTATAACATTCACTCAAGTAAGCAGAGGAATCTGTATTGTCTTACATAGTTACTTAAATATGAAATAGAAAATAGAAAGATTAGTACTGTTTCTTGTCCATTTCCATCATGTAGTTATTGGTTTATGATTAACAGTGCTGTAAAAAAGAGGTCCTGAAGAACCCTTGTTCTTGCTTTAACCTGAAAATACAGAAAAACTACCCTGGGAGGTACCCAGCAGTAGTTTAGTGGAGTTCCATTCTCTATAACATTCACTCAAGTAAGCAGAGGAATCGGTATTGTCTTACATAGTTTACTTAAATATGAGTATTCAAAAGTGGGATTTAAATCCACGCCTTCACGAGAGACTGCTCGGTCATCCTATCCTACACAAATAAGAAAACTTTCAAGATTGGATGCCAAGCCAGTCATCTGAAGAGTCTAACATTTTGGGGCGTGTTTTGGCATAGTGGGTTTTTTCACTAGCGCTGTCGGAATGACATTGCAGTGTGTTTAAGAAAAGTTGTATTGTCAGAAGTGGGATTTGAACCCACGCCTCCAGGGGAGACTGCGACCTTAACGCAGCGCCTTAGACCGCTCGGCCATCCTGACTTATAGAAAAGCCAAGCCTTTCAGATATGGAAGAAAAAACCGTCATGTTAAGGGTCCAGTTTTTGGGAATTTAAAATAGAAAGATTAGAACTGTTTCTTGTCCATTTCCATCATGTAGTTATTGGTTTATGATTAACAGTGCTGTAACAAAGAGGTCCTGAAGAACCCTTGTTCTTGCTTTAACCTGAAAATACAGAAAAACTACCCTGGGAGGTACCCAGCAGTAGTTTAGTGGAGTTCCATTCTCTATAACATTCACTCAAGTAAGCAGAGGAATCGGTATTGTCTTACATAGTTTACTTAAATATGAGTATTCAAAAGTGGGATTTAAATCCACGCCTTCACGAGAGACTGCTCGGTCATCCTATCCTACACAAATAAGAAAACTTTCAAGATTGGATGCCAAGCCAGTCATCTGAAGAGTCTAACATTTTGGGGCGTGTTTTGGCATAGTGGGTTTTTTCACTAGCGCTGTCGGAATGACATTGCAGTGTGTTTAATAAAAGTTGTATTGTCAGAAGTGGGATTTGAACCCACGTCTCCAGGGGAGACTGCGACCTTAACGCAGCGCCTTAGACCGCTCGGCCATCCTGACTTATAGAAAAGCCAAGCCTTTCAGAAATGGAAGAAAAAACTGTAATGTGAGGGTCCAGTTTTTAGGAATTTAAAATAGAAAGATTAGAACTGTTTCTTGTCCATTTCCATCATGTAGTTATTGGTTTATGATTAACAGTGCTGTAACAAAGAGGTCCTGAAGAACCCTTGTTCTTGCTTTAACCTGAAAATACAGAAAAACTACCCTGGGAGGTACCCAGCAGTAGTTTAGTGGAGTTCCATTCTCTATAACATTCACTCAAGTAAGCAGAGGAATCTGTATTGTCTTACATAGTTACTTAAATATGAAATAGAAAATAGAAAGATTAGTACTGTTTCTTGTCCATTTCCATCATGTAGTTATTGGTTTATGATTAACAGTGCTGTAAAAAAGAGGTCCTGAAGAACCCTTGTTCTTGCTTTAACCTGAAAATACAGAAAAACTACCCTGGGAGGTACCCAGCAGTAGTTTAGTGGAGTTCCATTCTCTATAACATTCACTCAAGTAAGCAGAGGAATCGGTATTGTCTTACATAGTTTACTTAAATATGAATATTCAAAAGTGGGATTTAAATCCACGCCTTCACGAGAGACTGCTCGGTCATCCTATCCTACACAAATAAGTAAACTTTCAAGATTGGATGCCAAGCCAGTTATCTGAAGAGTCTAACATTTTGGGGCGTGTTTTGGCATAGTGGGTTTTTTTCACTAGCGCTGTCGGAATGACATTGCAGTGTGTTTATGAAAAGTTGTATTGTCAGAAGTGGGATTTGAACCCACGCCTCCAGGGGAGACTGCGACCTGAACGCAACGCCTTAGACCGCTCGGCCATCCTGACTTATAGAAAAGCCAAGCCTTTCAGAAATGGAAGAAAAAACCGTCATGTTAAGGGTCCAGTTTTTGGGACTTTAAAATAGAAAGATTAGAACTGTTTCTTGTCCATTTCCATCATGTAGTTATTGGTTTATGATTAACAGTGCTGTAACAAAGAGGTCCTGAATAACTCTTGTTCTTGCTTTAACCTGAAAATACAGAAAAACTACCCTGGGAGGTACCCAGCAGTAGTTTAGTGGAGTTCCATTCTCTATAACATTCACTCAAGTAAGCAGAGGAATCGGTATTGTCTTACATAGTTTACTTAAATATGAGTATTCAAAAGTGGGATTTAAATCCACGCCTTCACGAGAGACTGCTCGGTCATCCTATCCTACACAAATAAGAAAACTTTCAAGATTGGATGCCAAGCCAGTTATCTGAAGAGTCTAACATTTTGGGGCGTGTTTTGGCATAGTGGGTTTTTTCACTAGCGCTGTCGGAATGACATTGCAGTGTGTTTAATAAAAATTGTATTGTCAGAAGTGGGATTTGAACCCACACCTCCAGGGGAGACTGCGACCTGAACGCAGCGCCTTAGAACGCTCGGCCATCCTGACTTATAGAAAAACCAAGCCTTTCAGAAATGGAAGAAAAAACCGTAATGTTAAGGGTCCAGTTTTTAGGAATTTAAAATAGAAAGATTAGTACTGTTTCTTGTCCATTTCCATCATGTAGTTATTGGTTTATGATTAACAGTGCTGTAAAAAAGAGGTACTGAAGAACCCTTGTTCTTGCTTTAACCTGAAAATACAGAAAAACTACCCTGGGAGGTACCCAGCAGTAGTTTAGTGGAGTTCCATTCTCTATAACATTCACTCAAGTAAGCAGAGGAATCTGTATTGTCTTACATAGTTACTTAAATATGAAATAGAAAATAGAAAGATTAGTACTGTTTCTTGTCCATTTCCATCATGTAGTTATTGGTTTATGATTAACAGTGCTGTAAAAAAGAGGTCCTGAAGAACCCTTGTTCTTGCTTTAACCTGAAAATACAGAAAAACTACCCTGGGAGGTACCCAGCAGTAGTTTAGTGGAGTTCCATTCTCTATAACATTCACTCAAGTAAGCAGAGGAATCGGTATTGTCTTACATAGTTTACTTAAATATGAGTATTCAAAATTGGGATTTAAATCCACGCCTTCACGAGAGACTGCTCGGTCATCCTATCCTACACAAATAAGAAAACTTTCAAGATTGGATGCCAAGCCAGTCATCTGAAGAGTCTAACATTTTGGGGCTTGTTTTGGCATAGTGGGTTTTTTCACTAGCGCTGTCGGAATGACATTGCAGTGTGTTTAAGAAAAGTTGTATTGTCAGAAGTGGGATTTGAACCCACGCCTCCAGGGGAGCCTGCGACCTTAACGCAGCGCCTTAGACCGCTCGGCCATCCTGACTTATAGAAAAGCCAAGCCTTTCAGAAATGGAAGAAAAAACCGTAATGTTAAGGGTCCAGTTTTTAGGAATTTAAAATAGAAAGATTAGTACTGTTTCTTGTCCATTTCCATCATGTAGTTATTGGTTTATGATTAACAGTGCTGTAAAAAAGAGGTACTGAAGAACCCTTGTTCTTGCTTTAACCTGAAAATACAGAAAAACTACCCTGGGAGGTACCCAGCAGTAGTTTAGTGGAGTTCCATTCTCTATAACATTCACTCAAGTAAGCAGAGGAATCTGTATTGTCTTACATAGTTACTTAAATATGAAATAGAAAATAGAAAGATTAGTACTGTTTCTTGTCCATTTCCATCATGTAGTTATTGGTTTATGATTAACAGTGCTGTAAAAAAGAGGTCCTGAAGAACCCTTGTTCTTGCTTTAACCTGAAAATACAGAAAAACTACCCTGGGAGGTACCCAGCAGTAGTTTAGTGGAGTTCCATTCTCTATAACATTCACTCAAGTAAGCAGAGGAATCGGTATTGTCTTACATAGTTTACTTAAATATGAATATTCAAAAGTGGGATTTAAATCCACGCCTTCACGAGAGACTGCTCGGTCATCCTATCCTACACAAATAAGAAAACTTTCAAGATTGGATGCCAAGCCAGTCATCTGAAGAGTCTAACATTTTGGGGCGTGTTTTGGCATAGTGGGTTTTTTCACTAGCGCTGTCGGAATGACATTGCAGTGTGTTTAATAAAAATTGTATTGTCAGAAGTGGGATTTGAACCCACGCCTCCAGGGGAGACTGCGACCTGAACGCAGCGCCTTAGACCGCTCGGCCATCCTGACTTATAGAAAAACCAAGCCTTTCAGAAATGGAAGAAAAAACCGTAATGTTAAGGGTCCAGTTTTTAGGAATTTAAAATAGAAAGATTAGTACTGTTTCTTGTCCATTTCCATCATGTAGTTATTGGTTTATGATTAACAGTGCTGTAAAAAAGAGGTCCTGAAGAACCCTTGTTCTTGCTTTAACCTGAAAATACAGAAAAACTACCCTGGGAGGTACCCAGCAGTAGTTTAGTGGAGTTCCATTCTCTATAACATTCACTCAAGTAAGCAGAGGAATCGGTATTGTCTTACATAGTTTACTTAAATATGAATATTCAAAAGTGGGATTTAAATCCACGCCTTCACGAGAGACTGCTCGGTCATCCTATCCTACACAAATAAGTAAACTTTCAAGATTGGATGCCAAGCCAGTTATCTGAAGAGTCTAACATTTTGGGGCGTGTTTTGGCATAGTGGGTTTTTTTCACTAGCGCTGTCGGAATGACATTGCAGTGTGTTTAATAAAAATTGTATTGTCAGAAGTGGGATTTGAACCCACGCCTCCAGGGGAGACTGCGACCTGAACGCAACGCCTTAGACCGCTCGGCCATCCTGACTTATAGAAAAGCCAAGCCTTTCAGAAATGGAAGAAAAAACCGTCATGTTAAGGGTCCAGTTTTTGGGACTTTAAAATAGAAAGATTAGAACTGTTTCTTGTCCATTTCCATCATGTAGTTATTGGTTTATGATTAACAGTGCTGTAACAAAGAGGTCCTGAATAACTCTTGTTCTTGCTTTAACCTGAAAATACAGAAAAACTACCCTGGGAGGTACCCAGCAGTAGTTTAGTGGAGTTCCATTCTCTATAACATTCACTCAAGTAAGCAGAGGAATCGGTATTGTCTTACATAGTTTACTTAAATATGAGTATTCAAAAGTGGGATTTAAATCCACGCCTTCACGAGAGACTGCTCGGTCATCCTATCCTACACAAATAAGAAAACTTTCAAGATTGGATGCCAAGCCAGTTATCTGAAGAGTCTAACATTTTGGGGCGTGTTTTCGCATAGTGGGTTTTTTCACTAGCGCTGTCGGAATGACATTGCAGTGTGTTTAATAAAAATTGTATTGTCAGAAGTGGGATTTGAACCCACACCTCCAGGGGAGACTGCGACCTGAACGCAGCGCCTTAGAACGCTCGGCCATCCTGACTTATAGAAAAACCAAGCCTTTCAGAAATGGAAGAAAAAACCGTAATGTTAAGGGTCCAGTTTTTAGGAATTTAAAATAGAAAGATTAGTACTGTTTCTTGTCCATTTCCATCATGTAGTTATTGGTTTATGATTAACAGTGCTGTAAAAAAGAGGTACTGAAGAACCCTTGTTCTTGCTTTAACCTGAAAATACAGAAAAACTACCCTGGGAGGTACCCAGCAGTAGTTTAGTGGAGTTCCATTCTCTATAACATTCACTCAAGTAAGCAGAGGAATCTGTATTGTCTTACATAGTTACTTAAATATGAAATAGAAAATAGAAAGATTAGTACTGTTTCTTGTCCATTTCCATCATGTAGTTATTGGTTTATGATTAACAGTGCTGTAAAAAAGAGGTCCTGAAGAACCCTTGTTCTTGCTTTAACCTGAAAATACAGAAAAACTACCCTGGGAGGTACCCAGCAGTAGTTTAGTGGAGTTCCATTCTCTATAACATTCACTCAAGTAAGCAGAGGAATCGGTATTGTCTTACATAGTTTACTTAAATATGAGTATTCAAAATTGGGATTTAAATCCACGCCTTCACGAGAGACTGCTCGGTCATCCTATCCTACACAAATAAGAAAACTTTCAAGATTGGATGCCAAGCCAGTCATCTGAAGAGTCTAACATTTTGGGGCGTGTTTTGGCATAGTGGGTTTTTTCACTAGCGCTGTCGGAATGACATTGCAGTGTGTTTAAGAAAAGTTGTATTGTCAGAAGTGGGATTTGAACCCACGCCTCCAGGGGAGCCTGCGACCTTAACGCAGCGCCTTAGACCGCTCGGCCATCCTGACTTATAGAAAAGCCAAGCCTTTCAGAAATGGAAGAAAAAACCGTAATGTTAAGGGTCCAGTTTTTAGGAATTTAAAATAGAAAGATTAGTACTGTTTCTTGTCCATTTCCATCATGTAGTTATTGGTTTATGATTAACAGTGCTGTAAAAAAGAGGTACTGAAGAACCCTTGTTCTTGCTTTAACCTGAAAATACAGAAAAACTACCCTGGGAGGTACCCAGCAGTAGTTTAGTGGAGTTCCATTCTCTATAACATTCACTCAAGTAAGCAGAGGAATCTGTATTGTCTTACATAGTTACTTAAATATGAAATAGAAAATAGAAAGATTAGTACTGTTTCTTGTCCATTTCCATCATGTAGTTATTGGTTTATGATTAACAGTGCTGTAAAAAAGAGGTCCTGAAGAACCCTTGTTCTTGCTTTAACCTGAAAATACAGAAAAACTACCCTGGGAGGTACCCAGCAGTAGTTTAGTGGAGTTCCATTCTCTATAACATTCACTCAAGTAAGCAGAGGAATCGGTATTGTCTTACATAGTTTACTTAAATATGAATATTCAAAAGTGGGATTTAAATCCACGCCTTCACGAGAGACTGCTCGGTCATCCTATCCTACACAAATAAGAAAACTTTCAAGATTGGATGCCAAGCCAGTCATCTGAAGAGTCTAACATTTTGGGGCGTGTTTTGGCATAGTGGGTTTTTTCACTAGCGCTGTCGGAATGACATTGCAGTGTGTTTAATAAAAATTGTATTGTCAGAAGTGGGATTTGAACCCACGCCTCCAGGGGAGACTGCGACCTGAACGCAGCGCCTTAGACCGCTCGGCCATCCTGACTTATAGAAAAACCAAGCCTTTCAGAAATGGAAGAAAAAACCGTAATGTTAAGGGTCCAGTTTTTAGGAATTTAAAATAGAAAGATTAGTACTGTTTCTTGTCCATTTCCATCATGTAGTTATTGGTTTATGATTAACAGTGCTGTAAAAAAGAGGTACTGAAGAACCCTTGTTCTTGCTTTAACCTGAAAATACAGAAAAACTACCCTGGGAGGTACCCAGCAGTAGTTTAGTGGAGTTCCATTCTCTATAACATTCACTCAAGTAAGCAGAGGAATCTGTATTGTCTTACATAGTTACTTAAATATGAAATAGAAAATAGAAAGATTAGTACTGTTTCTTGTCCATTTCCATCATGTAGTTATTGGTTTATGATTAACAGTGCTGTAAAAAAGAGGTCCTGAAGAACCCTTGTTCTTGCTTTAACCTGAAAATACAGAAAAACTACCCTGGGAGGTACCCAGCAGTAGTTTAGTGGAGTTCCATTCTCTATAACATTCACTCAAGTAAGCAGAGGAATCTGTATTGTCTTACATAGTTACTTAAATATGAAATAGAAAATAGAAAGATTAGTACTGTTTCTTGTCCATTTCCATCATGTAGTTATTGGTTTATGATTAACAGTGCTGTAAAAAAGAGGTCCTGAAGAACCCTTGTTCTTGCTTTAACCTGAAAATACAGAAAAACTACCCTGGGAGGTACCCAGCAGTAGTTTAGTGGAGTTCCATAAGCAGAGGAATCGGTATTGTCTTACATAGTTTACTTAAATATGAATATTCAAAAGTGGGATTTAAATCCACGCCTTCACGAGAGACTGCTCGGTCATCCTATCCTACACAAATAAGAAAACTTTCAAGATTGGATGCCAAGCCAGTCATCTGAAGAGTCTAACATTTTGGGGCGTGTTTTGGCATAGTGGGTTTTTTCACTAGCGCTGTCGGAATGACATTGCAGTGTGTTTAATAAAAACTGTATTGTCAGAAGTGGGATTTGAACCCACGCCTCCAGGGGAGACTGCGACCTGAACGCAGCGCCTTAGACCGCTCGGCCATCCTGACTTATAGAAAAACCAAGCCTTTCAGAAATGGAAGAAAAAACCGTAATGTTAAGGGTCCAGTTTTTAGGAATTTAAAATAGAAAGATTAGTACTGTTTCTTGTCCATTTCCATCATGTAGTTATTGGTTTATGATTAACAGTGCTGTAAAAAAGAGGTACTGAAGAACCCTTGTTCTTGCTTTAACCTGAAAATACAGAAAAACTACCCTGGGAGGTACCCAGCAGTAGTTTAGTGGAGTTCCATTCTCTATAACATTCACTCAAGTAAGCAGAGGAATCTGTATTGTCTTACATAGTTACTTAAATATGAAATAGAAAATAGAAAGATTAGTACTGTTTCTTGTCCATTTCCATCATGTAGTTATTGGTTTATGATTAACAGTGCTGTAAAAAAGAGGTCCTGAAGAACCCTTGTTCTTGCTTTAACCTGAAAATACAGAAAAACTACCCTGGGAGGTACCCAGCAGTAGTTTAGTGGAGTTCCATTCTCTATAACATTCACTCAAGTAAGCAGAGGAATCGGTATTGTCTTACATAGTTTACTTAAATATGAGTATTCAAAAGTGGGATTTAAATCCACGCCTTCACGAGAGACTGCTCGGTCATCCTAACCTACACAAATAAGAAAACTTTCAAGATTGGATGCCAAGCCAGTCATCTGAAGAGTCTAACATTTTGGGGCGTGTTTTGGCATAGTGGGTTTTTTCACTAGCGCTGTCGGAATGACATTGCAGTGTGTTTAATAAAAGTTGTATTGTCAGAAGTGGGATTTCAAACCCACGCCTCCAGGGGAGACTGCGACCTTAACGCAGCGCCTTAGACCGCTCGGCCATCCTGACTTATAGAAAAGCCAAGCCTTTCAGATATGGAAGAAAAAACCGTCATGTTAAGGGTCCAGTTTTTGGGAATTTAAAATAGAAAGATTAGAACTGTTTCTTGTCCATTTCCATCATGTAGTTATTGGTTTATGATTAACAGTGCTGTAACAAACAGGTACTGAAGAACCCTTGTTCTTGCTTTAACCTGAAAATACAGAAAAACTACCCTGGGAGGTACCCAGCAGTAGTTTAGTGGAGTTCCATTCTCTATAACATTCACTCAAGTAAGCAGAGGAATCTGTATTGTCTTACATAGTTACTTAAATATGAAATAGAAAATAGAAAGATTAGTACTGTTTCTTGTCCATTTCCATCATGTAGTTATTGGTTTATGATTAACAGTGCTGTAAAAAAGAGGTCCTGAAGAACCCTTGTTCTTGCTTTAACCTGAAAATACAGAAAAACTACCCCGGGAGGTACCCAGCAGTAGTTTAGTGGAGTTCCATTCTCTATAACATTCACTCAAGTAAGCAGAGGAATCGGTATTGTCTTACATAGTTTACTTAAATATGAATATTCAAAAGTGGGATTTAAATCCACGCCTTCACGAGAGACTGCTCGGTCATCCTATCCTACACAAATAAGAAAACTTTCAAGATTGGATGCCAAGCCAGTCATCTGAAGAGTCTAACATTTTGGGGCGTGTTTTGGCATAGTGGGTTTTTTCACTAGCGCTGTCGGAATGACATTGCAGTGTGTTTAATAAAAATTGTATTGTCAGAAGTGGGATTTTAACCCACGCCTCCAGGGGAGACTGCGACCTGAACGCAGCGCCTTAGACCGCTCGGCCATCCTGACTTATAGAAAAACCAAGCCTTTCAGAAATGGAAGAAAAAACCGTAATGTTAAGGGTCCAGTTTTTAGGAATTTAAAATAGAAAGATTAGTACTGTTTCTTGTCCATTTCCATCATGTAGTTATTGGTTTATGATTAACAGTGCTGTAAAAAAGAGGTACTGAAGAACCCTTGTTCTTGCTTTAACCTGAAAATACAGAAAAACTACCCTGGGAGGTACCCAGCAGTAGTTTAGTGGAGTTCCATTCTCTATAACATTCACTCAAGTAAGCAGAGGAATCTGTATTGTCTTACATAGTTACTTAAATATGAAATAGAAAATAGAAAGATTAGTACTGTTTCTTGTCCATTTCCATCATGTAGTTATTGGTTTATGATTAACAGTGCTGTAAAAAAGAGGTCCTGAAAAACCCTTGTTCTTGCTTTAACCTGAAAATACAGAAAAACTACCCTGGGAGGTACCCAGCAGTAGTTTAGTGGAGTTCCATTCTCTATAACATTCACTCAAGTAAGCAGAGGAATCGGTATTGTCTTACATAGTTTACTTAAATATGAGTATTCAAAAGTGGGATTTAAATCCACGCCTTCACGAGAGACTGCTCGGTCATCCTATCCTACACAAATAAGAAAACTTTCAAGATTGGATGCCAAGCCAGTCATCTGAAGAGTCTAACATTTTGGGGCGTATTTTGGCATAGTGGGTTTTTTCACTAGCGCTGTCGGAATGACATTGCAGTGTGTTTAATAAAAATTGTATTGTCAGAAGTGGGATTTGAACCCACGCCTCCAGGGGAGACTGCGACCTGAACGCAGCGCCTTAGACCACTCGGCCATCCTGACTTATAGAAAAGCCAAGCCTTTCAGATATGGAAGAAAAAACCGTCATGTTAAGGGTCCAGTTTTTGGGAATTTAAAATAGAAAGATTAGAACTGTTTCTTGTCCATTTCCATCATGTAGTTATTGGTTTATGATTAACAGTGCTGTAACAAAGAGGTCCTGAAGAACCCTTGTTCTTGCTTTAACCTGAAAATACAGAAAAACTACCCTGGGAGGTACCCAGCAGTAGTTTAGTGGAGTTCCATTCTCTATAACATTCACTCAAGTAAGCAGAGGAATCGGTATTGTCTTACATAGTTTTCTTAAATATGAGTATTCAAAAGAGGGATTTAAATCCACGCCTTCACGAGAGACTGCTCGGTCATCCTATCCTACACAAATAAGAAAACTTTCAAGATTGGATGCCAAGCCAGTCATCTGAAGAGTCTAAAATTTTGGGGCGTGTTTTGGCATAGTGGGTTTTTTCACTAGCGCTGTCGGAATGACATTGCAGTGTGTTTAATAAAAGTTGTATTGTCAGAAGTGGGATTTGAACTCACGCCTCCAGGGGAGACTGCGACCTTAACGCAGCGCCTTAGACCGCTCGGCCATCCTGACTTATAGAAAAGCCAAGCCTTTCAGATATGGAAGAAAAAACCGTCATGTTAAGGGTCCAGTTTTTGGGAATTTAAAATAGAAAGATTAGAACTGTTTCTTGTCCATTTCCATCATGTAGTTATTGGTTTATGATTAACAGTGCTGTAACAAAGAGGTCCTGAAGAACCCTTGTTCTTGCTTTAACCTGAAAATACAGAAAAACTACCCTGGGAGGTACCCAGCAGTAGTTTAGTGGAGTTCCATTCTCTATAACATTCACTCAAGTAAGCAGAGGAATCTGTATTGTCTTACATAGTTACTTAAATATGAAATAGAAAATAGAAAGATTAGTACTGTTTCTTGTCCATTTCCATCATGTAGTTATTGGTTTATGATTAACAGTGCTGTAAAAAAGAGGTCCTGAAGAACCCTTGTTCTTGCTTTAACCTGAAAATACAGAAAAACTACCCTGGGAGGTACCCAGCAGTAGTTTAGTGGAGTTCCATTCTCTATAACATTCACTCAAGTAAGCAGAGGAATCGGTATTGTCTTACATAGTTTACTTAAATATGAATATTCAAAAGTGGGATTTAAATCCACGCCTTCACGAGAGACTGCTCGGTCATCCTATCCTACACAAATAAGAAAACTTTCAAGATTGGATGCCAAGCCAGTCATCTGAAGAGTCTAACATTTTGGGGCGTGTTTTGGCATAGTGGGTTTTTTCACTAGCGCTGTCGGAATGACATTGCAGTGTGTTTAATAAAAATTGTATTGTCAGAAGTGGGATTTGAACCCACGCCTCCAGGGGAGACTGCGACCTGAACGCAGCGCCTTAGACCGCTCGGCCATCCTGACTTATAGAAAATCCAAGCCTTTCAGAAATGGAAGAAAAAACCGTAATGTTAAGGGTCCAGTTTTTAGGAATTTAAAATAGAAAGATTAGTACTGTTTCTTGTCCATTTCCATCATGTAGTTATTGGTTTATGATTAACAGTGCTGTAAAAAAGAGGTACTGAAGAACCCTTGTTCTTGCTTTAACCTGAAAATACAGAAAAACTACCCTGGGAGGTACCCAGCAGTAGTTTAGTGGAGTTCCATTCTCTATAACATTCACTCAAGTAAGCAGAGGAATCTGTATTGTCTTACATAGTTACTTAAATATGAAATAGAAAATAGAAAGATTAGTACTGTTTCTTGTCCATTTCCATCATGTAGTTATTGGTTTATGATTAACAGTGCTGTAAAAAAGAGGTCCTGAAGAACCCTTGTTCTTGCTTTAACCTGAAAATACAGAAAAACTACCCTGGGAGGTACCCAGCAGTAGTTTAGTGGAGTTCCATTCTCTATAACATTCACTCAAGTAAGCAGAGGAATCGGTATTGTCTTACATAGTTTACTTAAATATGAGTATTCAAAAGTGGGATTTAAATCCACGCCTTCACGAGAGACTGCTCGGTCATCCTAACCTACACAAATAAGAAAACTTTCAAGATTGGATGCCAAGCCAGTCATCTGAAGAGTCTAACATTTTGGGGCGTGTTTTGGCATAGTGGGTTTTTTCACTAGCGCTGTCGGAATGACATTGCAGTGTGTTTAATAAAAGTTGTATTGTCAGAAGTGGGATTTCAAACCCACGCCTCCAGGGGAGACTGCGACCTTAACGCAGCGCCTTAGACCGCTCGGCCATCCTGACTTATAGAAAAGCCAAGCCTTTCAGATATGGAAGAAAAAACCGTCATGTTAAGGGTCCAGTTTTTGGGAATTTAAAATAGAAAGATTAGAACTGTTTCTTGTCCATTTCCATCATGTAGTTATTGGTTTATGATTAACAGTGCTGTAACAAAGAGGTACTGAAGAACCCTTGTTCTTGCTTTAACCTGAAAATACAGAAAAACTACCCTGGGAGGTACCCAGCAGTAGTTTAGTGGAGTTCCATTCTCTATAACATTCACTCAAGTAAGCAGAGGAATCTGTATTGTCTTACATAGTTACTTAAATATGAAATAGAAAATAGAAAGATTAGTACTGTTTCTTGTCCATTTCCATCATGTAGTTATTGGTTTATGATTAACAGTGCTGTAAAAAAGAGGTCCTGAAGAACCCTTGTTCTTGCTTTAACCTGAAAATACAGAAAAACTACCCCGGGAGGTACCCAGCAGTAGTTTAGTGGAGTTCCATTCTCTATAACATTCACTCAAGTAAGCAGAGGAATCGGTATTGTCTTACATAGTTTACTTAAATATGAATATTCAAAAGTGGGATTTAAATCCACGCCTTCACGAGAGACTGCTCGGTCATCCTATCCTACACAAATAAGAAAACTTTCAAGATTGGATGCCAAGCCAGTCATCTGAAGAGTCTAACATTTTGGGGCGTGTTTTGGCATAGTGGGTTTTTTCACTAGCGCTGTCGGAATGACATTGCAGTGTGTTTAATAAAAATTGTATTGTCAGAAGTGGGATTTTAACCCACGCCTCCAGGGGAGACTGCGACCTGAACGCAGCGCCTTAGACCGCTCGGCCATCCTGACTTATAGAAAAACCAAGCCTTTCAGAAATGGAAGAAAAAACCGTAATGTTAAGGGTCCAGTTTTTAGGAATTTAAAATAGAAAGATTAGTACTGTTTCTTGTCCATTTCCATCATGTAGTTATTGGTTTATGATTAACAGTGCTGTAAAAAAGAGGTACTGAAGAACCCTTGTTCTTGCTTTAACCTGAAAATACAGAAAAACTACCCTGGGAGGTACCCAGCAGTAGTTTAGTGGAGTTCCATTCTCTATAACATTCACTCAAGTAAGCAGAGGAATCTGTATTGTCTTACATAGTTACTTAAATATGAAATAGAAAATAGAAAGATTAGTACTGTTTCTTGTCCATTTCCATCATGTAGTTATTGGTTTATGATTAACAGTGCTGTAAAAAAGAGGTCCTGAAAAACCCTTGTTCTTGCTTTAACCTGAAAATACAGAAAAACTACCCTGGGAGGTACCCAGCAGTAGTTTAGTGGAGTTCCATTCTCTATAACATTCACTCAAGTAAGCAGAGGAATCGGTATTGTCTTACATAGTTTACTTAAATATGAGTATTCAAAAGTGGGATTTAAATCCACGCCTTCACGAGAGACTGCTCGGTCATCCTATCCTACACAAATAAGAAAACTTTCAAGATTGGATGCCAAGCCAGTCATCTGAAGAGTCTAACATTTTGGGGCGTATTTTGGCATAGTGGGTTTTTTCACTAGCGCTGTCGGAATGACATTGCAGTGTGTTTAATAAAAATTGTATTGTCAGAAGTGGGATTTGAACCCACGCCTCCAGGGGAGACTGCGACCTGAACGCAGCGCCTTAGACCACTCGGCCATCCTGACTTATAGAAAAGCCAAGCCTTTCAGATATGGAAGAAAAAACCGTCATGTTAAGGGTCCAGTTTTTGGGAATTTAAAATAGAAAGATTAGAACTGTTTCTTGTCCATTTCCATCATGTAGTTATTGGTTTATGATTAACAGTGCTGTAACAAAGAGGTCCTGAAGAACCCTTGTTCTTGCTTTAACCTGAAAATACAGAAAAACTACCCTGGGAGGTACCCAGCAGTAGTTTAGTGGAGTTCCATTCTCTATAACATTCACTCAAGTAAGCAGAGGAATCGGTATTGTCTTACATAGTTTTCTTAAATATGAGTATTCAAAAGAGGGATTTAAATCCACGCCTTCACGAGAGACTGCTCGGTCATCCTATCCTACACAAATAAGAAAACTTTCAAGATTGGATGCCAAGCCAGTCATCTGAAGAGTCTAAAATTTTGGGGCGTGTTTTGGCATAGTGGGTTTTTTCACTAGCGCTGTCGGAATGACATTGCAGTGTGTTTAATAAAAGTTGTATTGTCAGAAGTGGGATTTGAACTCACGCCTCCAGGGGAGACTGCGACCTTAACGCAGCGCCTTAGACCGCTCGGCCATCCTGACTTATAGAAAAGCCAAGCCTTTCAGATATGGAAGAAAAAACCGTCATGTTAAGGGTCCAGTTTTTGGGAATTTAAAATAGAAAGATTAGAACTGTTTCTTGTCCATTTCCATCATGTAGTTATTGGTTTATGATTAACAGTGCTGTAACAAAGAGGTCCTGAAGAACCCTTGTTCTTGCTTTAACCTGAAAATACAGAAAAACTACCCTGGGAGGTACCCAGCAGTAGTTTAGTGGAGTTCCATTCTCTATAACATTCACTCAAGTAAGCAGAGGAATCTGTATTGTCTTACATAGTTACTTAAATATGAAATAGAAAATAGAAAGATTAGTACTGTTTCTTGTCCATTTCCATCATGTAGTTATTGGTTTATGATTAACAGTGCTGTAAAAAAGAGGTCCTGAAGAACCCTTGTTCTTGCTTTAACCTGAAAATACAGAAAAACTACCCTGGGAGGTACCCAGCAGTAGTTTAGTGGAGTTCCATTCTCTATAACATTCACTCAAGTAAGCAGAGGAATCGGTATTGTCTTACATAGTTTACTTAAATATGAATATTCAAAAGTGGGATTTAAATCCACGCCTTCACGAGAGACTGCTCGGTCATCCTATCCTACACAAATAAGAAAACTTTCAAGATTGGATGCCAAGCCAGTCATCTGAAGAGTCTAACATTTTGGGGCGTGTTTTGGCATAGTGGGTTTTTTCACTAGCGCTGTCGGAATGACATTGCAGTGTGTTTAATAAAAATTGTATTGTCTGAAGTGGGATTTGAACCCACGCCTCCAGGGGAGACTGCGACCTGAACGCAGCGCCTTAGACCGCTCGGCCATCCTGACTTATAGAAAATCCAAGCCTTTCAGAAATGGAAGAAAAAACCGTAATGTTAAGGGTCCAGTTTTTAGGAATTTAAAATAGAAAGATTAGTACTGTTTCTTGTCCATTTCCATCATGTAGTTATTGGTTTATGATTAACAGTGCTGTAAAAAAGAGGTACTGAAGAACCCTTGTTCTTGCTTTAACCTGAAAATACAGAAAAACTACCCTGGGAGGTACCCAGCAGTAGTTTAGTGGAGTTCCATTCTCTATAACATTCACTCAAGTAAGCAGAGGAATCTGTATTGTCTTACATAGTTACTTAAATATGAAATAGAAAATAGAAAGATTAGTACTGTTTCTTGTCCATTTCCATCATGTAGTTATTGGTTTATGATTAACAGTGCTGTAAAAAAGAGGTCCTGAAGAACCCTTGTTCTTGCTTTAACCTGAAAATACAGAAAAACTACCCTGGGAGGTACCCAGCAGTAGTTTAGTGGAGTTCCATTCTCTATAACATTCACTCAAGTAAGCAGAGGAATCGGTATTGTCTTACATAGTTTACTTAAATATGAGTATTCAAAAGTGGGATTTAAATCCACGCCTTCACGAGAGACTGCTCGGTCATCCTAACCTACACAAATAAGAAAACTTTCAAGATTGGATGCCAA
The DNA here is from genome assembly GCF_050947455.1 of Rhinoderma darwinii. Taxonomy (NCBI): domain Eukaryota; kingdom Metazoa; phylum Chordata; class Amphibia; order Anura; family Rhinodermatidae; genus Rhinoderma; species Rhinoderma darwinii. The sequence goes on from NC_134689.1 coordinate 78,080,396, forward strand.
GCCAGTCATCTGAAGAGTCTAACATTTTGGGGCGTGTTTTGGCATAGTGGGTTTTTTCACTAGCGCTGTCGGAATGACATTGCAGTGTGTTTAATAAAAGTTGTATTGTCAGAAGTGGGATTTCAAACCCACGCCTCCAGGGGAGACTGCGACCTTAACGCAGCGCCTTAGACCGCTCGGCCATCCTGACTTATAGAAAAGCCAAGCCTTTCAGATATGGAAGAAAAAACCGTCATGTTAAGGGTCCAGTTTTTGGGAATTTAAAATAGAAAGATTAGAACTGTTTCTTGTCCATTTCCATCATGTAGTTATTGGTTTATGATTAACAGTGCTGTAACAAAGAGGTCCTGAAGAACCCTTGTTCTTGCTTTAACCTGAAAATACAGAAAAACTACCCTGGGAGGTACCCAGCAGTAGTTTAGTGGAGTTCCATTCTCTATAACATTCACTCAAGTAAGCAGAGGAATCTGTATTGTCTTACATAGTTACTTAAATATGAAATAGAAAATAGAAAGATTAGTACTGTTTCTTGTCCATTTCCATCATGTAGTTATTGGTTTATGATTAACAGTGCTGTAAAAAAGAGGTCCTGAAGAACCCTTGTTCTTGCTTTAACCTGAAAATACAGAAAAACTACCCTGGGAGGTACCCAGCAGTAGTTTAGTGGAGTTCCATTCTCTATAACATTCACTCAAGTAAGCAGAGGAATCGGTATTGTCTTACATAGTTTACTTAAATATGAATATTCAAAAGTGGGATTTAAATCCACGCCTTCACGAGAGACTGCTCGGTCATCCTATCCTACACAAATAAGAAAACTTTCAAGATTGGATGCCAAGCCAGTCATCTGAAGAGTCTAACATTTTGGGGCGTGTTTTGGCATAGTGGGTTTTTTCACTAGCGCTGTCGGAATGACATTGCAGTGTGTTTAATAAAAATTGTATTGTCAGAAGTGGGATTTGAACCCACGCCTCCAGGGGAGACTGCGACCTGAACGCAGCGCCTTAGACCGCTCGGCCATCCTGACTTATAGAAAATCCAAGCCTTTCAGAAATGGAAGAAAAAACCGTAATGTTAAGGGTCCAGTTTTTAGGAATTTAAAATAGAAAGATTAGTACTGTTTCTTGTCCATTTCCATCATGTAGTTATTGGTTTATGATTAACAGTGCTGTAAAAAAGAGGTACTGAAGAACCCTTGTTCTTGCTTTAACCTGAAAATACAGAAAAACTACCCTGGGAGGTACCCAGCAGTAGTTTAGTGGAGTTCCATTCTCTATAACATTCACTCAAGTAAGCAGAGGAATCTGTATTGTCTTACATAGTTACTTAAATATGAAATAGAAAATAGAAAGATTAGTACTGTTTCTTGTCCATTTCCATCATGTAGTTATTGGTTTATGATTAACAGTGCTGTAAAAAAGAGGTCCTGAAGAACCCTTGTTCTTGCTTTAACCTGAAAATACAGAAAAACTACCCTGGGAGGTACCCAGCAGTAGTTTAGTGGAGTTCCATTCTCTATAACATTCACTCAAGTAAGCAGAGGAATCGGTATTGTCTTACATAGTTTACTTAAATATGAGTATTCAAAAGTGGGATTTAAATCCACGCCTTCACGAGAGACTGCTCGGTCATCCTAACCTACACAAATAAGAAAACTTTCAAGATTGGATGCCAAGCCAGTCATCTGAAGAGTCTAACATTTTGGGGCGTGTTTTGGCATAGTGGGTTTTTTCACTAGCGCTGTCGGAATGACATTGCAGTGTGTTTAATAAAAGTTGTATTGTCAGAAGTGGGATTTCAAACCCACGCCTCCAGGGGAGACTGCGACCTTAACGCAGCGCCTTAGACCGCTCGGCCATCCTGACTTATAGAAAAGCCAAGCCTTTCAGATATGGAAGAAAAAACCGTCATGTTAAGGGTCCAGTTTTTGGGAATTTAAAATAGAAAGATTAGAACTGTTTCTTGTCCATTTCCATCATGTAGTTATTGGTTTATGATTAACAGTGCTGTAACAAAGAGGTCCTGAAGAACCCTTGTTCTTGCTTTAACCTGAAAATACAGAAAAACTACCCTGGGAGGTACCCAGCAGTAGTTTAGTGGAGTTCCATTCTCTATAACATTCACTCAAGTAAGCAGAGGAATCTGTATTGTCTTACATAGTTACTTAAATATGAAATAGAAAATAGAAAGATTAGTACTGTTTCTTTTCCATTTCCATCATTTAGTTATTGGTTTATAATTAACAGTGCTGTAAAAAAGAGGTCCTGAAGAACCCTTGTTCTTGCTTTAACCTGAAAATACAGAAAAACTACCCTGGGAGGTACCCAGCAGTAGTTTAGTGGAGTTCCATTCTCTATAACATTCACTCAAGTAAGCAGAGGAATCGGTATTGTCTTACATAGTTTACTTAAATATGAGTATTCAAAAGTGGGATTTAAATCCACGCCTTCACGAGAGACTGCTCGGTCATCCTATCCTACACAAATAAGAAAACTTTCAAGATTGGATGCCAAGCCAGTCATCTGAAGAGTCTAACATTTTGGGGAGTGTTTTGGCATAGTGGGTTTTTTCACTAGCGCTGTCGGAATGACATTGCAGTGTGTTTAATAAAAGTTGTATTGTCAGAAGTGGGATTTGAACCCACGCCTCCAGGGGAGACTGCGACCTGAACGCAGCGCCTTAGACCACTCGGCCATCCTGACTTATAGAAAAGCCAAGCCTTTCAGATATGGAAGAAAAAACCGTCATGTTAAGGGTCCAGTTTTTGGGAATTTAAAATAGAAAGATTAGAACTGTTTCTTGTCCATTTCCATCATGTAGTTATTGGTTTATGATTAACAGTGCTGTAACAAAGAGGTCCTGAAGAACCCTTGTTCTTGCTTTAACCTGAAAATACAGAAAAACTACCCTGGGAGGTACCCAGCAGTAGTTTAGTGGAGTTCCATTCTCTATAACATTCACTCAAGTAAGCAGAGGAATCGGTATTGTCTTACATAGTTTTCTTAAATATGAGTATTCAAAAGAGGGATTTAAATCCACGCCTTCACGAGAGACTGCTCGGTCATCCTATCCTACACAAATAAGAAAACTTTCAAGATTGGATGCCAAGCCAGTCATCTGAAGAGTCTAAAATTTTGGGGCGTGTTTTGGCATAGTGGGTTTTTTCACTAGCGCTGTCGGAATGACATTGCAGTGTGTTTAATAAAAGTTGTATTGTCAGAAGTGGGATTTGAACTCACGCCTCCAGGGGAGACTGCGACCTTAACGCAGCGCCTTAGACCGCTCGGCCATCCTGACTTATAGAAAAGCCAAGCCTTTCAGATATGGAAGAAAAAACCGTCATGTTAAGGGTCCAGTTTTTGGGAATTTAAAATAGAAAGATTAGAACTGTTTCTTGTCCATTTCCATCATGTAGTTATTGGTTTATGATTAACAGTGCTGTAACAAAGAGGTCCTGAAGAACCCTTGTTCTTGCTTTAACCTGAAAATACAGAAAAACTACCCTGGGAGGTACCCAGCAGTAGTTTAGTGGAGTTCCATTCTCTATAACATTCACTCAAGTAAGCAGAGGAATCTGTATTGTCTTACATAGTTACTTAAATATGAAATAGAAAATAGAAAGATTAGTACTGTTTCTTGTCCATTTCCATCATGTAGTTATTGGTTTATGATTAACAGTGCTGTAAAAAAGAGGTCCTGAAGAACCCTTGTTCTTGCTTTAACCTGAAAATACAGAAAAACTACCCTGGGAGGTACCCAGCAGTAGTTTAGTGGAGTTCCATTCTCTATAACATTCACTCAAGTAAGCAGAGGAATCGGTATTGTCTTACATAGTTTACTTAAATATGAATATTCAAAAGTGGGATTTAAATCCACGCCTTCACGAGAGACTGCTCGGTCATCCTATCCTACACAAATAAGAAAACTTTCAAGATTGGATGCCAAGCCAGTCATCTGAAGAGTCTAACATTTTGGGGCGTGTTTTGGCATAGTGGGTTTTTTCACTAGCGCTGTCGGAATGACATTGCAGTGTGTTTAATAAAAATTGTATTGTCAGAAGTGGGATTTGAACCCACGCCTCCAGGGGAGACTGCGACCTGAACGCAGCGCCTTAGACCGCTCGGCCATCCTGACTTATAGAAAATCCAAGCCTTTCAGAAATGGAAGAAAAAACCGTAATGTTAAGGGTCCAGTTTTTAGGAATTTAAAATAGAAAGATTAGTACTGTTTCTTGTCCATTTCCATCATGTAGTTATTGGTTTATGATTAACAGTGCTGTAAAAAAGAGGTACTGAAGAACCCTTGTTCTTGCTTTAACCTGAAAATACAGAAAAACTACCCTGGGAGGTACCCAGCAGTAGTTTAGTGGAGTTCCATTCTCTATAACATTCACTCAAGTAAGCAGAGGAATCTGTATTGTCTTACATAGTTACTTAAATATGAAATAGAAAATAGAAAGATTAGTACTGTTTCTTGTCCATTTCCATCATGTAGTTATTGGTTTATGATTAACAGTGCTGTAAAAAAGAGGTCCTGAAGAACCCTTGTTCTTGCTTTAACCTGAAAATACAGAAAAACTACCCTGGGAGGTACCCAGCAGTAGTTTAGTGGAGTTCCATTCTCTATAACATTCACTCAAGTAAGCAGAGGAATCGGTATTGTCTTACATAGTTTACTTAAATATGAGTATTCAAAAGTGGGATTTAAATCCACGCCTTCACGAGAGACTGCTCGGTCATCCTAACCTACACAAATAAGAAAACTTTCAAGATTGGATGCCAAGCCAGTCATCTGAAGAGTCTAACATTTTGGGGCGTGTTTTGGCATAGTGGGTTTTTTCACTAGCGCTGTCGGAATGACATTGCAGTGTGTTTAATAAAAGTTGTATTGTCAGAAGTGGGATTTCAAACCCACGCCTCCAGGGGAGACTGCGACCTTAACGCAGCGCCTTAGACCGCTCGGCCATCCTGACTTATAGAAAAGCCAAGCCTTTCAGATATGGAAGAAAAAACCGTCATGTTAAGGGTCCAGTTTTTGGGAATTTAAAATAGAAAGATTAGAACTGTTTCTTGTCCATTTCCATCATGTAGTTATTGGTTTATGATTAACAGTGCTGTAACAAAGAGGTCCTGAAGAACCCTTGTTCTTGCTTTAACCTGAAAATACAGAAAAACTACCCTGGGAGGTACCCAGCAGTAGTTTAGTGGAGTTCCATTCTCTATAACATTCACTCAAGTAAGCAGAGGAATCTGTATTGTCTTACATAGTTACTTAAATATGAAATAGAAAATAGAAAGATTAGTACTGTTTCTTTTCCATTTCCATCATTTAGTTATTGGTTTATAATTAACAGTGCTGTAAAAAAGAGGTCCTGAAGAACCCTTGTTCTTGCTTTAACCTGAAAATACAGAAAAACTACCCTGGGAGGTACCCAGCAGTAGTTTAGTGGAGTTCCATTCTCTATAACATTCACTCAAGTAAGCAGAGGAATCGGTATTGTCTTACATAGTTTACTTAAATATGAGTATTCAAAAGTGGGATTTAAATCCACGCCTTCACGAGAGACTGCTCGGTCATCCTATCCTACACAAATAAGAAAACTTTCAAGATTGGATGCCAAGCCAGTCATCTGAAGAGTCTAACATTTTGGGGAGTGTTTTGGCATAGTGGGTTTTTTCACTAGCGCTGTCGGAATGACATTGCAGTGTGTTTAAGAAAAGTTGTATTGTCAGAAGTGGGATTTGAACCCACGCCTCCAGGGGAGACTGCGACCTTAACGCAGCGCCTTAGACCGCTCGGCCATCCTGACTTATAGAAAAGCCAAGCCTTTCAGATATGGAAGAAAAAACCGTCATGTTAAGGGTCCAGTTCTTGGGAATTTAAAATAGAAAGATTAGAACTGTTTCTTGTCCATTTCCATCATGTAGTTATTGGTTTATGATTAACAGTGCTGTAACAAAGAGGTACTGAAGAACCCTTGTTCTTGCTTTAACCTGAAAATACAGAAAAACTACCCTGGGAGGTACCCAGCAGTAGTTTAGTGGAGTTCCATTCTCTATAACATTCACTCAAGTAAGCAGAGGAATCTGTATTGTCTTACATAGTTACTTAAATATGAAATAGAAAATAGAAAGATTAGTACTGTTTCTTGTCCATTTCCATCATGTAGTTATTGGTTTATGATTAACAGTGCTGTAAAAAAGAGGTCCTGAAGAACCCTTGTTCTTGCTTTAACCTAAAAATACAGAAAAACTACCCTGGGAGGTACCCAGCAGTAGTTTAGTGGAGTTCCATTCTCTATAACATTCACTCAAGTAAGCAGAGGAATCGGTATTGTCTTACATAGTTTACTTAAATATGAGTATTCAAAAGTGGGATTTAAATCCACGCCTTCACGAGAGACTGCTCGGTCATCCTATCCTACACAAATAAGAAAACTTTCAAGATTGGATGCCAAGCCAGTCATCTGAAGAGTCTAACATTTTGGGGCGTGTTTTGTCATAGTGGGTTTTTTCACTAGCGCTGTCGGAATGACATTGCAGTGTGTTTAATAAAAGTTGTATTGTCAGAAGTGGGATTTGAACCCACGCCTCCAGGGGAGACTGCGACCTGAACGCAGCGCCTTAGACCGCTCGGCCATCCTGACTTATAGAAAAGCCAAGCCTTTCAGAAATGGAAGAAAAAACCGTAATGTTAAGGGTCCAGTTTTTAGGAATTTAAAATAGAAAGATTAGTACTGTTTCTTGTCCATTTCCATCATGTAGTTATTGGTTTATGATTAACAGTGCTGTAAAAAAGAGGTCCTGAAGAACCCTTGTTCTTGCTTTAACCTGAAAATACAGAAAAACTACCCTGGGAGGTACCCAGCAGTAGTTTAGTGGAGTTCCATTCTCTATAACATTCACTCAAGTAAGCAGAGGAATCGGTATTGTCTTACATAGTTTACTTAAATATGAGTATTCAAAAGTGGGATTTAAATCCACGCCTTCACGAGAGACTGCTCGGTCATCCTATCCTACACAAATAAGAAAACTTTCAAGATTGGATGCCAAGCCAGTCATCTGAAGAGTCTAACATTTTGGGGCGTGTTTTGGCATAGTGGGTTTTTTCACTAGCGCTGTCGGAATGACATTGCAGTGTGTTTAAGAAAAGTTGTATTGTCAGAAGTGGGATTTGAACCCACGCCTCCAGGGGAGACTGCGACCTTAACGCAGCGCCTTAGACCGCTCGGCCATCCTGACTTATAGAAAAGCCAAGCCTTTCAGATATGGAAGAAAAAACCGTCATGTTAAGGGTCCAGTTTTTGGGAATTTAAAATAGAAAGATTAGAACTGTTTCTTGTCCATTTCCATCATGTAGTTATTGGTTTATGATTAACAGTGCTGTAAAAAAGAGGTCCTGAAGAACCCTTGTTCTTGCTTTAACCTGAAAATACAGAAAAACTACCCTGGGAGGTACCCAGCAGTAGTTTAGTGGAGTTCCATTCTCTATAACATTCACTCAAGTAAGCAGAGGAATCGGTATTGTCTTACATAGTTTACTTAAATATGAGTATTCAAAAGTGGGATTTAAATCCACGCCTTCACGAGAGACTGCTCGGTCATCCTATCCTACACAAATAAGAAAACTTTCAAGATTGGATGCCAAGCCAGTCATCTGAAGAGTCTAACATTTTGGGGCGTGTTTTGGCATAGTGGGTTTTTTCACTAGCGCTGTCGGAATGACATTGCAGTGTGTTTAATAAAAGTTGTATTGTCAGAAGTGGGATTTGAACCCACGCCTCCAGGGGAGACTGCGACCTTAACACAGCGCCTTAGACCGCTCGGCCATCCTGACTTATAGAAAAGCCAAGCCTTTCAGATATGGAAGAAAAAACCGTCATGTTAAGGGTCCAGTTTTTGGGAATTTAAAATAGAAAGATTAGAACTGTTTCTTGTCCATTTCCATCATGTAGTTATTGGTTTATGATTAACAGTGCTGTAACAAAGAGGTCCTGAAGAACCCTTGTTCTTGCTTTAACCTGAAAATACAGAAAAACTACCCTGGGAGGTACCCAGCAGTAGTTTAGTGGAGTTCCATTCTCTATAACATTCACTCAAGTAAGCAGAGGAATCTGTATTGTCTTACATAGTTACTTAAATATGAAATAGAAAATAGAAAGATTAGTACTGTTTCTTTTCCATTTCCATCATGTAGTTATTGGTTTATAATTAACAGTGCTGTAAAAAAGAGGTCCTGAAGAACCCTTGTTCTTGCTTTAACCTGAAAATACAGAAAAACTACCCTGGGAGGTACCCAGCAGTAGTTTAGTGGAGTTCCATTCTCTATAACATTCACTCAAGTAAGCAGAGGAATCGGTATTGTCTTACATAGTTTACTTAAATATGAGTATTCAAAAGTGGGATTTAAATCCACGCCTTCACGAGAGACTGCTCGGTCATCCTATCCTACACAAATAAGAAAACTTTCAAGATTGGATGCCAAGCCAGTCATCTGAAGAGTCTAACATTTTGGGGCGTGTTTTGGCATAGTGGGTTTTTTCACTAGCGCTGTCGGAATGACATTGCAGTGTGTTTAAGAAAAGTTGTATTGTCAGAAGTGGGATTTAAACCCACGCCTCCAGGGGAGACTGCGACCTTAACGCAGCGCCTTAGACCGCTCGGCCATCCTGACTTATAGAAAAGCCAAGCCTTTCAGATATGGAAGAAAAAACCGTCATGTTAAGGGTCCAGTTTTTGGGAATTTAAAATAGAAAGATTAGAACTGTTTCTTGTCCATTTCCATCATGTAGTTATTGGTTTATGATTAACAGTGCTGTAACAAAGAGGTACTGAAGAACCCTTGTTCTTGCTTTAACCTGAAAATACAGAAAAACTACCCTGGGAGGTACCCAGCAGTAGTTTAGTGGAGTTCCATTCTCTATAACATTCACTCAAGTAAGCAGAGGAATCTGTATTGTCTTACATAGTTACTTAAATATGAAATAGAAAATAGAAAGATTAGTACTGTTTCTTGTCCATTTCCATCATGTAGTTATTGGTTTATGATTAACAGTGCTGTAAAAAAGAGGTCCTGAAGAACCCTTGTTCTTGCTTTAACCTGAAAATACAGAAAAACTACCCTGGGAGGTACCCAGCAGTAGTTTAGTGGAGTTCCATTCTCTATAACATTCACTCAAGTAAGCAGAGGAATCGGTATTGTCTTACATAGTTTACTTAAATATGAGTATTCAAAAGTGGGATTTAAATCCACGCCTTCACGAGAGACTGCTCGGTCATCCTATCCTACACAAATAAGAAAACTTTCAAGATTGGATGCCAAGCCAGTCATCTGAAGAGTCTAACATTTTGGGGCGTGTTTTGGCATAGTGGGTTTTTTCACTAGCGCTGTCGGAATGACATTGCAGTGTGTTTAATAAAAGTTGTATTGTCAGAAGTGGGATTTGAACCCACGCCTCCAGGGGAGACTGCGACCTTAACACAGCGCCTTAGACCGCTCGGCCATCCTGACTTATAGAAAAGCCAAGCCTTTCAGATATGGAAGAAAAAACCGTCATGTTAAGGGTCCAGTTTTTGGGAATTTAAAATAGAAAGATTAGAACTGTTTCTTGTCCATTTCCATCATGTAGTTATTGGTTTATGATTAACAGTGCTGTAACAAAGAGGTACTGAAGAACCCTTGTTCTTGCTTTAACCTGAAAATACAGAAAAACTACCCTGGGAGGTACCCAGCAGTAGTTTAGTGGAGTTCCATTCTCTATAACATTCACTCAAGTAAGCAGAGGAATCTGTATTGTCTTACATAGTTACTTAAATATGAAATAGAAAATAGAAAGATTAGTACTGTTTCTTGTCCATTTCCATCATGTAGATATTGGTTTATGATTAACAGTGCTGTAAAAAAGAGGTCCTGAAGAACCCTTGTTCTTGCTTTAACCTGAAAATACAGAAAAACTAACCTGGGAGGTACCCAGCAGTAGTTTAGTGGAGTTCCATTCTCTATAACATTCACTCAAGTAAGCAGAGGAATCGGTATTGTCTTACATAGTTTACTTAAATATGAGTATTCAAAAGTGGGATTTAAATCCACGCCTTCACGAGAGACTGCTCGGTCATCCTATCCTACACAAATAAGAAAACTTTCAAGATTGGATGCCAAGCCAGTCATCTGAAGAGTCTAACATTTTGGGGCGTGTTTTGTCAAGCCAGTCATCTGAAGAGTCTAACATTTTGGGGCGTGTTTTGTCATAGTGGGTTTTTTCACTAGCGCTTTCGGAATGACATTGCAGTGTGTTTAATAAAAATTGTATTGTCAGAAGTGGGATTTGAACCCACGCCTCCAGGGGAGACTGCGACCTGAACGCAGCGCCTTAGACCGCTCGGCCATCCTGACTTATAGAAAAGCCAAGCCTTTCAGAAATGGAAGAAAAAACCGTAATGTTAAGGGTCCAGTTTTTAGGAATTTAAAATAGAAAGATTAGTACTGTTTCTTGTCCATTTCCATCATGTAGATATTGGTTTATGATTAACAGTGCTGTAAAAAAGAGGTCCTGAAGAACCCTTGTTCTTGCTTTAACCTGAAAATACAGAAAAACTACCCTGGGAGGTACCCAGCAGTAGTTTAGTGGAGTTCCATTCTCTATAACATTCACTCAAGTAAGCAGAGGAATCGGTATTGTCTTACATAGTTTACTTAAATATGAGTATTCAAAAGTGGGATTTAAATCCACGCCTTCACGAGAGACTGCTCGGTCATCCTATCCTACACAAATAACAAAACTTTCAAGATTGGATGCCAAGCCAGTTATCTGAAGAGTCTAACATTTTGGGGCGTGTTTTGGCATAGTGGGTTTTTTCACTAGCGCTGTCGGAATGACATTGCAGTGTGTTTAATAAAAATTGTATTGTCAGAAGTGGGATTTGAACCCACGCCTCCAGGGGAGACTGCGACCTGAACGCAGCGCCTTAGACCGCTCGGCCATCCTGACTTATAGAAAAGCCAAGCCTTTCAGAAATGGAAGAAAAAACCGTAATGTTAAGGGTCCAGTTTTTAGGAATTTAAAATAGAAAGATTAGTACTGTTTCTTGTCCATTTCCATCATGTAGTTATTGGTTTATGATTAACAGTGCTGTAAAAAAGAGGTCCTGAAGAACCCTTGTTCTTGCTTTAACCTGAAAATACAGAAAAACTACCCTGGGAGGTACCCAGCAGTAGTTTAGTGGAGTTCCATTCTCTATAACATTCACTCAAGTAAGCAGAGGAATCGGTATTGTCTTACATAGTTTACTTAAATATGAAATAGAAAATAGAAAGATTAGTACTGTTTCTTGTCCATTTCCATCATGTAGTTATTGGTTTATGATTAACAGTGCTGTAAAAAAGAGGTCCTGAAGAACCCTTGTTCTTGCTTTAACCTGAAAATACAGAAAAACTACCCTGGGAGGTACCCAGCAGTAGTTTAGTGGAGTTCCATTCTCTATAACATTCACTCAAGTAAGCAGAGGAATCGGTATTGTCTTACATAGTTTACTTAAATATGAGTATTCAAAAGTGGGATTTAAATCCACGCCTTCACGAGAGACTGCTCGGTCATCCTAACCTACACAAATAAGAAAACTTTCAAGATTGGATGCCAAGCCAGTCATCTGAAGAGTCTAACATTTTGGGGCGTGTTTTGGCATAGTGGGTTTTTTCACTAGCGCTGTCGGAATGACATTGCAGTGTGTTTAATAAAAGTTGTATTGTCAGAAGTGGGATTTCAAACCCACGCCTCCAGGGGAGACTGCGACCTTAACGCAGCGCCTTAGACCGCTCGGCCATCCTGACTTATAGAAAAGCCAAGCCTTTCAGATATGGAAGAAAAAACCGTCATGTTAAGGGTCCAGTTTTTGGGAATTTAAAATAGAAAGATTAGAACTGTTTCTTGTCCATTTCCATCATGTAGTTATTGGTTTATGATTAACAGTGCTGTAAAAAAGAGGTCCTGAAGAACCCTTGTTCTTGCTTTAACCTGAAAATACAGAAAAACTACCCTGGGAGGTACCCAGCAGTAGTTTAGTGGAGTTCCATTCTCTATAACATTCACTCAAGTAAGCAGAGGAATCGGTATTGTCTTACATAGTTTACTTAAATATGAGTATTCAAAAGTGGGATTTAAATCCACGCCTTCACGAGAGACTGCTCGGTCATCCTATCCTACACAAATAAGAAAACTTTCAAGATTGGATGCCAAGCCAGTTATCTGAAGAGTCTAACATTTTGGGGCGTGTTTTGGCATAGTGGGTTTTTTCACTAGCGCTGTCGGAATGACATTGCAGTGTGTTTAATAAAAATTGTATTGTCAGAAGTGGGATTTGAACCCACGCCTCCAGGGGAGACTGCGACCTGAACGCAGCGCCTTAGACCGCTCGGCCATCCTGACTTATAGAAAAGCCAAGCCTTTCAGAAATGGAAGAAAAAACCGTAATGTTAAGGGTCCAGTTTTTAGGAATTTAAAATAGAAAGATTAGTACTGTTTCTTGTCCATTTCCATCATGTAGTTATTGGTTTATGATTAACAGTGCTGTAAAAAAGAGGTCCTGAAGAACCCTTGTTCTTGCTTTAACCTGAAAATACAGAAAAACTACCCTGGGAGGTACCCAGCAGTAGTTTAGTGGAGTTCCATTCTCTATAACATTCACTCAAGTAAGCAGAGGAATCGGTATTGTCTTACATAGTTTACTTAAATATGAAATAGAAAATAGAAAGATTAGTACTGTTTCTTGTCCATTTCCATCATGTAGTTATTGGATTATGATTAACAGTGCTGTAAAAAAGAGGTCCTGAAGAACCCTTGTTCTTGCTTTAACCTGAAAATACAGAAAAACTACCCTGGGAGGTACCCAGCAGTAGTTTAGTGGAGTTCCATTCTCTATAACATTCACTCAAGTAAGCAGAGGAATCGGTATTGTCTTACATAGTTTACTTAAATATGAGTATTCAAAAGTGGGATTTAAATCCACGCCTTCACGAGAGACTGCTCGGTCATCCTAACCTACACAAATAAGAAAACTTTCAAGATTGGATGCCAAGCCAGTCATCTGAAGAGTCTAACATTTTGGGGCGTGTTTTGGCATAGTGGGTTTTTTCACTAGCGCTGTCGGAATGACATTGCAGTGTGTTTAATAAAAGTTGTATTGTCAGAAGTGGGATTTCAAACCCACGCCTCCAGGGGAGACTGCGACCTTAACGCAGCGCCTTAGACCGCTCGGCCATCCTGACTTATAGAAAAGCCAAGCCTTTCAGATATGGAAGAAAAAACCGTCATGTTAAGGGTCCAGTTTTTGGGAATTTAAAATAGAAAGATTAGAACTGTTTCTTGTCCATTTCCATCATGTAGTTATTGGTTTATGATTAACAGTGCTGTAACAAAGAGGTCCTGAAGAACCCTTGTTCTTGCTTTAACCTGAAAATACAGAAAAACTACCCTGGGAGGTACCCAGCAGTAGTTTAGTGGAGTTCCATTCTCTATAACATTCACTCAAGTAAGCAGAGGAATCTGTATTGTCTTACATAGTTACTTAAATATGAAATAGAAAATAGAAAGATTAGTACTGTTTCTTTTCCATTTCCATCATGTAGTTATTGGTTTATAATTAACAGTGCTGTAAAAAAGAGGTCCTGAAGAACCCTTGTTCTTGCTTTAACCTGAAAATACAGAAAAACTACCCTGGGAGGTACCCAGCAGTAGTTTAGTGGAGTTCCATTCTCTATAACATTCACTCAAGTAAGCAGAGGAATCGGTATTGTCTTACATAGTTTACTTAAATATGAGTATTCAAAAGTGGGATTTAAATCCACGCCTTCACGAGAGACTGCTCGGTCATCCTATCCTACACAAATAAGAAAACTTTCAAGATTGGATGCCAAGCCAGTCATCTGAAGAGTCTAACATTTTGGGGCGTGTTTTGGCATAGTGGGTTTTTTCACTAGCACTGTCGGAATGACATTGCAGTGTGTTTAAGAAAAGTTGTATTGTCAGAAGTGGGATTTGAACCCACGCCTCCAGGGGAGACTGCGACCTTAACGCAGCGCCTTAGACCGCTCGGCCATCCTGACTTATAGAAAAGCCAAGCCTTTCAGATATGGAAGAAAAAACCGTCATGTTAAGGGTCCAGTTCTTGGGAATTTAAAATAGAAATATTAGAACTGTTTCTTGTCCATTTCCATCATGTAGTTATTGGTTTATGATTAACAGTGCTGTAACAAAGAGGTACTGAAGAACCCTTGTTCTTGCTTTAACCTGAAAATACAGAAAAACTACCCTGGGAGGTACCCAGCAGTAGTTTAGTGGAGTTCCATTCTCTATAACATTCACTCAAGTAAGCAGAGGAATCTGTATTGTCTTACATAGTTACTTAAATATGAAATAGAAAATAGAAAGATTAGTACTGTTTCTTGTCCATTTCCATCATGTAGTTATTGGTTTATGATTAACAGTGCTGTAAAAAAGAGGTCCTGAAGAACCCTTGTTCTTGCTTTAACCTGAAAATACAGAAAAACTACCCTGGGAGGTACCCAGCAGTAGTTTAGTGGAGTTCCATTCTCTATAACATTCACTCAAGTAAGCAGAGGAATCGGTATTGTCTTACATAGTTTACTTAAATATGAGTATTCAAAAGTGGGATTTAAATCCACGCCTTCACGAGAGACTGCTCGGTCATCCTATCCTACACAAATAAGAAAACTTTCAAGATTGGATGCCAAGCCAGTCATCTGAAGAGTCTAACATTTTGGGGCGTGTTTTGGCATAGTGGGTTTTTTCACTAGCGCTGTCGGAATGACATTGCAGTGTGTTTAATAAAAATTGTATTGTCAGAAGTGGGATTTGAACCCACGCCTCCAGGGGAGACTGCGACCTGAACGCAGCACCTTAGACCGCTCGGCCATCCTGACTTATAGAAAAACCAAGCCTTTCAGAAATGGAAGAAAAAACCGTAATGTTAAGGGTCCAGTTTTTAGGAATTTAAAATAGAAAGATTAGTACTGTTTCTTGTCCATTTCCATCATGTAGTTATTGGTTTATGATTAACAGTGCTGTAAAAAAGAGGTACTGAAGAACCCTTGTTCTTGCTTTAACCTGAAAATACAGAAAAACTACCCTGGGAGGTACCCAGCAGTAGTTTAGTGGAGTTCCATTCTCTATAACATTCACTCAAGTAAGCAGAGGAATCTGTATTGTCTTACATAGTTACTTAAATATGAAATAGAAAATAGAAAGATTAGTACTGTTTCTTGTCCATTTCCATCATGTAGTTATTGGTTTATGATTAACAGTGCTGTAAAAAAGAGGTCCTGAAGAACCCTTGTTCTTGCTTTAACCTGAAAATACAGAAAAACTACCCTGGGAGGTACCCAGCAGTAGTTTAGTGGAGTTCCATTCTCTATAACATTCACTCAAGTAAGCAGAGGAATCGGTATTGTCTTACATAGTTTACTTAAATATGAGTATTCAAAAGTGGGATTTAAATCCACGCCTTCACGAGAGACTGCTCGGTCATCCTAACCTACACAAATAAGAAAACTTTCAAGATTGGATGCCAAGCCAGTCATCTGAAGAGTCTAACATTTTGGGGCGTGTTTTGGCATAGTGGGTTTTTTCACTAGCGCTGTCGGAATGACATTGCAGTGTGTTTAATAAAAGTTGTATTGTCAGAAGTGGGATTTCAAACCCACGCCTCCAGGGGAGACTGCGACCTTAACGCAGCGCCTTAGACCGCTCGGCCATCCTGACTTATAGAAAAGCCAAGCCTTTCAGATATGGAAGAAAAAACCGTCATGTTAAGGGTCCAGTTTTTGGGAATTTAAAATAGAAAGATTAGAACTGTTTCTTGTCCATTTCCATCATGTAGTTATTGGTTTATGATTAACAGTGCTGTAACAAAGAGGTCCTGAAGAACCCTTGTTCTTGCTTTAACCTGAAAATACAGAAAAACTACCCTGGGAGGTACCCAGCAGTAGTTTAGTGGAGTTCCATTCTCTATAACATTCACTCAAGTAAGCAGAGGAATCTGTATTGTCTTACATAGTTACTTAAATATGAAATAGAAAATAGAAAGATTAGTACTGTTTCTTTTCCATTTCCATCATGTAGTTATTGGTTTATAATTAACAGTGCTGTAAAAAAGAGGTCCTGAAGAACCCTTGTTCTTGCTTTAACCTGAAAATACAGAAAAACTACCCTGGGAGGTACCCAGCAGTAGTTTAGTGGAGTTCCATTCTCTATAACATTCACTCAAGTAAGCAGAGGAATCGGTATTGTCTTACATAGTTTACTTAAATATGAGTATTCAAAAGTGGGATTTAAATCCACGCCTTCACGAGAGACTGCTCGGTCATCCTATCCTACACAAATAAGAAAACTTTCAAGATTGGATGCCAAGCCAGTCATCTGAAGAGTCTAACATTTTGGGGCGTGTTTTGGCATAGTGGGTTTTTTCACTAGCACTGTCGGAATGACATTGCAGTGTGTTTAAGAAAAGTTGTATTGTCAGAAGTGGGATTTGAACCCACGCCTCCAGGGGAGACTGCGACCTTAACGCAGCGCCTTAGACCGCTCGGCCATCCTGACTTAAAGAAAAGCCAAGCCTTTCAGATATGGAAGAAAAAACCGTCATGTTAAGGGTCCAGTTCTTGGGAATTTAAAATAGAAAGATTAGAACTGTTTCTTGTCCATTTCCATCATGTAGTTATTGGTTTATGATTAACAGTGCTGTAACAAAGAGGTACTGAAGAACCCTTGTTCTTGCTTTAACCTGAAAATACAGAAAAACTACCCTGGGAGGTACCCAGCAGTAGTTTAGTGGAGTTCCATTCTCTATAACATTCACTCAAGTAAGCAGAGGAATCGGTATTGTCTTACATAGTTTACTTAAATATGAGTATTCAAAAGTGGGATTTAAATCCACGCCTTCACGAGAGACTGCTCGGTCATCCTATCCTACACAAATAAGAAAACTTTCAAGATTGGATGCCAAGCCAGTCATCTGAAGAGTCTAACATTTTGGGGCGTGTTTTGTCATAGTGGGTTTTTTCACTAGCGCTGTCGGAATGACATTGCAGTGTGTTTAATAAAAGTTGTATTGTCAGAAGTGGGATTTGAACCCACGCCTCCAGGGGAGACTGCGACCTGAACGCAGCGCCTTAGACCGCTCGGCCATCCTGACTTATAGAAAAGCCAAGCCTTTCAGAAATGGAAGAAAAAACCGTAATGTTAAGGGTCCAGTTTTTAGGAATTTAAAATAGAAAGATTAGTACTGTTTCTTGTCCATTTCCATCATGTAGTTATTGGTTTATGATTAACAGTGCTGTAAAAAAGAGGTCCTGAAGAACCCTTGTTCTTGCTTTAACCTGAAAATACAGAAAAACTACCCTGGGAG
The DNA here is from genome assembly GCF_050947455.1 of Rhinoderma darwinii. Lineage (NCBI taxonomy): Eukaryota > Metazoa > Chordata > Amphibia > Anura > Rhinodermatidae > Rhinoderma > Rhinoderma darwinii. The sequence goes on from NC_134689.1 coordinate 78,097,813, forward strand.
GTACCCAGCAGTAGTTTAGTGGAGTTCCATTCTCTATAACATTCACTCAAGTAAGCAGAGGAATCGGTATTGTCTTACATAGTTTACTTAAATATGAGTATTCAAAAGTGGGATTTAAATCCACGCCTTCACGAGAGACTGCTCGGTCATCCTATCCTACACAAATAAGAAAACTTTCAAGATTGGATGCCAAGCCAGTTATCTGAAGAGTCTAACATTTTGGGGCGTGTTTTGGCATAGTGGGTTTTTTCACTAGCGCTGTCGGAATGACATTGCAGTGTGTTTAATAAAAATTGTATTGTCAGAAGTGGGATTTGAACCCACGCCTCCAGGGGAGACTGCGACCTGAACGCAGCGCCTTAGACCGCTCGGCCATCCTGACTTATAGAAAAGCCAAGCCTTTCAGAAATGGAAGAAAAAACCGTAATGTTAAGGGTCCAGTTTTTAGGAATTTAAAATAGAAAGATTAGTACTGTTTCTTGTCCATTTCCATCATGTAGTTATTGGTTTATGATTAACAGTGCTGTAAAAAAGAGGTCCTGAAGAACCCTTGTTCTTGCTTTAACCTGAAAATACAGAAAAACTACCCTGGGAGGAACCCAGCAGTAGTTTAGTGGAGTTCCATTCTCTATAACATTCACTCAAGTAAGCAGAGGAATCGGTATTGTCTTACATAGTTTACTTAAATATGAGTATTCAAAAGTGGGATTTAAATCCACGCCTTCACGAGAGACTGCTCGGTCATCCTATCCTACACAAATAAGAAAACTTTCAAGATTGGATGCCAAGCCAGTCATCTGAAGAGTCTAACATTTTGGGGCGTGTTTTGGCATAGTGGGTTTTTTCACTAGCGCTGTCGGAATGACATTGCAGTGTGTTTAAGAAAAGTTGTATTGTCAGAAGTGGGATTTGAACCCACGCCTCCAGGGGAGACTGCGACCTTAACGCAGCGCCTTAGACCGCTCGGCCATCCTGACTTATAGAAAAGCCAAGCCTTTCAGATATGGAAGAAAAAACCGTCATGTTAAGGGTCCAGTTTTTGGGAATTTAAAATAGAAAGATTAGAACTGTTTCTTGTCCATTTCCATCATGTAGTTATTGGTTTATGATTAACAGTGCTGTAACAAAGAGGTACTGAAGAACCCTTGTTCTTGCTTTAACCTGAAAATACAGAAAAACTACCCTGGGAGGTACCCAGCAGTAGTTTAGTGGAGTTCCATTCTCTATAACATTCACTCAAGTAAGCAGAGGAATCTGTATTGTCTTACATAGTTACTTAAATATGAAATAGAAAATAGAAAGATTAGTACTGTTTCTTGTCCATTTCCATCATGTAGTTATTGGTTTATGATTAACAGTGCTGTAAAAAAGAGGTCCTGAAAAACCCTTGTTCTTGCTTTAACCTGAAAATACAGAAAAACTACCCTGGGAGGTACCCAGCAGTAGTTTAGTGGAGTTCCATTCTCTATAACATTCACTCAAGTAAGCAGAGGAATCTGTATTGTCTTACATAGTTACTTAAATATGAAATAGAAAATAGAAAGATTAGTACTGTTTCTTGTCCATTTCCATCATGTAGTTATTGGTTTATGATTAACAGTGCTGTAAAAAAGAGGTCCTGAAGAACCCTTGTTCTTGCTTTAACCTGAAAATACAGAAAAACTACCCTGGGAGGTACCCAGCAGTAGTTTAGTGGAGTTCCATTCTCTATAACATTCACTCAAGTAAGCAGAGGAATCGGTATTGTCTTACATAGTTTACTTAAATATGAGTATTCAAAAGTGGGATTTAAATCCACGCCTTCACGAGAGACTGCTCGGTCATCCTATCCTACACAAATAAGAAAACTTTCAAGATTGGATGCCAAGACAGTCATCTGAAGAGTCTAACATTTTGGGGCGTGTTTAATAAAAGTTGTATTGTCAGAAGAGGGATTTGAACCCACGCCTCCAGGGGAGACTGCGACCTGAACGCAGCGCCTTAGATCGCTCGGCCATCCTGACTTATAGAAAAGCCAAGCCTTTCAGAAATGGAAGAAAAAACCGTCATGTTAAGGGTCCAGTTTTTGGGAATTTAAAATAGAAAGATTAGAACTGTTTCTTGTCCATTTCGATCATGTAGTTATTGGTTTATGATTAACAGTGCTGTAACAAAGAGGTCCTGAAGAACCCTTGTTCTTGCTTTAACCTGAAAATACAGAAAAACTACCCTGGGAGGTACCCAGCAGTAGTTTAGTGGAGTTCCATTCTCTATAACATTCACTCAAGTAAGCAGAGGAATCGGTATTGTCTTACATAGTTTACTTAAAAATGAGTATTCAAAAGTGGGATTTAAATCCACGCCTTCACGAGAGACTGCTCGGTCATCCTATCCTACACAAATAAGAAAACTTTCAAGATTGGATGCCAAGCCAGTCATCTGAAGAGTCTAACATTTTGGGGCGTGTTTTGGCATAGTGGGTTTTTTCACTAGCGCTGTCGGAATGACATTGCAGTGTGTTTATGAAAAGTTGTATTGTCAGAAGTGGGATTTGAACCCACGCCTCCAGGGGAGACTGCGACCTTAGACCGCTCGGCCATCCTGACTTATAGAAAAGCCAAGCCTTTCAGATATGGAAGAAAAAACCGTCATGTTAAGGGTCCAGTTTTTGGGAATTTAAAATAGAAAGATTAGAACTGTTTCTTGTCCATTTCCATCATGTAGTTATTGGTTTATGATTAACAGTGCTGTAACAAAGAGGTACTGAAGAACCCTTGTTCTTGCTTTAACCTGAAAATACAGAAAAACTACCCTGGGAGGTACCCAGCAGTAGTTTAGTGGAGTTCCATTCTCTATAACATTCACTCAAGTAAGCAGAGGAATCTGTATTGTCTTACATAGTTACTTAAATATGAAATAGAAAATAGAAAGATTAGTACTGTTTCTTGTCCATTTCCATCATGTAGTTATTGGTTTATGATTAACAGTGCTGTAAAAAAGAGGTCCTGAAGAACCCTTGTTCTTGCTTTAACCTGAAAATACAGAAAAACTACCCTGGTAGGTACCCAGCAGTAGTTTAGTGGAGTTCCATTCTCTATAACATTCACTCAAGTAAGCAGAGGAATCGGTATTGTCTTACATAGTTTACTTAAATATGAGTATTCAAAAGTGGGATTTAAATCCACGCCTTCACGAGAGACTGCTCGGTCATCCTATCCTACACAAATAAGAAAACTTTCAAGATTGGATGCCAAGCCAGTCATCTGAAGAGTCTAACATTTTGGGGCGTGTTTTGGCATAGTGGGTTTTTTCACTAGCGCTGTCGGAATGACATTGCAGTGTGTTTAAGAAAAGTTGTATTGTCAGAAGTGGGATTTGAACCCACGCCTCCAGGGGAGACTGCGACCTGAACGCAGCGCCTTAGACCGCTCGGCCATCCTGACTTATAGAAAAGCCAAGACTTTCAGATATGGAAGAAAAAACCGTCATGTTAAGGGTCCAGTTCTTGGGAATTTAAAATAGAAAGATTAGAACTGTTTCTTGTCCATTTCCATCATGTAGTTATTGGTTTATGATTAACAGTGCTGTAACAAAGAGGTACTGAAGAACCCTTGTTCTTGCTTTAACCTGAAAATACAGAAAAACTACCCTGGGAGGTACCCAGCAGTAGTTTAGTGGAGTTCCATTCTCTATAACATTCACTCAAGTAAGCAGAGGAATCTGTATTGTCTTACATAGTTACTTAAATATGAAATAGAAAATAGAAAGATTAGTACTGTTTCTTGTCCATTTCCATCATGTAGTTATTGGTTTATGATTAACAGTGCTGTAAAAAAGAGGTCCTGAAGAACCCTTGTTCTTGCTTTAACCTGAAAATACAGAAAAACTACCCTGGGAGGTACCCAGCAGTAGTTTAGTGGAGTTCCATTCTCTATAACATTCACTCAAGTAAGCAGAGGAATCGGTATTGTCTTACATAGTTTACTTAAATATGAGTATTCAAAATTGGGATTTAAATCCACGCCTTCACGAGAGACTGCTCGGTCATCCTATCCTACACAAATAAGAAAACTTTCAAGATTGGATGCCAAGCCAGTCATCTGAAGAGTCTAACATTTTGGGGCGTGTTTTGTCATAGTGGGTTTTTTCACTAGCGCTGTCGGAATGACATTGCAGTGTGTTTAATAAAAGTTGTATTGTCAGAAGTGGGATTTGAACCCACGCCTCCAGGGGAGACTGCGACCTGAACGCAGCGCCTTAGACCGCTCGGCCATCCTGACTTATAGAAAAGCCAAGCCTTTCAGAAATGGAAGAAAAAACCGTAATGTTAAGGGTCCAGTTTTTGGGAATTTAAAATAGAAAGATTAGTACTGTTTCTTGTCCATTTCCATCATGTAGTTATTGGTTTATGATTAACAGTGCTGTAAAAAAGAGGTCCTGAAGAACCCTTGTTCTTGCTTTAACCTGAAAATACAGAAAAACTACCCTGGGAGGTACCCAGCAGTAGTTTAGTGGAGTTCCATTCTCTATAACCTTCACTCAAGTAAGCAGAGGAATCGGTATTGTCTTACATAGTTTACTTAAATATTAAATAGAAAATAGAAAGATTAGTACTGTTTCTTGTCCATTTCCATCATGTAGTTATTGGTTTATGATTAACAGTGCTGTAAAAAAGAGGTCCTGAAGAACCCTTGTTCTTGCTTTAACCTGAAAATACAGAAAAACTACCCTGGGAGGTACCCAGCAGTAGTTTAGTGGAGTTCCATTCTCTATAACATTCACTCAAGTAAGCAGAGGAATCGGTATTGTCTTACATAGTTTACTTAAATATGAGTATTCAAAAGTGGGATTTAAATCCACGCCTTCACGAGAGACTGCTCGGTCATCCTAACCTACACAAATAAGAAAACTTTCAAGATTGGATGCCAAGCCAGTCATCTGAAGAGTCTAACATTTTGGGGCGTGTTTTGGCATAGTGGGTTTTTTCACTAGCGCTGTCGGAATGACATTGCAGTGTGTTTAATAAAAGTTGTATTGTCAGAAGTGGGATTTCAAACCCACGCCTCCAGGGGAGACTGCGACCTTAACGCAGCGCCTTAGACCGCTCGGCCATCCTGACTTATAGAAAAGCCAAGCCTTTCAGATATGGAAGAAAAAACCGTCATGTTAAGGGTCCAGTTTTTGGGAATTTAAAATAGAAAGATTAGAACTGTTTCTTGTCCATTTCCATCATGTAGTTATTGGTTTATGATTAACAGTGCTGTAACAAAGAGGTCCTGAAGAACCCTTGTTCTTGCTTTAACCTGAAAATACAGAAAAACTACCCTGGGAGGTACCCAGCAGTAGTTTAGTGGAGTTCCATTCTCTATAACATTCACTCAAGTAAGCAGAGGAATCTGTATTGTCTTACATAGTTACTTAAATATGAAATAGAAAATAGAAAGATTAGTACTGTTTCTTTTCCATTTCCATCATGTAGTTATTGGTTTATAATTAACAGTGCTGTAAAAAAGAGGTCCTGAAGAACCCTTGTTCTTGCTTTAACCTGAAAATACAGAAAAACTACCCTGGGAGGTACCCAGCAGTAGTTTAGTGGAGTTCCATTCTCTATAACATTCACTCAAGTAAGCAGAGGAATCGGTATTGTCTTACATAGTTTACTTAAATATGAGTATTCAAAAGTGGGATTTAAATCCACGCCTTCACGAGAGACTGCTCGGTCATCCTATCCTACACAAATAAGAAAACTTTCAAGATTGGATGCCAAGCCAGTTATCTGAAGAGTCTAACATTTTGGGGCGTGTTTTTTCACTAGCGCTGTCGGAATGACATTGCAGTGTGTTTATGAAAAGTTGTATTGTCAGAAGTGGGATTTGAACCCACGCCTCCAGGGGAGACTGCGACCTTAACGCAGCGCCTTAGACCGCTCGGCCATCCTGACTTATAGAAAAGCCAAGCCTTTCAGATATGGAAGAAAAAACCGTCATGTTAAGGGTCCAGTTTTTGGGAATTTAAAATAGAAAGATTAGAACTGTTTCTTGTCCATTTCCATCATGTAGTTATTGGTTTATGATTAACAGTGCTGTAACAAAGAGGTACTGAAGAACCCTTGTTCTTGCTTTAACCTGAAAATACAGAAAAACTACCCTGGGAGGTACCCAGCAGTAGTTTAGTGGAGTTCCATTCTCTATAACATTCACTCAAGTAAGCAGAGGAATCTGTATTGTCTTACATAGTTACTTAAATATGAAATAGAAAATAGAAAGATTAGTACTGTTTCTTGTCCATTTCCATCATGTAGTTATTGGTTTATGATTAACAGTGCTGTAACAAAGAGGTCCTGAAGAACCCTTGTTCTTGCTTTAACCTGAAAATACAGAAAAACTACCCTGGGAGGTACCCAGCAGTAGTTTAGTGGAGTTCCATTCTCTATAACATTCACTCAAGTAAGCAGAGGAATCTGTATTGTCTTACATAGTTACTTAAATATTAAATAGAAAATAGAAAGATTAGTACTGTTTCTTTTCCATTTCCATCATGTAGTTATTGGTTTATAATTAACAGTGCTGTAAAAAAGAGGTCCTGAAGAACCCTTGTTCTTGCTTTAACCTGAAAATACAGAAAAACTACCCTGGGAGGTACCCAGCAGTAGTTTAGTGGAGTTCCATTCTCTATAACATTCACTCAAGTAAGCAGAGGAATCGGTATTGTCTTACATAGTTTACTTAAATATGAGTATTCAAAAGTGGGATTTAAATCCACGCCTTCACGAGAGACTGCTCGGTCATCCTATCCTACACAAATAAGAAAACTTTCAAGATTGGATGCCAAGCCAGTCATCTGAAGATTCTAACATTTTGGGGCGTGTTTTGGCATAGTGGGTTTTTTCACTAGCGCTGTCGGAATGACATTGCAGTGTGTTTAATAAAAATTGTATTGTCAGAAGTGGGATTTGAACCCACGCCTCCAGGGGAGACTGCGACCTTAACGCAGTGCCTTAGACCGCTCGGCCATCCTGACTTATAGAAAAGCCAAGCCTTTCAGATATGGAAGAAAAAACCGTAATGTTAAGGGTCCAGTTTTTAGGAATTTAAAATAGAAAGATTAGAACTGTTTCTTGTCCATTTCCATCATGTAGTTATTGGTTTATGATTAACAGTGCTGTAACAAAGAGGTACTGAAGAACCCTTGTTCTTGCTTTAACCTGAAAATACAGAAAAACTACCCTGGGAGGTACCCAGCAGTAGTTTAGTGGAGTTCCATTCTCTATAACATTCACTCAAGTAAGCAGAGGAATCTGTATTGTCTTACATAGTTACTTAAATATGAAATAGAAAATAGAAAGATTAGTACTGTTTCTTGTCCATTTCCATCATGTAGTTATTGGTTTATGATTAACAGTGCTGTAAAAAAGAGGTCCTGAAGAACCCTTGTTCTTGCTTTAACCTGAAAATACAGAAAAACTACCCTGGGAGGTACCCAGCAGTAGTTTAGTGGAGTTCCATTCTCTATAACATTCACTCAAGTAAGCAGAGGAATCGGTATTGTCTTACATAGTTTACTTAAATATGAATATTCAAAAGTGGGATTTAAATCCACGCCTTCACGAGAGACTGCTCGGTCATCCTATCCTACACAAATAAGTAAACTTTCAAGATTGGATGCCAAGCCTGTTATCTGAAGAGTCTAACATTTTGGGGCGTGTTTTGGCATAGTGGGTTTTTTCACTAGCGCTGTCGGAATGACATTGCAGTGTGTTTAATAAAAATTGTATTGTCAGAAGTGGGATTTGAACCCACGCCTCCAGGGGAGACTGCGACCTTAACGCAACGCCTTAGACCGCTCGGCCATCCTGACTTATAGAAAAGCCAAGCCTTTCAGATATGGAAGAAAAAACCGTAATGTTAAGGGTCCAGTTTTTAGGAATTTAAAATAGAAAGATTAGTACTGTTTCTTGTCCATTTCCATCATGTAGTTATTGGTTTATGATTAACAGTGCTGTAAAAAAGAGGTCCTGAAGAACCCTTGTTCTTGCTTTAACCTGAAAATACAGAAAAACTACCCTGGGAGGTACCCAGCAGTAGTTTAGTGGAGTTCCATTCTCTATAACATTCACTCAAGTAAGCAGAGGAATCTGTATTGTCTTACATAGTTTTCTTAAATATGAATATTCAAAAGTGGGATTTAAATCCACGCCTTCACGAGAGACTGCTCGGTCATCCTATCCTACACAAATAAGTAAACTTTCAAGATTGGATGCCAAGCCAGTTATCTGAAGAGTCTAACATTTTGGGGCGTGTTTTGGCATAGTGGGTTTTTTCACTAGCGCTGTCGGAATGACATTGCAGTGTGTTTAATAAAAATTGTATTGTCAGAAGTGGGATTTGAACCCACGCCTCCAGGGGAGACTGCGACCTTAACGCAGCGCCTTAGACCGCTAGGCCATCCTGACTTATAGAAAAGCCAAGCCTTTCAGATATGGAAGAAAAAACCGTAATGTTAAGGGTCCAGTTTTTAGGAATTTAAAATAGAAAGATTAGTACTGTTTCTTGTCCATTTCCATCATGTAGTTATTGGTTTATGATTAACAGTGCTGTAAAAAAGAGGTCCTGAAGAACCCTTGTTCTTGCTTTAACCTGAAAATACAGAAAAACTACCCTGGGAGGTACCCAGCAGTAGTTTAGTGGAGTTCCATTCTCTATAACATTCACTCAAGTAAGCAGAGGAATCGGTATTGTCTTACATAGTTTACTTAAATATGAGTATTCAAAAGTGGGATTTAAATCCACGCCTAACATTTTGGGGCGTGTTTTGTCATAGTGGGTTTTTTCACTAGCGCTGTCGGAATGACATTGCAGTGTGTTTAAGAAAAGTTGTATTGTCAGAAGTGGGATTTGAACCCACGCCTCCAGGGGAGACTGCGACCTTAACGCAGCGCCTTAGACCGCTCGGCCATTCTGACTTATAGAAAAGCCAAGCCTTTCAGATATGGAAGAAAAAACCGTCATGTTAAGGGTCCAGTTTTTGGGAATTTAAAATAGAAAGATTAGAACTGTTTCTTGTCCATTTCCATCATGTAGTTATTGGTTTATGATTAACAGTGCTGTAACAAAGAGGTACTGAAGAACCCTTGTTCTTGCTTTAACCTGAAAATACAGAAAAACTACCCTGGGAGGTACCCAGCAGTAGTTTAGTGGAGTTCCATTCTCTATAACATTCACTCAAGTAAGCAGAGGAATCTGTATTGTCTTACATAGTTACTTAAATATGAAATAGAAAATAGAAAGATTAGTACTGTTTCTTGTCCATTTCCATCATGTAGATATTGGTTTATGATTAACAGTGCTGTAAAAAAGAGGTCCTGAAGAACCCTTGTTCTTGCTTTAACCTGAAAATACAGAAAAACTACCCTGGGAGGTACCCAGCAGTAGTTTAGTGGAGTTCCATTCTCTATAACATTCACTCAAGTAAGCAGAGGAATCGGTATTGTCTTACATAGTTTACTTAAATATGAGTATTCAAAAGTGGGATTTAAATCCACGCCTTCACGAGAGACTGCTCGGTCATCCTATCCTACACAAATAAGAAAACTTTCAAGATTGGATGCCAAGCCAGTCATCTGAAGAGTCTAACATTTTGGGGCGTGTTTTGTCATGCCAGTCATCTGAAGAGTCTAACATTTTGGGGCGTGTTTTGTCATAGTGGGTTTTTTCACTAGCGCTGTCGGAATGACATTGCAGTGTGTTTAATAAAAGTTGTATTGTCAGAAGTGGGATTTGAACCCACGCCTCCAGGGGAGACTGCGACCTGAACGCAGCGCCTTAGACCGCTCGGCCATCCTGACTTATAGAAAAGCCAAGCCTTTCAGAAATGGAAGAAAAAACCGTAATGTTAAGGGTCCAGTTTTTAGGAATTTAAAATAGAAAGATTAGTACTGTTTCTTGTCCATTTCCATCATGTAGTTATTGGTTTATGATTAACAGTGCTGTAAAAAAGAGGTCCTGAAGAACCCTTGTTCTTGCTTTAACCTGAAAATACAGAAAAACTACCCTGGGAGGTACCCAGCAGTAGTTTAGTGGAGTTCCATTCTCTATAACATTCACTCAAGTAAGCAGAGGAATCGGTATTGTCTTACATAGTTTACTTAAATATGAGTATTCAAAAGTGGGATTTAAATCCACGCCTTCACGAGAGACTGCTCGGTCATCCTAACCTACACAAATAAGAAAACTTTCAAGATTGGATGCCAAGCCAGTCATCTGAAGAGTCTAACATTTTGGGGCGTGTTTTGGCATAGTGGGTTTTTTCACTAGCGCTGTCGGAATGACATTGCAGTGTGTTTAATAAAAGTTGTATTGTCAGAAGTGGGATTTGAACCCACGCCTCCAGGGGAGACTGCGACCTTAACGCAGCGCCTTAGACCGCTCGGCCATTCTGACTTATAGAAAAGCCAAGCCTTTCAGATATGGAAGAAAAAACCGTCATGTTAAGGGTCCAGTTTTTGGGAATTTAAAATAGAAAGATTAGAACTGTTTCTTGTCCATTTCCATCATGTAGTTATTGGTTTATGATTAACAGTGCTGTAACAAAGAGGTCCTGAAGAACCCTTGTTCTTGCTTTAACCTGAAAATACAGAAAAACTACCCTGGGAGGTACCCAGCAGTAGTTTAGTGGAGTTCCATTCTCTATAACATTCACTCAAGTAAGCAGAGGAATCTGTATTGTCTTACATAGTTACTTAAATATGAAATAGAAAATAGAAAGATTAGTACTGTTTCTTTTCCATTTCCATCATGTAGTTATTGGTTTATAATTAACAGTGCTGTAAAAAAGAGGTCCTGAAGAACCCTTGTTCTTGCTTTAACCTGAAAATACAGAAAAACTACCCTGGGAGGTACCCAGCAGTAGTTTAGTGGAGTTCCATTCTCTATAACATTCACTCAAGTAAGCAGAGGAATCGGTATTGTCTTACATAGTTTACTTAAATATGAGTATTCAAAAGTGGGATTTAAATCCACGCCTTCACGAGAGACTGCTCGGTCATCCTATCCTACACAAATAAGAAAACTTTCAAGATTGGATGCCAAGCCAGTCATCTGAAGAGTCTAACATTTTGGGGCGTGTTTTGTCATGCCAGTCATCTGAAGAGTCTAACATTTTGGGGCGTGTTTTGTCATAGTGGGTTTTTTCACTAGCGCTGTCGGAATGACATTGCAGTGTGTTTAATAAAAGTTGTATTGTCAGAAGTGGGATTTGAACCCACGCCTCCAGGGGAGACTGCGACCTGAACGCAGCGCCTTAGACCGCTCGGCCATCCTGACTTATAGAAAAGCCAAGCCTTTCAGAAATGGAAGAAAAAACCGTAATGTTAAGGGTCCAGTTTTTAGGAATTTAAAATAGAAAGATTAGTACTGTTTCTTGTCCATTTCCATCATGTAGTTATTGGTTTATGATTAACAGTGCTGTAAAAAAGAGGTCCTGAAGAACCCTTGTTCTTGCTTTAACCTGAAAATACAGAAAAACTACCCTGGGAGGTACCCAGCAGTAGTTTAGTGGAGTTCCATTCTCTATAACATTCACTCAAGTAAGCAGAGGAATCGGTATTGTCTTACATAGTTTACTTAAATATGAAATAGAAAATAGAAAGATTAGTACTGTTTCTTGTCCATTTCCATCATGTAGTTATTGGTTTATGATTAACAGTGCTGTAAAAAAGAGGTCCTGAAGAACCCTTGTTCTTGCTTTAACCTGAAAATACAGAAAAACTACCCTGGGAGGTACCCAGCAGTAGTTTAGTGGAGTTCCATTCTCTATAACATTCACTCAAGTAAGCAGAGGAATCGGTATTGTCTTACATAGTTTACTTAAATATGAGTATTCAAAAGTGGGATTTAAATCCACGCCTTCACGAGAGACTGCTCGGTCATCCTAACCTACACAAATAAGAAAACTTTCAAGATTGGATGCCAAGCCAGTCATCTGAAGAGTCTAACATTTTGGGGCGTGTTTTGGCATAGTGGGTTTTTTCACTAGCGCTGTCGGAATGACATTGCAGTGTGTTTAATAAAAGTTGTATTGTCAGAAGTGGGATTTCAAACCCACGCCTCCAGGGGAGACTGCGACCTTAACGCAGCGCCTTAGACCGCTCGGCCATCCTGACTTATAGAAAAGCCAAGCCTTTCAGATATGGAAGAAAAAACCGTCATGTTAAGGGTCCAGTTTTTGGGAATTTAAAATAGAAAGATTAGAACTGTTTCTTGTCCATTTCCATCATGTAGTTATTGGTTTATGATTAACAGTGCTGTAACAAAGAGGTCCTGAAGAACCCTTGTTCTTGCTTTAACCTGAAAATACAGAAAAACTACCCTGGGAGGTACCCAGCAGTAGTTTAGTGGAGTTCCATTCTCTATAACATTCACTCAAGTAAGCAGAGGAATCTGTATTGTCTTACATAGTTACTTAAATATGAAATAGAAAATAGAAAGATTAGTACTGTTTCTTTTCCATTTCCATCATGTAGTTATTGGTTTATAATTAACAGTGCTGTAAAAAAGAGGTCCTGAAGAACCCTTGTTCTTGCTTTAACCTGAAAATACAGAAAAACTACCCTGGGAGGTACCCAGCAGTAGTTTAGTGGAGTTCCATTCTCTATAACATTCACTCAAGTAAGCAGAGGAATCGGTATTGTCTTACATAGTTTACTTAAATATGAGTATTCAAAAGTGGGATTTAAATCCACGCCTTCACGAGAGACTGCTCGGTCATCCTATCCTACACAAATAAGAAAACTTTCAAGATTGGATGCCAAGCCAGTTATCTGAAGAGTCTAACATTTTGGGGCGTGTTTTTTCACTAGCGCTGTCGGAATGACATTGCAGTGTGTTTATGAAAAGTTGTATTGTCAGAAGTGGGATTTGAACCCACGCCTCCAGGGGAGACTGCGACCTTAACGCAGCGCCTTAGACCGCTCGGCCATCCTGACTTATAGAAAAGCCAAGCCTTTCAGATATGGAAGAAAAAACCGTCATGTTAAGGGTCCAGTTTTTGGGAATTTAAAATAGAAAGATTAGAACTGTTTCTTGTCCATTTCCATCATGTAGTTATTGGTTTATGATTAACAGTGCTGTAACAAAGAGGTACTGAAGAACCCTTGTTCTTGCTTTAACCTGAAAATACAGAAAAACTACCCTGGGAGGTACCCAGCAGTAGTTTAGTGGAGTTCCATTCTCTATAACATTCACTCAAGTAAGCAGAGGAATCTGTATTGTCTTACATAGTTACTTAAATATGAAATAGAAAATAGAAAGATTAGTACTGTTTCTTGTCCATTTCCATCATGTAGTTATTGGTTTATGATTAACAGTGCTGTAAAAAAGAGGTCCTGAAGAACCCTTGTTCTTGCTTTAACCTGAAAATACAGAAAAACTACCCTGGGAGGTACCCAGCAGTAGTTTAGTGGAGTTCCATTCTCTATAACATTCACTCAAGTAAGCAGAGGAATCGGTATTGTCTTACATAGTTTACTTAAATATGAGTATTCAAAAGTGGGATTTAAATCCACGCCTTCACGAGAGACTGCTCGGTCATCCTATCCTACACAAATAAGAAAACTTTCAAGATTGGATGCCAAGCCAGTCATCTGAAGAGTCTAACATTTTGGGGCGTGTTTTGGCATAGTGGGTTTTTTCACTAGCACTGTCGGAATGACATTGCAGTGTGTTTAAGAAAAGTTGTATTGTCAGAAGTGGGATTTGAACCCACGCCTCCAGGGGAGACTGCGACCTTAACGCAGCGCATTAGACCGCTCGGCCATCCTGACTTATAGAAAAGCCAAGCCTTTCAGATATGGAAGAAAAAACCGTCATGTTAAGGGTCCAGTTCTTGGGAATTTAAAATAGAAAGATTAGAACTGTTTCTTGTCCATTTCCATCATGTAGTTATTGGTTTATGATTAACAGTGCTGTAACAAAGAGGTACTGAAGAACCCTTGTTCTTGCTTTAACCTGAAAATACAGAAAAACTACCCTGGGAGGTACCCAGCAGTAGTTTAGTGGAGTTCCATTCTCTATTACATTCACTCAAGTAAGCAGAGGAATCGGTATTGTCTTACATAGTTTACTTAAATATGAGTATTCAAAAGTGGGATTTAAATCCACGCCTTCACGAGAGACTGCTCGGTCATCCTATCCTACACAAATAAGAAAACTTTCAAGATTGGATGCCAAGCCAGTCATCTGAAGAGTCTAACATTTTGGGGCGTGTTTTGGCATAGTGGGTTTTTTCACTAGCGCTGTCGGAATGACATTGCAGTGTGTTTAATAAAAGTTGTATTGTCAGAAGTGGGATTTCAAACCCACGCCTCCAGGGGAGACTGCGACCTTAACGCAGCGCCTTAGACCGCTCGGCCATCCTGACTTATAGAAAAGCCAAGCCTTTCAGATATGGAAGAAAAAACCGTCATGTTAAGGGTCCAGTTTTTGGGAATTTAAAATAGAAAGATTAGAACTGTTTCTTGTCCATTTCCATCATGTAGTTATTGGTTTATGATTAACAGTGCTGTAACAAAGAGGTCCTGAAGAACCCTTGTTCTTGCTTTAACCTGAAAATACAGAAAAACTACCCTGGGAGGTACCCAGCAGTAGTTTAGTGGAGTTCCATTCTCTATAACATTCACTCAAGTAAGCAGAGGAATCTGTATTGTCTTACATAGTTACTTAAATATGAAATAGAAAATAGAAAGATTAGTACTGTTTCTTTTCCATTTCCATCATGTAGTTATTGGTTTATAATTAACAGTGCTGTAAAAAAGAGGTCCTGAAGAACCCTTGTTCTTGCTTTAACCTGAAAATACAGAAAAACTACCCTGGGAGGTACCCAGCAGTAGTTTAGTGGAGTTCCATTCTCTATAACATTCACTCAAGTAAGCAGAGGAATCGGTATTGTCTTACATAGTTTACTTAAATATGAGTATTCAAAAGTGGGATTTAAATCCACGCCTTCACGAGAGACTGCTCGGTCATCCTATCCTACACAAATAAGAAAACTTTCAAGATTGGATGCCAAGCCAGTTATCTGAAGAGACTAACATTTTGGGGCGTGTTTTTTCACTAGCGCTGTCGGAATGACATTGCAGTGTGTTTATGAAAAGTTGTATTGTCAGAAGTGGGATTTGAACCCACGCCTCCAGGGGAGACTGCGACCTTAACGCAGCGCCTTAGACCGCTCGGCCATCCTGACTTATAGAAAAGCCAAGCCTTTCAGATATGGAAGAAAAAACCGTCATGTTAAGGGTCCAGTTTTTGGGAATTTAAAATAGAAAGATTAGAACTGTTTCTTGTCCATTTCCATCATGTAGTTATTGGTTTATGATTAACAGTGCTGTAACAAAGAGGTACTGAAGAACCCTTGTTCTTGCTTTAACCTGAAAATACAGAAAAACTACCCTGGGAGGTACCCAGCAGTAGTTTAGTGGAGTTCCATTCTCTATAACATTCACTCAAGTAAGCAGAGGAATCTGTATTGTCTTACATAGTTACTTAAATATGAAATAGAAAATAGAAAGATTAGTACTGTTTCTTGTCCATTTCCATCATGTAGTTATTGGTTTATGATTAACAGTGCTGTAAAAAAGAGGTCCTGAAGAACCCTTGTTCTTGCTTTAACCTGAAAATACAGAAAAACTACCCTGGGAGGTACCCAGCAGTAGTTTAGTGGAGTTCCATTCTCTATAACATTCACTCAAGTAAGCAGAGGAATCGGTATTGTCTTACATAGTTTACTTAAATATGAGTATTCAAAAGTGGGATTTAAATCCACGCCTTCACGAGAGACTGCTCGGTCATCCTATCCTACACAAATAAGAAAACTTTCAAGATTGGATGCCAAGCCAGTCATCTGAAGAGTCTAACATTTTGGGGCGTGTTTTGGCATAGTGGGTTTTTTCACTAGCACTGTCGGAATGACATTGCAGTGTGTTTAAGAAAAGTTGTATTGTCAGAAGTGGGATTTGAACCCACGCCTCCAGGGGAGACTGCGACCTTAACGCAGCGCATTAGACCGCTCGGCCATCCTGACTTATAGAAAAGCCAAGCCTTTCAGATATGGAAGAAAAAACCGTCATGTTAAGGGTCCAGTTCTTGGGAATTTAAAATAGAAAGATTAGAACTGTTTCTTGTCCATTTCCATCATGTAGTTATTGGTTTATGATTAACAGTGCTGTAACAAAGAGGTACTGAAGAACCCTTGTTCTTGCTTTAACCTGAAAATACAGAAAAACTACCCTGGGAGGTACCCAGCAGTAGTTTAGTGGAGTTCCATTCTCTATTACATTCACTCAAGTAAGCAGAGGAATCGGTATTGTCTTACATAGTTTACTTAAATATGAGTATTCAAAAGTGGGATTTAAATCCACGCCTTCACGAGAGACTGCTCGGTCATCCTATCCTACACAAATAAGAAAACTTTCAAGATTGGATGCCAAGCCAGTCATCTGAAGAGTCTAACATTTTGGGGCGTGTTTTGGCATAGTGGGTTTTTTCACTAGCGCTGTCGGAATGACATTGCAGTGTGTTTAATAAAAGTTGTATTGTCAGAAGTGGGATTTGAACCCACGCCTCCAGGGGAGACTGCGACCTTAACGCAGCGCCTTAGACCGCTCGGCCATCCTGACTTATAGAAAAGCCAAGCCTTTCAGATATGGAAGAAAAAACCGTCATGTTAAGGGTCCAGTTTTTGGGAATTTAAAATAGAAAGATTAGAACTGTTTCTTGTCCATTTCCATCATGTAGTTATTGGTTTATGATTAACAGTGCTGTAACAAAGAGGTCCTGAAGAACCCTTGTTCTTGCTTTAACCTGAAAATACAGAAAAACTACCCTGGGAGGTACCCAGCAGTAGTTTAGTGGAGTTCCATTCTCTATAACATTCACTCAAGTAAGCAGAGGAATCTGTATTGTCTTACATAGTTACTTAAATATTAAATAGAAAATAGAAAGATTAGTACTGTTTCTTTTCCATTTCCATCATGTAGTTATTGGTTTATAATTAACAGTGCTGTAAAAAAGAGGTCCTGAAGAACCCTTGTTCTTGCTTTAACCTGAAAATACAGAAAAACTACCCTGGGAGGTACCCAGCAGTAGTTTAGTGGAGTTCCATTCTCTATAACATTCACTCAAGTAAGCAGAGGAATCGGTATTGTCTTACATAGTTTACTTAAATATGAGTATTCAAAAGTGGGATTTAAATCCACGCCTTCACGAGAGACTGCTCGGTCATCCTATCCTACACAAATAAGAAAACTTTCAAGATTGGATGCCAAGCCAGTCATCTGAAGAGTCTAACATTTTGGGGCGTGTTTTGGCATAGTGGGTTTTTTCACTAGCACTGTCGGAATGACATTGCAGTGTGTTTAAGAAAAGTTGTATTGCCAGAAGTGGGATTTGAACCCACGCCTCCAGGGGAGACTGCGACCTTAACGCAGCGCCTTAGACCGCTCGGCCATCCTGACTTATAGAAAAGCCAAGCCTTTCAGATATGGAAGAAAAAACCGTCATGTTAAGGGTCCAGTTCTTGGGAATTTAAAATAGAAAGATTAGAACTGTTTCTTGTCCATTTCCATCATGTAGTTATTGGTTTATGATTAACAGTGCTGTAACAAAGAGGTACTGAAGAACCCTTGTTCTTGCTTTAACCTGAAAATACAGAAAAACTACCCTGGGAGGTACCCAGCAGTAGTTTAGTGGAGTTCCATTCTCTATAACATTCACTCAAGTAAGCAGAGGAATCTGTATTGTCTTACATAGTTACTTAAATATGAAATAGAAAATAGAAAGATTAGTACTGTTTCTTGTCCATTTCCATCATGTAGTTATTGGTTTATGATTAACAGTGCTGTAAAAAAGAGGTCCTGAAGAACCCTTGTTCTTGCTTTAACCTGAAAATACAGAAAAACTACCCTGGGAGGTACCCAGCAGTAGTTTAGTGGAGTTCCATTCTCTATAACATTCACTCAAGTAAGCAGAGGAATCGGTATTGTCTTACATAGTTTACTTAAATATGAGTATTCAAAAGTGGGATTTAAATCCACGCCTTCACGAGAGACTGCTCGGTCATCCTATCCTACACAAATAAGAAAACTTTCAAGATTGGATGCCAAGCCAGTCAACTGAAGAGTCTAACATTTTGGGGCGTGTTTTGGCATAGTGGGTTTTTTCACTAGCGCTGTCGGAATGACATTGCAGTGTGTTTATGAAAAGTTGTATTGTCAGAAGTGGGATTTGAACCCACGCCTCCAGGGGAGACTGCGACCTTAACGCAGCGCCTTAGACCGCTCGGCCATCCTGACTTATAGAAAAGCCAACCCTTTCAGATATGGAAGAAAAAACCGTCATGTTAAGGGTCCAGTTTTT
The DNA here is from genome assembly GCF_050947455.1 of Rhinoderma darwinii. Classification (NCBI taxonomy): domain Eukaryota; kingdom Metazoa; phylum Chordata; class Amphibia; order Anura; family Rhinodermatidae; genus Rhinoderma; species Rhinoderma darwinii. The sequence continues at coordinate 78,116,199 of NC_134689.1, forward strand.
GGGAATTTAAAATAGAAAGATTAGAACTGTTTCTTGTCCATTTCCATCATGTAGTTATTGGTTTATGATTAACAGTGCTGTAACAAAGAGGTACTGAAGAACCCTTGTTCTTGCTTTAACCTGAAAATACAGAAAAACTACCCTGGGAGGTACCCAGCAGTAGTTTAGTGGAGTTCCATTCTCTATAACATTCACTCAAGTAAGCAGAGGAATCTGTATTGTCTTACATAGTTACTTAAATATGAAATAGAAAATAGAAAGATTAGTACTGTTTCTTTTCCATTTCCATCATGTAGTTATTGGTTTATAATTAACAGTGCTGTAAAAAAGAGGTCCTGAAGAACCCTTGTTCTTGCTTTAACCTGAAAATACAGAAAAACTACCCTGGGAGGTACCCAGCAGTAGTTTAGTGGAGTTCCATTCTCTATAACATTCACTCAAGTAAGCAGAGGAATCGGTATTGTCTTACATAGTTTACTTAAATATGAGTATTCAAAAGTGGGATTTAAATCCACGCCTTCACGAGAGACTGCTCGGTCATCCTATCCTACACAAATAAGAAAACTTTCAAGATTGGATGCCAAGCCAGTCATCTGAAGAGTCTAACATTTTGGGGCGTGTTTTGGCATAGTGGGTTTTTTCACTAGCGCTGTCGGAATGACATTGCAGTGTGTTTATGAAAAGTTGTATTGTCAGAAGTGGGATTTGAACCCACGCCTCCAGGGGAGACTGCGACCTTAACGCAGCGCCTTAGACCGCTCGGCCATCCTGACTTATAGAAAAGCCAACCCTTTCAGATATGGAAGAAAAAACCGTCATGTTAAGGGTCCAGTTTTTGGGAATTTAAAATAGAAAGATTAGAACTGTTTCTTGTCCATTTCCATCATGTAGTTATTGGTTTATGATTAACAGTGCTGTAACAAAGAGGTACTGAAGAACCCTTGTTCTTGCTTTAACCTGAAAATACAGAAAAACTACCCTGGGAGGTACCCAGCAGTAGTTTAGTGGAGTTCCATTCTCTATAACATTCACTCAAGTAAGCAGAGGAATCTGTATTGTCTTACATAGTTACTTAAATATGAAATAGAAAATAGAAAGATTAGTACTGTTTCTTTTCCATTTCCATCATGTAGTTATGTATTGTCTTACATAGTTACTTAAATATGAAATAGAAAATAGAAAGATTAGTACTGTTTCTTTTCCATTTCCATCATGTAGTTATTGGTTTATAATTAACAGTGCTGTAAAAAAGAGGTCCTGAAGAACCCTTGTTCTTGCTTTAACCTGAAAATACAGCAAAACTACCCTGGGAGGTACCCAGCAGTAGTTTAGTGGAGTTCCATTCTCTATAACATTCACTCAAGTAAGCAGAGGAATCGGTATTGTCTTACATAGTTTACTTAAATATGAGTATTCAAAAGTGGGATTTAAATCCACGCCTTCACGAGAGACTGCTCGGTCATCCTATCCTACACAAATAAGAAAACTTTCAAGATTGGATGCCAAGCCAGTCAACTGAAGAGTCTAACATTTTGGGGCGTGTTTTGGCATAGTGGGTTTTTTCACTAGCGCTGTCGGAATGACATTGCAGTGTGTTTATGAAAAGTTGTATTGTCAGAAGTGGGATTTGAACCCACGCCTCCAGGGGAGACTGCGACCTTAACGCTGCGCCTTAGACCGCTCGGCCATCCTGACTTATAGAAAAGCCAACCCTTTCAGATATGGAAGAAAAAACCGTCATGTTAAGGGTCCAGTTTTTGGGAATTTAAAATAGAAAGATTAGAACTGTTTCTTGTCCATTTCCATCATGTAGTTATTGGTTTATGATTAACAGTGCTGTAACAAAGAGGTACTGAAGAACCCTTGTTCTTGCTTTAACCTGAAAATACAGAAAAACTACCCTGGGAGGTACCCAGCAGTAGTTTAGTGGAGTTCCATTCTCTATAACATTCACTCAAGTAAGCAGAGGAATCTGTATTGTCTTACATAGTTACTTAAATATGAAATAGAAAATAGAAAGATTAGTACTGTTTCTTTTCCATTTCCATCATGTAGTTATTGGTTTATAATTAACAGTGCTGTAAAAAAGAGGTCCTGAAGAACCCTTGTTCTTGCTTTAACCTGAAAATACAGAAAAACTACCCTGGGAGGTACCCAGCAGTAGTTTAGTGGAGTTCCATTCTCTATAACATTCACTCAAGTAAGCAGAGGAATCGGTATTGTCTTACATAGTTTACTTAAATATGAGTATTCAAAAGTGGGATTTAAATCCACGCCTTCACGAGAGACTGCTCGGTCATCCTATCCTACACAAATAAGAAAACTTTCAAGATTGGATGCCAAGCCAGTCATCTGAAGAGTCTAACATTTTGGGGCGTGTTTTGGCATAGTGGGTTTTTTCACTAGCACTGTCGGAATGACATTGCAGTGTGTTTAAGAAAAGTTGTATTGTCAGAAGTGGGATTTGAACCCACGCCTCCAGGGGAGACTGCGACCTTAACGCAGCGCCTTAGACCGCTCGGCCATCCTGACTTATAGAAAAGCCAAGCCTTTCAGATATGGAAGAAAAAACCGTCATGTTAAGGGTCCAGTTCTTGGGAATTTAAAATAGAAAGATTAGAACTGTTTCTTGTCCATTTCCATCATGTAGTTATTGGTTTATGATTAACAGTGCTGTAACAAAGAGGTACTGAAGAACCCTTGTTCTTGCTTTAACCTGAAAATACAGAAAAACTACCCTGGGAGGTACCCAGCAGTAGTTTAGTGGAGTTCCATTCTCTATAACATTCACTCAAGTAAGCAGAGGAATCTGTATTGTCTTACATAGTTACTTAAATATGAAATAGAAAATAGAAAGATTAGTACTGTTTCTTGTCCATTTCCATCATGTAGTTATTGGTTTATGATTAACAGTGCTGTAAAAAAGAGGTCCTGAAGAACCCTTGTTCTTGCTTTAACCTGAAAATACAGAAAAACTACCCTGGGAGGTACCCAGCAGTAGTTTAGTGGAGTTCCATTCTCTATAACATTCACTCAAGTAAGCAGAGGAATCGGTATTGTCTTACATAGTTTACTTAAATATGAGTATTCAAAAGTGGGATTTAAATCCACGCCTTCACGAGAGACTGCTCGGTCATCCTATCCTACACAAATAAGAAAACTTTCAAGATTGGATGCCAAGCCAGTCATCTGAAGAGTCTAACATTTTGGGGCGTGTTTTGGCATAGTGGGTTTTTTCACTAGCGCTGTCGGAATGACATTGCAGTGTGTTTATGAAAAGTTGTATTGTCAGAAGTGGGATTTGAACCCACGCCTCCAGGGGAGACTGCGACCTTAACGCAGCGCCTTAGACCGCTCGGCCATCCTGACTTATAGAAAAGCCAAGCCTTTCAGATATGGAAGAAAAAACCGTCATGTTAAGGGTCCAGTTTTTGGGAATTTAAAATAGAAAGATTAGAACTGTTTCTTGTCCATTTCCATCATGTAGTTATTGGTTTATGATTAACAGTGCTGTAACAAAGAGGTCCTGAAGAACCCTTGTTCTTGCTTTAACCTGAAAATACAGAAAAACTACCCTGGGAGGTACCCAGCAGTAGTTTAGTGGAGTTCCATTCTCTATAACATTCACTCAAGTAAGCAGAGGAATCTGTATTGTCTTACATAGTTACTTAAATATGAAATAGAAAATAGAAAGATTAGTACTGTTTCTTGTCCATTTCCATCATGTAGTTATTGGTTTATGATTAACAGTGCTGTAAAAAAGAGGTCCTGAAGAACCCTTGTTCTTGCTTTAACCTGAAAATACAGAAAAACTACCCTGGGAGGTACCCAGCAGTAGTTTAGTGGAGTTCCATTCTCTATAACATTCACTCAAGTAAGCAGAGGAATCGGTATTGTCTTACATAGTTTACTTAAATATGAGTATTCAAAAGTGGGATTTAAATCCACGCCTTCACGAGAGACTGCTCGGTCATCCTATCCTACACAAATAAGAAAACTTTCAAGATTGGATGCCAAGCCAGTCATCTGAAGAGTCTAACATTTTGGGGCGTGTTTTGGCATAGTGGGTTTTTTCACTAGCGCTGTCGGAATGACATTGCAGTGTGTTTATGAAAAGTTGTATTGTCAGAAGTGGGATTTGAACCCACGCCTCCAGGGGAGACTGCGACCTTAACGCAGCGCCTTAGACCGCTCGGCCATCCTGACTTATAGAAAAGCCAAGCCTTTCAGATATGGAAGAAAAAACCGTCATGTTAAGGGTCCAGTTTTTGGGAATTTAAAATAGAAAGATTAGAACTGTTTCTTGTCCATTTCCATCATGTAGTTATTGGTTTATGATTAACAGTGCTGTAACAAAGAGGTACTGAAGAACCCTTGTTCTTGCTTTAACCTGAAAATACAGAAAAACTACCCTGGGAGGTACCCAGCAGTAGTTTAGTGGAGTTCCATTCTCTATAACATTCACTCAAGTAAGCAGAGGAATCTGTATTGTCTTACATAGTTACTTAAATATGAAATAGAAAATAGAAAGATTAGTACTGTTTCTTTTCCATTTCCATCATGTAGTTATTGGTTTATAATTAACAGTGCTGTAAAAAAGAGGTCCTGAAGAACCCTTGTTCTTGCTTTAACCTGAAAATACAGCAAAACTACCCTGGGAGGTACCCAGCAGTAGTTTAGTGGAGTTCCATTCTCTATAACATTCACTCAAGTAAGCAGAGGAATCGGTATTGTCTTACATAGTTTACTTAAATATGAGTATTCAAAAGTGGGATTTAAATCCACGCCTTCACGAGAGACTGCTCGGTCATCCTATCCTACACAAATAAGAAAACTTTCAAGATTGGATGCCAAGCCAGTCATCTGAAGAGTCTAACATTTTGGGGCGTGTTTTGGCATAGTGGGTTTTTTCACTAGCGCTGTCGGAATGACATTGCAGTGTGTTTATGAAAAGTGGAAATGTCAGAAGTGGGATTTGAACCCACGCCTCCAGGGGAGACTGCGACCTTAACGCAGCGCCTTAGACCGCTCGGCCATCCTGACTTATAGAAAAGCCAAGCCTTTCAGATATGGAAGAAAAAACCGTCATGTTAAGGGTCCAGTTTTTGGGAATTTAAAATAGAAAGATTAGAACTGTTTCTTGTCCATTTCCATCATGTAGTTATTGGTTTATGATTAACAGTGCTGTAACAAAGAGGTCCTGAAGAACCCTTGTTCTTGCTTTAACCTGAAAATACAGAAAAACTACCCTGGGAGGTACCCAGCAGTAGTTTAGTGGAGTTCCATTCTCTATAACATTCACTCAAGTAAGCAGAGGAATCTGTATTGTCTTACATAGTTACTTAAATATGAAATAGAAAATAGAAAGATTAGTACTGTTTCTTGTCCATTTCCATCATGTAGTTATTGGTTTATGATTAACAGTGCTGTAAAAAAGAGGTCCTGAAGAACCCTTGTTCTTGCTTTAACCTGAAAATACAGAAAAACTACCCTGGGAGGTACCCAGCAGTAGTTTAGTGGAGTTCCATTCTCTATAACATTCACTCAAGTAAGCAGAGGAATCGGTATTGTCTTACATAGTTTACTTAAATATGAGTATTCAAAAGTGGGATTTAAATCCACGCCTTCACGAGAGACTGCTCGGTCATCCTATCCTACACAAATAAGAAAACTTTCAAGATTGGATGCCAAGCCAGTCATCTGAAGAGTCTAACATTTTGGGGCGTGTTTTGGCATAGTGGGTTTTTTCACTAGCGCTGTCGGAATGACATTGCAGTGTGTTTATGAAAAGTTGTATTGTCAGAAGTGGGATTTGAACCCACGCCTCCAGGGGAGACTGCGACCTTAACGCAGCGCCTTAGACCGCTCGGCCATCCTGACTTATAGAAAAGCCAAGCCTTTCAGATATGGAAGAAAAAACCGTCATGTTAAGGGTCCAGTTTTTGGGAATTTAAAATAGAAAGATTAGAACTGTTTCTTGTCCATTTCCATCATGTAGTTATTGGTTTATGATTAACAGTGCTGTAACAAAGAGGTACTGAAGAACCCTTGTTCTTGCTTTAACCTGAAAATACAGAAAAACTACCCTGGGAGGTACCCAGCAGTAGTTTAGTGGAGTTCCATTCTCTATAACATTCACTCAAGTAAGCAGAGGAATCTGTATTGTCTTACATAGTTACTTAAATATGAAATAGAAAATAGAAAGATTAGTACTGTTTCTTTTCCATTTCCATCATGTAGTTATTGGTTTATAATTAACAGTGCTGTAAAAAAGAGGTCCTGAAGAACCCTTGTTCTTGCTTTAACCTGAAAATACAGCAAAACTACCCTGGGAGGTACCCAGCAGTAGTTTAGTGGAGTTCCATTCTCTATAACATTCACTCAAGTAAGCAGAGGAATCGGTATTGTCTTACATAGTTTACTTAAATATGAGTATTCAAAAGTGGGATTTAAATCCACGCCTTCACGAGAGACTGCTCGGTCATCCTATCCTACACAAATAAGAAAACTTTCAAGATTGGATGCCAAGCCAGTCATCTGAAGAGTCTAACATTTTGGGGCGTGTTTTGGCATAGTGGGTTTTTTCACTAGCGCTGTCGGAATGACATTGCAGTGTGTTTATGAAAAGTGGAAATGTCAGAAGTGGGATTTGAACCCACGCCTCCAGGGGAGACTGCGACCTTAACGCAGCGCCTTAGACCGCTCGGCCATCCTGACTTATAGAAAAGCCAAGCCTTTCAGATATGGAAGAAAAAACCGTCATGTTAAGGGTCCAGTTTTAGGGAATTTAAAATAGAAAGATTAGAACTGTTTCTTGTCCATTTCCATCATGTAGTTATTGGTTTATGATTAACAGTGCTGTAACAAAGAGGTACTGAAGAACCCTTGTTCTTGCTTTAACCTGAAAATACAGAAAAACTACCCTGGGAGGTACCCAGCAGTAGTTTAGTGGAGTTCCATTCTCTATAACATTCACTCAAGTAAGCAGAGGAATCGGTATTGTCTTACATAGTTACTTAAATATGAAATAGAAAATAGAAAGATTAGTACTGTTTCTTGTCCATTTCCATCATGTAGTTATTGGTTTATGATTAACAGTGCTGTAAAAAAGAGGTCCTGAAGAACCCTTGTTCTTGCTTTAACCTGAAAATACATAAAAACTACCCTGGGAGGTACCCAGCAGTAGTTTAGTGGAGTTCCATTCTCTATAACATTCACTCAAGTAAGCAGAGGAATCGGTATTGTCTTACATAGTTTACTTAAATATGAGTATTCAAAAGTGGGATTTAAATCCACGCCTTCACGAGAGACTGCTCGGTCATCCTATCCTACACAAATAAGAAAACTTTCAAGATTGGATGCCAAGCCAGTCATCTGAAGAGTCTAACATTTTGGGGCGTGTTTTGGCATAGTGGGTTTTTTCACTAGCGCTGTCGGAATGACATTGCAGTGTGTTTATGAAAAGTTGTATTGTCAGAAGTGGGATTTGAACCCACGCCTCCAGGGAAGACTGCGACCTTAACGCAGCGCCTTAGACCGCTCGGCCATCCTGACTTATAGAAAAGCCAAGCCTTTCAGATATGGAAGAAAAAACCGTCATGTTAAGGGTGCAGTTCTTGGGAATTTAAAATAGAAAGATTAGAACTGTTTCTTGTCCATTTCCATCATGTAGTTATTGGTTTATGATTAACAGTGCTGTAACAAAGAGGTACTGAAGAACCCTTGTTCTTGCTTTAACCTGAAAATACAGAAAAACTACCCTGGGAGGTACCCAGCAGTAGTTTAGTGGAGTTCCATTCTCTATTACATTCACTCAAGTAAGCAGAGGAATCGGTATTGTCTTACATAGTTTACTTAAATATGAGTATTCAAAAGTGGGATTTAAATACACGCCTTCACGAGAGACTGCTCGGTCATCCTATCCTGCACAAATAAGAAAACTTTCAAGATTGGATGCCAAGCCAGTCATCTGAAGAGTCTAACATTTTGGGGCGTGTTTTGGCATAGTGGGTTTTTTCACTAGCGCTGTCGGAATGACATTGCAGTGTGTTTAATAAAAGTTGTATTGTCAGAAGTGGGATTTGAACCCACGCCTCCAGGGAAGACTGCGACCTTAACGCAGCGCCTTAGACCGCTCGGCCATCCTGACTTATAGAAAAGCCAAGCCTTTCAGATATGGAAGAAAAAACCGTCATGTTAAGGGTCCAGTTCTTGGGAATTTAAAATAGAAAGATTAGAACTGTTTCTTGTCCATTTCCATCATGTAGTTATTGGTTTATGATTAACAGTGCTGTAACAAAGAGGTACTGAAGAACCCTTGTTCTTGCTTTAACCTGAAAATACAGAAAAACTACCCTGGGAGGTACCCAGCAGTAGTTTAGTGGAGTTCCATTCTCTATTACATTCACTCAAGTAAGCAGAGGAATCGGTATTGTCTTACATAGTTTACTTAAATATGAGTATTCAAAAGTGGGATTTAAATCCACGCCTTCACGAGAGACTGCTCGGTCATCCTATCCTGCACAAATAAGAAAACTTTCAAGATTGGATGCCAAGCCAGTCATCTGAAGAGTCTAACATTTTGGGGCGTGTTTTGGCATAGTGGGTTTTTTCACTAGCGCTGTCGGAATGACATTGCAGTGTGTTTAATAAAAGTTGTATTGTCAGAAGTGGGATTTGAACCCACGCCTCCAGGGAAGACTGCGACCTTAACGCAGCGCCTTAGACAGCTCGGCCATCCTGACTTATAGAAAAGCCAAGCCTTTCAGATATGGAAGAAAAAACCGTCATGTTAAGGGTCCAGTTTTTGGGAATTTAAAATAGAAAGATTAGAACTGTTTCTTGTCCATTTCCATCATGTAGTTATTGGTTTATGATTAACAGTGCTGTAACAAAGAGGTCCTGAAGAACCCTTGTTCTTGCTTTAACCTGAAAATACAGAAAAACTACCCTGGGAGGTACCCAGCAGTAGTTTAGTGGAGTTCCATTCTCTATAACATTCACTCAAGTAAGCAGAGGAATCTGTATTGTCTTACATAGTTACTTAAATATGAAATAGAAAATAGAAAGATTAGTACTGTTTCTTTTCCATTTCCATCATGTAGTTATTGGTTTATAATTAACAGTGCTGTAAAAAAGAGGTCCTGAAGAACCCTTGTTCTTGCTTTAACCTGAAAATACAGAAAAACTACCCTGGGAGGTACCCAGCAGTAGTTTAGTGGAGTTCCATTCTCTATAACATTCACTCAAGTAAGCAGAGGAATCGGTATTGTCTTACATAGTTTACTTAAATATGAGTATTCAAAAGTGGGATTTAAATCCACGCCTTCACGAGAGACTGCTCGGTCATCCTATCCTACACAAATAAGAAAACTTTCAAGATTGGATGCCAAGCCAGTCATCTGAAGAGTCTAACATTTTGGGGCGTGTTTTGGCATAGTGGGTTTTTTCACTAGCACTGTCGGAATGACATTGCAGTGTGTTTAAGAAAAGTTGTATTGTCAGAAGTGGGATTTGAACCCACGCCTCCAGGGGAGACTGCGACCTTAACGCAGCGCCTTAGACCGCTCGGCCATCCTGACTTATAGAAAAGCCAAGCCTTTCAGATATGGAAGAAAAAACCGTCATGTTAAGGGTCCAGTTCTTGGGAATTTAAAATAGAAAGATTAGAACTGTTTCTTGTCCATTTCCATCATGTAGTTATTGGTTTATGATTAACAGTGCTGTAACAAAGAGGTACTGAAGAACCCTTGTTCTTGCTTTAACCTGAAAATACAGAAAAACTACCCTGGGAGGTACCCAGCAGTAGTTTAGTGGAGTTCCATTCTCTATAACATTCACTCAAGTAAGCAGAGGAATCTGTATTGTCTTACATAGTTACTTAAATATGAAATAGAAAATAGAAAGATTAGTACTGTTTCTTGTCCATTTCCATCATGTAGTTATTGGTTTATGATTAACAGTGCTGTAAAAAAGAGGTCCTGAAGAACCCTTGTTCTTGCTTTAACCTGAAAATACAGAAAAACTACCCTGGGAGGTACCCAGCAGTAGTTTAGTGGAGTTCCATTCTCTATAACATTCACTCAAGTAAGCAGAGGAATCGGTATTGTCTTACATAGTTTACTTAAATATGAGTATTCAAAAGTGGGATTTAAATCCACGCCTTCACGAGAGACTGCTCGGTCATCCTATCCTACACAAATAAGAAAACTTTCAAGATTGGATGCCAAGCCAGTTATCTGAAGAGTCTAACATTTTGGGGCGTGTTTTGGCATAGTGGGTTTTTTCACTAGCGCTGTCGGAATGACATTGCAGTGTGTTTAATAAAAATTGTATTGTCAGAAGTGGGATTTGAACCCACGCCTCCAGGGGAGACTGCGACCTGAACGCAGCGCCTTAGACCGCTCGGCCATCCTGACTTATAGAAAAGCCAAGCCTTTCAGAAATGGAAGAAAAAACCGTCATGTTAAGGGTCCAGTTTTTGGGAATTTAAAATAGAAAGATTAGAACTGTTTCTTGTCCATTTCCATCATGTAGTTATTGGTTTATGATTAACAGTGCTGTAAAAAAGAGGTCCTGAAGAACCCTTGTTCTTGCTTTAACCTGAAAATACAGAAAAACTACCCTGGGAGGTACCCAGCAGTAGTTTAGTGGAGTTCCATTCTCTATAACATTCACTCAAGTAAGCAGAGGAATCTGTATTGTCTTACATAGTTACTTAAATATGAAATAGAAAATAGAAAGATTAGTACTGTTTCTTGTCCATTTCCATCATGTAGTTATTGGTTTATGATTAACAGTGCTGTAAAAAAGAGGTCCTGAAGAACCCTTGTTCTTGCTTTAACCTGAAAATACAGAAAAACTACCCTGGGAGGTACCCAGCAGTAGTTTAGTGGAGTTCCATTCTCTATAACATTCACTCAAGTAAGCAGAGGAATCGGTATTGTCTTACATAGTTTACTTAAATATGAGTATTCAAAAGTGGGATTTAAATCCACGCCTTCACGAGAGACTGCTCGGTCATCCTATCCTACACAAATAAGAAAACTTTCAAGATTGGATGCCAAGCCAGTCATCTGAAGAGTCTAACATTTTGGGGCGTGTTTTGGCATAGTGGGTTTTTTCACTAGCGCTGTCGGAATGACATTGCAGTGTGTTTAATAAAAGTTGTATTGTCAGAAGTGGGATTTGAACCCACGTCTCCAGGGGAGACTGCGACCTGAACGCAGCGCCTTAGACCGCTCGGCCATCCTGACTTATAGAAAAGCCAAGCCTTTCAGATATGGAAGAAAAAACCGTCATGTTAAGGGTCCAGTTTTTGGGAATTTAAAATAGAAAGATTAGAACTGTTTCTTGTCCATTTCCATCATGTAGTTATTGGTTTATGATTAACAGTGCTGTAACAAAGAGGTCCTGAAGAACCCTTGTTCTTGCTTTAACCTGAAAATACAGAAAAACTACCCTGGGAGGTACCCAGCAGTAGTTTAGTGGAGTTCCATTCTCTATAACATTCACTCAAGTAAGCAGAGGAATCTGTATTGTCTTACATAGTTACTTAAATATGAAATAGAAAATAGAAAGATTAGTACTGTTTCTTGTCCATTTCCATCATGTAGTTATTGGTTTATGATTAACAGTGCTGTAACAAAGAGGTCCTGAAGAACCCTTGTTCTTGCTTTAACCTGAAAATACAGAAAAACTACCCTGGGAGGTACCCAGCAGTAGTTTAGTGGAGTTCCATTCTCTATAACATTCACTCAAGTAAGCAGAGGAATCGGTATTGTCTTACATAGTTTACTTAAATATGAGTATTCAAAAGTGGGATTTAAATCCACGCCTTCACGAGAGACTGCTCGGTCATCCTATCCTACACAAATAAGAAAACTTTCAAGATTGGATGCCAAGCCAGTCATCTGAAGAGTCTAACATTTTGGGGCGTGTTTTGGCATAGTGGGTTTTTTCACTAGCACTGTCGGAATGACATTGCAGTGTGTTTAAGAAAAGTTGTATTGTCAGAAGTGGGATTTGAACCCACGCCTCCAGGGGAGACTGCGACCTTAACGCAGCGCCTTAGACCGCTCGGCCATCCTGACTTATAGAAAAGCCAAGCCTTTCAGATATGGAAGAAAAAACCGTCATGTTAAGGGTCCAGTTCTTGGGAATTTAAAATAGAAAGATTAGAACTGTTTCTTGTCCATTTCCATCATGTAGTTATTGGTTTATGATTAACAGTGCTGTAACAAAGAGGTACTGAAGAACCCTTGTTCTTGCTTTAACCTGAAAATACAGAAAAACTACCCTGGGAGGTACCCAGCAGTAGTTTAGTGGAGTTCCATTCTCTATAACATTCACTCAAGTAAGCAGAGGAATCTGTATTGTCTTACATAGTTACTTAAATATGAAATAGAAAATAGAAAGATTAGTACTGTTTCTTGTCCATTTCCATCATGTAGTTATTGGTTTATGATTAACAGTGCTGTAAAAAAGAGGTCCTGAAGAACCCTTGTTCTTGCTTTAACCTGAAAATACAGAAAAACTACCCTGGGAGGTACCCAGCAGTAGTTTAGTGGAGTTCCATTCTCTATAACATTCACTCAAGTAAGCAGAGGAATCGGTATTGTCTTACATAGTTTACTTAAATATGAGTATTCAAAAGTGGGATTTAAATCCACGCCTTCACGAGAGACTGCTCGGTCATCCTATCCTACACAAATAAGAAAACTTTCAAGATTGGATGCCAAGCCAGTTATCTGAAGAGTCTAACATTTTGGGGCGTGTTTTGGCATAGTGGGTTTTTTCACTAGCGCTGTCGGAATGACATTGCAGTGTGTTTAATAAAAATTGTATTGTCAGAAGTGGGATTTGAACCCACGCCTCCAGGGGAGACTGCGACCTGAACGCAGCGCCTTAGACCGCTCGGCCATCCTGACTTATAGAAAAGCCAAGCCTTTCAGAAATGGAAGAAAAAACCGTCATGTTAAGGGTCCAGTTTTTGGGAATTTAAAATAGAAAGATTAGAACTGTTTCTTGTCCATTTCCATCATGTAGTTATTGGTTTATGATTAACAGTGCTGTAAAAAAGAGGTCCTGAAGAACCCTTGTTCTTGCTTTAACCTGAAAATACAGAAAAACTACCCTGGGAGGTACCCAGCAGTAGTTTAGTGGAGTTCCATTCTCTATAACATTCACTCAAGTAAGCAGAGGAATCTGTATTGTCTTACATAGTTACTTAAATATGAAATAGAAAATAGAAAGATTAGTACTGTTTCTTGTCCATTTCCATCATGTAGTTATTGGTTTATGATTAACAGTGCTGTAAAAAAGAGGTCCTGAAGAACCCTTGTTCTTGCTTTAACCTGAAAATACAGAAAAACTACCCTGGGAGGTACCCAGCAGTAGTTTAGTGGAGTTCCATTCTCTATAACATTCACTCAAGTAAGCAGAGGAATCGGTATTGTCTTACATAGTTTACTTAAATATGAGTATTCAAAAGTGGGATTTAAATCCACGCCTTCACGAGAGACTGCTCGGTCATCCTATCCTACACAAATAAGAAAACTTTCAAGATTGGATGCCAAGCCAGTCATCTGAAGAGTCTAACATTTTGGGGCGTGTTTTGGCATAGTGGGTTTTTTCACTAGCGCTGTCGGAATGACATTGCAGTGTGTTTAATAAAAGTTGTATTGTCAGAAGTGGGATTTGAACCCACGTCTCCAGGGGAGACTGCGACCTGAACGCAGCGCCTTAGACCGCTCGGCCATCCTGACTTATAGAAAAGCCAAGCCTTTCAGATATGGAAGAAAAAACCGTCATGTTAAGGGTCCAGTTTTTGGGAATTTAAAATAGAAAGATTAGAACTGTTTCTTGTCCATTTCCATCATGTAGTTATTGGTTTATGATTAACAGTGCTGTAACAAAGAGGTCCTGAAGAACCCTTGTTCTTGCTTTAACCTGAAAATACAGAAAAACTACCCTGGGAGGTACCCAGCAGTAGTTTAGTGGAGTTCCATTCTCTATAACATTCACTCAAGTAAGCAGAGGAATCTGTATTGTCTTACATAGTTACTTAAATATGAAATAGAAAATAGAAAGATTAGTACTGTTTCTTGTCCATTTCCATCATGTAGTTATTGGTTTATGATTAACAGTGCTGTAACAAAGAGGTCCTGAAGAACCCTTGTTCTTGCTTTAACCTGAAAATACAGAAAAACTACCCTGGGAGGTACCCAGCAGTAGTTTAGTGGAGTTCCATTCTCTATAACATTCACTCAAGTAAGCAGAGGAATCTGTATTGTCTTACATAGTTACTTAAATATGAAATAGAAAATTTAAAGATTAGTACTGTTTCTTGTCCATTTCCATCATGTAGTTATTGGTTTATGATTAACAGTGCTGTAAAAAAGAGGTCCTGAAGAACCCTTGTTCTTGCTTTAACCTGAAAATACAGAAAAACTACCCTGGGAGGTACCCAGCAGTAGTTTAGTGGAGTTCCATTCTCTATAACATTCACTCAAGTAAGCAGAGGAATCGGTATTGTCTTACATAGTTTACTTAAATATGAGTATTCAAAAGTGGGATTTAAATCCACGCCTTCACGAGAGACTGCTCGGTCATCCTATCCTACACAAATAAGAAAACTTTCAAGATTGGATGCCAAGCCAGTCATCTGAAGAGTCTAACATTTTGGGGCGTGTTTTGGCATAGTGGGTTTTTTCACTAGCGCTGTCGGAATGACATTGCAGTGTGTTTAATAAAAGTTGTATTGTCAGAAGTGGGATTTGAACCCACGCCTCCAGGGGAGACTGCGACCTGAACGCAGCGCCTTAGACCGCTCGGCCATCCTGACTTATAGAAAAGCCAAGCCTTTCAGATATGGAAGAAAAAACCGTCATGTTAAGGGTCCAGTTTTTGGGAATTTAAAATAGAAAGATTAGAACTGTTTCTTGTCCATTTCCATCATGTAGTTATTGGTTTATGATTAACAGTGCTGTAACAAAGAGGTCCTGAAGAACCCTTGTTCTTGCTTTAACCTGAAAATACAGAAAAACTACCCTGGGAGGTACCCAGCAGTAGTTTAGTGGAGTTCCATTCTCTATAACATTCACTCAAGTAAGCAGAGGAATCTGTATTGTCTTACATAGTTACTTAAATATGAAATAGAAAATAGAAAGATTAGTACTGTTTCTTGTCCATTTCCATCATGTAGTTATTGGTTTATGATTAACAGTGCTGTAAAAAAGAGGTCCTGAAGAACCCTTGTTCTTGCTTTAACCTGAAAATACAGAAAAACTACCCTGGGAGGTACCCAGCAGTAGTTTAGTGGAGTTCCATTCTCTATAACATTCACTCAAGTAAGCAGAGGAATCTGTATTGTCTTACATAGTTACTTAAATATGAAATAGAAAATTGAAAGATTAGTACTGTTTCTTGTCCATTTCCATCATGTAGTTATTGGTTTATGATTAACAGTGCTGTAAAAAAGAGGTCCTGAAGAACCCTTGTTCTTGCTTTAACCTGAAAATACAGAAAAACTACCCTGGGAGGTACCCAGCAGTAGTTTAGTGGAGTTCCATTCTCTATAACATTCACTCAAGTAAGCAGAGGAATCGGTATTGTCTTACATAGTTTACTTAAATATGAGTATTCAAAAGTGGGATTTAAATCCACGCCTTCACGAGAGACTGCTCGGTCATCCTATCCTACACAAATAAGAAAACTTTCAAGATTGGATGCCAAGCCAGTCATCTGAAGAGTCTAACATTTTGGGGCGTGTTTTGGCATAGTGGGTTTTTTCACTAGCGCTGTCGGAATGACATTGCAGTGTGTTTAATAAAAGTTGTATTGTCAGAAGTGGGATTTGAACCCACGCCTCCAGGGGAGACTGCGACCTGAACGCAGCGCCTTAGACCGCTCGGCCATCCTGACTTATAGAAAAGCCAAGCCTTTCAGAAATGGAAGAAAAAACCGTCATGTTAAGGGTCCAGTTTTTGGGAATTTAAAATAGAAAGATTAGAACTGTTTCTTGTCCATTTCCATCATGTAGTTATTGGTTTATGATTAACAGTGCTGTAACAAAGAGGTCCTGAAGAACCCTTGTTCTTGCTTTAACCTGAAAATACAGAAAAACTACCCTGGGAGGTACCCAGCAGTAGTTTAGTGGAGTTCCATTCTCTATAACATTCACTCAAGTAAGCAGAGGAATCTGTATTGTCTTACATAGTTACTTAAATATGAAATAGAAAATAGAAAGATTAGTACTGTTTCTTGTCCATTTCCATCATGTAGTTATTGGTTTATGATTAACAGTGCTGTAAAAAAGAGGTCCTGAAGAACCCTTGTTCTTGCTTTAACCTGAAAATACAGAAAAACTACCCTGGGAGGTACCCAGCAGTAGTTTAGTGGAGTTCCATTCTCTATAACATTCACTCAAGTAAGCAGAGGAATCTGTATTGTCTTACATAGTTACTTAAATATGAAATTGAAAATTGAAAGATTAGTACTGTTTCTTGTCCATTTCCATCATGTAGTTATTGGTTTATGATTAACAGTGCTGTAAAAAAGAGGTCCTGAAGAACCCTTGTTCTTGCTTTAACCTGAAAATACAGAAAAACTACCCTGGGAGGTACCCAGCAGTAGTTTAGTGGAGTTCCATTCTCTATAACATTCACTCAAGTAAGCAGAGGAATCGGTATTGTCTTACATAGTTTACTTAAATATGAGTATTCAAAAGTGGGATTTAAATCCACGCCTTCACGAGAGACTGCTCGGTCATCCTATCCTACACAAATAAGAAAACTTTCAAGATTGGATGCCAAGCCAGTCATCTGAAGAGTCTAACATTTTGGGGCGTGTTTTGGCATAGTGGGTTTTTTCACTAGCGCTGTCGGAATGACATTGCAGTGTGTTTAATAAAAGTTGTATTGTCAGAAGTGGGATTTGAACCCACGCCTCCAGGGGAGACTGCGACCTGAACACAGCGCCTTAGACAACTCGGCCATCCTGACTTATAGAAAAGCCAAGCCTTTCAGATATGGAAGAAAAAACCGTCATGTTAAGGGTCCAGTTTTTGGGAATTTAAAATAGAAAGATTAGAACTGTTTCTTGTCCATTTCCATCATGTAGTTATTGGTTTATGATTAACAGTGCTGTAACAAAGAGGTCCTGAAGAACCCTTGTTCTTGCTTTAACCTGAAAATACAGAAAAACTACCCTGGGAGGTACCCAGCAGTAGTTTAGTGGAGTTCCATTCTCTATAACATTCACTCAAGTAAGCAGAGGAATCTGTATTGTCTTACATAGTTACTTATATATGAAATAGAAAATAGAAAGATTAGTACTGTTTCTTGTCCATTTCCATCATGTAGTTATTGGTTTATGATTAACAGTGCTGTAAAAAAGAGGTCCTGAAGAACCCTTGTTCTTGCTTTAACCTGAAAATACAGAAAAACTACCCTGGGAGGTACCCAGCAGTAGTTTAGTGGAGTTCCATTCTCTATAACATTCACTCAAGTAAGCAGAGGAATCTGTATTGTCTTACATAGTTACTTAAATATGAAATTGAAAATTGAAAGATTAGTACTGTTTCTTGTCCATTTCCATCATGTAGTTATTGGTTTATGATTAACAGTGCTGTAAAAAAGAGGTCCTGAAGAACCCTTGTTCTTGCTTTAACCTGAAAATACAGAAAAACTACCCTGGGAGGTACCCAGCAGTAGTTTAGTGGAGTTCCATTCTCTATAACATTCACTCAAGTAAGCAGAGGAATCGGTATTGTCTTACATAGTTTACTTAAATATGAGTATTCAAAAGTGGGATTTAAATCCACGCCTTCACGAGAGACTGCTCGGTCATCCTATCCTACACAAATAAGAAAACTTTCAAGATTGGATGCCAAGCCAGTCATCTGAAGAGTCTAACATTTTGGGGCGTGTTTTGGCATAGTGGGTTTTTTCACTAGCGCTGTCGGAATGACATTGCAGTGTGTTTAATAAAAGTTGTATTGTCAGAAGTGGGATTTGAACCCACGCCTCCAGGGGAGACTGCGACCTGAACGCAGCGCCTTAGACCGCTCGGCCATCCTGACTTATAGAAAAGCCAAGCCTTTCAGAAATGGAAGAAAAAACCGTCATGTTAAGGGTCCAGTTTTTGGGAATTTAAAATAGAAAGATTAGAACTGTTTCTTGTCCATTTCCATCATGTAGTTATTGGTTTATGATTAACAGTGCTGTAACAAAGAGGTCCTGAAGAACCCTTGTTCTTGCTTTAACCTGAAAATACAGAAAAACTACCCTGGGAGGTACCCAGCAGTAGTTTAGTGGAGTTCCATTCTCTATAACATTCACTCAAGTAAGCAGAGGAATCTGTATTGTCTTACATAGTTACTTAAATATGAAATAGAAAATAGAAAGATTAGTACTGTTTCTTGTCCATTTCCATCATGTAGTTATTGGTTTATGATTAACAGTGCTGTAAAAAAGAGGTCCTGAAGAACCCTTGTTCTTGCTTTAACCTGAAAATACAGAAAAACTACCCTGGGAGGTACCCAGCAGTAGTTTAGTGGAGTTCCATTCTCTATAACATTCACTCAAGTAAGCAGAGGAATCGGTATTGTCTTACATAGTTTACTTAAATATGAGTATTCAAAAGTGGGATTTAAATCCACGCCTTCACGAGAGACTGCTCGGTCATCCTATCCTACACAAATAAGAAAACTTTCAAGATTGGATGCCAAGCCAGTCATCTGAAGAGTCTAACATTTTGGGGCGTGTTTTGGCATAGTGGGTTTTTTCACTAGCGCTGTCGGAATGACATTGCAGTGTGTTTAAAAAAAGTTGTATTGTCAGAAGTGGGATTTGAACCCACGTCTCCAGGGGAGACTGCGACCTGAACGCAGCGCCTTAGACCGCTCGGCCATCCTGACTTATAGAAAAGTCAAGCCTTTCAGATATGGAAGAAAAAACCGTCATGTTAAGGGTCCAGTTTTTGGGAATTTAAAATAGAAAGATTAGAACTGTTTCTTGTCCATTTCCATCATGTAGTTATTGGTTTATGATTAACAGTGCTGTAACAAAGAGGTCCTGAAGAACCCTTGTTCTTGCTTTAACCTGAAAATACAGAAAAACTACCCTGGGAGGTACCCAGCAGTAGTTTAGTGGAGTTCCATTCTCTATAACATTCACTCAAGTAAGCAGAGGAATCTGTATTGTCTTACATAGTTACTTAAATATGAAATAGAAAATAGAAAGATTAGTACTGTTTCTTGTCCATTTCCATCATGTAGTTATTGGTTTATGATTAACAGTGCTGTAAAAAAGAGGTCCTGAAGAACCCTTGTTCTTGCTTTAACCTGAAAATACAGAAAAACTACCCTGGGAGGTACCCAGCAGTAGTTTAGTGGAGTTCCATTCTCTATAACATTCACTCAAGTAAGCAGAGGAATCGGTATTGTCTTACATAGTTTACTTAAATATGAGTATTCAAAAGTGGGATTTAAATCCACGCCTTCACGAGAGACTGCTCGGTCATCCTATCCTACACAAATAAGAAAACTTTCAAGATTGGATGCCAAGCCAGTCATCTGAAGAGTCTAACATTTTGGGGCGTGTTTTGGCATAGTGGGTTTTTTCACTAGCGCTGTCGGAATGACATTGCAGTGTGTTTAATAAAAGTTGTATTGTCAGAAGTGGGATTTGAACCCACGCCTCCAGGGGAGACTGCGACCTGAACGCAGCGCCTTAGACCACTCGGCCATCCTGACTTATAGAAAAGCCAAGCCTTTCAGATATGGAAGAAAAAACCGTCATGTTAAGGGTCCAGTTTTTGGGAATTTAAAATAGAAAGATTAGAACTGTTTCTTGTCCATTTCCATCATGTAGTTATTGGTTTATGATTAACAGTGCTGTAACAAAGAGGTCCTGAAGAACCCTTGTTCTTGCTTTAACCTGAAAATACAGAAAAACTACCCTGGGAGGTACCCAGCAGTAGTTTAGTGGAGTTCCATTCTCTATAACATTCACTCAAGTAAGCAGAGGAATCGGTATTGTCTTACATAGTTTACTTAAATATGAGTATTCAAAAGTGGGATTTAAATCCACGCCTTCACGAGAGACTGCTCGGTCATCCTATCCTACACAAATAAGAAAACTTTCAAGATTGGATGCCAAGACAGTCATCTGAAGAGTCTAACATTTTGGGTCGTGTTTAATAAAAGTTGTATTGTCAGAAGTGGGATTTGAACCCACGCCTCCAGGGGAGACTGCGACCTGAACGCAGCGCCTTAGACCGCTCGGCCGTCCTGACTTATAGAAAAGCCAAGCCTTTCAGAAATGGAAGAAAAAACCGTCATGTTAAGGGTCCAGTTTTTGGGAATTTAAAATAGAAAGATTAGAACTGTTTCTTGTCCATTTCCATCATGTAGTTATTGGTTTATGATTAACAGTGCTGTAACAAAGAGGTCCTGAAGAACCCTTGTTCTTGCTTTAACCTGAAAATACAGAAAAACTACCCTGGGAGGTACCCAGCAGTAGTTTAGTGGAGTTCCATTCTCTATAACATTCACTCAAGTAAGCAGAGGAATCTGTATTGTCTTACATAGTTACTTAAATATGAAATAGAAAATAGAAAGATTAGTACCGTTTCTTGTCCATTTCCATCATGTAGTTATTGGTTTATGATTAACAGTGCTGTAACAAAGAGGTCCTGAAGAACCCTTGTTCTTGCTTTAACCTGAAAATACAGAAAAACTACCCTGGGAGGTACCCAGCAGTAGTTTAGTGGAGTTCCATTCTCTATAACATTCACTCAAGTAAGCAGAGGAATCTGTATTGTCTTACATAGTTACTTAAATATGAAATAGAAAATAGAAAGATTAGTACTGTTTCTTGTCCATTTCCATCATGTAGTTATTGGTTTATGATTAACAGTGCTGTAAAAAAGAGGTCCTGAAGAACCCTTGTTCTTGCTTTAACCTGAAAATACAGAAAAACTACCCTGGGAGGTACCCAGCAGTAGTTTAGTGGAGTTCCATTCTCTATAACATTCACTCAAGTAAGCAGAGGAATCTGTATTGTCTTACATAGTTACTTAAATATGAAATTGAAAATTGAAAGATTAGTACTGTTTCTTGTCCATTTCCATCATGTAGTTATTGGTTTATGATTAACAGTGCTGTAACAAAGAGGTCCTGAAGAACCCTTGTTCTTGCTTTAACCTGAAAATACAGAAAAACTACCCTGGGAGGTACCCAGCAGTAGTTTAGTGGAGTTCCATTCTCTATAACATTCACTCAAGTAAGCAGAGGAATCGGTATTGTCTTACATAGTTTACTTAAATATGAGTATTCAAAAGTGGGATTTAAATCCACGCCTTCACGAGAGACTGCTCGGTCATCCTATCCTACACAAATAAGAAAACTTTCAAGATTGGATGCCAAGACAGTCATCTGAAGAGTCTAACATTTTGGGTCGTGTTTAATAAAAGTTGTATTGTCAGAAGTGGGATTTGAACCCACGCCTCCAGGGGAGACTGCGACCTGAACGCAGCGCCTTAGACCGCTCGGCCGTCCTGACTTATAGAAAAGCCAAGCCTTTCAGAAATGGAAGAAAAAACCATCATGTTAAGGGTCCAGTTTTTGGGAATTTAAAATAGAAAGATTAGAACTGTTTCTTGTCCATTTCCATCATGTAGTTATTGGTTTATGATTAACAGTGCTGTAACAAAGAGGTCCTGAAGAACCCTTGTTCTTGCTTTAACCTGAAAATACAGAAAAACTACCCTGGGAGGTACCCAGCAGTAGTTTAGTGGAGTTCCATTCTCTATAACATTCACTCAAGTAAGCAGAGGAATCTGTATTGTCTTACATAGTTACTTAAATATGAAATAGAAAATAGAAAGATTAGTACCGTTTCTTGTCCATTTCCATCATGTAGTTATTGGTTTATGATTAACAGTGCTGTAACAAAGAGGTCCTGAAGAACCCTTGTTCTTGCTTTAACCTGAAAATACAGAAAAACTACCCTGGGAGGTACCCAGCAGTAGTTTAGTGGAGTTCCATTCTCTATAACATTCACTCAAGTAAGCAGAGGAATCTGTATTGTCTTACATAGTTACTTAAATATGAAATAGAAAATAGAAAGATTAGTACTGTTTCTTGTCCATTTCCATCATGTAGTTATTGGTTTATGATTAACAGTGCTGTAAAAAAGAGGTCCTGAAGAACCCTTGTTCTTGCTTTAACCTGAAAATACAGAAAAACTACCCTGGGAGGTACCCAGCAGTAGTTTAGTGGAGTTCCATTCTCTATAACATTCACTCAGGTAAGCAGAGGAATCGGTATTGTCTTACATAGTTTACTTAAATATGAGTATTCAAAAGTGGGATTTAAATCCACGCCTTCACGAGAGACTGCTCGGTCATCCTATCCTACACAAATAAGAAAACTTTCAAGATTGGATGCCAAGCCAGTCATCTGAAGAGTCTAACATTTTGGGGCGTGTCGGAATGACATTGCAGTGTGTTTAAGAAAAGTTCTATTGTCAGAAGTGGGGTTTGAACCCACGCCTCCAGGGGAGACTGCGACCTGAACGCAGTGCCTTAGACCGCTCGGCCATCCCGACTTATAGAAAAGCCAAGCCTTTCAGAAATGGAAGAAAAAACCGTCATGTTAAGGGTCCAGTTTTTGGGAATTTAAAATAGAAAGATTAGAACTGTTTCTTGTCCATTTCCATCATGTAGTTATTGGTTTATGATTAACAGTGCTGTAACAAAGAGGTCCTGAAGAACCCTTGTTCTTGCTTTAACCTGAAAATACAGAAAAACTACCCTGGGAGGTACCCAGCAGTAGTTTAGTGGAGTTCCATTCTCTATAACATTCACTCAAGTAAGCAGAGGAATCTGTATTGTCTTACATAGTTTACTTAAAGGGAATGTGTTGCCAGAAAAACATGTTTTTTATTTAAAAATTAAACATTTAGTGTGTGGGTGATTAAACATTGTTCAAATTTTTTTTATTTTTTTCAGAGTCAGGAAATATTATAAATTATTTCTAATTTATAATACTACCCATTTTTGGTCACTAGATGGAGCTAGTTCCCAAAATTGCAGCATTGCAACATTGGGTTAAAAGCCCTCGCTCTAGTGAGCTCTCAGCATCCCCCCCTCCTTTATCCTGGCTAGTGCCGGGATAAACGAGGGGTTTGAACGGTGTAACCTCCTACACTGTGTGTCGCCATTTTTTGAGCTAACACACAGCGTAGTAGGTTTACATACAGTAGTAAACACACACAAACACGAACATACATTGAAATCTCTTACCTGCTCCTGCCGCCGCGGCTCCCTCCGGCCCGTCCGCTCCGTTTGCTGCCGCTGGTGCAAGTGCACAAACCCGGAAGCCGCGACCGGAAGTAGTAATATTATTGTCCGGCCGCGACTTCCGGTCCACAGGAAAATGGCGCCAGACGGCGCCAATTTCGAATTGGACTGTGTGGGAGCGGCGCATGCGCAGTTCCCACACAGACGCCGTACACGGAAGTAAATGGGACGGGAGCCGTTCACAGTCCCTATGGGACTGTGGCTGCCGTATTCCATGTCTGTATGTGTCGTTAATCGACACAGACAGAAATGGAACAAAAAATGCCAGCCCCCATAGGGAAGAAAAAGTGTAAAAATAAGAAAAAGTAAAACACAAACACACAAATGAATATAAACGTTTTTAATAAAGCACTAACATCTTTAACATATAAAAAAATAATTTGTGATGACACTGTTCCTTTAAATATGAGTATTCAAAAGTGGGATTTAAATCCACGCCTTCACGAGAGACTGCTCGGTCATCCTATCCTACACAAATAAGAAAACTTTCAAGATTGGATGCCAAGCCAGTCATCTGAAGAGTCTAACATTTTGGGGCGTGTTTTGGCATAGTGGGTTTTTTCACTAGCGCTGTCGGAATGACATTGCAGTGTGTTTAAGAAAAGTTGTATTGTCAGAAGTGGGATTTGAACCCACGCCTCCAGGGGAGACTGCGACCTGAACGCAGCGCCTTAGACCGCTCGGCCATCCTGACTTATAGAAAAGCCAAGCCTTTCAGAAATGGAAGAAAAAACCGTCATGTTAAGGGTCCAGTTTTTGGGACTTTAAAATAGAAAGATTAGAACTGTTTCTTGTCCATTTCCATCATGTAGTTATTGGTTTATGATTAACAGTGCTGTAACAAAGAGGTCCTGAAGAACCCTTGTTCTTGCTTTAACCTGAAAATACAGAAAAACTACCCTGGGAGGTACCCAGCAGTAGTTTAGTGGAGTTCCATTCTCTATAACAATCACTCAAGTAAGCAGAGGAATCTGTATTGTCTTACATAGTTACTTAACAGGTTCCCGACCGCTGGCCGTAAATATACGGCCAGCGGTCAGGGTCTCTAAAGTCCGGCGTATAGTATATATACGGCCGCACTTCAGAGACTGTGCACGCGCGATCGCGTGCACACAGCTCTATGCCCTGGCTGTTGCTAACAGCCATGGGCACTGGGCAGAATGTCAGGGGTCAATCTTTTGGCCCCTGAACATGTGATCGCTGTGACAACCAATCACAGCGATCACATGCATTTCTGCATAGAAAACAGTGTGCACGCGATCGCGTGCACACAGCCCTGTGCCCTCGCTGTTACCAACAGCTCTGGGCACTGGGCAGAGTATCAGGGACCAATCTGATGGTCCCTGAACATGTGGTCGCTGTGACAACCAATCACAGCGATCACATGCATTTCTGCTTATAAAACAGTGTGCACGCGATCGCGTGCACACAGCCCTGTGCCCGCGATCGCGTGCACACAGCCCTGTGCCCTCGCTGTTACCAACAGCTCTGGGCACTGGGCAGAGTATCAGGGACCAATCTGATGGTCCCTGAACATGTGGTCGCTGTGAAAATCACAGCGACCACATTTGTTTTATTTTGAGTTTTCTGGCAGTAAATCTCCTGCCTCTTTTCTTCTCCTCAAATATTGTTTCAGTTTGAGGAGAAGAAGAGACTCGGGAGAATTGCTGCCAGAAGATTACAGTGAAAAAAAAAAAACCAGTTACACTATAAAACATTCTCTGTATAGATAGATTTCTATCTATCTATACAATCTATCTATCCATCTATCTTTTTTTCTATCTATCTACCTTTCTTTCTTTTATTCTATTAGAATAGGCAGGTAGGGAGTATATAATTATATATATATCCACATATATATAATATATATAGCAATAGCGGTTTATTTTTAGCGGTAGTGTAGATATATATAGCAGTTAGGCCCCATGCACACGACAGCAAAAAACCTCCGTACGGAAGGGTGTCAGTGCCGTGGAAATGTTCCGGGAATTATGGAACATGTCCGTTCTTTCGCATTTTGCGGGCCGTGCTCCCATACTTTGTATGGGAGCACGGCACGAAAATGCGGCTGTCAGTCAGCGGCCGGCCGTGCCCGCGATCGCGGACAGCAATTGCGGGCACGGTCGTGTGCATGGGGCCTTAGTTTGTGTGTTTTATAAAAAAAATAAAAAAATAAAATTTGTTTAGTTAGTGTTAGTGTTAGTTACGTTATGGCGAGGAAGTTGTTTAGCGCCGAGGAGGCATACGCCATGCTGTGGTCTGAGTCGGAGACCGCATCAGAGATGGCGTCCGAGATGGAACCTGTTTTAGGTAGTGACGATGACAGCGTCACTTCAGGTTCATCTTCAGGGGACGTTGTCCCTGATGCAGTCGAAACTGCAGAACATGAAAGCGCAGGGCCAAGTAGCGCTGTAGCACGGGACAGCCTGGTCCCTCCAGTCCAGGCTCTTGTATGGGCACCTGCCCCATCTTTTGGGCCTAGAATCCACGGATTTACGGCCACTCCTGGCATAACCGTGGACAATACAAATTTTGTCCAAATGGATTACTTCCATTTATTTATAACGGACGACATCCTAAATCAGATTGTCCACGAAACAAATTTATATGCCACGCAATATATAAGGCAGAAACCTTCATCCACCCATGCCAGAGATTGGACGCCCACCAATTTGCAGGAATTAAAAAAAAATTTGGGGCTCACCCTAAATATGGGTATTGTCAAAAAGCCCTCCATTAGGTCTTACTGGTCAACAAGACCCGCCCAAGCCACCCCAGTATATTCTGCAGTAATGCCCAGGTCTCGTTATGAGACAATAATGAGGTTCCTCAACTTCAATGACAACGCACAGGCCCCCCAAGTACCGATGCAAACCGGGATCGGTTGTTCAAAATAAGACCGCTAATAAATTCCCTGAATAATTTATTTCTGCAACTCTACACCCCTGAGCAGAATGTAAGTGTGGACGAGCAGATATTTTGGAAGTGTTAGGGTATGTTCACACGGCCTATTTACGGACGTAAATCGGGCGTTTTTGCCCCGAATTACGTCCGAAAATAGCGCCTCAATAGCGCTGACAAACATCTGCCCATTGAAAGCAATGGGCAGACGTTTGTCTGTTCACACGAGGCGTATATTTACGCGCCGCTGTCAAATGACGGCGCGTAAATTGACGCCCGCGTAGAAGAAGTGACCTGTCACTTCTTTGGCCGTAATTGACTCCAATGAATAGCAGCGCTAATTACGGCCGTAATTGACGCGGCATTCAAGCGCCTGCACATGCCGGTACGGCTGAATTTACGGGGATGTTTTCAGGCTGAAACATCCCCGTAATTTCAGCCGTTACGGACCCCCGCCGTGTGAACATACCCTTATAGAAACTCTGTTGAGTTTTGTAAAACCAGCTTTGAAAAAAAGCGATATGTGAAATAATCTTCTTCTATCGTCCGCCCTCCTACATCTCTATGTGATAAATAAGGCCGCATATTTGGTATCCCCGTGCACGGGAGAAGTGGCAGAATGTGAACGGAGATTAATTTTGACCGTGGTCTATACCGTGTGTGAAAAATGCTGGTATAAACTGACGCATTTGCTAAAAAATTGCTAATTTTATTTTGTTCCATCTTATTCAAGAAACTTTCAGAAGAAAACTGGACTGTCTAAAAATATGATAAACCCCTTGAAGAAAACCTTGTGGGGTCTACTTGTGTGAATGAAGTCATTTATGGGGTGATTCTAATCTTTCAGCAGCATTAGGCCCCCCAGAAAACAGTATGCGGCTATAAAGTCAAGTGCAGAATTCCTGGACCGAAAAGGCCAAAAAGCCTCCTTTTATGCCAAGCCCTGGCACATGCCCGCACAGTGAATAAGGCACACATATTTGGTATCCCCATGCACGGGAGAAGTGGAAGAACGTGAAAGGAGATGAATTTTGGCCGTGGTTCATACCGTGTGTGAAAAATACTAGCCTAAACTGACGCATTTGCTAAAAAAGTGCTGATTTTATTTTGTTCCATCTTATTCAAGAAACTTTCAGAAGAAAACTGGACTTGCTAAAAATATGATAAACCCCTTGAAGGAAACCTTGTGGGGTCTACTTGTGTGAACGAAGTCATTTATGGGGTGTTTCCAATGTTTCAGCAGCATTACACCCCCCAGAAAACAGTATGCGGCTATAAAATCAAGTGCAGAATTCCTGGACCGAAAAGGCCAAAAAGCCTCTTTTTATGCCAAGCCCTGGCACATGCCCATGAATAAAGCACACATATTTGGTATCCCCATGCACGGGAGAAGAGGAAGAATGTGAAATGCGATGAATTTTGTCCGTGGTCCATTTTGTGTGTGAAAAAGCTAGCATAAACTGACGCATTTGTTAAAAAAAAAAGCTAATTTTATTTTGTTCCATCTTATTCAAGAAACTTTCAGAAGAAAACTGGACTGTCTAAAAATATGATAAACCCCTTGAAGGAAACCTTGTGGGGTCTACTTGTGTGAATGAAGTCATTTATGGGGTGTTTCTAATGTTTCAGCAGCATTAGGCCCCCCAGAAAACAGTACACTGCTATAAAATCAAATGCAGAATTCCTGGACCAAAAAGCCTCCTTTTATGCCAAGCCCTGGCACATGCCCGCACAGTGAATAAGGCACACATATTTGGTATCCCCATGCACGGGAGAAGTGGAAGAATGTGAAAGGAGATGAATTTTGACCGTGGTCTATACCGTGTGTGAAAAATGCTAGCCTAAACTGACGCATTTGCTAAAAAAGTGCTGATTTTATTTTGTTCCATCTTATTCAAGAAACTTTCAGAAGAAAACTGGACTTGCTAAAAATATGATAAACCCCTTGAAGAAAACCTTGTGGGGTCTACTTGTGTGAATGAAGTCATTTATGGGGTGTTTCTAATGTTTCAGCAGCATTACGCCCCCCAGAAAACAGTATGCGGCTATAAAATCAAATGCAAAATTCCTGGACCGAAAAGGCCAAAAAGCCTCCTTTTATGCCAAGCCATGGCACATGCCCGCACAGCGAATAAGGCACACATATTTGGTATCCCCATGCACGGGAGAAGTGGAAGAATGTGAAAGGAGATTAATTTTGTCCGTGGACTATACCGTGTGTGAAAAATGCTAGCCTAAACTGACGCATTTGCTAAAAAAGTCCTGATTTTATTTTGTTCCATCTTATTCAAGAAACTTTCAGAAGAAAACTGGACTTGCTAAAAATATGATAAACCCCTTGAAGGAAACCTTGTGGGGTCTACTTGTGTGAATGAAGTCATTTATGGGGTGATTCTAATCTTTCAGCAGCATTAGGCCCCCCAGAAAACAGTATGCGGCTCTAAAATCAAATGCAAAATTCCTGGACCGAAAAGGCCAAAAAGCCTCCTTTTATGCCAAGCCCTGGCACATGCCCGCACAGTGAATAAGGCACACATATTTGGTATCCCCATGCACGGGAGAAGTGGAAGAACGTGAAAGGAGATGAATTTTGTCCGTGGTCTATACCGTGTGTGAAAAATACTAGCCTAAACTGACGCATTTGCTAAAAAAGTGCTGATTTTATTTTGTTCCATCTTATTCAAGAAACTTTCAGAAGAAAACTGGACTTGCTAAAAATATGATAAACCCCTTGAAGGAAACCTTGTGGGGTCTACTTGTGTGAATGAAGTCATTTATGGGGTGATTCTAATCTTTCAGCAGCATTAGGCCCCCCAGAAAACAGTATGCGGCTCTAAAATCAAATGCAAAATTCCTGGACCGAAAAGGCCAAAAAGCCTCCTTTTATGCCAAGCCCTGGCACATGCCCGCACAGTGAATAAGGCACACATATTTGGTATCCCCATGCACGGGAGAAGTGGAAGAATGTGAAAGGAGATTAATTTTGTCCGTGGACTATACCGTGTGTGAAAAATGCTAGCCTAAACTGACGCATTTGCTAAAAAAGTCCTGATTTTATTTTGTTCCATCTTATTCAAGAAACTTTCAGAAGAAAACTGGACTTGCTAAAAATATGATAAACCCCTTGAAGGAAACCTTGTGGGGTCTACTTGTGTGAATGAAGTCATTTATGGGGTGATTCTAATCTTTCAGCAGCATTAGGCCCCCCAGAAAACAGTATGCGGCTCTAAAATCAAATGCAAAATTCCTGGACCGAAAAGGCCAAAAAGCCTCCTTTTATGCCAAGCCCTGGCACATGCCCGCACAGTGAATAAGGCACACATATTTGGTATCCCCATGCACGGGAGAAGTGGAAGAACGTGAAAGGAGATGAATTTTGTCCGTGGTCTATACCGTGTGTGAAAAATACTAGCCTAAACTGACGCATTTGCTAAAAAAGTGCTGATTTTATTTTGTTCCATCTTATTCAAGAAACTTTCAGAAGAAAACTGGACTTGCTAAAAATATGATAAACCCCTTGAAGGAAACCTTGTGGGGTCTACTTGTGTGAATGAAGTCATTTATGGGGTGTTTCTAATGTTTCAGCAGCATTACGCCCACCAGAAAACAGTATACGGCTCTAAAATCAAGTGCAGAATTCCTGGACCGAAAAGGCCAAAAAGCCTCCTTTTATGCCAAGCCCTGGCACATGCCCGCACAGTGAATAAGGCACACATATTTGGTATCCCCATGCACGGGAGAAGTGGAAGAACGTGAAAGGAGATGAATTTTGTCCGTGGTCTATACCGTGTGTGAAAAATACTAGCCTAAACTGACGCATTTGCTAAAAAAGTGCTGATTTTATTTTGTTCCATCTTATTCAAGAAACTTTCAGAAGAAAACTGGACTTGCTAAAAATATGATAAACCCCTTGAAGGAAACCTTGTGGGGTCTACTTGTGTGAATGAAGTCATTTATGGGGTGTTTCTAATGTTTCAGCAGCATTAGGCCCCCCAGAAAACAGTATGCGGCTCTAAAATCAAATGCAAAATTCCTGGACCGAAAAGGCCAAAAAGCCTCCTTTTATGCCAAGCCCTGGCACATGCCCGCACAGTGAATAAGGCTCACATATTTGGTATCCCCATGCACGGGAGAAGTGAAAGAATGTGAAAGGAGATTAATTTTGGCCGTGGTTCATACCGTGTGTGAAAAATGCTAGCATAAACCGACGCAATTGTTAAATTCTTGCATTTTTTTCCAATTTTGCCCACTTTAGAGAAAAAAAAAATAATTATATATACTCACAAATGCCACTAAAACAAAGCCCTATCTGTCCTTTAAAAAGGGTGTAAAATTCAAAGATGAACTTTATTCACCTGCTGAGTTATAGTCATCTAAAAAAGCGCATAGCAAAATTGTGAAATTTGCTCTGGTCATTTAGCTGTAAAACAGCCTAGTCCTTAACCGGTTAAATATGAAATAGAAAATAGAAAGATTAGTACTGTTTCTTGTCCATTTCCATCATGTAGTTATTGGTTTATGATTAACAGTGCTGTAAAAAAGAGGTCCTGAAGAACCCTTGTTCTTGCTTTAACCTGAAAATACAGAAAAACTACCCTGGGAGGTACCCAGCAGTAGTTTAGTGGAGTTCCATTCTCTATAACATTCACTCAAGTAAGCAGAGGAATCGGTATTGTCTTACATAGTTTACTTAAATATGAGTATTCAAAAGTGGGATTTAAATCCACGCCTTCACGAGAGACTGCTCGGTCATCCTATCCTACACAAATAAGAAAACTTTCAAGATTGGATGCCAAGCCAGTCATCTGAAGAGTCTAACATTTTGGGGCGTGTTTTGGCATAGTGGGTTTTTTCACTAGCGCTGTCGGAATGACATTGCAGTGTGTTTAATAAAAGTTGTATTGTCAGAAGTGGGATTTGAACCCACGTCTCCAGGGGAGACTGCGACCTGAACGCAGCGCCTTAGACCGCTCGGCCATCCTGACTTATAGAAAAGCCAAGCCTTTCAGATATGGAAGAAAAAACCGTCATGTTAAGGGTCCAGTTTTTGGGAATTTAAAATAGAAAGATTAGAACTGTTTCTTGTCCATTTCCATCATGTAGTTATTGGTTTATGATTAACAGTGCTGTAACAAAGAGGTCCTGAAGAACCCTTGTTCTTGCTTTAACCTGAAAATACAGAAAAACTACCCTGGGAGGTACCCAGCAGTAGTTTAGTGGAGTTCCATTCTCTATAACATTCACTCAAGTAAGCAGAGGAATCTGTATTGTCTTACATAGTTACTTAAATATGAAATAGAAAATAGAAAGATTAGTACTGTTTCTTGTCCATTTCCATCATGTAGTTATTGGTTT
The DNA here is from genome assembly GCF_050947455.1 of Rhinoderma darwinii. Taxonomy (NCBI): domain Eukaryota; kingdom Metazoa; phylum Chordata; class Amphibia; order Anura; family Rhinodermatidae; genus Rhinoderma; species Rhinoderma darwinii. The sequence goes on from NC_134689.1 coordinate 78,147,822, forward strand.
ATGATTAACAGTGCTGTAAAAAAGAGGTCCTGAAGAACCCTTGTTCTTGCTTTAACCTGAAAATACAGAAAAACTACCCTGGGAGGTACCCAGCAGTAGTTTAGTGGAGTTCCATTCTCTATAACATTCACTCAAGTAAGCAGAGGAATCTGTATTGTCTTACATAGTTACTTAAATATGAAATAGAAAATTGAAAGATTAGTACTGTTTCTTGTCCATTTCCATCATGTAGTTATTGGTTTATGATTAACAGTGCTGTAAAAAAGAGGTCCTGAAGAACCCTTGTTCTTGCTTTAACCTGAAAATACAGAAAAACTACCCTGGGAGGTACCCAGCAGTAGTTTAGTGGAGTTCCATTCTCTATAACATTCACTCAAGTAAGCAGAGGAATCGGTATTGTCTTACATAGTTTACTTAAATATGAGTATTCAAAAGTGGGATTTAAATCCACGCCTTCACGAGAGACTGCTCGGTCATCCTATCCTACACAAATAAGAAAACTTTCAAGATTGGATGCCAAGCCAGTCATCTGAAGAGTCTAACATTTTGGGGCGTGTTTTGGCATAGTGGGTTTTTTCACTAGCGCTGTCGGAATGACATTGCAGTGTGTTTAATAAAAGTTGTATTGTCAGAAGTGGGATTTGAACCCACGCCTCCAGGGGAGACTGCGACCTGAACGCAGCGCCTTAGACCGCTCGGCCATCCTGACTTATAGAAAAGCCAAGCCTTTCAGAAATGGAAGAAAAAACCGTCATGTTAAGGGTCCAGTTTTTGGGAATTTAAAATAGAAAGATTAGAACTGTTTCTTGTCCATTTCCATCATGTAGTTATTGGTTTATGATTAACAGTGCTGTAACAAAGAGGTCCTGAAGAACCCTTGTTCTTGCTTTAACCTGAAAATACAGAAAAACTACCCTGGGAGGTACCCAGCAGTAGTTTAGTGGAGTTCCATTCTCTATAACATTCACTCAAGTAAGCAGAGGAATCTGTATTGTCTTACATAGTTACTTAAATATGAAATAGAAAATAGAAAGATTAGTACTGTTTCTTGTCCATTTCCATCATGTAGTTATTGGTTTATGATTAACAGTGCTGTAAAAAAGAGGTCCTGAAGAACCCTTGTTCTTGCTTTAACCTGAAAATACAGAAAAACTACCCTGGGAGGTACCCAGCAGTAGTTTAGTGGAGTTCCATTCTCTATAACATTCACTCAAGTAAGCAGAGGAATCTGTATTGTCTTACATAGTTACTTAAATATGAAATAGAAAATTGAAAGATTAGTACTGTTTCTTGTCCATTTCCATCATGTAGTTATTGGTTTATGATTAACAGTGCTGTAAAAAAGAGGTCCTGAAGAACCCTTGTTCTTGCTTTAACCTGAAAATACAGAAAAACTACCCTGGGAGGTACCCAGCAGTAGTTTAGTGGAGTTCCATTCTCTATAACATTCACTCAAGTAAGCAGAGGAATCGGTATTGTCTTACATAGTTTACTTAAATATGAGTATTCAAAAGTGGGATTTAAATCCACGCCTTCACGAGAGACTGCTCGGTCATCCTATCCTACACAAATAAGAAAACTTTCAAGATTGGATGCCAAGCCAGTCATCTGAAGAGTCTAACATTTTGGGGCGTGTTTTGGCATAGTGGGTTTTTTCACTAGCGCTGTCGGAATGACATTGCAGTGTGTTTAATAAAAGTTGTATTGTCAGAAGTGGGATTTGAACCCACGCCTCCAGGGGAGACTGCGACCTGAACGCAGCGCCTTAGACCGCTCGGCCATCCTGACTTATAGAAAAGCCAAGCCTTTCAGATATGGAAGAAAAAACCGTCATGTTAAGGGTCCAGTTTTTGGGAATTTAAAATAGAAAGATTAGAACTGTTTCTTGTCCATTTCCATCATGTAGTTATTGGTTTATGATTAACAGTGCTGTAAAAAAGAGGTCCTGAAGAACCCTTGTTCTTGCTTTAACCTGAAAATACAGAAAAACTACCCTGGGAGGTACCCAGCAGTAGTTTAGTGGAGTTCCATTCTCTATAACATTCACTCAAGTAAGCAGAGGAATCTGTATTGTCTTACATAGTTACTTAAATATGAAATAGAAAATTGAAAGATTAGTACTGTTTCTTGTCCATTTCCATCATGTAGTTATTGGTTTATGATTAACAGTGCTGTAAAAAAGAGGTCCTGAAGAACCCTTGTTCTTGCTTTAACCTGAAAATACAGAAAAACTACCCTGGGAGGTACCCAGCAGTAGTTTAGTGGAGTTCCATTCTCTATAACATTCACTCAAGTAAGCAGAGGAATCGGTATTGTCTTACATAGTTTACTTAAATATGAGTATTCAAAAGTGGGATTTAAATCCACGCCTTCACGAGAGACTGCTCGGTCATCCTATCCTACACAAATAAGAAAACTTTCAAGATTGGATGCCAAGCCAGTCATCTGAAGAGTCTAACATTTTGGGGCGTGTTTTGGCATAGTGGGTTTTTTCACTAGCGCTGTCGGAATGACATTGCAGTGTGTTTAATAAAGGTTGTATTGTCAGAAGTGGGATGTGAACCCACGCCTCCAGGGGAGACTGCGACCTGAACGCAGCGCCTTAGACCGCTCGGCCATCCTGACTTATAGAAAAGCCAAGCCTTTCAGATATGGAAGAAAAAACCGTCATGTTAAGGGTCCAGTTTTTGGGAATTTAAAATAGAAAGATTAGAACTGTTTCTTGTCCATTTCCATCATGTAGTTATTGGTTTATGATTAACAGTGCTGTAACAAAGAGGTCCTGAAGAACCCTTGTTCTTGCTTTAACCTGAAAATACAGAAAAACTACCCTGGGAGGTACCCAGCAGTAGTTTAGTGGAGTTCCATTCTCTATAACATTCACTCAAGTAAGCAGAGGAATCTGTATTGTCTTACATAGTTACTTAAATATGAAATAGAAAATAGAAAGATTAGTACTGTTTCTTGTCCATTTCCATCATGTAGTTATTGGTTTATGATTAACAGTGCTGTAAAAAAGAGGTCCTGAAGAACCCTTGTTCTTGCTTTAACCTGAAAATACAGAAAAACTACCCTGGGAGGTACCCAGCAGTAGTTTAGTGGAGTTCCATTCTCTATAACATTCACTCAAGTAAGCAGAGGAATCTGTATTGTCTTACATAGTTTACTTAAAGGGAATGTGTTGCCAGAAAAACATGTTTTTTATTTAAAAATTAAACATTTAGTGTGTGGGTGATTAAACATTGTTCAAATTTTTTTTATTTTTTTCAGAGTCAGGAAATATTATAAATTATTTCTAATTTATAATACTACCCATTTTTGGTCACTAGATGGAGCTAGTTCCCAAAATTGCAGCATTGCAACATTGGGTTAAAAGCCCTCGCTCTAGTGAGCTCTCAGCATCCCCCCCTCCTTTATCCTGGCTAGTGCCGGGATAAACGAGGGGTTTGAACGGTGTAACCTCCTACACTGTGTGTCGCCATTTTTTGAGCTAACACACAGCGTAGTAGGTTTACATACAGTAGTAAACACACACAAACACGAACATACATTGAAATCTCTTACCTGCTCCTGCCGCCGCGGCTCCCTCCGGCCCGTCCGCTCCGTTTGCTGCCGCTGGTGCAAGTGCACAAACCCGGAAGCCGCGACCGGAAGTAGTAATATTATTGTCCGGCCGCGACTTCCGGTCCACAGGAAAATGGCGCCAGACGGCGCCAATTTCGAATTGGACTGTGTGGGAGCGGCGCATGCGCAGTTCCCACACAGACGCCGTACACGGAAGTCAATGGGACGGGAGCCGTTCACAGTCCCTATGGGACTGTGGCTGCCGTATTCCATGTCTGTATGTGTCGTTAATCGACACAGACAGAAATGGAACAAAAAATGGCAGCCCCCATAGGGAAGAAAAAGTGTAAAAATAAGAAAAAGTAAAACACAAACACACAAATGAATATAAACGTTTTTAATAAAGCACTAACATCTTTAACATATAAAAAAATAATTTGTGATGACACTGTTCCTTTAAATATGAGTATTCAAAAGTGGGATTTAAATCCACGCCTTCACGAGAGACTGCTCGGTAATCCTATCCTACACAAATAAGAAAACTTTCAAGATTGGATGCCAAGCCAGTCATCTGAAGAGTCTAACATTTTGGGGCATGTTTTGGCATAGTGGGTTTTTTCACTAGCGCTGTCGGAATGACATTGCAGTGTGTTTAAGAAAAGTTGTATTGTCAGAAGTGGGATTTGAACCCACGCCTCCAGGGGAGACTGTGACCTTAACGCAGCGCCTTAGACCGCTCGGCCATCCTGACTTATAGAAAAGCCAAGCCTTTCAGATATGGAAGAAAAAACCGTCATGTTAAGGGTCCAGTTTTTGGGACTTTAAAATAGAAAGATTAGAACTGTTTCTTGTCCATTTCCATCATGTAGTTATTGGTTTATGATTAACAGTGCTGTAACAAAGAGGTCCTGAAGAACCCTTGTTCTTGCTTTAACCTGAAAATACAGAAAAACTACCCTGGGAGGTACCCAGCAGTAGTTTAGTGGAGTTCCATTCTCTATAACATTCACTCAAGTAAGCAGAGGAATCTGTATTGTCTTACATAGTTACTTAAATATGAAATAGAAAATAGAAAGATTAGTACTGTTTCTTGTCCATTTCCATCATGTAGTTATTGGTTTATGATTAACAGTGCTGTAAAAAAGAGGTCCTGAAGAACCCTTGTTCTTGCTTTAACCTGAAAATACAGAAAAACTACCCTGGGAGGTACCCAGCAGTAGTTTAGTGGAGTTCCATTCTCTATAACATTCACTCAAGTAAGCAGAGGAATCTGTATTGTCTTACATAGTTACTTAAATATGAAATAGAAAATTGAAAGATTAGTACTGTTTCTTGTCCATTTCCATCATGTAGTTATTGGTTTATGATTAACAGTGCTGTAAAAAAGAGGTCCTGAAGAACCCTTGTTCTTGCTTTAACCTGAAAATACAGAAAAACTACCCTGGGAGGTACCCAGCAGTAGTTTAGTGGAGTTCCATTCTCTATAACATTCACTCAAGTAAGCAGAGGAATCGGTATTGTCTTACATAGTTTACTTAAATATGAGTATTCAAAAGTGGGATTTAAATCCACGCCTTCACGAGAGACTGCTCGGTCATCCTATCCTACACAAATAAGAAAACTTTCAAGATTGGATGCCAAGCCAGTCATCTGAAGAGTCTAACATTTTGGGGCGTGTTTTGGCATAGTGGGTTTTTTCACTAGCGCTGTCGGAATGACATTGCAGTGTGTTTAATAAAAGTTGTATTGTCAGAAGTGGGATTTGAACCCACGCCTCCAGGGGAGACTGCGACCTGAACGCAGCGCCTTAGACCGCTCGGCCATCCTGACTTATAGAAAAGCCAAGCCTTTCAGATATGGAAGAAAAAACCGTCATGTTAAGGGTCCAGTTTTTGGGAATTTAAAATAGAAAGATTAGAACTGTTTCTTGTCCATTTCCATCATGTAGTTATTGGTTTATGATTAACAGTGCTGTAAAAAAGAGGTCCTGAAGAACCCTTGTTCTTGCTTTAACCTGAAAATACAGAAAAACTACCCTGGGAGGTACCCAGCAGTAGTTTAGTGGAGTTCCATTCTCTATAACATTCACTCAAGTAAGCAGAGGAATCTGTATTGTCTTACATAGTTACTTAAATATGAAATAGAAAATTGAAAGATTAGTACTGTTTCTTGTCCATTTCCATCATGTAGTTATTGGTTTATGATTAACAGTGCTGTAAAAAAGAGGTCCTGAAGAACCCTTGTTCTTGCTTTAACCTGAAAATACAGAAAAACTACCCTGGGAGGTACCCAGCAGTAGTTTAGTGGAGTTCCATTCTCTATAACATTCACTCAAGTAAGCAGAGGAATCGGTATTGTCTTACATAGTTTACTTAAATATGAGTATTCAAAAGTGGGATTTAAATCCACGCCTTCACGAGAGACTGCTCGGTCATCCTATCCTACACAAATAAGAAAACTTTCAAGATTGGATGCCAAGCCAGTCATCTGAAGAGTCTAACATTTTGGGGCGTGTTTTGGCATAGTGGGTTTTTTCACTAGCGCTGTCGGAATGACATTGCAGTGTGTTTAATAAAGGTTGTATTGTCAGAAGTGGGATGTGAACCCACGCCTCCAGGGGAGACTGCGACCTGAACGCAGCGCCTTAGACCGCTCGGCCATCCTGACTTATAGAAAAGCCAAGCCTTTCAGATATGGAAGAAAAAACCGTCATGTTAAGGGTCCAGTTTTTGGGAATTTAAAATAGAAAGATTAGAACTGTTTCTTGTCCATTTCCATCATGTAGTTATTGGTTTATGATTAACAGTGCTGTAACAAAGAGGTCCTGAAGAACCCTTGTTCTTGCTTTAACCTGAAAATACAGAAAAACTACCCTGGGAGGTACCCAGCAGTAGTTTAGTGGAGTTCCATTCTCTATAACATTCACTCAAGTAAGCAGAGGAATCTGTATTGTCTTACATAGTTACTTAAATATGAAATAGAAAATAGAAAGATTAGTACTGTTTCTTGTCCATTTCCATCATGTAGTTATTGGTTTATGATTAACAGTGCTGTAAAAAAGAGGTCCTGAAGAACCCTTGTTCTTGCTTTAACCTGAAAATACAGAAAAACTACCCTGGGAGGTACCCAGCAGTAGTTTAGTGGAGTTCCATTCTCTATAACATTCACTCAAGTAAGCAGAGGAATCTGTATTGTCTTACATAGTTTACTTAAAGGGAATGTGTTGCCAGAAAAACATGTTTTTTATTTAAAAATTAAACATTTAGTGTGTGGGTGATTAAACATTGTTCAAATTTTTTTTATTTTTTTCAGAGTCAGGAAATATTATAAATTATTTCTAATTTATAATACTACCCATTTTTGGTCACTAGATGGAGCTAGTTCCCAAAATTGCAGCATTGCAACATTGGGTTAAAAGCCCTCGCTCTAGTGAGCTCTCAGCATCCCCCCCTCCTTTATCCTGGCTAGTGCCGGGATAAACGAGGGGTTTGAACGGTGTAACCTCCTACACTGTGTGTCGCCATTTTTTGAGCTAACACACAGCGTAGTAGGTTTACATACAGTAGTAAACACACACAAACACGAACATACATTGAAATCTCTTACCTGCTCCTGCCGCCGCGGCTCCCTCCGGCCCGTCCGCTCCGTTTGCTGCCGCTGGTGCAAGTGCACAAACCCGGAAGCCGCGACCGGAAGTAGTAATATTATTGTCCGGCCGCGACTTCCGGTCCACAGGAAAATGGCGCCAGACGGCGCCAATTTCGAATTGGACTGTGTGGGAGCGGCGCATGCGCAGTTCCCACACAGACGCCGTACACGGAAGTCAATGGGACGGGAGCCGTTCACAGTCCCTATGGGACTGTGGCTGCCGTATTCCATGTCTGTATGTGTCGTTAATCGACACAGACAGAAATGGAACAAAAAATGGCAGCCCCCATAGGGAAGAAAAAGTGTAAAAATAAGAAAAAGTAAAACACAAACACACAAATGAATATAAACGTTTTTAATAAAGCACTAACATCTTTAACATATAAAAAAATAATTTGTGATGACACTGTTCCTTTAAATATGAGTATTCAAAAGTGGGATTTAAATCCACGCCTTCACGAGAGACTGCTCGGTAATCCTATCCTACACAAATAAGAAAACTTTCAAGATTGGATGCCAAGCCAGTCATCTGAAGAGTCTAACATTTTGGGGCGTGTTTTGGCATAGTGGGTTTTTTCACTAGCGCTGTCGGAATGACATTGCAGTGTGTTTAAGAAAAGTTGTATTGTCAGAAGTGGGATTTGAACCCACGCCTCCAGGGGAGACTGTGACCTTAACGCAGCGCCTTAGACCGCTCGGCCATCCTGACTTATAGAAAAGCCAAGCCTTTCAGATATGGAAGAAAAAACCGTCATGTTAAGGGTCCAGTTTTTGGGACTTTAAAATAGAAAGATTAGAACTGTTTCTTGTCCATTTCCATCATGTAGTTATTGGTTTATGATTAACAGTGCTGTAACAAAGAGGTCCTGAATAACTCTTGTTCTTGCTTTAACCTGAAAATACAGAAAAACTACCCTGGGAGGTACCCAGCAGTAGTTTAGTGGAGTTCCATTCTCTATAACATTCACTCAAGTAAGCAGAGGAATCTGTATTGTCTTACATAGTTACTTAAATATGAAATAGAAAATAGAAAGATTAGTACTGTTTCTTGTCCATTTCCATCATGTAGTTATTGGTTTATGATTAACAGTGCTGTAAAAAAGAGGTCCTGAAGAACCCTTGTTCTTGCTTTAACCTGAAAATACAGAAAAACTACCCTGGGAGGTACCCAGCAGTAGTTTAGTGGAGTTCCATTCTCTATAACATTCACTCAAGTAAGCAGAGGAATCGGTATTGTCTTACATAGTTTACTTAAATATGAGCATTCAAAAGTGGGATTTAAATCCACGCCTTCACGAGAGACTGCTCGGTCATCCTATCCTACACAAATAAGAAAACTTTCAAGATTGGATGCCAAGCCAGTCATCTGAAGAGTCTAACATTTTGGGGCGTGTTTTGGCATAGTGGGTTTTTTCACTAGCGCTGTCGGAATGACATTGCAGTGTGTTTAAGAAGAGTTGTATTGTCAGAAGTGGGATTTGAACCCACGCCTCCAGGGGAGACTGCGACCTTAACGCAGCGCCTTAGACCGCTCGGCCATCCTGACTTATAGAAAAGCCAAGCCTTTCAGAAATGGAAGAAAAAACCGTCATGTTAAGGGTCCAGTTTTTGAGAATTTAAAATAGAAAGATTAGAACTGTTTCTTGTCCATTTCCATCATGTAGTTATTGGTTTATGATTAACAGTGCTGTAACAAAGAGGTCCTGAAGAACCCTTGTTCTTGCTTTAACCTGAAAATACAGAAAAACTACCCTGGGAGGTACCCAGCAGTAGTTTAGTGGAGTTCCATTCTCTATAACATTCACTCAAGTAAGCAGAGGAATCTGTATTGTCTTACATAGTTACTTAAATATGAAATAGAAAATAGAAAGATTAGTACTGTTTCTTGTCCATTTCCATCATGTAGTTATTGGTTTATGATTAACAGTGCTGTAAAAAAGAGGTCCTGAAGAACCCTTGTTCTTGCTTTAACCTGAAAATACAGAAAAACTACCCTGGGAGGTACCCAGCAGTAGTTTAGTGGAGTTCCATTCTCTATAACATTCACTCAAGTAAGCAGAGGAATCGGTATTGTCTTACATAGTTTACTTAAATATGAGCATTCAAAAGTGGGATTTAAATCCACGCCTTCACGAGAGACTGCTCGGTCATCCTATCCTACACAAATAAGAAAACTTTCAAGATTGGATGCCAAGCCAGTCATCTGAAGAGTCTAACATTTTGGGGCGTGTTTTGGCATAGTGGGTTTTTTCACTAGCGCTGTCGGAATGACATTGCAGTGTGTTTAATAAAAGTTGTATTGTCAGAAGTGGGATTTGAACCCACGCCTCCAGGGGAGACTGCGACCTGAATGCAGCGCCTTAGACCGCTCGGCCATCCAGACCTATAGAAAAGCCAAGCCTTTCAGAAAAATAAGAAAAAGCGGTAGTGTAGATATATATAGCAGTTAGGCCCCATGCACACGACAGCAAAAAACCTCCGTACGTAAGGGTGTCAGTGCCGTGGAAATGTTCCGGGAATTATGGAACATGTCCGTTCTTTCGCATTTTGCGGGCCGTGCTCCCATACTTTGTATGGGAGCACGGCACGAAAATGCGGCTGTCAGTCAGCGGCCGGCCGTGCCCGCGATCGCGGACAGCAATTGCGGGCACGGTCGTGTGCATGGGGCCTTAGTTTGTGTGTTTTATAAAAAAAATAAAAAAATAAAATTTGTTTAGTTAGTGTTAGTGTTAGTTACGTTATGGCGAGGAAGTTGTTTAGCGCCGAGGAGGCATACGCCATGCTGTGGTCTGAGTCGGAGACCGCATCAGAGATGGCGTCCGAGATGGAACCTGTTTTAGGTAGTGACGATGACAGCGTCACTTCAGGTTCATCTTCAGGGGACGTTGTCCCTGATGCAGTCGAAACTGCAGAACATGAAAGCGCAGGGCCAAGTAGTGCTGTAGCACGGGACAGCCTGGTCCCTCCAGTCCAGGCTCTTGTATGGGCACCTGCCCCATCTTTTGGACCTAGAATCCACGGATTTACGGCCACTCCTGGCATAACCGTGGACAATACAAATTTTGTCCAAATGGATTACTTCCATTTATTTATAACGGACGACATCCTAAATCAGATTGTCCACGAAACAAATTTATATGCCACGCAATATATAAGGCAGAAACCTTCATCCACCCATGCCAGAGATTGGACGCCCACCAATTTGCAGGAATTAAAAAAAAATTTGGGGCTCACCCTAAATATGGGTATTGTCAAAAAGCCCTCCATTAGGTCTTACTGGTCAACAAGACCCGCCCAAGCCACCCCAGTATATTCTGCAGTAATGCCCAGGTCTCGTTATGAGACAATAATGAGGTTCCTCAACTTCAATGACAACGCACAGGCCCCCCCAAGTACCGATGCAAACCGGGATCGGTTGTTCAAAATAAGACCGCTAATAAATTCCCTGAATAATTTATTTCTGCAACTCTACACCCCTGAGCAGAATGTAAGTGTGGACGAGCAGATATTTTGGAAGTGTTAGGGTATGTTCACACGGCCTATTTACGGACGTAAATCGGGCGTTTTTGCCCCGAATTACGTCCGAAAATAGCGCCTCAATAGCGCTGACAAACATCTGCCCATTGAAAGCAATGGGCAGACGTTTGTCTGTTCACACGAGGCGTATATTTACGCGCCGCTGTCAAATGACGGCGCGTAAATTGACGCCCGCGTAGAAGAAGTGACCTGTCACTTCTTTGGCCGTAATTGGAGCCGCTATTCATTGACTCCAATGAATAGCAGCGCTAATTACGGCCGTAATTGACGCGGCGTTCAAGCGCCTGCACATGCCGGTACGGCTGAATTTACGGGGATGTTTTCAGGCTGAAACATCCCCGTAATTTCAGCCGTTACGGACCCCCGCCGTGTGAACATACCCTTATAGAAACTCTGTTGAGTTTTGTAAAACCAGCTTTGAAAAAAAGCGATATGTGAAATAATCTTCTTCTATCGTCCGCCCTCCTACATCTCTATGTGATAAATAAGGCCACATATTTGGTATCCCCGTGCACGGGAGAAGTGGCAGAATGTGAACGGAGATTAATTTTGACCGTGGTCTATACCGTGTGTGAAAAATGCTGGTATAAACTGACGCATTTGCTAAAAAATTGCTAATTTTATTTTGTTCCATCTTATTCAAGAAACTTTCAGAAGAAAACTGGACTGTCTAAAAATATGATAAACCCCTTGAAGAAAACCTTGTGGGGTCTACTTGTGTGAATGAAGTCATTTATGGGGTGATTCTAATCTTTCAGCAGCATTAGGCCCCCCAGAAAACAGTATGCGGCTATAAAGTCAAGTGCAGAATTCCTGGACCGAAAAGGCCAAAAAGCCTCCTTTTATGCCAAGCCCTGGCACATGCCCGCACAGTGAATAAGGCACACATATTTGGTATCCCCATGCACGGGAGAAGTGGAAGAACGTGAAAGGAGATGAATTTTGGCCGTGGTTCATACCGTGTGTGAAAAATACTAGCCTAAACTGACGCATTTGCTAAAAAAGTGCTGATTTTATTTTGTTCCATCTTATTCAAGAAACTTTCAGAAGAAAACTGGACTTGCTAAAAATATGATAAACCCCTTGAAGGAAACCTTGTGGGGTCTACTTGTGTGAACGAAGTCATTTATGGGGTGTTTCCAATGTTTCAGCAGCATTACACCCCCCAGAAAACAGTATGCGGCTATAAAATCAAGTGCAGAATTCCTGGACCGAAAAGGCCAAAAAGCCTCTTTTTATGCCAAGCCCTGGCACATGCCCATGAATAAAGCACACATATTTGGTATCCCCATGCACGGGAGAAGAGGAAGAATGTGAAATGCGATGAATTTTGTCCGTGGTCCATTTTGTGTGTGAAAAAGCTAGCATAAACTGACGCATTTGTTAAAAAAAAAAGCTAATTTTATTTTGTTCCATCTTATTCAAGAAACTTTCAGAAGAAAACTGGACTGTCTAAAAATATGATAAACCCCTTGAAGGAAACCTTGTGGGGTCTACTTGTGTGAATGAAGTCATTTATGGGGTGTTTCTAATGTTTCAGCAGCATTAGGCCCCCCAGAAAACAGTACACTGCTATAAAATCAAATGCAGAATTCCTGGACCAAAAAGCCTCCTTTTATGCCAAGCCCTGGCACATGCCCGCACAGTGAATAAGGCACACATATTTGGTATCCCCATGCACGGGAGAAGTGGAAGAATGTGAAAGGAGATGAATTTTGACCGTGGTCTATACCGTGTGTGAAAAATGCTAGCCTAAACTGACGCATTTGCTAAAAAAGTGCTGATTTTATTTTGTTCCATCTTATTCAAGAAACTTTCAGAAGAAAACTGGACTTGCTAAAAATATGATAAACCCCTTGAAGAAAACCTTGTGGGGTCTACTTGTGTGAATGAAGTCATTTATGGGGTGTTTCTAATGTTTCAGCAGCATTACGCCCCCCAGAAAACAGTATGCGGCTATAAAATCAAATGCAAAATTCCTTGACCGAAAAGGCCAAAAAGCCTCCTTTTATGCCAAGCCATGGCACATGCCCGCACAGCGAATAAGGCACACATATTTGGTATCCCCATGCACGGGAGAAGTGGAAGAATGTGAAAGGAGATTAATTTTGTCCGTGGACTATACCGTGTGTGAAAAATGCTAGCCTAAACTGACGCATTTGCTAAAAAAGTCCTGATTTTATTTTGTTCCATCTTATTCAAGAAACTTTCAGAAGAAAACTGGACTTGCTAAAAATATGATAAACCCCTTGAAGGAAACCTTGTGGGGTCTACTTGTGTGAATGAAGTCATTTATGGGGTGATTCTAATCTTTCAGCAGCATTAGGCCCCCCAGAAAACAGTACGCGGCTCTAAAATCAAATGCAAAATTCCTGGACCGAAAAGGCCAAAAAGCCTCCTTTTATGCCAAGCCCTGGCACATGCCCGCACAGTGAATAAGGCACACATATTTGGTATCCCCATGCACGGGAGAAGTGGAAGAACGTGAAAGGAGATGAATTTTGTCCGTGGTCTATACCGTGTGTGAAAAATACTAGCCTAAACTGACGCATTTGCTAAAAAAGTGCTGATTTTATTTTGTTCCATCTTATTCAAGAAACTTTCAGAAGAAAACTGGACTTGCTAAAAATATGATAAACCCCTTGAAAAAAACCTTGTGGGGTCTACTTGTGTGAATGAAGTCATTTATGGGGTGTTTCTAATGTTTCAGCAGCATTACGCCCCCCAGAAAACAGTATGCGGCTATAAAATCAAATGCAAAATTCCTGGACCGAAAAGGCCAAAAAGCCTCCTTTTATGCCAAGCCCTGGCACATGCCCGCACAGTGAATAAGGCACACATATTTGGTATCCCCATGCACGGGAGAAGTGGAAGAATGTGAAAGGAGATTAATTTTGTCCGTGGACTATACCGTGTGTGAAAAATGCTAGCCTAAACTGACGCATTTGCTAAAAAAGTCCTGATTTTATTTTGTTCCATCTTATTCAAGAAACTTTCAGAAGAAAACTGGACTTGCTAAAAATATGATAAACCCCTTGAAGGAAACCTTGTGGGGTCTACTTGTGTGAATGAAGTCATTTATGGGGTGATTCTAATCTTTCAGCAGCATTAGGCCCCCCAGAAAACAGTATGCGGCTCTAAAATCAAATGCAAAATTCCTGGACCGAAAAGGCCAAAAAGCCTCCTTTTATGCCAAGCCCTGGCACATGCCCGCACAGTGAATAAGGCACACATATTTGGTATCCCCATGCACGGGAGAAGTGGAAGAACGTGAAAGGAGATGAATTTTGTCCGTGGTCTATACCGTGTGTGAAAAATACTAGCCTAAACTGACCCATTTGCTAAAAAAGTGCTGATTTTATTTTGTTCCATCTTATTCAAGAAACTTTCAGAAGAAAACTGGACTTGCTAAAAATATGATAAACCCCTTGAAGGAAACCTTGTGGGGTCTACTTGTGTGAATGAAGTCATTTATGGGGTGTTTCTAATGTTTCAGCAGCATTACGCCCACCAGAAAACAGTATACGGCTCTAAAATCAAGTGCAGAATTCCTGGACCGAAAAGGCCAAAAAGCCTCCTTTTATGCCAAGCCCTGGCACATGCCCGCACAGTGAATAAGGCACACATATTTGGTATCCCCATGCACGGGAGAAGTGGAAGAACGTGAAAGGAGATGAATTTTGTCCGTGGTCTATACCGTGTGTGAAAAATACTAGCCTAAACTGACGCATTTGCTAAAAAAGTGCTGATTTTATTTTGTTCCATCTTATTCAAGAAACTTTCAGAAGAAAACTGGACTTGCTAAAAATATGATAAACCCCTTGAAGGAAACCTTGTGGGGTCTACTTGTGTGAATGAAGTCATTTATGGGGTGTTTCTAATGTTTCAGCAGCATTAGGCCCCCCAGAAAACAGTATGCGGCTCTAAAATCAAATGCAAAATTCCTGGACCGAAAAGGCCAAAAAGCCTCCTTTTATGCCAAGCCCTGGCACATGCCCGCACAGTGAATAAGGCTCACATATTTGGTATCCCCATGCACGGGAGAAGTGAAAGAATGTGAAAGGAGATTAATTTTGGCCGTGGTTCATACCGTGTGTGAAAAATGCTAGCATAAACCGACGCAATTGTTAAATTCTTGCATTTTTTTCCAATTTTGCCCACTTTAGAGAAAAAAAAAATAATTATATATACTCACAAATGCCACTAAAACAAAGCCCTATCTGTCCTTTAAAAAGGGTGTAAAATTCAAAGATGAACTTTATTCACCTGCTGAGTTATAGTCATCTAAAAAAGCGCATAGCAAAATTGTGAAATTTGCTCTGGTCATTTAGCTGTAAAACAGCCTAGTCCTTAACCGGTTAAATATGAAATAGAAAATAGAAAGATTAGTACTGTTTCTTGTCCATTTCCATCATGTAGTTATTGGTTTATGATTAACAGTGCTGTAAAAAAGAGGTCCTGAAGAACCCTTGTTCTTGCTTTAACCTGAAAATACAGAAAAACTACCCTGGGAGGTACCCAGCAGTAGTTTAGTGGAGTTCCATTCTCTATAACATTCACTCAAGTAAGCAGAGGAATCGGTATTGTCTTACATAGTTTACTTAAATATGAGTATTCAAAAGTGGGATTTAAATCCACGCCTTCACGAGAGACTGCTCGGTCATCCTATCCTACACAAATAAGAAAACTTTCAAGATTGGATGCCAAGCCAGTCATCTGAAGAGTCTAACATTTTGGGGCGTGTTTTGGCATAGTGGGTTTTTTCACTAGCGCTGTCGGAATGACATTGCAGTGTGTTTAATAAAAGTTGTATTGTCAGAAGTGGGATTTGAACCCACGTCTCCAGGGGAGACTGCGACCTGAACGCAGCGCCTTAGACCGCTCGGCCATCCTGAATTATAGAAAAGCCAAGCCTTTCAGATATGGAAGAAAAAACCGTCATGTTAAGGGTCCAGTTTTTGGGAATTTAAAATAGAAAGATTAGAACTGTTTCTTGTCCATTTCCATCATGTAGTTATTGGTTTATGATTAACAGTGCTGTAACAAAGAGGTCCTGAAGAACCCTTGTTCTTGCTTTAACCTGAAAATACAGAAAAACTACCCTGGGAGGTACCCAGCAGTAGTTTAGTGGAGTTCCATTCTCTATAACATTCACTCAAGTAAGCAGAGGAATCTGTATTGTCTTACATAGTTACTTAAATATGAAATAGAAAATAGAAAGATTAGTACTGTTTCTTGTCCATTTCCATCATGTAGTTATTGGTTTATGATTAACAGTGCTGTAAAAAAGAGGTCCTGAAGAACCCTTGTTCTTGCTTTAACCTGAAAATACAGAAAAACTACCCTGGGAGGTACCCAGCAGTAGTTTAGTGGAGTTCCATTCTCTATAACATTCACTCAAGTAAGCAGAGGAATCTGTATTGTCTTACATAGTTACTTAAATATGAAATAGAAAATTGAAAGATTAGTACTGTTTCTTGTCCATTTCCATCATGTAGTTATTGGTTTATGATTAACAGTGCTGTAAAAAAGAGGTCCTGAAGAACCCTTGTTCTTGCTTTAACCTGAAAATACAGAAAAACTACCCTGGGAGGTACCCAGCAGTAGTTTAGTGGAGTTCCATTCTCTATAACATTCACTCAAGTAAGCAGAGGAATCGGTATTGTCTTACATAGTTTACTTAAATATGAGTATTCAAAAGTGGGATTTAAATCCACGCCTTCACGAGAGACTGCTCGGTCATCCTATCCTACACAAATAAGAAAACTTTCAAGATTGGATGCCAAGCCAGTCATCTGAAGAGTCTAACATTTTGGGGCGTGTTTTGGCATAGTGGGTTTTTTCACTAGCGCTGTCGGAATGACATTGCAGTGTGTTTAATAAAAGTTGTATTGTCAGAAGTGGGATTTGAACCCACACCTCCAGGGGAGACTGCGACCTGAACGCAGCGCCTTAGACCGCTCGGCCATCCTGACTTATAGAAAAGCCAAGCCTTTCAGATATGGAAGAAAAAACCGTCATGTTAAGGGTCCAGTTTTTGGGAATTTAAAATAGAAAGATTAGAACTGTTTCTTGTCCATTTCCATCATGTAGTTATTGGTTTATGATTAACAGTGCTGTAACAAAGAGGTCCTGAAGAACCCTTGTTCTTGCTTTAACCTGAAAATACAGAAAAACTACCCTGGGAGGTACCCAGCAGTAGTTTAGTGGAGTTCCATTCTCTATAACATTCACTCAAGTAAGCAGAGGAATCTGTATTGTCTTACATAGTTACTTAAATATGAAATAGAAAATAGAAAGATTAGTACTGTTTCTTGTCCATTTCCATCATGTAGTTATTGGTTTATGATTAACAGTGCTGTAAAAAAGAGGTCCTGAAGAACCCTTGTTCTTGCTTTAACCTGAAAATACAGAAAAACTACCCTGGGAGGTACCCAGCAGTAGTTTAGTGGAGTTCCATTCTCTATAACATTCACTCAAGTAAGCAGAGGAATCGGTATTGTCTTACATAGTTTACTTAAATATGAGTATTCAAAAGTGGGATTTAAATCCACGCCTTCACGAGAGACTGCTCGGTCATCCTATCCTACACAAATAAGAAAACTTTCAAGATTGGATGCCAAGCCAGTCATCTGAAGAGTCTAACATTTTGGGGCGTGTTTTGGCATAGTGGGTTTTTTCACTAGCGCTGTCGGAATGACATTGCAGTGTGTTTAATAAAAGTTGTATTGTCAGAAGTGGGATTTGAACCCACGCCTCCAGGGGAGACTGCGACCTGAACGCAGCGCCTTAGACCGCTCGGCCATCCTGACTTATAGAAAAGCCAAGCCTTTCAGAAATGGAAGAAAAAACCGTCATGTTAAGGGTCCAGTTTTTGGGAATTTAAAATAGAAAGATTAGAACTGTTTCTTGTCCATTTCCATCATATAGTTATTGGTTTATGATTAACAGTGCTGTAACAAAGAGGTCCTGAAGAACCCTTGTTCTTGCTTTAACCTGAAAATACAGAAAAACTACCCTGGGAGGTACCCAGCAGTAGTTTAGTGGAGTTCCATTCTCTATAACATTCACTCAAGTAAGCAGAGGAATCTGTATTGTCTTACATAGTTACTTAAATATGAAATAGAAAATAGAAAGATTAGTACTGTTTCTTGTCCATTTCCATCATGTAGTTATTGGTTTATGATTAACAGTGCTGTAAAAAAGAGGTCCTGAAGAACCCTTGTTCTTGCTTTAACCTGAAAATACAGAAAAACTACCCTGGGAGGTACCCAGCAGTAGTTTAGTGGAGTTCCATTCTCTATAACATTCACTCAAGTAAGCAGAGGAATCGGTATTGTCTTACATAGTTTACTTAAATATGAGTATTCAAAAGTGGGATTTAAATCCACGCCTTCACGAGAGACTGCTCGGTCATCCTATCCTACACAAATAAGAAAACTTTCAAGATTGGATGCCAAGCCAGTCATCTGAAGAGTCTAACATTTTGGGGCGTGTTTTGGCATAGTGGGTTTTTTCACTAGCGCTGTCGGAATGACATTGCAGTGTGTTTAATAAAAGTTGTATTGTCAGAAGTGGGATTTGAACCCACGTCTCCAGGGGAGACTGCGACCTGAACGCAGCGCCTTAGACCGCTCGGCCATCCTGAATTATAGAAAAGCCAAGCCTTTCAGATATGGAAGAAAAAACCGTCATGTTAAGGGTCCAGTTTTTGGGAATTTAAAATAGAAAGATTAGAACTGTTTCTTGTCCATTTCCATCATGTAGTTATTGGTTTATGATTAACAGTGCTGTAACAAAGAGGTCCTGAAGAACCCTTGTTCTTGCTTTAACCTGAAAATACAGAAAAACTACCCTGGGAGGTACCCAGCAGTAGTTTAGTGGAGTTCCATTCTCTATAACATTCACTCAAGTAAGCAGAGGAATCTGTATTGTCTTACATAGTTACTTAAATATGAAATAGAAAATAGAAAGATTAGTACTGTTTCTTGTCCATTTCCATCATGTAGTTATTGGTTTATGATTAACAGTGCTGTAAAAAAGAGGTCCTGAAGAACCCTTGTTCTTGCTTTAACCTGAAAATACAGAAAAACTACCCTGGGAGGTACCCAGCAGTAGTTTAGTGGAGTTCCATTCTCTATAACATTCACTCAAGTAAGCAGAGGAATCTGTATTGTCTTACATAGTTACTTAAATATGAAATAGAAAATTGAAAGATTAGTACTGTTTCTTGTCCATTTCCATCATGTAGTTATTGGTTTATGATTAACAGTGCTGTAAAAAAGAGGTCCTGAAGAACCCTTGTTCTTGCTTTAACCTGAAAATACAGAAAAACTACCCTGGGAGGTACCCAGCAGTAGTTTAGTGGAGTTCCATTCTCTATAACATTCACTCAAGTAAGCAGAGGAATCGGTATTGTCTTACATAGTTTACTTAAATATGAGTATTCAAAAGTGGGATTTAAATCCACGCCTTCACGAGAGACTGCTCGGTCATCCTATCCTACACAAATAAGAAAACTTTCAAGATTGGATGCCAAGCCAGTCATCTGAAGAGTCTAACATTTTGGGGCGTGTTTTGGCATAGTGGGTTTTTTCACTAGCGCTGTCGGAATGACATTGCAGTGTGTTTAATAAAAGTTGTATTGTCAGAAGTGGGATTTGAACCCACACCTCCAGGGGAGACTGCGACCTGAACGCAGCGCCTTAGACCGCTCGGCCATCCTGACTTATAGAAAAGCCAAGCCTTTCAGATATGGAAGAAAAAACCGTCATGTTAAGGGTCCAGTTTTTGGGAATTTAAAATAGAAAGATTAGAACTGTTTCTTGTCCATTTCCATCATGTAGTTATTGGTTTATGATTAACAGTGCTGTAACAAAGAGGTCCTGAAGAACCCTTGTTCTTGCTTTAACCTGAAAATACAGAAAAACTACCCTGGGAGGTACCCAGCAGTAGTTTAGTGGAGTTCCATTCTCTATAACATTCACTCAAGTAAGCAGAGGAATCTGTATTGTCTTACATAGTTACTTAAATATGAAATAGAAAATAGAAAGATTAGTACTGTTTCTTGTCCATTTCCATCATGTAGTTATTGGTTTATGATTAACAGTGCTGTAAAAAAGAGGTCCTGAAGAACCCTTGTTCTTGCTTTAACCTGAAAATACAGAAAAACTACCCTGGGAGGTACCCAGCAGTAGTTTAGTGGAGTTCCATTCTCTATAACATTCACTCAAGTAAGCAGAGGAATCGGTATTGTCTTACATAGTTTACTTAAATATGAGTATTCAAAAGTGGGATTTAAATCCACGCCTTCACGAGAGACTGCTCGGTCATCCTATCCTACACAAATAAGAAAACTTTCAAGATTGGATGCCAAGCCAGTCATCTGAAGAGTCTAACATTTTGGGGCGTGTTTTGGCATAGTGGGTTTTTTCACTAGCGCTGTCGGAATGACATTGCAGTGTGTTTAATAAAAGTTGTATTGTCAGAAGTGGGATTTGAACCCACGCCTCCAGGGGAGACTGCGACCTGAACGCAGCGCCTTAGACCGCTCGGCCATCCTGACTTATAGAAAAGCCAAGCCTTTCAGAAATGGAAGAAAAAACCGTCATGTTAAGGGTCCAGTTTTTGGGAATTTAAAATAGAAAGATTAGAACTGTTTCTTGTCCATTTCCATCATATAGTTATTGGTTTATGATTAACAGTGCTGTAACAAAGAGGTCCTGAAGAACCCTTGTTCTTGCTTTAACCTGAAAATACAGAAAAACTACCCTGGGAGGTACCCAGCAGTAGTTTAGTGGAGTTCCATTCTCTATAACATTCACTCAAGTAAGCAGAGGAATCTGTATTGTCTTACATAGTTACTTAAATATGAAATAGAAAATAGAAAGATTAGTACTGTTTCTTGTCCATTTCCATCATGTAGTTATTGGTTTATGATTAACAGTGCTGTAAAAAAGAGGTCCTGAAGAACCCTTGTTCTTGCTTTAACCTGAAAATACAGAAAAACTACCCTGGGAGGTACCCAGCAGTAGTTTAGTGGAGTTCCATTCTCTATAACATTCACTCAAGTAAGCAGAGGAATCGGTATTGTCTTACATAGTTTACTTAAATATGAGTATTCAAAAGTGGGATTTAAATCCACGCCTTCACGAGAGACTGCTCGGTCATCCTATCCTACACAAATAAGAAAACTTTCAAGATTGGATGCCAAGCCAGTCATCTGAAGAGTCTAACATTTTGGGGCGTGTTTTGGCATAGTGGGTTTTTTCACTAGCGCTGTCGGAATGAC
Organism: Rhinoderma darwinii; assembly: GCF_050947455.1. Classification (NCBI taxonomy): domain Eukaryota; kingdom Metazoa; phylum Chordata; class Amphibia; order Anura; family Rhinodermatidae; genus Rhinoderma; species Rhinoderma darwinii. Next base: position 78,168,862 of record NC_134689.1, read on the forward strand.
ATTGCAGTGTGTTTAATAAAAGTTGTATTGTCAGAAGTGGGATTTGAACCCACGTCTCCAGGGGAGACTGCGACCTGAACGCAGCGCCTTAGACCGCTCGGCCATCCTGAATTATAGAAAAGCCAAGCCTTTCAGATATGGAAGAAAAAACCGTCATGTTAAGGGTCCAGTTTTTGGGAATTTAAAATAGAAAGATTAGAACTGTTTCTTGTCCATTTCCATCATGTAGTTATTGGTTTATGATTAACAGTGCTGTAACAAAGAGGTCCTGAAGAACCCTTGTTCTTGCTTTAACCTGAAAATACAGAAAAACTACCCTGGGAGGTACCCAGCAGTAGTTTAGTGGAGTTCCATTCTCTATAACATTCACTCAAGTAAGCAGAGGAATCTGTATTGTCTTACATAGTTACTTAAATATGAAATAGAAAATAGAAAGATTAGTACTGTTTCTTGTCCATTTCCATCATGTAGTTATTGGTTTATGATTAACAGTGCTGTAAAAAAGAGGTCCTGAAGAACCCTTGTTCTTGCTTTAACCTGAAAATACAGAAAAACTACCCTGGGAGGTACCCAGCAGTAGTTTAGTGGAGTTCCATTCTCTATAACATTCACTCAAGTAAGCAGAGGAATCTGTATTGTCTTACATAGTTACTTAAATATGAAATAGAAAATTGAAAGATTAGTACTGTTTCTTGTCCATTTCCATCATGTAGTTATTGGTTTATGATTAACAGTGCTGTAAAAAAGAGGTCCTGAAGAACCCTTGTTCTTGCTTTAACCTGAAAATACAGAAAAACTACCCTGGGAGGTACCCAGCAGTAGTTTAGTGGAGTTCCATTCTCTATAACATTCACTCAAGTAAGCAGAGGAATCGGTATTGTCTTACATAGTTTACTTAAATATGAGTATTCAAAAGTGGGATTTAAATCCACGCCTTCACGAGAGACTGCTCGGTCATCCTATCCTACACAAATAAGAAAACTTTCAAGATTGGATGCCAAGCCAGTCATCTGAAGAGTCTAACATTTTGGGGCGTGTTTTGGCATAGTGGGTTTTTTCACTAGCGCTGTCGGAATGACATTGCAGTGTGTTTAATAAAAGTTGTATTGTCAGAAGTGGGATTTGAACCCACACCTCCAGGGGAGACTGCGACCTGAACGCAGCGCCTTAGACCGCTCGGCCATCCTGACTTATAGAAAAGCCAAGCCTTTCAGATATGGAAGAAAAAACCGTCATGTTAAGGGTCCAGTTTTTGGGAATTTAAAATAGAAAGATTAGAACTGTTTCTTGTCCATTTCCATCATGTAGTTATTGGTTTATGATTAACAGTGCTGTAACAAAGAGGTCCTGAAGAACCCTTGTTCTTGCTTTAACCTGAAAATACAGAAAAACTACCCTGGGAGGTACCCAGCAGTAGTTTAGTGGAGTTCCATTCTCTATAACATTCACTCAAGTAAGCAGAGGAATCTGTATTGTCTTACATAGTTACTTAAATATGAAATAGAAAATAGAAAGATTAGTACTGTTTCTTGTCCATTTCCATCATGTAGTTATTGGTTTATGATTAACAGTGCTGTAAAAAAGAGGTCCTGAAGAACCCTTGTTCTTGCTTTAACCTGAAAATACAGAAAAACTACCCTGGGAGGTACCCAGCAGTAGTTTAGTGGAGTTCCATTCTCTATAACATTCACTCAAGTAAGCAGAGGAATCGGTATTGTCTTACATAGTTTACTTAAATATGAGTATTCAAAAGTGGGATTTAAATCCACGCCTTCACGAGAGACTGCTCGGTCATCCTATCCTACACAAATAAGAAAACTTTCAAGATTGGATGCCAAGCCAGTCATCTGAAGAGTCTAACATTTTGGGGCGTGTTTTGGCATAGTGGGTTTTTTCACTAGCGCTGTCGGAATGACATTGCAGTGTGTTTAATAAAAGTTGTATTGTCAGAAGTGGGATTTGAACCCACGCCTCCAGGGGAGACTGCGACCTGAACGCAGCGCCTTAGACCGCTCGGCCATCCTGACTTATAGAAAAGCCAAGCCTTTCAGAAATGGAAGAAAAAACCGTCATGTTAAGGGTCCAGTTTTTGGGAATTTAAAATAGAAAGATTAGAACTGTTTCTTGTCCATTTCCATCATATAGTTATTGGTTTATGATTAACAGTGCTGTAACAAAGAGGTCCTGAAGAACCCTTGTTCTTGCTTTAACCTGAAAATACAGAAAAACTACCCTGGGAGGTACCCAGCAGTAGTTTAGTGGAGTTCCATTCTCTATAACATTCACTCAAGTAAGCAGAGGAATCTGTATTGTCTTACATAGTTACTTAAATATGAAATAGAAAATAGAAAGATTAGTACTGTTTCTTGTCCATTTCCATCATGTAGTTATTGGTTTATGATTAACAGTGCTGTAAAAAAGAGGTCCTGAAGAACCCTTGTTCTTGCTTTAACCTGAAAATACAGAAAAACTACCCTGGGAGGTACCCAGCAGTAGTTTAGTGGAGTTCCATTCTCTATAACATTCACTCAAGTAAGCAGAGGAATCGGTATTGTCTTACATAGTTTACTTAAATATGAGTATTCAAAAGTGGGATTTAAATCCACGCCTTCACGAGAGACTGCTCGGTCATCCTATCCTACACAAATAAGAAAACTTTCAAGATTGGATGCCAAGCCAGTCATCTGAAGAGTCTAACATTTTGGGGCGTGTTTTGGCATAGTGGGTTTTTTCACTAGCGCTGTCGGAATGACATTGCAGTGTGTTTAATAAAAGTTGTATTGTCAGAAGTGGGATTTGAACCCACACCTCCAGGGGAGACTGCGACCTGAACGCAGCGCCTTAGACCGCTCGGCCATCCTGACTTATAGAAAAGCCAAGCCTTTCAGATATGGAAGAAAAAACCGTCATGTTAAGGGTCCAGTTTTTGGGAATTTAAAATAGAAAGATTAGAACTGTTTCTTGTCCATTTCCATCATGTAGTTATTGGTTTATGATTAACAGTGCTGTAACAAAGAGGTCCTGAAGAACCCTTGTTCTTGCTTTAACCTGAAAATACAGAAAAACTACCCTGGGAGGTACCCAGCAGTAGTTTAGTGGAGTTCCATTCTCTATAACATTCACTCAAGTAAGCAGAGGAATCTGTATTGTCTTACATAGTTACTTAAATATGAAATAGAAAATAGAAAGATTAGTACTGTTTCTTGTCCATTTCCATCATGTAGTTATTGGTTTATGATTAACAGTGCTGTAAAAAAGAGGTCCTGAAGAACCCTTGTTCTTGCTTTAACCTGAAAATACAGATAAACTACCCTGGGAGGTACCCAGCAGTAGTTTAGTGGAGTTCCATTCTCTATAACATTCACTCAAGTAAGCAGAGGAATCTGTATTGTCTTACATAGTTACTTAAATATGAAATAGAAAATTGAAAGATTAGTACTGTTTCTTGTCCATTTCCATCATGTAGTTATTGGTTTATGATTAACAGTGCTGTAAAAAAGAGGTCCTGAAGAACCCTTGTTCTTGCTTTAACCTGAAAATACAGAAAAACTACCCTGGGAGGTACCCAGCAGTAGTTTAGTGGAGTTCCATTCTCTATAACATTCACTCAAGTAAGCAGAGGAATCGGTATTGTCTTACATAGTTTACTTAAATATGAGTATTCAAAAGTGGGATTTAAATCCACGCCTTCACGAGAGACTGCTCGGTCATCCTATCCTACACAAATAAGAAAACTTTCAAGATTGGATGCCAAGCCAGTCATCTGAAGAGTCTAACATTTTGGGGCGTGTTTTGGCATAGTGGGTTTTTTCACTAGCGCTGTCGGAATGACATTGCAGTGTGTTTAATAAAAGTTGTATTGTCAGAAGTGGGATTTGAACCCACACCTCCAGGGGAGACTGCGACCTGAACGCAGCGCCTTAGACCGCTCGGCCATCCTGACTTATAGAAAAGCCAAGCCTTTCAGATATGGAAGAAAAAACCGTCATGTTAAGGGTCCAGTTTTTGGGAATTTAAAATAGAAAGATTAGAACTGTTTCTTGTCCATTTCCATCATGTAGTTATTGGTTTATGATTAACAGTGCTGTAACAAAGAGGTCCTGAAGAACCCTTGTTCTTGCTTTAACCTGAAAATACAGAAAAACTACCCTGGGAGGTACCCAGCAGTAGTTTAGTGGAGTTCCATTCTCTATAACATTCACTCAAGTAAGCAGAGGAATCTGTATTGTCTTACATAGTTACTTAAATATGAAATAGAAAATAGAAAGATTAGTACTGTTTCTTGTCCATTTCCATCATGTAGTTATTGGTTTATGATTAACAGTGCTGTAAAAAAGAGGTCCTGAAGAACCCTTGTTCTTGCTTTAACCTGAAAATACAGAAAAACTACCCTGGGAGGTACCCAGCAGTAGTTTAGTGGAGTTCCATTCTCTATAACATTCACTCAAGTAAGCAGAGGAATCTGTATTGTCTTACATAGTTACTTAAATATGAAATAGAAAATTGAAAGATTAGTACTGTTTCTTGTCCATTTCCATCATGTAGTTATTGGTTTATGATTAACAGTGCTGTAAAAAAGAGGTCCTGAAGAACCCTTGTTCTTGCTTTAACCTGAAAATACAGAAAAACTACCCTGGGAGGTACCCAGCAGTAGTTTAGTGGAGTTCCATTCTCTATAACATTCACTCAAGTAAGCAGAGGAATCGGTATTGTCTTACATAGTTTACTTAAATATGAGTATTCAAAAGTGGGATTTAAATCCACGCCTTCACGAGAGACTGCTCGGTCATCCTATCCTACACAAATAAGAAAACTTTCAAGATTGGATGCCAAGCCAGTCATCTGAAGAGTCTAACATTTTGGGGCGTGTTTTGGCATAGTGGGTTTTTTCACTAGCGCTGTCGGAATGACATTGCAGTGTGTTTAATAAAAGTTGTATTGTCAGAAGTGGGATTTGAACCCACACCTCCAGGGGAGACTGCGACCTGAACGCAGCGCCTTAGACCGCTCGGCCATCCTGACTTATAGAAAAGCCAAGCCTTTCAGATATGGAAGAAAAAACCGTCATGTTAAGGGTCCAGTTTTTGGGAATTTAAAATAGAAAGATTAGAACTGTTTCTTGTCCATTTCCATCATGTAGTTATTGGTTTATGATTAACAGTGCTGTAACAAAGAGGTCCTGAAGAACCCTTGTTCTTGCTTTAACCTGAAAATACAGAAAAACTACCCTGGGAGGTACCCAGCAGTAGTTTAGTGGAGTTCCATTCTCTATAACATTCACTCAAGTAAGCAGAGGAATCTGTATTGTCTTACATAGTTACTTAAATATGAAATAGAAAATAGAAAGATTAGTACTGTTTCTTGTCCATTTCCATCATGTAGTTATTGGTTTATGATTAACAGTGCTGTAAAAAAGAGGTCCTGAAGAACCCTTGTTCTTGCTTTAACCTGAAAATACAGAAAAACTACCCTGGGAGGTACCCAGCAGTAGTTTAGTGGAGTTCCATTCTCTATAACATTCACTCAAGTAAGCAGAGGAATCTGTATTGTCTTACATAGTTACTTAAATATGAAATAGAAAATTGAAAGATTAGTACTGTTTCTTGTCCATTTCCATCATGTAGTTATTGGTTTATGATTAACAGTGCTGTAAAAAAGAGGTCCTGAAGAACCCTTGTTCTTGCTTTAACCTGAAAATACAGAAAAACTACCCTGGGAGGTACCCAGCAGTAGTTTAGTGGAGTTCCATTCTCTATAACATTCACTCAAGTAAGCAGAGGAATCGGTATTGTCTTACATAGTTTACTTAAATATGAGTATTCAAAAGTGGGATTTAAATCCACGCCTTCACGAGAGACTGCTCGGTCATCCTATCCTACACAAATAAGAAAACTTTCAAGATTGGATGCCAAGCCAGTCATCTGAAGAGTCTAACATTTTGGGGCGTGTTTTGGCATAGTGGGTTTTTTCACTAGCGCTGTCGGAATGACATTGCAGTGTGTTTAATAAAAGTTGTATTGTCAGAAGTGGGATTTGAACCCACACCTCCAGGGGAGACTGCGACCTGAACGCAGCGCCTTAGACCGCTCGGCCATCCTGACTTATAGAAAAGCCAAGCCTTTCAGATATGGAAGAAAAAACCGTCATGTTAAGGGTCCAGTTTTTGGGAATTTAAAATAGAAAGATTAGAACTGTTTCTTGTCCATTTCCATCATGTAGTTATTGGTTTATGATTAACAGTGCTGTAACAAAGAGGTCCTGAAGAACCCTTGTTCTTGCTTTAACCTGAAAATACAGAAAAACTACCCTGGGAGGTACCCAGCAGTAGTTTAGTGGAGTTCCATTCTCTATAACATTCACTCAAGTAAGCAGAGGAATCTGTATTGTCTTACATAGTTACTTAAATATGAAATAGAAAATAGAAAGATTAGTACTGTTTCTTGTCCATTTCCATCATGTAGTTATTGGTTTATGATTAACAGTGCTGTAAAAAAGAGGTCCTGAAGAACCCTTGTTCTTGCTTTAACCTGAAAATACAGAAAAACTACCCTGGGAGGTACCCAGCAGTAGTTTAGTGGAGTTCCATTCTCTATAACATTCACTCAAGTAAGCAGAGGAATCGGTATTGTCTTACATAGTTTACTTAAATATGAGTATTCAAAAGTGGGATTTAAATCCACGCCTTCACGAGAGACTGCTCGGTCATCCTATCCTACACAAATAAGAAAACTTTCAAGATTGGATGCCAAGCCAGTCATCTGAAGAGTCTAACATTTTGGGGCGTGTTTTGGCATAGTGGGTTTTTTCACTAGCGCTGTCGGAATGACATTGCAGTGTGTTTAATAAAAGTTGTATTGTCAGAAGTGGGATTTGAACCCACACCTCCAGGGGAGACTGCGACCTGAACGCAGCGCCTTAGACCGCTCGGCCATCCTGACTTATAGAAAAGCCAAGCCTTTCAGAAATGGAAGAAAAAACCGTCATGTTAAGGGTCCAGTTTTTGGGAATTTAAAATAGAAAGATTAGAACTGTTTCTTGTCCATTTCCATCATGTAGTTATTGGTTTATGATTAACAGTGCTGTAACAAAGAGGTCCTGAAGAACCCTTGTTCTTGCTTTAACCTGAAAATACAGAAAAACTACCCTGGGAGGTACCCAGCAGTAGTTTAGTGGAGTTCCATTCTCTATAACATTCACTCAAGTAAGCAGAGGAATCTGTATTGTCTTACATAGTTACTTAAATATGAAATAGAAAATAGAAAGATTAGTACTGTTTCTTGTCCATTTCCATCATGTAGTTATTGGTTTATGATTAACAGTGCTGTAAAAAAGAGGTCCTGAAGAACCCTTGTTCTTGCTTTAACCTGAAAATACAGAAAAACTACCCTGGGAGGTACCCAGCAGTAGTTTAGTGGAGTTCCATTCTCTATAACATTCACTCAAGTAAGCAGAGGAATCGGTATTGTCTTACATAGTTTACTTAAATATGAGTATTCAAAAGTGGGATTTAAATCCACGCCTTCACGAGAGACTGCTCGGTCATCCTATCCTACACAAATAAGAAAACTTTCAAGATTGGATGCCAAGCCAGTCATCTGAAGAGTCTAACATTTTGGGGCGTGTTTTGGCATAGTGGGTTTTTTCACTAGCGCTGTCGGAATGACATTGCAGTGTGTTTAATAAAAGTTGTATTGTCAGAAGTGGGATTTGAACCCACGCCTCCAGGGGAGACTGCGACCTGAACGCAGCGCCTTAGACCGCTCGGCCATCCTGACTTATAGAAAAGCCAAGCCTTTCAGATATGGAAGAAAAAACCGTCATGTTAAGGGTCCAGTTTTTGGGAATTTAAAATAGAAAGATTAGAACTGTTTCTTGTCCATTTCCATCATGTAGTTATTGGTTTATGATTAACAGTGCTGTAACAAAGAGGTCCTGAAGAACCCTTGTTCTTGCTTTAACCTGAAAATACAGAAAAACTACCCTGGGAGGTACCCAGCAGTAGTTTAGTGGAGTTCCATTCTCTATAACATTCACTCAAGTAAGCAGAGGAATCTGTATTGTCTTACATAGTTACTTAAATATGAAATAGAAAATAGAAAGATTAGTACTGTTTCTTGTCCATTTCCATCATGTAGTTATTGGTTTATGATTAACAGTGCTGTAAAAAAGAGGTCCTGAAGAACCCTTGTTCTTGCTTTAACCTGAAAATACAGAAAAACTACCCTGGGAGGTACCCAGCAGTAGTTTAGTGGAGTTCCATTCTCTATAACATTCACTCAAGTAAGCAGAGGAATCGGTATTGTCTTACATAGTTTACTTAAATATGAGTATTCAAAAGTGGGATTTAAATCCACGCCTTCACGAGAGACTGCTCGGTCATCCTATCCTACACAAATAAGAAAACTTTCAAGATTGGATGCCAAGCCAGTCATCTGAAGAGTCTAACATTTTGGGGCGTGTTTTGGCATAGTGGGTTTTTTCACTAGCGCTGTCGGAATGACATTGCAGTGTGTTTAATAAAAGTTGTATTGTCAGAAGTGGGATTTGAACCCACGCCTCCAGGGGAGACTGCGACCTGAACGCAGCGCCTTAGACCGCTCGGCCATCCTGACTTATAGAAAAGCCAAGCCTTTCAGAAATGGAAGAAAAAACCGTCATGTTAAGGGTCCAGTTTTTGGGAATTTAAAATAGAAAGATTAGAACTGTTTCTTGTCCATTTCCATCATGTAGTTATTGGTTTATGATTAACAGTGCTGTAACAAAGAGGTCCTGAAGAACCCTTGTTCTTGCTTTAACCTGAAAATACAGAAAAACTACCCTGGGAGGTACCCAGCAGTAGTTTAGTGGAGTTCCATTCTCTATAACATTCACTCAAGTAAGCAGAGGAATCTGTATTGTCTTACATAGTTACTTAAATATGAAATAGAAAATAGAAAGATTAGTACTGTTTCTTGTCCATTTCCATCATGTAGTTATTGGTTTATGATTAACAGTGCTGTAAAAAAGAGGTCCTGAAGAACCCTTGTTCTTGCTTTAACCTGAAAATACAGAAAAACTACCCTGGGAGGTACCCAGCAGTAGTTTAGTGGAGTTCCATTCTCTATAACATTCACTCAAGTAAGCAGAGGAATCGGTATTGTCTTACATAGTTTACTTAAATATGAGTATTCAAAAGTGGGATTTAAATCCACGCCTTCACGAGAGACTGCTCGGTCATCCTATCCTACACAAATAAGAAAACTTTCAAGATTGGATGCCAAGCCAGTCATCTGAAGAGTCTAACATTTTGGGGCGTGTTTTGGCATAGTGGGTTTTTTCACTAGCGCTGTCGGAATGACATTGCAGTGTGTTTAATAAAAGTTGTATTGTCAGAAGTGGGATTTGAACCCACGTCTCCAGGGGAGACTGCGACCTGAACGCAGCGCCTTAGACCGCTCAGCCATCCTGACTTATAGAAAAGCCAAGCCTTTCAGATATGGAAGAAAAAACCGTCATGTTAAGGGTCCAGTTTTTGGGAATTTAAAATAGAAAGATTAGAACTGTTTCTTGTCCATTTCCATCATGTAGTTATTGGTTTATGATTAACAGTGCTGTAACAAAAAGGTCCTGAAGAACCCTTGTTCTTGCTTTAACCTGAAAATACAGAAAAACTACCCTGGGAGGTACCCAGCAGTAGTTTAGTGGAGTTCCATTCTCTATAACATTCACTCAAGTAAGCAGAGGAATCTGTATTGTCTTACATAGTTACTTAAATATGAAATAGAAAATAGAAAGATTAGTACTGTTTCTTGTCCATTTCCATCATGTAGTTATTGGTTTATGATTAACAGTGCTGTAACAAAGAGGTCCTGAAGAACCCTTGTTCTTGCTTTAACCTGAAAATACAGAAAAACTACCCTGGGAGGTACCCAGCAGTAGTTTAGTGGAGTTCCATTCTCTATAACATTCACTCAAGTAAGCAGAGGAATCTGTATTGTCTTACATAGTTACTTAAATATGAAATAGAAAATAGAAAGATTAGTACTGTTTCTTGTCCATTTCCATCATGTAGTTATTGGTTTATGATTAACAGTGCTGTAAAAAAGAGGTCCTGAAGAACCCTTGTTCTTGCTTTAACCTGAAAATACAGAAAAACTACCCTGGGAGGTACCCAGCAGTAGTTTAGTGGAGTTCCATTCTCTATAACATTCACTCAAGTAAGCAGAGGAATCGGTATTGTCTTACATAGTTTACTTAAATATGAGTATTCAAAAGTGGGATTTAAATCCACGCCTTCACGAGAGACTGCTCGGTCATCCTATCCTACACAAATAAGAAAACTTTCAAGATTGGATGCCAAGCCAGTCATCTGAAGAGTCTAACATTTTGGGGCGTGTTTTGGCATAGTGGGTTTTTTCACTAGCGCTGTCGGAATGACATTGCAGTGTGTTTAATAAAAGTTGTATTGTCAGAAGTGGGATTTGAACCCACGCCTCCAGGGGAGACTGCGACCTGAACGCAGCGCCTTAGACCGCTCGGCCATCCTGACTTATAGAAAAGCCAAGCCTTTCAGAAATGGAAGAAAAAACCGTCATGTTAAGGGTCCAGTTTTTGGGAATTTAAAATAGAAAGATTAGAACTGTTTCTTGTCCATTTCCATCATGTAGTTATTGGTTTATGATTAACAGTGCTGTAACAAAGAGGTCCTGAAGAACCCTTGTTCTTGCTTTAACCTGAAAATACAGAAAAACTACCCTGGGAGGTACCCAGCAGTAGTTTAGTGGAGTTCCATTCTCTATAACATTCACTCAAGTAAGCAGAGGAATCTGTATTGTCTTACATAGTTACTTAAATATGAAATAGAAAATAGAAAGATTAGTACTGTTTCTTGTCCATTTCCATCATGTAGTTATTGGTTTATGATTAACAGTGCTGTAAAAAAGAGGTCCTGAAGAACCCTTGTTCTTGCTTTAACCTGAAAATACAGAAAAACTACCCTGGGAGGTACCCAGCAGTAGTTTAGTGGAGTTCCATTCTCTATAACATTCACTCAAGTAAGCAGAGGAATCGGTATTGTCTTACATAGTTTACTTAAATATGAGTATTCAAAAGTGGGATTTAAATCCACGCCTTCACGAGAGACTGCTCGGTCATCCTATCCTACACAAATAAGAAAACTTTCAAGATTGGATGCCAAGCCAGTCATCTGAAGAGTCTAACATTTTGGGGCGTGTTTTGGCATAGTGGGTTTTTTCACTAGCGCTGTCGGAATGACATTGCAGTGTGTTTAATAAAAGTTGTATTGTCAGAAGTGGGATTTGAACCCACGTCTCCAGGGGAGACTGCGACCTGAACGCAGCGCCTTAGACCGCTCGGCCATCCTGACTTATAGAAAAGCCAAGCCTTTCAGATATGGAAGAAAAAACCGTCATGTTAAGGGTCCAGTTTTTGGGAATTTAAAATAGAAAGATTAGAACTGTTTCTTGTCCATTTCCATCATGTAGTTATTGGTTTATGATTAACAGTGCTGTAACAAAGAGGTCCTGAAGAACCCTTGTTCTTGCTTTAACCTGAAAATACAGAAAAACTACCCTGGGAGGTACCCAGCAGTAGTTTAGTGGAGTTCCATTCTCTATAACATTCACTCAAGTAAGCAGAGGAATCTGTATTGTCTTACATAGTTACTTAAATATGAAATAGAAAATAGAAAGATTAGTACTGTTTCTTGTCCATTTCCATCATGTAGTTATTGGTTTATGATTAACAGTGCTGTAAAAAAGAGGTCCTGAAGAACCCTTGTTCTTGCTTTAACCTGAAAATACAGAAAAACTACCCTGGGAGGTACCCAGCAGTAGTTTAGTGGAGTTCCATTCTCTATAACATTCACTCAAGTAAGCAGAGGAATCGGTATTGTCTTACATAGTTTACTTAAATATGAGTATTCAAAAGTGGGATTTAAATCCACGCCTTCACGAGAGACTGCTCGGTCATCCTATCCTACACAAATAAGAAAACTTTCAAGATTGGATGCCAAGCCAGTCATCTGAAGAGTCTAACATTTTGGGGCGTGTTTTGGCATAGTGGGTTTTTTCACTAGCGCTGTCGGAATGACATTGCAGTGTGTTTAATAAAAGTTGTATTGTCAGAAGTGGGATTTTAACCCACGTGTCCCTACAGGAGACTGCGACCTGAACCCGGCGCCTTAGACCGCTCGGCCATCCTGACTTATAGAAAAGCCAACCCTTTCAGATATGGAAGAAAAAACCGTCATGTTAAGGGTCCAGTTTTTGGGAATTTAAAATAGAAAGATTAGAACTGTTTCTTGTCCATTTCCATCATGTAGTTATTGGTTTATGATTAACAGTGCTGTAACAAAGAGGTCCTGAAGAACCCTTGTTCTTGCTTTAACCTGAAAATACAGAAAAACTACCCTGGGAGGTACCCAGCAGTAGTTTAGTGGAGTTCCATTCTCTATAACATTCACTCAAGTAAGCAGAGGAATCTGTATTGTCTTACATAGTTACTTAAATATGAAATAGAAAATAGAAAGATTAGTACTGTTTCTTGTCCATTTCCATCATGTAGTTATTGGTTTATGATTAACAGTGCTGTAAAAAAGAGGTCCTGAAGAACCCTTGTTCTTGCTTTAACCTGAAAATACAGAAAAACTACCCTGGGAGGTACCCAGCAGTAGTTTAGTGGAGTTCCATTCTCTATAACATTCACTCAAGTAAGCAGAGGAATCGGTATTGTCTTACATAGTTTACTTAAATATGAGTATTCAAAAGTGGGATTTAAATCCACGCCTTCACGAGAGACTGCTCGGTCATCCTATCCTACACAAATAAGAAAACTTTCAAGATTGGATGCCAAGCCAGTCATCTGAAGAGTCTAACATTTTGGGGCGTGTTTTGGCATAGTGGGTTTTTTCACTAGCGCTGTCGGAATGACATTGCAGTGTGTTTAATAAAAGTTGTATTGTCAGAAGTGGGATTTGAACCCACGCCTCCAGGGGAGACTGCGACCTGAACGCAGCGCCTTAGACCGCTCGGCCATCCTGACTTATAGAAAAGCCAAGCCTTTCAGAAATGGAAGAAAAAACCGTCATGTTAAGGGTCCAGTTTTTGGGAATTTAAAATAGAAAGATTAGAACTGTTTCTTGTCCATTTCCATCATGTAGTTATTGGTTTATGATTAACAGTGCTGTAACAAAGAGGTCCTGAAGAACCCTTGTTCTTGCTTTAACCTGAAAATACAGAAAAACTACCCTGGGAGGTACCCAGCAGTAGTTTAGTGGAGTTCCATTCTCTATAACATTCACTCAAGTAAGCAGAGGAATCTGTATTGTCTTACATAGTTACTTAAATATGAAATAGAAAATAGAAAGATTAGTACTGTTTCTTGTCCATTTCCATCATGTAGTTATTGGTTTATGATTAACAGTGCTGTAAAAAAGAGGTCCTGAAGAACCCTTGTTCTTGCTTTAACCTGAAAATACAGAAAAACTACCCTGGGAGGTACCCAGCAGTAGTTTAGTGGAGTTCCATTCTCTATAACATTCACTCAAGTAAGCAGAGGAATCGGTATTGTCTTACATAGTTTACTTAAATATGAGTATTCAAAAGTGGGATTTAAATCCACGCCTTCACGAGAGACTGCTCGGTCATCCTATCCTACACAAATAAGAAAACTTTCAAGATTGGATGCCAAGCCAGTCATCTGAAGAGTCTAACATTTTGGGGCGTGTTTTGGCATAGTGGGTTTTTTCACTAGCGCTGTCGGAATGACATTGCAGTGTGTTTAATAAAAGTTGTATTGTCAGAAGTGGGATTTGAACCCACGTCTCCAGGGGAGACTGCGACCTGAACGCAGCGCCTTAGACCGCTCAGCCATCCTGACTTATAGAAAAGCCAAGCCTTTCAGATATGGAAGAAAAAACCGTCATGTTAAGGGTCCAGTTTTTGGGAATTTAAAATAGAAAGATTAGAACTGTTTCTTGTCCATTTCCATCATGTAGTTATTGGTTTATGATTAACAGTGCTGTAACAAAAAGGTCCTGAAGAACCCTTGTTCTTGCTTTAACCTGAAAATACAGAAAAACTACCCTGGGAGGTACCCAGCAGTAGTTTAGTGGAGTTCCATTCTCTATAACATTCACTCAAGTAAGCAGAGGAATCTGTATTGTCTTACATAGTTACTTAAATATGAAATAGAAAATAGAAAGATTAGTACTGTTTCTTGTCCATTTCCATCATGTAGTTATTGGTTTATGATTAACAGTGCTGTAACAAAGAGGTCCTGAAGAACCCTTGTTCTTGCTTTAACCTGAAAATACAGAAAAACTACCCTGGGAGGTACCCAGCAGTAGTTTAGTGGAGTTCCATTCTCTATAACATTCACTCAAGTAAGCAGAGGAATCTGTATTGTCTTACATAGTTACTTAAATATGAAATAGAAAATAGAAAGATTAGTACTGTTTCTTGTCCATTTCCATCATGTAGTTATTGGTTTATGATTAACAGTGCTGTAAAAAAGAGGTCCTGAAGAACCCTTGTTCTTGCTTTAACCTGAAAATACAGAAAAACTACCCTGGGAGGTACCCAGCAGTAGTTTAGTGGAGTTCCATTCTCTATAACATTCACTCAAGTAAGCAGAGGAATCGGTATTGTCTTACATAGTTTACTTAAATATGAGTATTCAAAAGTGGGATTTAAATCCACGCCTTCACGAGAGACTGCTCGGTCATCCTATCCTACACAAATAAGAAAACTTTCAAGATTGGATGCCAAGCCAGTCATCTGAAGAGTCTAACATTTTGGGGCGTGTTTTGGCATAGTGGGTTTTTTCACTAGCGCTGTCGGAATGACATTGCAGTGTGTTTAATAAAAGTTGTATTGTCAGAAGTGGGATTTGAACCCACGCCTCCAGGGGAGACTGCGACCTGAACGCAGCGCCTTAGACCGCTCGGCCATCCTGACTTATAGAAAAGCCAAGCCTTTCAGAAATGGAAGAAAAAACCGTCATGTTAAGGGTCCAGTTTTTGGGAATTTAAAATAGAAAGATTAGAACTGTTTCTTGTCCATTTCCATCATGTAGTTATTGGTTTATGATTAACAGTGCTGTAACAAAGAGGTCCTGAAGAACCCTTGTTCTTGCTTTAACCTGAAAATACAGAAAAACTACCCTGGGAGGTACCCAGCAGTAGTTTAGTGGAGTTCCATTCTCTATAACATTCACTCAAGTAAGCAGAGGAATCTGTATTGTCTTACATAGTTACTTAAATATGAAATAGAAAATAGAAAGATTAGTACTGTTTCTTGTCCATTTCCATCATGTAGTTATTGGTTTATGATTAACAGTGCTGTAAAAAAGAGGTCCTGAAGAACCCTTGTTCTTGCTTTAACCTGAAAATACAGAAAAACTACCCTGGGAGGTACCCAGCAGTAGTTTAGTGGAGTTCCATTCTCTATAACATTCACTCAAGTAAGCAGAGGAATCGGTATTGTCTTACATAGTTTACTTAAATATGAGTATTCAAAAGTGGGATTTAAATCCACGCCTTCACGAGAGACTGCTCGGTCATCCTATCCTACACAAATAAGAAAACTTTCAAGATTGGATGCCAAGCCAGTCATCTGAAGAGTCTAACATTTTGGGGCGTGTTTTGGCATAGTGGGTTTTTTCACTAGCGCTGTCGGAATGACATTGCAGTGTGTTTAATAAAAGTTGTATTGTCAGAAGTGGGATTTGAACCCACGTCTCCAGGGGAGACTGCGACCTGAACGCAGCGCCTTAGACCGCTCGGCCATCCTGACTTATAGAAAAGCCAAGCCTTTCAGATATGGAAGAAAAAACCGTCATGTTAAGGGTCCAGTTTTTGGGAATTTAAAATAGAAAGATTAGAACTGTTTCTTGTCCATTTCCATCATGTAGTTATTGGTTTATGATTAACAGTGCTGTAACAAAGAGGTCCTGAAGAACCCTTGTTCTTGCTTTAACCTGAAAATACAGAAAAACTACCCTGGGAGGTACCCAGCAGTAGTTTAGTGGAGTTCCATTCTCTATAACATTCACTCAAGTAAGCAGAGGAATCTGTATTGTCTTACATAGTTACTTAAATATGAAATAGAAAATAGAAAGATTAGTACTGTTTCTTGTCCATTTCCATCATGTAGTTATTGGTTTATGATTAACAGTGCTGTAAAAAAGAGGTCCTGAAGAACCCTTGTTCTTGCTTTAACCTGAAAATACAGAAAAACTACCCTGGGAGGTACCCAGCAGTAGTTTAGTGGAGTTCCATTCTCTATAACATTCACTCAAGTAAGCAGAGGAATCGGTATTGTCTTACATAGTTTACTTAAATATGAGTATTCAAAAGTGGGATTTAAATCCACGCCTTCACGAGAGACTGCTCGGTCATCCTATCCTACACAAATAAGAAAACTTTCAAGATTGGATGCCAAGCCAGTCATCTGAAGAGTCTAACATTTTGGGGCGTGTTTTGGCATAGTGGGTTTTTTCACTAGCGCTGTCGGAATGACATTGCAGTGTGTTTAATAAAAGTTGTATTGTCAGAAGTGGGATTTTAACCCACGTGTCCCTACAGGAGACTGCGACCTGAACCCGGCGCCTTAGACCGCTCGGCCATCCTGACTTATAGAAAAGCCAACCCTTTCAGATATGGAAGAAAAAACCGTCATGTTAAGGGTCCAGTTTTTGGGAATTTAAAATAGAAAGATTAGAACTGTTTCTTGTCCATTTCCATCATGTAGTTATTGGTTTATGATTAACAGTGCTGTAACAAAGAGGTCCTGAAGAACCCTTGTTCTTGCTTTAACCTGAAAATACAGAAAAACTACCCTGGGAGGTACCCAGCAGTAGTTTAGTGGAGTTCCATTCTCTATAACATTCACTCAAGTAAGCAGAGGAATCTGTATTGTCTTACATAGTTACTTAAATATGAAATAGAAAATTGAAAGATTAGTACTGTTTCTTGTCCATTTCCATCATGTAGTTATTGGTTTATGATTAACAGTGCTGTAAAAAAGAGGTCCTGAAGAACCCTTGTTCTTGCTTTAACCTGAAAATACAGAAAAACTACCCTGGGAGGTACCCAGCAGTAGTTTAGTGGAGTTCCATTCTCTATAACATTCACTCAAGTAAGCAGAGGAATCGGTATTGTCTTACATAGTTTACTTAACCCCTTCCCGCTCCTTGACGTACTATTACGTCATGGCAGCTGTATCGTTCGCGCTCCATGCCGTAATAGTACGTCTCGGGAGTAACGGCCGTTTCGGCCGTCCTCCCGACACATACAGGAGCTGTGACGCTGCTGTCTTGTTCAGCAGCTGTCACAGCTCCTACAGCGGGGACCGATCGCTGTGTCCCCGCTGATTAACCCCTTAAAAGCCGCGTTCTATAGAGATCGCGGCTTTTTAGGGGTTAAGCTGCCATCGCCGGCCTGCTACGCGATAGCGGCCGGCGATGGTGACTATGGCAACCGGACACCAAACAATGGCGTCCGGCTATGCCATAGACGGAAGCCTAGTGGGTCCTGACAACGTCAGGACCCACTATGCTTGCTGTCAGTGAGTAGCTGACAGTTCTAATACACTGCACTACGCATGTAGTGCAGTGTATTAGAATAGCGATCAGGGCCTCCTGCCCTCATGTCCCCTAGTGGGACAAAGTAATAAAGTAAAAAAAAAGTTAAAAAAAGATGTGTAAAAATAAGAAAATAAAAGTTTTAAAAGTAATAAAAGTAAAAGTCCCACTTTTTCCCTTATCAGGCCTTTATTATTAATAAAAATATATAAACAAACAAATAAACTATACATAATTGGTATCGCCGCGTCCGTAACGGCCTGAACTACAAAATTATTTTGTTATTTATCCCGCACGGTGAACGCCGTAAAAAAAAATATTAATAAACCGTACCACAATCACAATTGTTTGGTCACTTCACCTCCCAAAAAATGGAATAAAAAGAGATCAAAAAGTCGCATGTACCTAAAAATGGTACTGATGGAAAATACAGTTCGTTACGCAAAAAATAAGTCCTCGCACGGCTTTATTGATTGAAAAATAAAAACGTTCTGGCTCTTAGAATAAGGTAACACAAAAAGTGAATGATTGTTTACAAAACGTATTTTATTGTGCAAACGCCATAAGACAGAAAAAAAAACTATAAACATCTGGTATCGCCGTGATCGTATCGCCCCGCAGAATAAAGTTAATATATCATTTATAGCGCACGGTGAACGCTGTAAAAAAAAAAGTATACAAAAACAATAGTAGAATTGCTGTTTATTAGTCACCACGCCACCTAAAAATGGAATAAAAACTGATCAAAAAGCCGCATGCACCCCATGAAAACTACAATGGATTCCTCAAGGGGTCTAGTTTCCAAATTGGGGTCACTTTGGGGGGTTTCCAATGTTTTGGCACCACAAGACCTCTTCAAACCGGACATGGTGCCTAATAAAAAAGAGGGCTCAAAATCCGCTAGGTGCTCCTTTGCTTCGGAGGCCGGTGCTTCAGTCCATTACCGCCCGAGGGCAACATGTGGGATATTTCTCTAAACTGCAGAATCTGGGCAATAAGTATTGAGTTGCGTTTCTCTGATAAATCCTTTTGTGTTATAAAAAAAATGGTATAAAAAGAGTAAATTTCACCTCTACTTTGCTCTAAATTTCTGTGAAACACCTAAAGGGTTCATAAACTTTCTAAATGCTGTTGTGAATACTTTGAGGGGTCTAGTTTCTAAAATGGGGTGTTTGATAGGGGTTTCTAATATATGGGCCCCTCAAAGCAACTTCAGAAATGAACTGGAACCTAAAAAAATAAATAAATGAGGCAATACTTCGCTTCTTACATTATACTGATAATGAGCCGTGCCCACTCCGAGATGACCCCAGTTTTGACCGTTTGTATAAACGGAGACCCCTATTAGACCGTTTCAGTGCCCGGTTTTCCCAAGCATACACCCCCGAGAAGTGTTTTTCTATTGATGAGTCCCTGGTACATTTTAAAGGGAGGGTTCAATTCCGCCAGTACCTGCCAGGTAAGAGGGCAAGGTATGGCGTGAAGATGTATAAGCTGTGCGAGAGTGCATCAGGGTATACCTACAGGTTTAGGATATATGAAGGAAAGGCCACCCCCAAACCAGACTGCATCCTGGACTACAATAGGTACATGGGAGGGATGGACTTGTCAAATCAAGTCCTGAAGCCCTACAGCGCCATGTGGTGTAGTATAAGAAGCTGGCCGGGCACATCATACAGATGGCTTTCTAGAATGCGTATGTGCTACGTCGATGTGCAGGCCAGAGGGGAACTTTCCTGGAATTTCAAGATCTAATCTTTAGGGACCAGGAAGGGGGGGCGCATCGTACCAGGGCAACACTTTCCAGGAGAAGGTCCCCAAACCGGTGGAAAGGGAAAGAGTCAAAAGAGGTGCAGAGTCTGCTATAAGAGGGGGATAAGGAAGAACACAATATACCAATGTGACACGTGTCCCGAAAAACCAGGGCTCTGTATAAAAGATTGTTTTAAAATGTATCATACATCCCTTGATTTTCAATTTACCCTGATGCACTCCGCACAGCTTACCCCCCTCATCTTTCCCTTCTGAGCCCTGCCGTATGCCCAGGCAGCTGATAACAGCCACATGTAGGGTATTGTCGTACCCAGGAGAACCCACATTACAATTTAAGGGGTGTATATCTCCGGTGGCGCATGCTGGGCACACTATATTGGACACTGAAATGGCATATACATATATAAAATTGCAAATCTCACACTGCACCATCTGCTGCGCATTATCTTTTACACAGTACCTGTGGGGTCAAAATGCTCACTACACCTCTAGATGAATGTCTTAAGGGGTGTAGTTTTTAAAATGGGGTCACTTCTCGGGGGTTTCAACTGTACTGGTACCTCAGGGGCTTCTGCACACATGACTTAGCACCAGAAAAGCTCCAGTAGGCCAAATGGTGGTCCTTTCCTTCTGAGCCCTCCCATGGGCCCAAAGGGCAGTTTATCACCACAAATGGGGTATTGCCGCACTAAGGACAAATTGGGCAACAAAATGGGGTATGTTGTTCCTTGTGAAAATAAGAAATTTTGATCAAAAATGACATCTTATTGGAAAAAATATCATTTTTTTCATTTCACAGCCCAATTCAAATAGGTGCTGTGAAAAAACTGTGCGGTCAAAATGATAACAAAAACCATAAATGAATTCCTTGAGGGGTGTAGTTTCCAAAATGGGGTCACTTCTGGTGGGTTTCCATTGCTTTGATACCTCTGGGGCTCTGCAAATGCAACATGGCACCCGAAAACCAATCCAGCAAAATCTGGACTCCAACAAACACATAGCGCTCCTTTCCGTCTGAGCCCTCCCATGGGCCCAAACGGCAGTTTATCACCACAAATGGGGTATTGCCGCACTAAGGACAAATTGGGCAACAAAATGGGGTATGTTGTTCCCTGTGAAAATAAGAAAATTTGATCAAAAATGACATTTTATTGGAAAAAATATCATTTTTTTTCATTTCACAGCCCAATTCAAATAGGTGCTGTGAAAAAACTGTGCGGTCAAAATGATAACAAAAACCATAAATGAATTCCTTGAGGGGTGTAATTTCCAAAATGGGGTCACTTCTGGTGGGTTTCCATTGTTTTGATACCTCAACGCCTCTTCAAACCTGGCATGCTGCCTAAAATATATTCTAATAAAAAAGAGGCCTCAAAATGCACTAGGTGCTTCTTTGCTTCTAGGGCTTGTGTTTTAGTCCACGAGCGCAGTAGGGCCACATGTGGGACATTTCTAAAAACTGCAGAATCTGGACAATACATATTTAGTAGTGTTTCTCTGGTAAAACCTTCTCTGTTACTATAAAAAAATTGAATAAAATTGAAATTCAGCAGAAAAAATGAAATTTGCAAATTTAATTTCCACTTTGCTTTAATTCCTGTGAAATGCCTGAAGGGTTAAAAAACTTTCTATATGCTGTTTTGAATACTTTGAGGGGTCTAGTTTTTAAAATGGGGTGTTTTATGGGGGTTTCTAATACATAGGCCCCTCAAATCCACTTCAGAACTGAACTGGCACCTTCAAAAAAAGGCTTTTGAAATTTTCTTAAGAATATGAGAAATTGCTGTTTATGTTCTAAGCCTTGTAACGTCCAAGAAAAATAAAAGAATGTTCAAAAAACGATGCCAATCTAAAGTAGACATATGGGAAATGTGAACTAGTAACTATTTTGGGTGGTATAACCGTCTGTTTTTCAAGCAGATGCATTTAAATTCTGAAAAATGCTATTTTTTGTAAATTTTCTCTAAATTTTGCAATTTTTCACAAATAAAGACTGAATATATCGACCAAATTTTACCACGAACATGAAGCCCAAAGTGTCACGAGAAAACAATCTCAGAATCGCTTGGATAGGTTTAAGCATTCCGACGTTATTACCACATAAAGTGAAATATGTCAGATTTGAAAAATGGGCTCTGAGCCTTAAGGCCCAAACTAGGCTGCGTCCTTAAGGGGTTAAATATGAGTATTCAAAAGTGGGATTTAAATCCACGCCTTCACGAGAGACTGCTCGGTCATCCTATCCTACACAAATAAGAAAACTTTCAAGATTGGATGCCAAGCCAGTCATCTGAAGAGTCTAACATTTTGGGGCGTGTTTTGGCATAGTGGGTTTTTTCACTAGCGCTGTCGGAATGACATTGCAGTGTGTTTAAGAAAAGTTATATTGTCAGAAGTGGGATTTGAACCCACACCTCCAGGGGAGACTGCGATCTGAACGCAGCGCCTTAGACCGCTCAGCCATCCTGACTTATAGAAAAGCCAAGCCTTTCAGATATGGAAGAAAAAACCGTCATGTTAAGGGTCCAGTTTTTGGGAATTTAAAATAGAAAGATTAGAACTGTTTCTTGTCCATTTCCATCATGTAGTTATTGGTTTATGATTAACAGTGCTGTAACAAAGAGGTCCTGAAGAACCCTTGTTCTTGCTTTAACCTGAAAATACAGAAAAACTACCCTGGGAGGTACCCAGCAGTAGTTTAGTGGAGTTCCATTCTCTATAACATTCACTCAAGTAAGCAGTGGAATCTGTATTGTCTTACATAGTTACTTAAATATGAAATAGAAAATAGAAAGATTAGTACTGTTTCTTGTCCATTTCCATTATGTAGTTATTGGTTTATGATTAACAGTGCTGTAAAAAAGAGGTCCTGAAGAACCCTTGTTCTTGCTTTAACCTGAAAATACAGAAAAACTACCCTGGGAGGTACCCAGCAGTAGTTTAGTGGAGTTCCATTCTCTATAACATTCACTCAAGTAAGCAGAGGAATCTGTATTGTCTTACATAGTTTACTTAAATATGAGTATTCAAAAGTGGGATTAAAATCCACGCCTTCACGAGAGACTGCTCGGCCATCCTATCCTACACAAATAAAAAAACTTTCAAGATTGGATGCCAAGCCAGTCATCTGAAGAGTCTAACATTTTGGGGCGTGTTTTGGCATAGTGGGTTTTTTCACTAGCGCTGTCGGAATGACATTGCAGTGTGTTTAATAAAAGTTGTATTGTCAGAAGTGGGATTTGAACCCACGCCTCCAGGGGAGACTGCGACCTGAACGCAGCGCCTTAGACCGCTCGGCCATCCTGACTTATAGAAAAGCCAAGCCTTTCAGATATGGAAGAAAAAACCGTCATGTTAAGGGTCCAGTTTTTGGGAATTTAAAATAGAAAGATTAGAACTGTTTCTTGTCCATTTCCATCATGTAGTTATTGGTTTATGATTAACAGTGCTGTAACAAAGAGGTCCTGAAGAACCCTTGTTCTTGCTTTAACCTGAAAATACAGAAAAACTACCCTGGGAGGTACCCAGCAGTAGTTTAGTGGAGTTCCATTCTCTATAACATTCACTCAAGTAAGCAGAGGAATCTGTATTGTCTTACATAGTTACTTAAATATGAAATAGAAAATAGAAAGATTAGTACTGTTTCTTGTCCATTTCCATCATGTAGTTATTGGTTTATGATTAACAGTGCTGTAAAAAAGAGGTCCTGAAGAACCCTTGTTCTTGCTTTAACCTGAAAATACAGAAAAACTACCCTGGGAGGTACCCAGCAGTAGTTTAGTGGAGTTCCATTCTCTATAACATTCACTCAAGTAAGCAGAGGAATCGGTATTGTCTTACATAGTTTACTTAAATATGAGTATTCAAAAGTGGGATTTAAATCCACGCCTTCACGAGAGACTGCTCGGTCATCCTATCCTACACAAATAAGAAAACTTTCAAGATTGGATGCCAAGCCAGTCATCTGAAGAGTCTAACATTTTGGGGCGTGTTTTGGCATAGTGGGTTTTTTCACTAGCGCTGTCGGAATGACATTGCAGTGTGTTTAATAAAAGTTGTATTGTCAGAAGTGGGATTTGAACCCACGCCTCCAGGGGAGACTGCGACCTGAACGCAGCGCCTTAGACCGCTCGGCCATCCTGACTTATAGAAAAGCCAAGCCTTTCAGAAATGGAAGAAAAAACCGTCATGTTAAGGGTCCAGTTTTTGGGAATTTAAAATAGAAAGATTAGAACTGTTTCTTGTCCATTTCCATCATGTAGTTATTGGTTTATGATTAACAGTGCTGTAACAAAGAGGTCCTGAAGAACCCTTGTTCTTGCTTTAACCTGAAAATACAGAAAAACTACCCTGGGAGGTACCCAGCAGTAGTTTAGTGGAGTTCCATTCTCTATAACATTCACTCAAGTAAGCAGTGGAATCTGTATTGTCTTACATAGTTACTTAAATATGAAATAGAAAATAGAAAGATTAGTACTGTTTCTTGTCCATTTCCATTATGTAGTTATTGGTTTATGATTAACAGTGCTGTAAAAAAGAGGTCCTGAAGAACCCTTGTTCTTGCTTTAACCTGAAAATACAGAAAAACTACCCTGGGAGGTACCCAGCAGTAGTTTAGTGGAGTTCCATTCTCTATAACATTCACTCAAGTAAGCAGAGGAATCTGTATTGTCTTACATAGTTTACTTAAATATGAGTATTCAAAAGTGGGATTAAAATCCACGCCTTCACGAGAGACTGCTCGGCCATCCTATCCTACACAAATAAGAAAACTTTCAAGATTGGATGCCAAGCCAGTCATCTGAAGAGTCTAACATTTTGGGGCGTGTTTTGGCATAGTGGGTTTTTTCACTAGCGCTGTCGGAATGACATTGCAGTGTGTTTAATAAAAGTTGTATTGTCAGAAGTGGGATTTGAACCCACGCCTCCAGGGGAGACTGCGACCTGAACGCAGTGCCTTAGACCGCTCGGCCATCCTGACTTATAGAAAAGCCAAGCCTTTCAGAAATGGAAGAAAAAACCGTCATGTTAAGGGTCCAGTTTTTGGGAATTTAAAATAGAAAGATTAGAACTGTTTCTTGTCCATTTCCATCATGTAGTTATTGGTTTATGATTAACAGTGCTGTAACAAAGAGGTCCTGAAGAACCCTTGTTCTTGCTTTAACCTGAAAATACAGAAAAACTACCCTGGGAGGTACCCAGCAGTAGTTTAGTGGAGTTCCATTCTCTATAACATTCACTCAAGTAAGCAGTGGAATCTGTATTGTCTTACATAGTTACTTAAATATGAAATAGAAAATAGAAAGATTAGTACTGTTTCTTGTCCATTTCCATTATGTAGTTATTGGTTTATGATTAACAGTGCTGTAAAAAAGAGGTCCTGAAGAACCCTTGTTCTTGCTTTAACCTGAAAATACAGAAAAACTACCCTGGGAGGTACCCAGCAGTAGTTTAGTGGAGTTCCATTCTCTATAACATTCACTCAAGTAAGCAGAGGAATCTGTATTGTCTTACATAGTTTACTTAAATATGAGTATTCAAAAGTGGGATTAAAATCCACGCCTTCACGAGAGACTGCTCGGCCATCCTATCCTACACAAATAAGAAAACTTTCAAGATTGGATGCCAAGCCAGTCATCTGAAGAGTCTAACATTTTGGGGCGTGTTTTGGCATAGTGGGTTTTTTCACTAGCGCTGTCGGAATGACATTGCAGTGTGTTTAATAAAAGTTGTATTGTCAGAAGTCTGAGCCCTCCCATGGGCCCAAACGGCAGTTTATCACCACAAATGGGGTATTGCCGCACTAAGGACAAATTGGGCAACAAAATGGGGTATGTTGTTCCCTGTGAAAATAAGAAAATTTGATCAAAAATGACATTTTATTGGAAAAAATATCATTTTTTTCATTTCACAGCCCAATTCAAATAGGTGCTGTGAAAAAACTGTGCGGTCAAAATGATAACAAAAACCATAAATGAATTCCTTGAGGGGTGTAATTTCCAAAATGGGGTCACTTCTGGTGGGTTTCCATTGTTTTGATACCTCAACGCCTCTTCAAACCTGGCATGCTGCCTAAAATATATTCTAATAAAAAAGAGGCCTCAAAATGCACTAGGTGCTTCTTTGCTTCTAGGGCTTGTGTTTTAGTCCACGAGCGCAGTAGGGCCACATGTGGGACATTTCTAAAAACTGCAGAATCTGGACAATACATATTTAGTAGTGTTTCTCTGGTAAAACCTTCTCTGTTACTATAAAAAAATTGAATAAAATTGAAATTCAGCAGAAAAAATGAAATTTGCAAATTTAATTTCCACTTTGCTTTAATTCCTGTGAAATGCCTGAAGGGTTAAAAAACTTTCTATATGCTGTTTTGAATACTTTGAGGGGTCTAGTTTTTAAAATGGGGTGTTTTATGGGGGTTTCTAATACATAGGCCCCTCAAATCCACTTCAGAACTGAACTGGCACCTTCAAAAAAAGGCTTTTGAAATTTTCTTAAGAATATGAGAAATTGCTGTTTATGTTCTAAGCCTTGTAACGTCCAAGAAAAATAAAAGAATGTTCAAAAAACGATGCCAATCTAAAGTAGACATATGGGAAATGTGAACTAGTAACTATTTTGGGTGGTATAACCGTCTGTTTTTCAAGCAGATGCATTTAAATTCTGAAAAATGCTATTTTTTGTAAATTTTCTCTAAATTTTGCAATTTTTCACAAATAAAGACTGAATATATCGACCAAATTTTACCACGAACATGAAGCCCAAAGTGTCACGAGAAAACAATCTCAGAATCGCTTGGATAGGTTTAAGCATTCCGACGTTATTACCACATAAAGTGAAATATGTCAGATTTGAAAAATGGGCTCTGAGCCTTAAGGCCCAAACTAGGCTGCGTCCTTAAGGGGTTAAATATGAGTATTCAAAAGTGGGATTTAAATCCACGCCTTCACGAGAGACTGCTCGGTCATCCTATCCTACACAAATAAGAAAACTTTCAAGATTGGATGCCAAGCCAGTCATCTGAAGAGTCTAACATTTTGGGGCGTGTTTTGGCATAGTGGGTTTTTTCACTAGCGCTGTCGGAATGACATTGCAGTGTGTTTAAGAAAAGTTATATTGTCAGAAGTGGGATTTGAACCCACACCTCCAGGGGAGACTGCGACCTGAACGCAGCGCCTTAGACCGCTCGGCCATCCTGACTTATAGAAAAGCCAAGCCTTTCAGATATGGAAGAAAAAACCGTCATGTTAAGGGTCCAGTTTTTGGGAATTTAAAATAGAAAGATTAGAACTGTTTCTTGTCCATTTCCATCATGTAGTTATTGGTTTATGATTAACAGTGCTGTAACAAAGAGGTCCTGAAGAACCCTTGTTCTTGCTTTAACCTGAAAATACAGAAAAACTACCCTGGGAGGTACCCAGCAGTAGTTTAGTGGAGTTCCATTCTCTATAACATTCACTCAAGTAAGCAGTGGAATCTGTATTGTCTTACATAGTTACTTAAATATGAAATAGAAAATAGAAAGATTAGTACTGTTTCTTGTCCATTTCCATTATGTAGTTATTGGTTTATGATTAACAGTGCTGTAAAAAAGAGGTCCTGAAGAACCCTTGTTCTTGCTTTAACCTGAAAATACAGAAAAACTACCCTGGGAGGTACCCAGCAGTAGTTTAGTGGAGTTCCATTCTCTATAACATTCACTCAAGTAAGCAGAGGAATCTGTATTGTCTTACATAGTTTACTTAAATATGAGTATTCAAAAGTGGGATTAAAATCCACGCCTTCACGAGAGACTGCTCGGCCATCCTATCCTACACAAATAAAAAAACTTTCAAGATTGGATGCCAAGCCAGTCATCTGAAGAGTCTAACATTTTGGGGCGTGTTTTGGCATAGTGGGTTTTTTCACTAGCGCTGTCGGAATGACATTGCAGTGTGTTTAATAAAAGTTGTATTGTCAGAAGTGGGATTTGAACCCACGCCTCCAGGGGAGACTGCGACCTGAACGCAGCGCCTTAGACCGCTCGGCCATCCTGACTTATAGAAAAGCCAAGCCTTTCAGATATGGAAGAAAAAACCGTCATGTTAAGGGTCCAGTTTTTGGGAATTTAAAATAGAAAGATTAGAACTGTTTCTTGTCCATTTCCATCATGTAGTTATTGGTTTATGATTAACAGTGCTGTAACAAAGAGGTCCTGAAGAACCCTTGTTCTTGCTTTAACCTGAAAATACAGAAAAACTACCCTGGGAGGTACCCAGCAGTAGTTTAGTGGAGTTCCATTCTCTATAACATTCACTCAAGTAAGCAGAGGAATCTGTATTGTCTTACATAGTTACTTAAATATGAAATAGAAAATAGAAAGATTAGTACTGTTTCTTGTCCATTTCCATCATGTAGTTATTGGTTTATGATTAACAGTGCTGTAAAAAAGAGGTCCTGAAGAACCCTTGTTCTTGCTTTAACCTGAAAATACAGAAAAACTACCCTGGGAGGTACCCAGCAGTAGTTTAGTGGAGTTCCATTCTCTATAACATTCACTCAAGTAAGCAGAGGAATCGGTATTGTCTTACATAGTTTACTTAAATATGAGTATTCAAAAGTGGGATTTAAATGCACGCCTTCACGAGAGACTGCTCGGTCATCCTATCCTACACAAATAAGAAAACTTTCAAGATTGGATGCCAAGCCAGTCATCTGAAGAGTCTAACATTTTGGGGCGTGTTTTGGCATAGTGGGTTTTTTCACTAGCGCTGTCGGAATGACATTGCAGTGTGTTTAATAAAAGTTGTATTGTCAGAAGTGGGATTTGAACACACGCCTCCAGGGGAGACTGCGACCTGAACGCAGCGCCTTAGACCGCTCGGCCATCCTGACTTATAGAAAAGCCAAGCCTTTCAGATATGGAAGAAAAAACCGTCATGTTAAGGGTCCAGTTTTTGGGAATTTAAAATAGAAAGATTAGAACTGTTTCTTGTCCATTTCCATCATGTAGTTATTGGTTTATGATTAACAGTGCTGTAACAAAGAGGTCCTGAAGAACCCTTGTTCTTGCTTTAACCTGAAAATACAGAAAAACTACCCTGGGAGGTACCCAGCAGTAGTTTAGTGGAGTTCCATTCTCTATAACATTCACTCAAGTAAGCAGTGGAATCTGTATTGTCTTACATAGTTACTTAAATATGAAATAGAAAATAGAAAGATTAGTACTGTTTCTTGTCCATTTCCATTATGTAGTTATTGGTTTATGATTAACAGTGCTGTAAAAAAGAGGTCCTGAAGAACCCTTGTTCTTGCTTTAACCTGAAAATACAGAAAAACTACCCTGGGAGGTACCCAGCAGTAGTTTAGTGGAGTTCCATTCTCTATAACATTCACTCAAGTAAGCAGAGGAATCGGTATTGTCTTACATAGTTTACTTAAATATGAGTATTCAAAAGTAGGATTTAAATCCACGCCTTCACGAGAGACTGCTCGGTCATCCTATCCTACACAAATAAGAAAACTTTCAAGATTGGATGCCAAGCCAGTCATCTGAAGAGTCTAACATTTTGGGGCATGTTTTGGCATAGTGGGTTTTTTCACTAGCGCTGTCGGAATGACATTGCAGTGTGTTTAATAAAAGTTGTATTGTCAGAAGTGGGATTTGAACCCACGCCTCCAGGGGAGACTGCGACCTGAACGCAGCGCCTTAGACCTCTCGGCCATCCTGACTTATAGAAAAGCCACGCCTTTCAGAAATGGAAGAAAAAAACGTCATGTTAAGGGTCCAGTTTTTGGGAATTTAAAATAGAAAGATTAGAACTGTTTCTTGTCCATTTCCATCATGTAGTTATTGGTTTATGATTAACAGTGCTGTAACAAAGAGGTCCTGAAGAACCCTTGTTCTTGCTTTAACCTGAAAATACAGAAAAACTACCCTGGGAGGTACCCAGCAGTAGTTTAGTGGAGTTCCATTCTCTATAACATTCACTCAAGTAAGCAGTGGAATCTGTATTGTCTTACATAGTTACTTAAATATGAAATAGAAAATAGAAAGATTAGTACTGTTTCTTGTCCATTTCCATTATGTAGTTATTGGTTTATGATTAACAGTGCTGTAAAAAAGAGGTCCTGAAGAACCCTTGTTCTTGCTTTAACCTGAAAATACAGAAAAACTACCCTGGGAGGTACCCAGCAGTAGTTTAGTGGAGTTCCATTCTCTATAACATTCACTCAAGTAAGCAGAG
The DNA here is from genome assembly GCF_050947455.1 of Rhinoderma darwinii. Taxonomy (NCBI): domain Eukaryota; kingdom Metazoa; phylum Chordata; class Amphibia; order Anura; family Rhinodermatidae; genus Rhinoderma; species Rhinoderma darwinii. The sequence continues at coordinate 78,198,444 of NC_134689.1, forward strand.
GAATCTGTATTGTCTTACATAGTTTACTTAAATATGAGTATTCAAAAGTGGGATTAAAATCCACGCCTTCACGAGAGACTGCTCGGCCATCCTATCCTACACAAATAAAAAAACTTTCAAGATTGGATGCCAAGCCAGTCATCTGAAGAGTCTAACATTTTGGGGCGTGTTTTGGCATAGTGGGTTTTTTCACTAGCGCTGTCGGAATGACATTGCAGTGTGTTTAATAAAAGTTGTATTGTCAGAAGTGGGATTTGAACCCACGCCTCCAGGGGAGACTGCGACCTGAACGCAGCGCCTTAGACCGCTCGGCCATCCTGACTTATAGAAAAGCCAAGCCTTTCAGATATGGAAGAAAAAACCGTCATGTTAAGGGTCCAGTTTTTGGGAATTTAAAATAGAAAGATTAGAACTGTTTCTTGTCCATTTCCATCATGTAGTTATTGGTTTATGATTAACAGTGCTGTAACAAAGAGGTCCTGAAGAACCCTTGTTCTTGCTTTAACCTGAAAATACAGAAAAACTACCCTGGGAGGTACCCAGCAGTAGTTTAGTGGAGTTCCATTCTCTATAACATTCACTCAAGTAAGCAGAGGAATCTGTATTGTCTTACATAGTTACTTAAATATGAAATAGAAAATAGAAAGATTAGTACTGTTTCTTGTCCATTTCCATCATGTAGTTATTGGTTTATGATTAACAGTGCTGTAAAAAAGAGGTCCTGAAGAACCCTTGTTCTTGCTTTAACCTGAAAATACAGAAAAACTACCCTGGGAGGTACCCAGCAGTAGTTTAGTGGAGTTCCATTCTCTATAACATTCACTCAAGTAAGCAGAGGAATCGGTATTGTCTTACATAGTTTACTTAAATATGAGTATTCAAAAGTGGGATTTAAATGCACGCCTTCACGAGAGACTGCTCGGTCATCCTATCCTACACAAATAAGAAAACTTTCAAGATTGGATGCCAAGCCAGTCATCTGAAGAGTCTAACATTTTGGGGCGTGTTTTGGCATAGTGGGTTTTTTCACTAGCGCTGTCGGAATGACATTGCAGTGTGTTTAATAAAAGTTGTATTGTCAGAAGTGGGATTTGAACACACGCCTCCAGGGGAGACTGCGACCTGAACGCAGCGCCTTAGACCGCTCGGCCATCCTGACTTATAGAAAAGCCAAGCCTTTCAGAAATGGAAGAAAAAACCGTCATGTTAAGGGTCCAGTTTTTGGGAATTTAAAATAGAAAGATTAGAACTGTTTCTTGTCCATTTCCATCATGTAGTTATTGGTTTATGATTAACAGTGCTGTAACAAAGAGGTCCTGAAGAACCCTTGTTCTTGCTTTAACCTGAAAATACAGAAAAACTACCCTGGGAGGTACCCAGCAGTAGTTTAGTGGAGTTCCATTCTCTATAACATTCACTCAAGTAAGCAGTGGAATCTGTATTGTCTTACATAGTTACTTAAATATGAAATAGAAAATAGAAAGATTAGTACTGTTTCTTGTCCATTTCCATTATGTAGTTATTGGTTTATGATTAACAGTGCTGTAAAAAAGAGGTCCTGAAGAACCCTTGTTCTTGCTTTAACCTGAAAATACAGAAAAACTACCCTGGGAGGTACCCAGCAGTAGTTTAGTGGAGTTCCATTCTCTATAACATTCACTCAAGTAAGCAGAGGAATCTGTATTGTCTTACATAGTTTACTTAAATATGAGTATTCAAAAGTGGGATTAAAATCCACGCCTTCACGAGAGACTGCTCGGCCATCCTATCCTACACAAATAAGAAAACTTTCAAGATTGGATGCCAAGCCAGTCATCTGAAGAGTCTAACATTTTGGGGCGTGTTTTGGCATAGTGGGTTTTTTCACTAGCGCTGTCGGAATGACATTGCAGTGTGTTTAATAAAAGTTGTATTGTCAGAAGTGGGATTTGAACCCACGCCTCCAGGGGAGACTGCGACCTGAACGCAGCGCCTTAGACCGCTCGGCCATCCTGACTTATAGAAAAGCCAAGCCTTTCAGATATTGAAGAAAAAACCGTCATGTTAAGGGTCCAGTTTTTGGGAATTTAAAATAGAAAGATTAGAACTGTTTCTTGTCCATTTCCATCATGTAGTTATTGGTTTATGATTAACAGTGCTGTAACAAAGAGGTCCTGAAGAACCCTTGTTCTTGCTTTAACCTGAAAATACAGAAAAACTACCCTGGGAGGTACCCAGCAGTAGTTTAGTGGAGTTCCATTCTCTATAACATTCACTCAAGTAAGCAGAGGAATCTGTATTGTCTTACATAGTTACTTAAATATGAAATAGAAAATAGAAAGATTAGTACTGTTTCTTGTCCATTTCCATCATGTAGTTATTGGTTTATGATTAACAGTGCTGTAAAAAAGAGGTCCTGAAGAACCCTTGTTCTTGCTTTAACCTGAAAATACAGAAAAACTACCCTGGGAGGTACCCAGCAGTAGTTTAGTGGAGTTCCATTCTCTATAACATTCACTCAAGTAAGCAGAGGAATCGGTATTGTCTTACATAGTTTACTTAAATATGAGTATTCAAAAGTGGGATTTAAATGCACGCCTTCACGAGAGACTGCTCGGTCATCCTATCCTACACAAATAAGAAAACTTTCAAGATTGGATGCCAAGCCAGTCATCTGAAGAGTCTAACATTTTGGGGCGTGTTTTGGCATAGTGGGTTTTTTCACTAGCGCTGTCGGAATGACATTGCAGTGTGTTTAATAAAAGTTGTATTGTCAGAAGTGGGATTTGAACCCACGCCTCCAGGGGAGACTGCGACCTGAACGCAGCGCCTTAGACCGCTCGGCCATCCTGACTTATAGAAAAGCCAAGCCTTTCAGATATGGAAGAAAAAACCGTCATGTTAAGGGTCCAGTTTTTGGGAATTTAAAATAGAAAGATTAGAACTGTTTCTTGTCCATTTCCATCATGTAGTTATTGGTTTATGATTAACAGTGCTGTAACAAAGAGGTCCTGAAGAACCCTTGTTCTTGCTTTAACCTGAAAATACAGAAAAACTACCCTGGGAGGTACCCAGCAGTAGTTTAGTGGAGTTCCATTCTCTATAACATTCACTCAAGTAAGCAGAGGAATCTGTATTGTCTTACATAGTTACTTAAATATGAAATAGAAAATAGAAAGATTAGTACTGTTTCTTGTCCATTTCCATCATGTAGTTATTGGTTTATGATTAACAGTGCTGTAAAAAAGAGGTCCTGAAGAACCCTTGTTCTTGCTTTAACCTGAAAATACAGAAAAACTACCCTGGGAGGTACCCAGCAGTAGTTTAGTGGAGTTCCATTCTCTATAACATTCACTCAAGTAAGCAGAGGAATCGGTATTGTCTTACATAGTTTACTTAAATATGAGTATTCAAAAGTGGGATTTAAATGCACGCCTTCACGAGAGACTGCTCGGTCATCCTATCCTACACAAATAAGAAAACTTTCAAGATTGGATGCCAAGCCAGTCATCTGAAGAGTCTAACATTTTGGGGCGTGTTTTGGCATAGTGGGTTTTTTCACTAGCGCTGTCGGAATGACATTGCAGTGTGTTTAATAAAAGTTGTATTGTCAGAAGTGGGATTTGAACCCACGCCTCCAGGGGAGACTGCGACCTGAACGCAGTGCCTTAGACCGCTCGGCCATCCTGACTTATAGAAAAGCCAAGCCTTTCAGAAATGGAAGAAAAAACCGTCATGTTAAGGGTCCAGTTTTTGGGAATTTAAAATAGAAAGATTAGAACTGTTTCTTGTCCATTTCCATCATGTAGTTATTGGTTTATGATTAACAGTGCTGTAACAAAGAGGTCCTGAAGAACCCTTGTTCTTGCTTTAACCTGAAAATACAGAAAAACTACCCTGGGAGGTACCCAGCAGTAGTTTAGTGGAGTTCCATTCTCTATAACATTCACTCAAGTAAGCAGTGGAATCTGTATTGTCTTACATAGTTACTTAAATATGAAATAGAAAATAGAAAGATTAGTACTGTTTCTTGTCCATTTCCATTATGTAGTTATTGGTTTATGATTAACAGTGCTGTAAAAAAGAGGTCCTGAAGAACCCTTGTTCTTGCTTTAACCTGAAAATACAGAAAAACTACCCTGGGAGGTACCCAGCAGTAGTTTAGTGGAGTTCCATTCTCTATAACATTCACTCAAGTAAGCAGAGGAATCGGTATTGTCTTACATAGTTTACTTAAATATGAGTATTCAAAAGTGGGATTTAAATCCACGCCTTCACGAGAGACTGCTCGGTCATCCTATCCTACACAAATAAGAAAACTTTCAAGATTGGATGCCAAGCCAGTCATCTGAAGAGTCTAACATTTTGGGGCGTGTTTTGGCATAGTGGGTTTTTTCACTAGCGCTGTCGGAATGACATTGCAGTGTGTTTAATAAAAGTTGTATTGTCAGAAGTGGGATTTGAACCCACGCCTCCAGGGGAGACTGCGACCTGAACGCAGTGCCTTAGACCGCTCGGCCATCCTGACTTATAGAAAAGCCAAGCCTTTCAGAAATGGAAGAAAAAACCGTCATGTTAAGGGTCCAGTTTTTGGGAATTTAAAATAGAAAGATTAGAACTGTTTCTTGTCCATTTCCATCATGTAGTTATTGGTTTATGATTAACAGTGCTGTAACAAAGAGGTCCTGAAGAACCCTTGTTCTTGCTTTAACCTGAAAATACAGAAAAACTACCCTGGGAGGTACCCAGCAGTAGTTTAGTGGAGTTCCATTCTCTATAACATTCACTCAAGTAAGCAGTGGAATCTGTATTGTCTTACATAGTTACTTAAATATGAAATAGAAAATAGAAAGATTAGTACTGTTTCTTGTCCATTTCCATTATGTAGTTATTGGTTTATGATTAACAGTGCTGTAAAAAAGAGGTCCTGAAGAACCCTTGTTCTTGCTTTAACCTGAAAATACAGAAAAACTACCCTGGGAGGTACCCAGCAGTAGTTTAGTGGAGTTCCATTCTCTATAACATTCACTCAAGTAAGCAGAGGAATCTGTATTGTCTTACATAGTTTACTTAAATATGAGTATTCAAAAGTGGGATTTAAATCCACGCCTTCACGAGAGACTGCTCGGTCATCCTATCCTACACAAATAAGAAAACTTTTGAGATTGGATGCCAAGCCAGTCATCTGAAGAGTCTAACATTTTGGGGCGTGTTTTGGCATAGTGGGTTTTTTCACTAGCGCTGTCGGAATGACATTGCAGTGTGCTTAAGAAAAGTTGTATTGTCAGAAGTGGGATTTGAACCCACGCCTCCAGGGGAGACTGCGACCTGAACACAGCGCCTTAGACCGCTCGGCCATCCTGACTTATAGAAAAGCCAAGCCTTTCAGAAATGGAAGAAAAAACCGTCATGTTAAGGGTCCAGTTTTTGGGAATTTAAAATAGAAAGATTAGAACTGTTTCTTGTCCATTTCCATCATGTAGTTATTGGTTTATGATTAACAGTGCTGTAACAAAGAGGTCCTGAAGAACCCTTGTTCTTGCTTTAACCTGAAAATGCAGAAAAACTACCCTGGGAGGTACCCAGCAGTAGTTTAGTGGAGTTCCATTCTCTATAACATTCACTCAAGTAAGCAGAGGAATCTGTATTGTCTTACATAGTTACTTAAATATGAAATAGAAAATAGAAAGATTAGTACTGTTTCTTGTCCATTTCCATCATGTAGTTATTGGTTTATGATTAACAGTGCTGTAAAAAAGAGGTCCTGAAGAACCCTTGTTCTTGCTTTAACCTGAAAATACAGAAAAACTACCCTGGGAGGTACCCAGCAGTAGTTTAGTGGAGTTCCATTCTCTATAACATTCACTCAAGTAAGCAGAGGAATCGGTATTGTCTTACATAGTTTACTTAAATATGAGTATTCAAAAGTGGGATTTAAATCCACGCCTTCACGAGAGACTGCTCGGTCATCCTATCCTACACAAATAAGAAAACTTTCAAGATTGGATGCCAAGCCAGTCATCTGAAGAGTCTAACATTTTGGGGCGTGTTTTGGCATAGTGGGTTTTTTCACTAGCGCTGTCGGAATGACATTGCAGTGTGTTTAATAAAAGTTGTATTGTCAGAAGTGGGATTTGAACCCACGCCTCCAGGGGAGACTGCGACCTGAACGCAGTGCCTTAGACCGCTCGGCCATCCTGACTTATAGAAAAGCCAAGCCTTTCAGAAATGGAAGAAAAAACCGTCATGTTAAGGGTCCAGTTTTTGGGAATTTAAGATAGAAAGATTAGAACTGTTTCTTGTCCATTTCCATCATGTAGTTATTGGTTTATGATTAACAGTGCTGTAACAAAGAGGTCCTGAAGAACCCTTGTTCTTGCTTTAACCTGAAAATACAGAAAAACTACCCTGGGAGGTACCCAGCAGTAGTTTAGTGGAGTTCCATTCTCTATAACATTCACTCAAGTAAGCAGTGGAATCTGTATTGTCTTACATAGTTACTTAAATATGAAATAGAAAATAGAAAGATTAGTACTGTTTCTTGTCCATTTCCATTATGTAGTTATTGGTTTATGATTAACAGTGCTGTAAAAAAGAGGTCCTGAAGAACCCTTGTTCTTGCTTTAACCTGAAAATACAGAAAAACTACCCTGGGAGGTACCCAGCAGTAGTTTAGTGGAGTTCCATTCTCTATAACATTCACTCAAGTAAGCAGAGGAATCTGTATTGTCTTACATAGTTTACTTAAATATGAGTATTCAAAAGTGGGATTTAAATCCACGCCTTCACGAGAGACTGCTCGGTCATCCTATCCTACACAAATAAGAAAACTTTCGAGATTGGATGCCAAGCCAGTCATCTGAAGAGTCTAACATTTTGGGGCGTGTTTTGGCATAGTGGGTTTTTTCACTAGCGCTGTCGGAATGACATTGCAGTGTGCTTAAGAAAAGTTGTATTGTCAGAAGTGGGATTTGAACCCACGCCTCCAGGGGAGACTGCGACCTGAACACAGCGCCTTAGACCGCTCGGCCATCCTGACTTATAGAAAAGCCAAGCCTTTCAGAAATGGAAGAAAAAACCGTCATGTTAAGGGTCCAGTTTTTGGGAATTTAAAATAGAAAGATTAGAACTGTTTCTTGTCCATTTCCATCATGTAGTTATTGGTTTATGATTAACAGTGCTGTAACAAAGAGGTCCTGAAGAACCCTTGTTCTTGCTTTAACCTGAAAATACAGAAAAACTACCCTGGGAGGTACCCAGCAGTAGTTTAGTGGAGTTCCATTCTCTATAACATTCACTCAAGTAAGCAGAGGAATCGGTATTGTCTTACATAGTTTACTTAAATATGAGTATTCAAAAGTGGGATTTAAATCCACGCCTTCACGAGAGACTGCTCGGTCATCCTATCCTACACAAATAAGAAAACTTTCAAGATTGGATGCCAAGCCAGTCATCTGAAGAGTCTAACATTTTGGGGCGTGTTTTGGCATAGTGGGTTTTTTCACTAGCGCTGTCGGAATGACATTGCAGTGTGTTTAAGAAAAGTTGTATTGTCAGAAGTGGGATTTGAACCCACGCCTCCAGGGGAGACTGCGACCTGAACACAGCGCCTTAGACCGCTCGGCCATCCTGACTTATAGAAAAGCCAAGCCTTTCAGAAATGGAAGAAAAAACCGTCATGTTAAGGGTCCAGTTTTTGGGAATTTAAAATAGAAAGATTAGAACTGTTTCTTGTCCATTTCCATCATGTAGTTATTGGTTTATGATTAACAGTGCTGTAACAAAGAGGTCCTGAAGAACCCTTGTTCTTGCTTTAACCTGAAAATACAGAAAAACTACCCTGGGAGGTACCCAGCAGTAGTTTAGTGGAGTTCCATTCTCTATAACATTCACTCAAGTAAGCAGAGGAATCTGTATTGTCTTACATAGTTACTTAAATATGAAATAGAAAATAGAAAGATTAGTACTGTTTCTTGTCCATTTCCATCATGTAGTTATTGGTTTATGATTAACAGTGCTGTAAAAAAGAGGTCCTGAAGAACCCTTGTTCTTGCTTTAACCTGAAAATACAGAAAAACTACCCTGGGAGGTACCCAGCAGTAGTTTAGTGGAGTTCCATTCTCTATAACATTCACTCAAGTAAGCAGAGGAATCGGTATTGTCTTACATAGTTTACTTAAATATGAGTATTCAAAAGTGGGATTTAAATCCACGCCTTCACGAGAGACTGCTCGGTCATCCTATCCTACACAAATAAGAAAACTTTCAAGATTGGATGCCAAGCCAGTTATCTGAAGAGTCTAACATTTTGGGGCGTGTTTTGGCATAGTGGGTTTTTTCACTAGCGCTGTAGGAATGACATTGCAGTGTGTTTAATAAAAATTGTATTGTCAGAAGTGGGATTTGAACCCACACCTCCAGGGGAGACTGCGACCTGAACGCAGCACCTTAGACCGCTCGGCCATCCTGACTTATAGAAAAGCCAAGCCTTTCAGAAATGGAAGAAAAAACCGTCATGTTAAGGGTCCAGTTTTTAGGAATTTAAAATAGAAAGATTAGAACTGTTTCTTGTCCATTTCCATCATGTAGTTATTGGTTTATGATTAACAGTGCTGTAACAAAGAGGTCCTGAAGAACCCTTGTTCTTGCTTTAACCTGAAAATACAGAAAAACTACCCTGGGAGGTACCCAGCAGTAGTTTAGTGGAGTTCCATTCTCTATAACATTCACTCAAGTAAGCAGAGGAATCTGTATTGTCTTACATAGTTTACTTAAATATGAGTATTCAAAAGTGGGATTTAAATTCACGCCTTCACGAGAGACTGCTCGGTCATTCTATCCTACACAAATAAGAAAACTTTCAAGATTGGATGCCAAGCCAGTCATCTGAAGAGTCTAACATTTTGGGGCGTGTTTTGGCATAGTGGGTTTTTTCACTAGCGCTGTCGGAATGACATTGCAGTGTGTTTAATAAAAGTTGTATTGTCAGAAGTGGGATTTGAACCCACGCCTCCAGGGGAGACTGCGACCTGAACGCAGCGCCTTAGACCGCTCGGCCATCCTGACTTATAGAAAAGCCAAGCCTTTCAGAAATGGAAGAAAAAACCGTCATGTTAAGGGTCCAGTTTTTGGGAATTTAAAATAGAAAGATTAGAACTGTTTCTTGTCCATTTCCATCATGTAGTTATTGGTTTATGATTAACAGTGCTGTAACAAAGAGGTCCTGAAGAACCCTTGTTCTTGCTTTAACCTGAAAATACAGAAAAACTACCCTGGGAGGTACCCAGCAGTAGTTTAGTGGAGTTCCATTCTCTATAACATTCACTCAAGTAAGCAGTGGAATCTGTATTGTCTTACATAGTTACTTAAATATGAAATAGAAAATAGAAAGATTAGTACTGTTTCTTGTCCATTTCCATTATGTAGTTATTGGTTTATGATTAACAGTGCTGTAAAAAAGAGGTCCTGAAGAACCCTTGTTCTTGCTTTAACCTGAAAATACAGAAAAACTACCCTGGGAGGTACCCAGCAGTAGTTTAGTGGAGTTCCATTCTCTATAACATTCACTCAAGTAAGCAGAGGAATCTGTATTGTCTTACATAGTTTACTTAAATATGAGTATTCAAAAGTGGGTTTAAAATCCACGCCTTCACGAGAGACTGCTCGGCCATCCTATCCTACACAAATAAGAAAACTTTCAAGATTGGATGCCAAGCCAGTCATCTGAAGAGTCTAACATTTTGGGGCGTGTTTTGGCATAGTGGGTTTTTTCACTAGCGCTGTCGGAATGACATTGCAGTGTGTTTAATAAAAGTTGTATTGTCAGAAGTGGGATTTGAACCCACGCCTCCAGGGGAGACTGCGACCTGAACGCAGCGCCTTAGACCGCTCGGCCATCCTGACTTATAGAAAAGCCAAGCCTTTCAGATATGGAAGAAAAAACCGTCATGTTAAGGGTCCAGTTTTTGGGAATTTAAAATAGAAAGATTAGAACTGTTTCTTGTCCATTTCCATCATGTAGTTATTGGTTTATGATTAACAGTGCTGTAACAAAGAGGTCCTGAAGAACCCTTGTTCTTGCTTTAACCTGAAAATACAGAAAAACTACCCTGGGAGGTACCCAGCAGTAGTTTAGTGGAGTTCCATTCTCTATAACATTCACTCAAGTAAGCAGAGGAATCTGTATTGTCTTACATAGTTACTTAAATATGAAATAGAAAATAGAAAGATTAGTACTGTTTCTTGTCCATTTCCATCATGTAGTTATTGGTTTATGATTAACAGTGCTGTAACAAAGAGGTCCTGAAGAACCCTTGTTCTTGCTTTAACCTGAAAATACAGAAAAACTACCCTGGGAGGTACCCAGCAGTAGTTTAGTGGAGTTCCAGTCTCTATAACATTCACTCAAGTAAGCAGAGGAATCGGTATTGTCTTACATAGTTTACTTAAATATGAGTATTCAAAAGTGGGATTTAAATCCACGCCTTCACGAGAGACTGCTCGGTCCTCCTATCCTACACAAATAAGAAAACTTTCGAGATTGGATGCCAAGCCAGTCATCTGAAGAGTCTAACATTTTGGGGCGTGTTTTGGCATAGTGGGTTTTTTCACTAGCGCTGTCGGAATGACATTGCAGTGTGTTTAAGAAAAGTTGTATTGTCAGAAGTGGGATTTGAACCCACGCCTCCAGGGGAGACTGCGACCTGAACACAGCGCCTTAGACCGCTCGGCCATCCTGACTTATAGAAAAGCCAAGCCTTTCAGAAATGGAAGAAAAAACCGTCATTTTAAGGGTCCAGTTTTTGGGAATTTAAAATAGAAAGATTAGAACTGTTTCTTGTCCATTTCCATCATGTAGTTATTGGTTTATGATTAACAGTGCTGTAACAAAGAGGTCCTGAAGAACCCTTGTTCTTGCTTTAACCTGAAAATACAGAAAAACTACCCTGGGAGGTACCCAGCAGTAGTTTAGTGGAGTTCCATTCTCTATAACATTCACTCAAGTAAGCAGAGGAATCGGTATTGTCTTACATAGTTTACTTAAATATGAGTATTCAAAAGTGGGATTTAAATCCACGCCTTCACGAGAGACTGCTCGGTCATCCTATCCTACTCAAATAAGAAAACTTTCAAGATTGGATGCCAAGCCAGTCATCTGAAGAGTCTAACATTTTGGGGCGTGTTTTGGCATAGTGGGTTTTTTCACTAGCGCTGTCGGAATGACATTGCAGTGTGTTTAAGAAAAGTTGTATTGTCAGAGGTGGGATTTGAACCCACGCCTCCAGGGGAGACTGCGACCTGAACACAGCGCCTTAGACCGCTCGGCCATCCTGACTTATAGAAAAGCCAAGCCTTTCAGAAATGGAAGAAAAAACCGTCATGTTAAGGGTCCAGTTTTTAGGAATTTAAAATAGAAAGATTAGAACTGTTTCTTGTCCATTTCCATCATGTAGTTATTGGTTTATGATTAACAGTGCTGTAACAAAGAGGTCCTGAAGAACCCTTGTACTTGCTTTAACCTGAAAATACAGAAAAACTACCCTGGGAGGTACCCAGCAGTAGTTTAGTGGAGTTCCATTCTCTATAACATTCACTCAAGTAAGCAGAGGAATCTGTATTGTCTTACATAGTTTACTTAAATATGAGTATTCAAAAGTGGGATTTAAATCCACGCCTTTACGAGAGACTGCTCGGTCATCCTATCCTACACAAATAAGAAAACTTTCAAGATTGGATGCCAAGCCAGTCATCTGAAGAGTCTAACATTTTGGGGCGTGTTTTGGCATAGTGGGTTTTTTCACTAGCGCTGTCGGAATGACATTGCAGTGTGTTTAATAAAAGTTGTATTGTCAGAAGTGGGATTTGAACCCACGCCTCCAGGGGAGACTGCGACCTGAACGCAGCGCCTTAGACCGCTCGGCCATCCTGACTTATAGAAAAGCCAAGCCTTTCAGAAATGGAAGAAAAAACCGTCATGTTAAGGGTCCAGTTTTTGGGAATTTAAAATAGAAAGATTAGAACTGTTTCTTGTCCATTTCCATCATGTAGTTATTGGTTTATGATTAACAGTGCTGTAACAAAGAGGTCCTGAAGAACCCTTGTTCTTGCTTTAACCTGAAAATACAGAAAAACTACCCTGGGAGGTACCCAGCAGTAGTTTAGTGGAGTTCCATTCTCTATAACATTCACTCAAGTAAGCAGTGGAATCTGTATTGTCTTACATAGTTACTTAAATATGAAATAGAAAATAGAAAGATTAGTACTGTTTCTTGTCCATTTCCATTATGTAGTTATTGGTTTATGATTAACAGTGCTGTAAAAAAGAGGTCCTGAAGAACCCTTGTTCTTGCTTTAACCTGAAAATACAGAAAAACTACCCTGGGAGGTACCCAGCAGTAGTTTAGTGGAGTTCCATTCTCTATAACATTCACTCAAGTAAGCAGAGGAATCTGTATTGTCTTACATAGTTTACTTAAATATGAGTATTCAAAAGTGGGATTAAAATCCACGCCTTCACGAGAGACTGCTCGGCCATCCTATCCTACACAAATAAGAAAACTTTCAAGATTGGATGCCAAGCCAGTCATCTGAAGAGTCTAACATTTTGGGGCGTGTTTTGGCATAGTGGGTTTTTTCACTAGCGCTGTCGGAATGACATTGCAGTGTGTTTAATAAAAGTTGTATTGTCAGAAGTGGGATTTGAAGCCACGCCTCCAGGGGAGACTGCGACCTGAACGCAGCGCCTTAGACCGCTCGGCCATCCTGACTTTTAGAAAAGCCAAGCCTTTCAGATATGGAAGAAAAAACCGTCATGTTAAGGGTCCAGTTTTTGGGAATTTAAAATAGAAAGATTAGAACTGTTTCTTGTCCATTTCCATCATGTAGTTATTGGTTTATGATTAACAGTGTTGTAACAAAGAGGTCCTGAAGAACCCTTGTTCTTGCTTTAACCTGAAAATACAGAAAAACTACCCTGGGAGGTACCCAGCAGTAGTTTAGTGGAGTTCCATTCTCTATAACATTCACTCAAGTAAGCAGAGGAATCTGTATTGTCTTACATAGTTACTTAAATATGAAATAGAAAATAGAAAGATTAGTACTGTTTCTTGTCCATTTCCATCATGTAGTTATTGGTTTATGATTAACAGTGCTGTAAAAAAGAGGTCCTGAAGAACCCTTGTTCTTGCTTTAACCTGAAAATACAGAAAAACTACCCTGGGAGGTACCCAGCAGTAGTTTAGTGGAGTTCCAGTCTCTATAACATTCACTCAAGTAAGCAGAGGAATCGGTATTGTCTTACATAGTTTACTTAAATATGAGTATTCAAAAGTGGGATTTAAATCCACGCCTTCACGAGAGACTGCTCGGTCATCCTATCCTACACAAATAAGAAAACTTTCGAGATTGGATGCCAAGCCAGTCATCTGAAGAGTCTAACATTTTGGGGCGTGTTTTGGCATAGTGGGTTTTTTCACTAGCGCTGTCGGAATGACATTGCAGTGTGTTTAAGAAAAGTTGTATTGTCAGAAGTGGGATTTGAACCCACGCCTCCAGGGGAGACTGCGACCTGAACACAGCGCCTTAGACCGCTCGGCCATCCTGACTTATAGAAAAGCCAAGCCTTTCAGAAATGGAAGAAAAAACCGTCATGTTAAGGGTCCAGTTTTTGGGAATTTAAAATAGAAAGATTAGAACTGTTTCTTGTCCATTTCCATCATGTAGTTATTGGTTTATGATTAACAGTGCTGTAACAAAGAGGTCCTGAAGAACCCTTGTTCTTGCTTTAACCTGAAAATACAGAAAAACTACCCTGGGAGGTACCCAGCAGTAGTTTAGTGGAGTTCCATTCTCTATAACATTCACTCAAGTAAGCAGAGGAATCGGTATTGTCTTACATAGTTTACTTAAATATGAGTATTCAAAAGTGGGATTTAAATCCACGCCTTCACGAGAGACTGCTCGGTCATCCTATCCTACACAAATAAGAAAACTTTCAAGATTGGATGCCAAGCCAGTCATCTGAAGAGTCAAACATTTTGGGGCGTGTTTTGGCATAGTGGGTTTTTTCACTAGCGCTGTCGGAATGACATTGCAGTGTGTTTAAGAAAAGTTGTATTGTCAGAGGTGGGATTTGAACCCACGCCTCCAGGGGAGACTGCGACCTGAACACAGCACCTTAGACCGCTCGGCCATCCTGACTTATAGAAAAGCCAAGCCTTTCAGAAATGGAAGAAAAAACCGTCATGTTAAGGGTCCAGTTTTTGGGAATTTAAAATAGAAAGATTAGAACTGTTTCTTGTCCATTTCCATCATGTAGTTATTGGTTTATGATTAACAGTGCTGTAACAAAGAGGTCCTGAAGAACCCTTGTTCTTGCTTTAACCTGAAAATACAGAAAAACTACCCTGGGAGGTACCCAGCAGTAGTTTAGTGGAGTTCCATTCTCTATAACATTCACTCAAGTAAGCAGAGGAATCTGTATTGTCTTACATAGTTACTTAAATATGAAATAGAAAATAGAAAGATTAGTACTGTTTCTTGTCCATTTCCATCATGTAGTTATTGGTTTATGATTAACAGTGCTGTAAAAAAGAGGTCCTGAAGAACCCTTGTTCTTGCTTTAACCTGAAAATACAGAAAAACTACCCTGGGAGGTACCCAGCAGTAGTTTAGTGGAGTTCCATTCTCTATAACATTCACTCAAGTAAGCAGAGGAATCAGTATTGTCTTACATAGTTTACTTAAATATGAGTATTCAAAAGTGGGATTTAAATCCACGCCTTCACGAGAGACTGCTCGGTCATCCTATCCTACACAAATAAGAAAACTTTCAAGATTGGATGCCAAGCCAGTTATCTGAAGAGTCTAACATTTTGGGGCGTGTTTTGGCATAGTGGGTTTTTTCACTAGCGCTGTAGGAATGACATTGCAGTGTGTTTAATAAAAATTGTATTGTCAGAAGTGGGATTTGAACCCACGCCTCCAGGGGAGACTGCGACCTGAACGTAGCACCTTAGACCGCTCGGCCATCCTGACTTATAGTAAAGCCAAGCCTTTCAGAAATGGAAGAAAAAACCGTCATGTTAAGGGTCCAGTTTTTGGGAATTTAAAATAGAAAGATTAGAACTGTTTCTTGTCCATTTCCATCATGTAGTTATTGGTTTATGATTAACAGTGCTGTAACAAAGAGGTCCTGAAGAACCCTTGTTCTTGCTTTAACCTGAAAATACAGAAAAACTACCCTGGGAGGTACCCAGCAGTAGTTTAGTGGAGTTCCATTCTCTATAACATTCACTCAAGTAAGCAGAGGAATCTGTATTGTCTTACATAGTTACTTAAATATGAAATAGAAAATAGAAAGATTAGTACTGTTTCTTGTCCATTTCCATCATGTAGTTATTGGTTTATGATTAACAGTGCTGTAAAAAAGAGGTCCTGAAGAACCCTTGTTCTTGCTTTAACCTGAAAATACAGAAAAACTACCCTGGGAGGTACCCAGCAGTAGTTTAGTGGAGTTCCATTCTCTATAACATTCACTCAAGTAAGCAGAGGAATCAGTATTGTCTTACATAGTTTACTTAAATATGAGTATTCAAAAGTGGGATTTAAATCCACGCCTTCACGAGAGACTGCTCGGTCATCCTATCCTACACAAATAAGAAAACTTTCAAGATTGGATGCCAAGCCAGTTATCTGAAGAGTCTAACATTTTGGGGCGTGTTTTGGCATAGTGGGTTTTTTCACTAGCGCTGTAGGAATGACATTGCAGTGTGTTTAATAAAAATTGTATTGTCAGAAGTGGGATTTGAACCCACGCCTCCAGGGGAGACTGCGACCTGAACGTAGCACCTTAGACCGCTCGGCCATCCTGACTTATAGTAAAGCCAAGCCTTTCAGAAATGGAAGAAAAAACCGTCATGTTAAGGGTCCAGTTTTTGGGAATTTAAAATAGAAAGATTAGAACTGTTTCTTGTCCATTTCCATCATGTAGTTATTGGTTTATGATTAACAGTGCTGTAACAAAGAGGTCCTGAAGAACCCTTGTTCTTGCTTTAACCTGAAAATACAGAAAAACTACCCTGGGAGGTACCCAGCAGTAGTTTAGTGGAGTTCCATTCTCTATAACATTCACTCAAGTAAGCAGAGGAATCTGTATTGTCTTACATAGTTACTTAAATATGAAATAGAAAATAGAAAGATTAGTACTGTTTCTTGTCCATTTCCATCATGTAGTTATTGGTTTATGATTAACAGTGCTGTAAAAAAGAGGTCCTGAAGAACCCTTGTTCTTGCTTTAACCTGAAAATACAGAAAAACTACCCTGGGAGGTACCCAGCAGTAGTTTAGTGGAGTTCCATTCTCTATAACATTCACTCAAGTAAGCAGAGGAATCTGTATTGTCTTACATAGTTTACTTAAATATGAGTATTCAAAAGTGGGATTTAAATCCACGCCTTCACGAGAGACTGCTCGGTCATCCTATCCTACACAAATAAGAAAACTTTCAAGATTGGATGCCAAGCCAGTTATCTGAAGAGTCTAACATTTTGGGGCGTGTTTTGGCATAGTGGGTTTTTTCACTAGCGCTGTCGGAATGACATTGCAGTGTGTTTAAGAAAAGTTGTATTGTCAGAAGTGGGATTTGAACCCACGCCTCCAGGGGAGACTGTGACCTTAACGCAGCGCCTTAGACCGCTCGGCCATCCTGACTTATAGAAAAGCCAAGCCTTTCAGATATGGAAGAAAAAACCGTCATGTTAAGGGTCCAGTTTTTGGGAATTTAAAATAGAAAGATTAGAACTGTTTCTTGTCCATTTCCATCATGTAGTTATTGGTTTATGATTAACAGTGCTGTAACAAAGAGGTCCTGAAGAACCCTTGTTCTTGCTTTAACCTGAAAATACAGAAAAACTACCCTGGGAGGTACCCAGCAGTAGTTTAGTGGAGTTCCATTCTCTATAACATTCACTCAAGTAAGCAGAGGAATCTGTATTGTCTTACATAGTTACTTAAATATGAAATAGAAAATAGAAAGATTAGTACTGTTACTTGTCCATTTCCATCATGTAGTTATTGGTTTATGATTAACAGTGCTGTAAAAAAGAGGTCCTGAAGAACCCTTGTTCTTGCTTTAACCTGAAAATACAGAAAAACTACCCTGGGAGGTACCCAGCAGTAGTTTAGTGGAGTTCCATTCTCTATAACATTCACTCAAGTAAGCAGAGGAATCTGTATTGTCTTACATAGTTTGCTTAAATATGAAATAGAAAGATTAGAACTGTTTCTTGTCCATTTCCATCATGTAGTTATTGGTTTATGATTAACAGTGCTGTAACAAAGAGGTCCTGAAGAACCCTTGTTCTTGCTTTAACCTGAAAATACAGAAAAACTACCCTGGGAGGTACCCAGCAGTAGTTTAGTGGAGTTCCATTCTCTATAACATTCACTCAAGTAAGCAGAGGAATCGGTATTGTCTTACATAGTTTACTTAAATATGAGTATTCAAAAGTGGGATTTAAATCCACGCCTTCACGAGAGACTGCTCGGTCATCCTATCCTACACAAATAAGAAAACTTTCAAGATTGGATGCCAAGCCAGTCATCTGAAGAGTCTAACATTTTGGGGCGTGTTTTGGCATAGTGGGTTTTTTCACTAGCGCTGTCGGAATAACATTGCAGTGTGTTTAATAAAAGGTGTATTGTCAGAAGTGGGATTTGAACCCACGCCTCCAGGGGAGACTGTGACCTTAACGCAGCGCCTTAGACCGCTCGGCCATCCTGACTTATAGAAAAGCCAAGCCTTTCAGAAATGGAAGAAAAAACTGTCATGTTAAGGGTCCAGTTTTTGGGAATTTAAAATAGAAAGATTAGAACTGTTTCTTGTCCATTTCCATCATGTAGTTATTGGTTTATGATTAACAGTGCTGTAACAAAGAGGTCCTGAAGAACCCTTGTTCTTGCTTTAACCTGAAAATACAGAAAAACTACCCTGGGAGGTAACCAGCAGTAGTTTAGTGGAGTTCCATTCTCTATAACATTCACTCAAGTAAGCAGAGGAATCTGTATTGTCTTACATAGTTACTTAAATATGAAATAGAAAATAGAAAGATTAGTACTGTTTCTTGTCCATTTCAATCATGTAGTTATTGGTTTATGATTAACAGTGCTGTAAAAAAGAGGTCCTGAAGAACCCTTGTTCTTGCTTTAACCTGAAAATACAGAAAAACTTCCCTGGGAGGTACCCAGCAGTAGTTTAGTGGAGTTCCATTCTCTATAACATTCACTCAAGTAAGCAGAGGAATCGGTATTGTCTTACATAGTTTACTTAAATATGAGTATTCAAAAGTGGGATTTAAATCCACGCCTTCACGAGAGACTGCTCGGTCATCCTATCCTACACAAATAAGAAAACTTTCAAGATTGGATGCCAAGCCAGTCATCTGAAGAGTCTAACATTTTGGGGCGTGTTTTGGCATAGTGGGTTTTTTCACTAGCGCTGTCGGAATGACATTGCAGTGTGTTTAATAAAAGGTGTATTGTCAGAAGTGGGATTTGCACCCACACCTCCAGGGGAGACTGTGACCTGAACGCAGCGCCTTAGACCGCTCGGCCATCCTGACTTATAGAAAAGCCAAGCCTTTCAGAAATGGAAGAAAAAACCGTCATGTTAAGGGTCCAGTTTTTGGGAATTTAAAATAGAAAGATTAGAACTGTTTCTTGTCCATTTCCATCATGTAGTTATTGGTTTATGATTAACAGTGCTGTAACAAAGAGGTCCTGAAGAACCCTTGTTCTTGCTTTAACCTGAAAATACAGAAAAACTACCCTGGGAGGTACCCAGCAGTAGTTTAGTGGAGTTCCATTCTCTATAACATTCACTCAAGTAAGCAGAGGAATCTGTATTGTCTTACATAGTTACTTAAATATGAAATAGAAAATAGAAAGATTAGTACTGTTTCTTGTCCATTTCCATCATGTAGTTATTGGTTTATGATTAACAGTGCTGTAAAAAAGAGGTCCTGAAGAACCCTTGTTCTTGCTTTAACCTGAAAATACAGAAAAACTACCCTGGGAGGTACCCAGCAGTAGTTTAGTGGAGTTCCATTCTCTATAACATTCACTCAAGTAAGCAGAGGAATCGGTATTGTCTTACATAGTTTACTTAAATATGAGTATTCAAAAGTGGGATTTAAATCCACGCCTTCACGAGAGACTGCTCGGTCATCCTATCCTACACAAATAAGAAAACTTTCAAGATTGGATGCCAAGCCAGTCATCTGAAGAGTCTAACATTTTGGGGCGTGTTTTGGCATAGTGGGTTTTTTCACTAGCGCTGTCGGAATGACATTGCAGTGTGTTTAATAAAAGTTGTATTGTCAGAAGTGGGATTTGAACCCACGCCTCCAGGGGAGACTGCGACCTGAACGCAGCGCCTTAGACCGCTCGGCCATCCTGACTTATAGAAAAGCCAAGCCTTTCAGATATGGAAGAAAAAACCGTCATGTTAAGGGTCCAGTTTTTGGGAATTTAAAATAGAAAGATTAGAACTGTTTCTTGTCCATTTCCATCATGTAGTTATTGGTTTATGATTAACAGTGCTGTAACAAAGAGGTCCTGAAGAACCCTTGTTCTTGCTTTAACCTGAAAATACAGAAAAACTACCCTGGGAGGTACCCAGCAGTAGTTTAGTGGAGTTCCATTCTCTATAACATTCACTCAAGTAAGCAGAGGAATCTGTATTGCCTTACATAGTTACTTAAATATGAAATAGAAAATAGAAAGATTAGTACTGTTACTTGTCCATTTCCATCATGTAGTTATTGGTTTATGATTAACAGTGCTGTAAAAAAGAGGTCCTGAAGAACCCTTGTTCTTGCTTTAACCTGAAAATACAGAAAAACTACCCTGGGAGGTACCCAGCAGTAGTTTAGTGGAGTTCCATTCTCTATAACATTCACTCAAGTAAGCAGAGGAATCGGTATTGTCTTACATAGTTTACTTAAATATGAGTATTCAAAAGTGGGATTTAAATCCACGCCTTCACGAGAGACTGCTCGGTCATCCTATCCTACACAAATAAGAAAACTTTCAAGATTGGATGCCAAGCAGGTCATCTGAAGAGTCTAACATTTTGGGGCGTGTTTTGGCATAGTGGGTTTTTTCACTAGCGCTGTCGGAATGACATTGCAGTGTGTTTAATAAAAGTTGTATTGTCAGAAGTGGGATTTGAACCCACGCCTCCAGGGGAGACTGCGACCTGAACGCAGCGCCTTAGACCGCTCGGCCATCCTGACTTATAGAAAAGCCAAGCCTTTCAGATATGGAAGAAAAAACCGTCATGTTAAGGGTCCAGTTTTTGGGAATTTAAAATAGAAAGATTAGAACTGTTTCTTGTCCATTTCCATCATGTAGTTATTGGTTTATGATTAACAGTGCTGTAACAAAGAGGTCCTGAAGAACCCTTGTTCTTGCTTTAACCTGAAAATACAGAAAAACTACCCTGGGAGGTACCCAGCAGTAGTTTAGTGGAGTTCCATTCTCTATAACATTCACTCAAGTAAGCAGAGGAATCTGTATTGTCTTACATAGTTACTTAAATATGAAATAGAAAATAGAAAGATTAGTACTGTTTCTTGTCCATTTCCATCATGTAGTTATTGGTTTATGATTAACAGTGCTGTAAAAAAGAGGTCCTGAAGAACCCTTGTTCTTGCTTTAACCTGAAAATACAGAAAAACTACCCTGGGAGGTACCCAGCAGTAGTTTAGTGGAGTTCCATTCTCTATAACATTCACTCAAGTAAGCAGAGGAATCGGTATTGTCTTACATAGTTTACTTAAATATGAGTATTCAAAAGTGGGATTTAAATCCACGCCTTCACGAGAGACTGCTCGGTCATCCTATCCTACACAAATAAGAAAACTTTCAAGATTGGATGCCAAGCAGGTCATCTGAAGAGTCTAACATTTTGGGGCGTGTTTTGGCATAGTGGGTTTTTTCACTAGCGCTGTCGGAATGACATTGCAGTGTGTTTAATAAAAGTTGTATTGTCAGAAGTGGGATTTGAACCCACGCCTCCAGGGTAGACTGCGACCTGAACGCAGCGCCTTAGACCGCTCGGCCATCCTGACTTATAGAAAAGCCAAGCCTTTCAGAAATGGAAGAAAAAACCGTCATGTTAAGGGTCCAGTTTTTGGGAATTTAAAATAGAAAGATTAGAACTGTTTCTTGTCCATTTCCATCATGTAGTTATTGGTTTATGATTAACAGTGCTGTAACAAAGAGGTCCTGAAGAACCCTTGTTCTTGCTTTAACCTGAAAATACAGAAAAACTACCCTGGGAGGTACCCAGCAGTAGTTTAGTGGAGTTCCATTCTCTATAACATTCACTCAAGTAAGCAGAGGAATCTGTATTGTCTTACATAGTTACTTAAATATGAAATAGAAAATAGAAAGATTAGTACTGTTTCTTGTCCATTTCCATCATGTAGTTATTGGTTTATGATTAACAGTGCTGTAAAAAAGAGGTCCTGAAGAACCCTTGTTCTTGCTTTAACCTGAAAATACAGAAAAACTACCCTGGGAGGTACCCAGCAGTAGTTTAGTGGAGTTCCATTCTCTATAACATTCACTCAAGTAAGCAGAGGAATCGGTATTGTCTTACATAGTTTACTTAAATATGAGTATTCAAAAGTGGGATTTAAATCCACGCCTTCACGAGAGACTGCTCGGTCATCCTATCCTACACAAATAAGAAAACTTTCAAGATTGGATGCCAAGCCAGTCATCTGAAGAGTCTAACATTTTGGGGCGTGTTTTGGCATAGTGGGTTTTTTCACTAGCGCTGTCGGAATGACATTGCAGTGTGTTTAATAAAAGTTGTATTGTCAGAAGTGGGATTTGAACCCACGCCTCCAGGGGAGACTGCGACCTGAACGCAGCGCCTTAGACCGCTCGGCCATCCTGACTTATAGAAAAGCCAAGCCTTTCAGAAATGGAAGAAAAAACCGTCATGTTAAGGGTCCAGTTTTTGGGAATTTAAAATAGAAAGATTAGAACTGTTTCTTGTCCATTTCCATCATGTAGTTATTGGTTTATGATTAACAGTGCTGTAACAAAGAGGTCCTGAAGAACCCTTGTTCTTGCTTTAACCTGAAAATACAGAAAAACTACCCTGGGAGGTACCCAGCAGTAGTTTAGTGGAGTTCCATTCTCTATAACATTCACTCAAGTAAGCAGAGGAATCTGTATTGTCTTACATAGTTACTTAAATATGAAATAGAAAATAGAAAGATTAGTACTGTTTCTTGTCCATTTCCATCATGTAGTTATTGGTTTATGATTAACAGTGCTGTAAAAAAGAGGTCCTGAAGAACCCTTGTTCTTGCTTTAACCTGAAAATACAGAAAAACTACCCTGGGAGGTACCCAGCAGTAGTTTAGTGGAGTTCCATTCTCTATAACATTCACTCAAGTAAGCAGAGGAATCGGTATTGTCTTACATAGTTTACTTAAATATGAGTATTCAAAAGTGGGATTTAAATCCACGCCTTCACGAGAGACTGCTCGGTCATCCTATCCTACACAAATAAGAAAACTTTCAAGATTGGATGCCAAGCCAGTCATCTGAAGAGTCTAACATTTTGGGGCGTGTTTTGGCATAGTGGGTTTTTTCACTAGCGCTGTCGGAATGACATTGCAGTGTGTTTAATAAAAGTTGTATTGTCAGAAGTGGGATTTGAACCCACGTCTCCAGGGGAGACTGCGACCTGAACGCAGCGCCTTAGACCGCTCGGCCATCCTGACTTATAGAAAAGCCAAGCCTTTCAGATATGGAAGAAAAAACCGTCATGTTAAGGGTCCAGTTTTTGGGAATTTAAAATAGAAAGATTAGAACTGTTTCTTGTCCATTTCCATCATGTAGTTATTGGTTTATGATTAACAGTGCTGTAACAAAGAGGTCCTGAAGAACCCTTGTTCTTGCTTTAACCTGAAAATACAGAAAAACTACCCTGGGAGGTACCCAGCAGTAGTTTAGTGGAGTTCCATTCTCTATAACATTCACTCAAGTAAGCAGAGGAATCTGTATTGTCTTACATAGTTACTTAAATATGAAATAGAAAATAGAAAGATTAGTACTGTTTCTTGTCCATTTCCATCATGTAGTTATTGGTTTATGATTAACAGTGCTGTAAAAAAGAGGTCCTGAAGAACCCTTGTTCTTGCTTTAACCTGAAAATACAGAAAAACTACCCTGGGAGGTACCCAGCAGTAGTTTAGTGGAGTTCCATTCTCTATAACATTCACTCAAGTAAGCAGAGGAATCGGTATTGTCTTACATAGTTTACTTAAATATGAGTATTCAAAAGTGGGATTTAAATCCACGCCTTCACGAGAGACTGCTCGGTCATCCTATCCTACACAAATAAGAAAACTTTCAAGATTGGATGCCAAGCCAGTCATCTGAAGAGTCTAACATTTTGGGGCGTGTTTTGGCATAGTGGGTTTTTTCACTAGCGCTGTCGGAATGACATTGCAGTGTGTTTAATAAAAGTTGTATTGTCAGAAGTGGGATTTGAACCCACGTCTCCAGGGGAGACTGCGACCTGAACGCAGCGCCTTAGACCGCTCGGCCATCCTGACTTATAGAAAAGCCAAGCCTTTCAGATATGGAAGAAAAAACCGTCATGTTAAGGGTCCAGTTTTTGGGAATTTAAAATAGAAAGATTAGAACTGTTTCTTGTCCATTTCCATCATGTAGTTATTGGTTTATGATTAACAGTGCTGTAACAAAGAGGTCCTGAAGAACCCTTGTTCTTGCTTTAACCTGAAAATACAGAAAAACTACCCTGGGAGGTACCCAGCAGTAGTTTAGTGGAGTTCCATTCTCTATAACATTCACTCAAGTAAGCAGAGGAATCTGTATTGTCTTACATAGTTACTTAAATATGAAATAGAAAATAGAAAGATTAGTACTGTTTCTTGTCCATTTCCATCATGTAGTTATTGGTTTATGATTAACAGTGCTGTAAAAAAGAGGTCCTGAAGAACCCTTGTTCTTGCTTTAACCTGAAAATACAGAAAAACTACCCTGGGAGGTACCCAGCAGTAGTTTAGTGGAGTTCCATTCTCTATAACATTCACTCAAGTAAGCAGAGGAATCGGTATTGTCTTACATAGTTTACTTAAATATGAGTATTCAAAAGTGGGATTTAAATCCACGCCTTCACGAGAGACTGCTCGGTCATCCTATCCTACACAAATAAGAAAACTTTCAAGATTGGATGCCAAGCCAGTCATCTGAAGAGTCTAACATTTTGGGGCGTGTTTTGGCATAGTGGGTTTTTTCACTAGCGCTGTCGGAATGACATTGCAGTGTGTTTAATAAAAGTTGTATTGTCAGAAGTGGGATTTGAACCCACGTCTCCAGAGGAGACTGCGACCTGAACGCGGCGCCTTAGACCGCTCGGCCATCCTGACTTATAGAAAAGCCAACCCTTTCAGATATGGAAGAAAAAACCGTCATGTTAAGGGTCCAGTTTTTGGGAATTTAAAATAGAAAGATTAGAACTGTTTCTTGTCCATTTCCATCATGTAGTTATTGGTTTATGATTAACAGTGCTGTAACAAAGAGGTCCTGAAGAACCCTTGTTCTTGCTTTAACCTGAAAATACAGAAAAACTACCCTGGGAGGTACCCAGCAGTAGTTTAGTGGAGTTCCATTCTCTATAACATTCACTCAAGTAAGCAGAGGAATCTGTATTGTCTTACATAGTTACTTAAATATGAAATAGAAAATTGAAAGATTAGTACTGTTTCTTGTCCATTTCCATCATGTAGTTATTGGTTTATGATTAACAGTGCTGTAAAAAAGAGGTCCTGAAGAACCCTTGTTCTTGCTTTAACCTGAAAATACAGAAAAACTACCCTGGGAGGTACCCAGCAGTAGTTTAGTGGAGTTCCATTCTCTATAACATTCACTCAAGTAAGCAGAGGAATCGGTATTGTCTTACATAGTTTACTTAAATATGAGTATTCAAAAGTGGGATTTAAATCCACGCCTTCACGAGAGACTGCTCGGTCATCCTATCCTACACAAATAAGAAAACTTTCAAGATTGGATGCCAAGCCAGTCATCTGAAGAGTCTAACATTTTGGGGCGTGTTTTGGCATAGTGGGTTTTTTCACTAGCGCTGTCGGAATGACATTGCAGTGTGTTTAATAAAAGTTGTATTGTCAGAAGTGGGATTTGAACCCACGTCTCCAGGGGAGACTGCGACCTGAACGCGGCGCCTTAGACCACTCGGCCATCCTGACTTATAGAAAAGCCAACCCTTTCAGATATGGAAGAAAAAACCGTCATGTTAAGGGTCCAGTTTTTGGGAATTTAAAATAGAAAGATTAGAACTGTTTCTTGTCCATTTCCATCATGTAGTTATTGGTTTATGATTAACAGTGCTGTAACAAAGAGGTCCTGAAGAACCCTTGTTCTTGCTTTAACCTGAAAATACAGAAAAACTACCCTGGGAGGTACCCAGCAGTAGTTTAGTGGAGTTCCATTCTCTATAACATTCACTCAAGTAAGCAGAGGAATCTGTATTGTCTTACATAGTTACTTAAATATGAAATAGAAAATTGAAAGATTAGTACTGTTTCTTGTCCATTTCCATCATGTAGTTATTGGTTTATGATTAACAGTGCTGTAAAAAAGAGGTCCTGAAGAACCCTTGTTCTTGCTTTAACCTGAAAATACAGAAAAACTACCCTGGGAGGTACCCAGCAGTAGTTTAGTGGAGTTCCATTCTCTATAACATTCACTCAAGTAAGCAGAGGAATCGGTATTGTCTTACATAGTTTACTTAACCCCTTCCCGCTCCTTGACGTACTATTACGTCATGGCAGCTGTATCGTTCGCGCTCCATGCCGTAATAGTACGTCTCGGGAGTAACGGCCGTTTTGGCCGTCCTCCCGACACATACAGGAGCTGTGACGCTGCTGTCTTGTTCAGCAGCTGTCACAGCTCCTACAGCGGGGACCGATCGCTGTGTCCCCGCTGATTAACCCCTTAAAAGCCGCGTTCTATAGAGATCGCGGCTTTTTAGGGGTTAAGCTGCCATCGCCGGCCTGCTACGCGATAGCGGCCGGCGATGGTGACTATGGCAACCGGACACCAAACAATGGCGTCCGGCTATGCCATAGACGGAAGCCTAGTGGGTCCTGACAACGTCAGGACCCACTATGCTTGCTGTCAGTGAGTAGCTGACAGTTCTAATACACTGCACTACGCATGTAGTGCAGTGTATTAGAATAGCGATCAGGGCCTCCTGCCCTCATGTCCCCTAGTGGGACAAAGTAATAAAGTAAAAAAAAAGTTAAAAAAAGATGTGTAAAAATAAGAAAATAAAAGTTTTAAAAGTAATAAAAGTAAAAGTCCCACTTTTTCCCTTATCAGGCCTTTATTATTAATAAAAATATATAAACAAACAAATAAACTATACATAATTGGTATCGCCGCGTCCGTAACGGCCTGAACTACAAAATTATTTTGTTATTTATCCCGCACGGTGAACGCCGTAAAAAAAAATATTAATAAACCGTACCACAATCACAATTGTTTGGTCACTTCACCTCCCAAAAAATGGAATAAAAAGAGATCAAAAAGTCGCATGTACCTAAAAATGGTACTGATGGAAAATACAGTTCGTTACGCAAAAAATAAGTCCTCGCACGGCTTTATTGATTGAAAAATAAAAACGTTCTGGCTCTTAGAATAAGGTAACACAAAAAGTGAATGATTGTTTACAAAACGTATTTTATTGTGCAAACGCCATAAGACATAAAAAAAAACTATAAACATCTGGTATCGCCGTGATCGTATCGCCCCGCAGAATAAAGTTAATATATCATTTATAGCGCACGGTGAACGCTGTAAAAAAAAAAGTATACAAAAACAATAGTAGAATTGCTGTTTATTAGTCACCACGCCACCTAAAAATGGAATAAAAACTGATCAAAAAGCCGCATGCACCCCATGAAAACTACAATGGATTCCTCAAGGGGTCTAGTTTCCAAATTGGGGTCACTTTGGGGGGTTTCCAATGTTTTGGCACCACAAGACCTCTTCAAACCGGACATGGTGCCTAATAAAAAAGAGGGCTCAAAATCCGCTAGGTGCTCCTTTGCTTCGGAGGCCGGTGCTTCAGTCCATTACCGCCCGAGGGCAACATGTGGGATATTTCTCTAAACTGCAGAATCTGGGCAATAAGTATTGAGTTGCGTTTCTCTGATAAATCCTTTTGTGTTATAAAAAAAATGGTATAAAAAGAGTAAATTTCACCTCTACTTTGCTCTAAATTTCTGTGAAACACCTAAAGGGTTCATAAACTTTCTAAATGCTGTTGTGAATACTTTGAGGGGTCTAGTTTCTAAAATGGGGTGTTTGATAGGGGTTTCTAATATATGGGCCCCTCAAAGCAACTTCAGAAATGAACTGGAACCTAAAAAAATAAATAAATGAGGCAATACTTCGCTTCTTACATTATACTGATAATGAGCCGTGCCCACTCCGAGATGACCCCAGTTTTGACCGTTTGTATAAACGGAGACCCCTATTAGACCGTTTCAGTGCCCGGTTTTCCCAAGCATACACCCCCGAGAAGTGTTTTTCTATTGATGAGTCCCTGGTACATTTTAAAGGGAGGGTTCAATTCCGCCAGTACCTGCCAGGTAAGAGGGCAAGGTATGGCGTGAAGATGTATAAGCTGTGCGAGAGTGCATCAGGGTATACCTACAGGTTTAGGATATATGAAGGAAAGGCCACCCCCAAACCAGACTGCATCCTGGACTACAATAGGTACATGGGAGGGATGGACTTGTCAAATCAAGTCCTGAAGCCCTACAGCGCCATGTGGTGTAGTATAAGAAGCTAGCCGGGCACATCATACAGATGGCTTTCTAGAATGCGTATGTGCTACGTCGATGTGCAGGCCAGAGGGGAACTTTCCTGGAATTTCAAGATCTAATCTTTAGGGACCAGGAAGGGGGGGCGCATCGTACCAGGGCAACACTTTCCAGGAGAAGGTCCCCAAACCGGTGGAAAGGGAAAGAGTCAAAAGAGGTGCAGAGTCTGCTATAAGAGGGGGATAAGGAAGAACACAATATACCAATGTGACACGTGTCCCGAAAAACCAGGGCTCTGTATAAAAGATTGTTTTAAAATGTATCATACATCCCTTGATTTTCAATTTACCCTGATGCACTCCGCACAGCTTACCCCCCTCATCTTTCCCTTCTGAGCCCTGCCGTATGCCCAGGCAGCTGATAACAGCCACATGTAGGGTATTGTCGTACCCAGGAGAACCCACATTACAATTTAAGGGGTGTATATCTCCGGTGGCGCATGCTGGGCACACTATATTGGACACTGAAATGGCATATACATATATAAAATTGCAAATCTCACACTGCACCATCTGCTGCGCATTATCTTTTACACAGTACCTGTGGGGTCAAAATGCTCACTACACCTCTAGATGAATGTCTTAAGGGGTGTAGTTTTTAAAATGGGGTCACTTCTCGGGGGTTTCAACTGTACTGGTACCTCAGGGGCTTCTGCACACATGACTTAGCACCAGAAAAGCTCCAGTAGGCCAAATGGTGGTCCTTTCCTTCTGAGCCCTCCCATGGGCCCAAAGGGCAGTTTATCACCACAAATGGGGTATTGCCGCACTAAGGACAAATTGGGCAACAAAATGGGGTATGTTGTTCCTTGTGAAAATAAGAAATTTTGATCAAAAATGACATCTTATTGGAAAAAATATCATTTTTTTCATTTCACAGCCCAATTCAAATAGGTGCTGTGAAAAAACTGTGCGGTCAAAATGATAACAAAAACCATAAATGAATTCCTTGAGGGGTGTAGTTTCCAAAATGGGGTCACTTCTGGTGGGTTTCCATTGCTTTGATACCTCTGGGGCTCTGCAAATGCAACATGGCACCCGAAAACCAATCCAGCAAAATCTGGACTCCAACAAACACATAGCGCTCCTTTCCGTCTGAGCCCTCCCATGGGCCCAAACGGCAGTTTATCACCACAAATGGGGTATTGCCGCACTAAGGACAAATTGGGCAACAAAATGGGGTATGTTGTTCCCTGTGAAAATAAGAAAATTTGATCAAAAATGACATTTTATTGGAAAAAATATCATTTTTTTCATTTCACAGCCCAATTCAAATAGGTGCTGTGAAAAAACTGTGCGGTCAAAATGATAACAAAAACCATAAATGAATTCCTTGAGGGGTGTAATTTCCAAAATGGGGTCACTTCTGGTGGGTTTCCATTGTTTTGATACCTCAACGCCTCTTCAAACCTGGCATGCTGCCTAAAATATATTCTAATAAAAAAGAGGCCTCAAAATGCACTAGGTGCTTCTTTGCTTCTAGGGCTTGTGTTTTAGTCCACGAGCGCAGTAGGGCCACATGTGGGACATTTCTAAAAACTGCAGAATCTGGACAATACATATTTAGTAGTGTTTCTCTGGTAAAACCTTCTCTGTTACTATAAAAAAATTGAATAAAATTGAAATTCAGCAGAAAAAATGAAATTTGCAAATTTAATTTCCACTTTGCTTTAATTCCTGTGAAATGCCTGAAGGGTTAAAAAACTTTCTATATGCTGTTTTGAATACTTTGAGGGGTCTAGTTTTTAAAATGGGGTGTTTTATGGGGGTTTCTAATACATAGGCCCCTCAAATCCACTTCAGAACTGAACTGGCACCTTCAAAAAAAGGCTTTTGAAATTTTCTTAAGAATATGAGAAATTGCTGTTTATGTTCTAAGCCTTGTAACGTCCAAGAAAAATAAAAGAATGTTCAAAAAACGATGCCAATCTAAAGTAGACATATGGGAAATGTGAACTAGTAACTATTTTGGGTGGTATAACCGTCTGTTTTTCAAGCAGATGCATTTAAATTCTGAAAAATGCTATTTTTTGTAAATTTTCTCTAAATTTTGCAATTTTTCACAAATAAAGACTGAATATATCGACCAAATTTTACCACGAACATGAAGCCCAAAGTGTCACGAGAAAACAATCTCAGAATCGCTTGGATAGGTTTAAGCATTCCGACGTTATTACCACATAAAGTGAAATATGTCAGATTTGAAAAATGGGCTCTGAGCCTTAAGGCCCAAACTAGGCTGCGTCCTTAAGGGGTTAAATATGAGTATTCAAAAGTGGGATTTAAATCCACGCCTTCACGAGAGACTGCTCGGTCATCCTATCCTACACAAATAAGAAAACTTTCAAGATTGGATGCCAAGCCAGTCATCTGAAGAGTCTAACATTTTGGGGCGTGTTTTGGCATAGTGGGTTTTTTCACTAGCGCTGTCGGAATGACATTGCAGTGTGTTTAAGAAAAGTTATATTGTCAGAAGTGGGATTTGAACCCACACCTCCAGGGGAGACTGCGACCTGAACGCAGCGCCTTAGACCGCTCGGCCATCCTGACTTATAGAAAAGCCAAGCCTTTCAGATATGGAAGAAAAAACCGTCATGTTAAGGGTCCAGTTTTTGGGAATTTAAAATAGAAAGATTAGAACTGTTTCTTGTCCATTTCCATCATGTAGTTATTGGTTTATGATTAACAGTGCTGTAACAAAGAGGTCCTGAAGAACCCTTGTTCTTGCTTTAACCTGAAAATACAGAAAAACTACCCTGGGAGGTACCCAGCAGTAGTTTAGTGGAGTTCCATTCTCTATAACATTCACTCAAGTAAGCAGTGGAATCTGTATTGTCTTACATAGTTACTTAAATATGAAATAGAAAATAGAAAGATTAGTACTGTTTCTTGTCCATTTCCATTATGTAGTTATTGGTTTATGATTAACAGTGCTGTAAAAAAGAGGTCCTGAAGAACCCTTGTTCTTGCTTTAACCTGAAAATACAGAAAAACTACCCTGGGAGGTACCCAGCAGTAGTTTAGTGGAGTTCCATTCTCTATAACATTCACTCAAGTAAGCAGAGGAATCTGTATTGTCTTACATAGTTTACTTAAATATGAGTATTCAAAAGTGGGATTAAAATCCACGCCTTCACGAGAGACTGCTCGGCCATCCTATCCTACACAAATAAAAAAACTTTCAAGATTGGATGCCAAGCCAGTCATCTGAAGAGTCTAACATTTTGGGGCGTGTTTTGGCATAGTGGGTTTTTTCACTAGCGCTGTCGGAATGACATTGCAGTGTGTTTAATAAAAGTTGTATTGTCAGAAGTGGGATTTGAACCCACGCCTCCAGGGGAGACTGCGACCTGAACGCAGCGCCTTAGACCGCTCGGCCATCCTGACTTATAGAAAAGCCAAGCCTTTCAGATATGGAAGAAAAAACCGTCATGTTAAGGGTCCAGTTTTTGGGAATTTAAAATAGAAAGATTAGAACTGTTTCTTGTCCATTTCCATCATGTAGTTATTGGTTTATGATTAACAGTGCTGTAACAAAGAGGTCCTGAAGAACCCTTGTTCTTGCTTTAACCTGAAAATACAGAAAAACTACCCTGGGAGGTACCCAGCAGTAGTTTAGTGGAGTTCCATTCTCTATAACATTCACTCAAGTAAGCAGAGGAATCTGTATTGTCTTACATAGTTACTTAAATATGAAATAGAAAATAGAAAGATTAGTACTGTTTCTTGTCCATTTCCATCATGTAGTTATTGGTTTATGATTAACAGTGCTGTAAAAAAGAGGTCCTGAAGAACCCTTGTTCTTGCTTTAACCTGAAAATACAGAAAAACTACCCTGGGAGGTACCCAGCAGTAGTTTAGTGGAGTTCCATTCTCTATAACATTCACTCAAGTAAGCAGAGGAATCGGTATTGTCTTACATAGTTTACTTAAATATGAGTATTCAAAAGTGGGATTTAAATCCACGCCTTCACGAGAGACTGCTCGGTCATCCTATCCTACACAAATAAGAAAACTTTCAAGATTGGATGCCAAGCCAGTCATCTGAAGAGTCTAACATTTTGGGGCGTGTTTTGGCATAGTGGGTTTTTTCACTAGCGCTGTCGGAATGACATTGCAGTGTGTTTAATAAAAGTTGTATTGTCAGAAGTGGGATTTGAACCCACGCCTCCAGGGGAGACTGCGACCTGAACGCAGCGCCTTAGACCGCTCGGCCATCCTGACTTATAGAAAAGCCAAGCCTTTCAGAAATGGAAGAAAAAACCGTCATGTTAAGGGTCCAGTTTTTGGGAATTTAAAATAGAAAGATTAGAACTGTTTCTTGTCCATTTCCATCATGTAGTTATTGGTTTATGATTAACAGTGCTGTAACAAAGAGGTCCTGAAGAACCCTTGTTCTTGCTTTAACCTGAAAATACAGAAAAACTACCCTGGGAGGTACCCAGCAGTAGTTTAGTGGAGTTCCATTCTCTATAACATTCACTCAAGTAAGCAGTGGAATCTGTATTGTCTTACATAGTTACTTAAATATGAAATAGAAAATAGAAAGATTAGTACTGTTTCTTGTCCATTTCCATTATGTAGTTATTGGTTTATGATTAACAGTGCTGTAAAAAAGAGGTCCTGAAGAACCCTTGTTCTTGCTTTAACCTGAAAATACAGAAAAACTACCCTGGGAGGTACCCAGCAGTAGTTTAGTGGAGTTCCATTCTCTATAACATTCACTCAAGTAAGCAGAGGAATCTGTATTGTCTTACATAGTTTACTTAAATATGAGTATTCAAAAGTGGGATTAAAATCCACGCCTTCACGAGAGACTGCTCGGCCATCCTATCCTACACAAATAAGAAAACTTTCAAGATTGGATGCCAAGCCAGTCATCTGAAGAGTCTAACATTTTGGGGCGTGTTTTGGCATAGTGGGTTTTTTCACTAGCGCTGTCGGAATGACATTGCAGTGTGTTTAATAAAAGTTGTATTGTCAGAAGTGGGATTTGAACCCACGCCTCCAGGGGAGACTGCGACCTGAACGCAGCGCCTTAGACCGCTCGGCCATCCTGACTTATAGAAAAGCCAAGCCTTTCAGATATGGAAGAAAAAACCGTCATGTTAAGGGTCCAGTTTTTGGGAATTTAAAATAGAAAGATTAGAACTGTTTCTTGTCCATTTCCATCATGTAGTTATTGGTTTATGATTAACAGTGCTGTAACAAAGAGGTCCTGAAGAACCCTTGTTCTTGCTTTAACCTGAAAATACAGAAAAACTACCCTGGGAGGTACCCAGCAGTAGTTTAGTGGAGTTCCATTCTCTATAACATTCACTCAAGTAAGCAGAGGAATCTGTATTGTCTTACATAGTTACTTAAATATGAAATAGAAAATAGAAAGATTAGTACTGTTTCTTGTCCATTTCCATCATGTAGTTATTGGTTTATGATTAACAGTGCTGTAAAAAAGAGGTCCTGAAGAACCCTTGTTCTTGCTTTAACCTGAAAATACAGAAAAACTACCCTGGGAGGTACCCAGCAGTAGTTTAGTGGAGTTCCATTCTCTATAACATTCACTCAAGTAAGCAGAGGAATCGGTATTGTCTTACATAGTTTACTTAAATATGAGTATTCAAAAGTGGGATTTAAATCCACGCCTTCACGAGAGACTGCTCGGTCATCCTATCCTACACAAATAAGAAAACTTTCAAGATTGGATGCCAAGCCAGTCATCTGAAGAGTCTAACATTTTGGGGCGTGTTTTGGCATAGTGGGTTTTTTCACTAGCGCTGTCGGAATGACATTGCAGTGTGTTTAATAAAAGTTGTATTGTCAGAAGTGGGATTTGAACCCACGCCTCCAGGGGAGACTGCGACCTGAACGCAGTGCCTTAGACCGCTCGGCCATCCTGACTTATAGAAAAGCCAAGCCTTTCAGAAATGGAAGAAAAAACCGTCATGTTAAGGGTCCAGTTTTTGGGAATTTAAAATAGAAAGATTAGAACTGTTTCTTGTCCATTTCCATCATGTAGTTATTGGTTTATGATTAACAGTGCTGTAACAAAGAGGTCCTGAAGAACCCTTGTTCTTGCTTTAACCTGAAAATACAGAAAAACTACCCTGGGAGGTACCCAGCAGTAGTTTAGTGGAGTTCCATTCTCTATAACATTCACTCAAGTAAGCAGTGGAATCTGTATTGTCTTACATAGTTACTTAAATATGAAATAGAAAATAGAAAGATTAGTACTGTTTCTTGTCCATTTCCATTATGTAGTTATTGGTTTATGATTAACAGTGCTGTAAAAAAGAGGTCCTGAAGAACCCTTGTTCTTGCTTTAACCTGAAAATACAGAAAAACTACCCTGGGAGGTACCCAGCAGTAGTTTAGTGGAGTTCCATTCTCTATAACATTCACTCAAGTAAGCAGAGGAATCTGTATTGTCTTACATAGTTTACTTAAATATGAGTATTCAAAAGTGGGATTAAAATCCACGCCTTCACGAGAGACTGCTCGGCCATCCTATACTACACAAATAAGAAAACTTTCAAGATTGGATGCCAAGCCAGTCATCTGAAGAGTCTAACATTTTGGGGCGTGTTTTGGCATAGTGGGTTTTTTCACTAGCGCTGTCGGAATGACATTGCAGTGTGTTTAATAAAAGTTGTATTGTCAGAAGTCTGAGCCCTCCCATGGGCCCAAACGGCAGTTTATCACCACAAATGGGGTATTGCCGCACTAAGGACAAATTGGGCAACAAAATGGGGTATGTTGTTCCCTGTGAAAATAAGAAAATTTGATCAAAAATGACATTTTATTGGAAAAAATATCATTTTTTTTCATTTCACAGCCCAATTCAAATAGGTGCTGTGAAAAAACTGTGCGGTCAAAATGATAACAAAAACCATAAATGAATTCCTTGAGGGGTGTAATTTCCAAAATGGGGTCACTTCTGGTGGGTTTCCATTGTTTTGATACCTCAACGCCTCTTCAAACCTGGCATGCTGCCTAAAATATATTCTAATAAAAAAGAGGCCTCAAAATGCACTAGGTGCTTCTTTGCTTCTAGGGCTTGTGTTTTAGTCCACGAGCGCAGTAGGGCCACATGTGGGACATTTCTAAAAACTGCAGAATCTGGACAATACATATTTAGTAGTGTTTCTCTGGTAAAACCTTCTCTGTTACTATAAAAAAATTGAATAAAATTGAAATTCAGCAGAAAAAATGAAATTTGCAAATTTAATTTCCACTTTGCTTTAATTCCTGTGAAATGCCTGAAGGGTTAAAAAACTTTCTATATGCTGTTTTGAATACTTTGAGGGGTCTAGTTTTTAAAATGGGGTGTTTTATGGGGGTTTCTAATACATAGGCCCCTCAAATCCACTTCAGAACTGAACTGGCACCTTCAAAAAAAGGCTTTTGAAATTTTCTTAAGAATATGAGAAATTGCTGTTTATGTTCTAAGCCTTGTAACGTCCAAGAAAAATAAAAGAATGTTCAAAAAACGATGCCAATCTAAAGTAGACATATGGGAAATGTGAACTAGTAACTATTTTGGGTGGTATAACCGTCTGTTTTTCAAGCAGATGCATTTAAATTCTGAAAAATGCTATTTTTTGTAAATTTTCTCTAAATTTTGCAATTTTTCACAAATAAAGACTGAATATATCGACCAAATTTTACCACGAACATGAAGCCCAAAGTGTCACGAGAAAACAATCTCAGAATCGCTTGGATAGGTTTAAGCATTCCGACGTTATTACCACATAAAGTGAAATATGTCAGATTTGAAAAATGGGCTCTGAGCCTTAAGGCCCAAACTAGGCTGCGTCCTTAAGGGGTTAAATATGAGTATTCAAAAGTGGGATTTAAATCCACGCCTTCACGAGAGACTGCTCGGTCATCCTATCCTACACAAATAAGAAAACTTTCAAGATTGGATGCCAAGCCAGTCATCTGAAGAGTCTAACATTTTGGGGCGTGTTTTGGCATAGTGGGTTTTTTCACTAGCGCTGTCGGAATGACATTGCAGTGTGTTTAAGAAAAGTTATATTGTCAGAAGTGGGATTTGAACCCACACCTCCAGGGGAGACTGCGACCTGAACGCAGCGCCTTAGACCGCTCGGCCATCCTGACTTATAGAAAAGCCAAGCCTTTCAGATATGGAAGAAAAAACCGTCATGTTAAGGGTCCAGTTTTTGGGAATTTAAAATAGAAAGATTAGAACTGTTTCTTGTCCATTTCCATCATGTAGTTATTGGTTTATGATTAACAGTGCTGTAACAAAGAGGTCCTGAAGAACCCTTGTTCTTGCTTTAACCTGAAAATACAGAAAAACTACCCTGGGAGGTACCCAGCAGTAGTTTAGTGGAGTTCCATTCTCTATAACATTCACTCAAGTAAGCAGTGGAATCTGTATTGTCTTACATAGTTACTTAAATATGAAATAGAAAATAGAAAGATTAGTACTGTTTCTTGTCCATTTCCATTATGTAGTTATTGGTTTATGATTAACAGTGCTGTAAAAAAGAGGTCCTGAAGAACCCTTGTTCTTGCTTTAACCTGAAAATACAGAAAAACTACCCTGGGAGGTACCCAGCAGTAGTTTAGTGGAGTTCCATTCTCTATAACATTCACTCAAGTAAGCAGAGGAATCTGTATTGTCTTACATAGTTTACTTAAATATGAGTATTCAAAAGTGGGATTAAAATCCACGCCTTCACGAGAGACTGCTCGGCCATCCTATCCTACACAAATAAAAAAACTTTCAAGATTGGATGCCAAGCCAGTCATCTGAAGAGTCTAACATTTTGGGGCGTGTTTTGGCATAGTGGGTTTTTTCACTAGCGCTGTCGGAATGACATTGCAGTGTGTTTAATAAAAGTTGTATTGTCAGAAGTGGGATTTGAACCCACGCCTCCAGGGGAGACTGCGACCTGAACGCAGCGCCTTAGACCGCTCGGCCATCCTTACTTATAGAAAAGCCAAGCCTTTCAGATATGGAAGAAAAAACCGTCATGTTAAGGGTCCAGTTTTTGGGAATTTAAAATAGAAAGATTAGAACTGTTTCTTGTCCATTTCCATCATGTAGTTATTGGTTTATGATTAACAGTGCTGTAACAAAGAGGTCCTGAAGAACCCTTGTTCTTGCTTTAACCTGAAAATACAGAAAAACTACCCTGGGAGGTACCCAGCAGTAGTTTAGTGGAGTTCCATTCTCTATAACATTCACTCAAGTAAGCAGAGGAATCTGTATTGTCTTACATAGTTACTTAAATATGAAATAGAAAATAGAAAGATTAGTACTGTTTCTTGTCCATTTCCATCATGTAGTTATTGGTTTATGATTAACAGTGCTGTAAAAAAGAGGTCCTGAAGAACCCTTGTTCTTGCTTTAACCTGAAAATACAGAAAAACTACCCTGGGAGGTACCCAGCAGTAGTTTAGTGGAGTTCCATTCTCTATAACATTCACTCAAGTAAGCAGAGGAATCGGTATTGTCTTACATAGTTTACTTAAATATGAGTATTCAAAAGTGGGATTTAAATCCACGCCTTCACGAGAGACTGCTCGGTCATCCTATCCTACACAAATAAGAAAACTTTCAAGATTGGATGCCAAGCCAGTCATCTGAAGAGTCTAACATTTTGGGGCGTGTTTTGGCATAGTGGGTTTTTTCACTAGCGCTGTCGGAATGACATTGCAGTGTGTTTAATAAAAGTTGTATTGTCAGAAGTGGGATTTGAACCCACGCCTCCAGGGGAGACTGCGACCTGAACGCAGCGCCTTAGACCGCTCGGCCATCCTGACTTATAGAAAAGCCAAGCCTTTCAGAAATGGAAGAAAAAACCGTCATGTTAAGGGTCCAGTTTTTGGGAATTTAAAATAGAAAGATTAGAACTGTTTCTTGTCCATTTCCATCATGTAGTTATTGGTTTATGATTAACAGTGCTGTAACAAAGAGGTCCTGAAGAACCCTTGTTCTTGCTTTAACCTGAAAATACAGAAAAACTACCCTGGGAGGTACCCAGCAGTAGTTTAGTGGAGTTCCATTCTCTATAACATTCACTCAAGTAAGCAGTGGAATCTGTATTGTCTTACATAGTTACTTAAATATGAAATAGAAAATAGAAAGATTAGTACTGTTTCTTGTCCATTTCCATTATGTAGTTATTGGTTTATGATTAACAGTGCTGTAAAAAAGAGGTCCTGAAGAACCCTTGTTCTTGCTTTAACCTGAAAATACAGAAAAACTACCCTGGGAGGTACCCAGCAGTAGTTTAGTGGAGTTCCATTCTCTATAACATTCACTCAAGTAAGCAGAGGAATCTGTATTGTCTTACATAGTTTACTTAAATATGAGTATTCAAAAGTGGGATTAAAATCCACGCCTTCACGAGAGACTGCTCGGCCATCCTATCCTACACAAATAAGAAAACTTTCAAGATTGGATGCCAAGCCAGTCATCTGAAGAGTCTAACATTTTGGGGCGTGTTTTGGCATAGTGGGTTTTTTCACTAGCGCTGTCGGAATGACATTGCAGTGTGTTTAATAAAAGTTGTATTGTCAGAAGTGGGATTTGAACCCACGCCTCCAGGGGAGACTGCGACCTGAACGCAGCGCCTTAGACCGCTCGGCCATCCTGACTTATAGAAAAGCCAAGCCTTTCAGAAATGGAAGAAAAAACCGTCATGTTAAGGGTCCAGTTTTTGGGAATTTAAAATAGAAAGATTAGAACTGTTTCTTGTCCATTTCCATCATGTAGTTATTGGTTTATGATTAA
The DNA here is from genome assembly GCF_050947455.1 of Rhinoderma darwinii. Lineage (NCBI taxonomy): Eukaryota > Metazoa > Chordata > Amphibia > Anura > Rhinodermatidae > Rhinoderma > Rhinoderma darwinii. The sequence goes on from NC_134689.1 coordinate 78,237,146, forward strand.
CAGTGCTGTAACAAAGAGGTCCTGAAGAACCCTTGTTCTTGCTTTAACCTGAAAATACAGAAAAACTACCCTGGGAGGTACCCAGCAGTAGTTTAGTGGAGTTCCAGTCTCTATAACATTCACTCAAGTAAGCAGAGGAATCGGTATTGTCTTACATAGTTTACTTAAATATGAGTATTCAAAAGTGGGATTTAAATCCACGCCTTCACGAGAGACTGCTCGGTCATCCTATCCTACACAAATGCGAAAACTTTCAAGATTAGTTTAGTGGAGTTCCATTCTCTAAAACATTCACTCAAGTAAGCAGAGGAATCTGTATTGTTTTACATAGTTTACTTATATTTAGGATCATGCCAGAGATATGGGGATCATGAGAACTCAGAGTAGTACATAGTTTACTTAAATATGAGTATTCAAAAGTGGGATTTAAAACCACGCCTTCACGAGAGACTGCTCGGTCATCCTATCCTACACAAATGCGAAAACTTTCAAGATTAGTTTAGTGGAGTTCCATTCTCTAAAACATTCACTCAAGTAAGCAGAGGAATCTGTATTGTTTTACATAGTTTACTTATATTTAGGATCATGCCAGAGATATGGGGATCATGAGAACTCAGAGTAGGTAGAGAATATGGTCAAGGTTAAAAAAGTTGGCAGAATGGGGTAGTGTGAAAGTTGCAGTACTGAAAAGGTATCTACTGCACCTGAGTGTTTGGAGTGGAGCACTTCTCTTTATCAGAATTTAGATCAAGCCGCGTAACTGGTTGGGGCTGCAGTTGTTCCTCATGTAGGGGTTTCTCTGACAGTTTTACAAGGGGTACAAGTTATTTGGCTCCAAACTCATTTGATACAAAGCCACATGTATATAAGTGGCTTGGGCAGGTCTCTTGCGGCTATAGATTGCACAGTAGTGGAGCTAGGCCCAGGATGTGGCCGTGTGTCACAAATAGTGCTACTACTTCACACGGTTGCAACGGCTAAATGCTATCAGTAATAGGACTCCTCCGTTTTCCATGCTCAGCTGCATAGAAGTTGGTCCTCTACACCAAGACTTCAGCCATGCATTTAACTCCCTGAGCTCCCGCTGTCTTTCCTGTGATGTGCATGGCACAGGCACTATTCCTGAGAATACAACCTTGGAGGTCCTTCCCTACAGATTGTAGCCTAGTTCTTTAAAATTATTCCTAAGGCTCCTCCACCTACCATTTATTCTGTCATTGATTCCCACATGGACCACGACAGCTGGATCATCGCCAGCCCCTCCAAGTAATTTATCCACCCATTCCACTACATGCCGATCCCTGGCACCAGGGAGACAGCAAACCATTCGGTTGAGGCAGTCTTGACGACAATTTATTCTATCCGTTTTCCTGATTGATAGAATCCCCTATAACTGCCAATTGTCTTGCCTTACCTGCATTACCATCCAGCCGATTACAAGCTGGGCTGTTCTCCCGGCTATTAGGGAGATCAGTATCCACTAGAGCTGCCATTTCTCAAAACCGACACCCCCGCATTATCACCCAACTTGGCAATTTTGCTTGGAATTTCAGAAACAGGATTGGCCTTCCTTTTCTTGGACCCCTTTCTGCTGCCCCTAACTACATTAACCCAGCTACTTGCCTGATCCTGCTAACCTATGTCTTCACCCTCTAGGTCTACCCCATTAACTGCTTGCTCAGTGAGCAGCATGCTTCGCTCAAGATTGTCTATCGCCCTCAGTGTTGCATTTTGCTCCTCCAGATCTCTTACCCCAGCAGACCTTCTCAGAAGAGAGCAGGTCTGCATTGCCACCGGATGGAGTGGGACCGGGATTAAGGTGAGTATGTAGTTTTTTTTATCCTAATAAAAATGTGAGTGGTTATTATCTACAGGGAAGCTCTATCTACAGGGGTCGACTCTATCTACAGGGGTAGGGCTATATAAAGGGGTGGGCTATATGTGGAGCACTATAGGGGGAGTTATATGTTAGGCACTATATACAGGGGTGGGCTATATGTGGAGCACTATAGGGGGAGCTATATGTGAGGCACTATATACAGGGGTGGGCTATATGTAGAGCACTATAGGGGGAGCTATATGTGAGGCCCTATATACAGGGGTGGGCTATATACAGGGGTGGACTATATGTGGAGCACTATAGGAGTAGCTATATGTGAGGCACTATATACAGAGATGGGCTATATGAGGAGCTCTATTTATAGGGAGAGATATATGGCAGGGAGTTATCTATAGGGGTGGGCTATATGTTGGACACTATATACAGGCATGGGCTATATCTAAAGAGGGGGCTATATACAGGGATGGGCTATATATGGAGCACTATAGGGGAAGCTATATGTTAGGCACTATATACAGGGGAGGGCTATATGTTGGACACTATATACAAGGGTGGGCTATATGTGGATCACTATTTTCAGGGAGGCTATATGTGGGGCACTATCTACAATGGGGGATGTATATATGTACTGAGCTCGGTTCTGGTGCTGTATATATATGTAATGAGCTTGGTTCTGGTGATGTATACTACCGTTCAAAAGTTTAGGGTCACTTAGAAATTTCCTTATTTTTGAAAGAAAAGCACAGTTTTTTTCAATGAAGATAACATTAAATTGATCAGAAATACACTCTATACATTGTTAATGTGCTAAATGACTATTCTAGCTGCAAACGTCTGGTTTTTAATGCAATATCTACATAGGTGTATAGAGGCCCATTTCCAGCAACCATCACTCCAGTGTTCTAATGGTACATTGTGTTTGCTAACTGTGTTAGAAGGCTAATGGATGATTTGAAAACACTTGAAAACCCTTGTGCAATTATGTTAGCACCACTGTAAACAGTTTTGCTGTTTAGAGGAGCTATAAAACTGACCTTCCTTTGAGCTAGTTGAGAATCTGGAGCATTACATTTGTGGGTTCGATTAAACTCTCAAAATGGCTAGAAAAAGAGAGCTTTCATGTGAAACTCGACAGTCTATTCTTGTTCTTAGAAATTAAGGCTATTCCATGCGAGAAATTGACAAGAAACTGAAGATTTCCTACAACGGTGTGTACTACTCCCTTCAGAGGACAGCATACACAGGCTCTAACCAGAGTAGAAAGAGAAGTGGGAGGCCCCGCTGCACAACTGAGCAACAAGACAAGTACATTAGAGTCTCTAGTTTGAGAAATAGACGCCTCACAGGTCCTCAACTGGCAGCTTCATTAAATTGTACCCGCAAAACACCAGTGTCAACGTCTACAGTGAAGAGGCGACTCCGGGATGCTGGCCTTCAGGGCAGAGTGGCAAAGAAAAAGCCATATCTGAGACTGGCTAATAAAAGGAAAAGATTAATATGGGCAAAAGCACACAGACATTGGACAGAGGAAGATTGGAAAAAAGTGTTATGGACAGACGAATCGAAGTTTGAGGTGTTTGGATCACACAGAAGAACATTTGTGAGACGCAGAACAACTGAAAAGATGCTGGAAGAGTTCCTGACGCCATCTGTCAAGCATGGTGGAGGTAATGTCATGGTCTGGGGTTGCTTTGGTGCTGGTAAAGTGGGAGATTTGTACAAGGTAAAAGGGATTTTGAATAAGGAAGGCTATCACTCCATTTTGCAACGCCATGCCATACCATGTGGACAGCGCTTGATTGGAGCCAATTTCATCCTACAACAGGACAATGACCCAAAGCACACCTCCAAATTATGCAAGAAATATTTAGGGAAGAAGCAGGCAGCTGGTAGTCTATCTGTAATGGAGTGGCCAGCGCAGTCACCAGATCTCAACCCCATAGAGCTGTTGTGGGAGCAGCTTCACCGTATGGTACGCAAGAAGTGCCCATCAAGCCAATCCAACTTGTGGGAGGGCCTTCTGGAAGCATGGGGTGAAATTTCTCCCGATTACCTCAGCAAATTAACAGCTAGAATGCCAAAGGTCTGCAATGCTGTAATTGCTGCAAATGGAGCATTCTTTGACGAAAGCAAAGTTTGAAGGAGAAAATTATTATTTCAAATAAAAATCATTATTTCTAACCTTGTCAATGTCTTGACTATATTTTCTAGTCATTTTGCAACTCATTTGATAAATATAAGTGTGAGTTTTCATGGAAAACACAAAATTGTCTGGGTGACCCCAAACTTTTGAACGGTAGTGTATATATGTAATGAGCTTGGTTCTGGTGCTTGGTTCTGGTGTGTTGTATATAGAAGTTTATTGCTTGTAAAATGTACAAATGGCTTGATGCTCGAGTTACGTAAAAAAATGTGGAACAAAAATTACACCTCATTGATTGGTAGAGAAAATAAACAAAAACGGCAAGGGGGAAGAAGATGTCGGGAAAGAGTTTGGGGGGGCAACAAATTGAATCTTTGCCCCTGGACAACCTAGCTACGCCTCTGCTCTATGCAATTGTCTGTTAATAGAGTGTAACCCCACCTCCTGGCCACTGAACAGGGACTTGTTGGCCCCCTGCATTTGTTGTGGGACCTTTATAAATGAAGAGGATTCGTCTGAAGTTCAAATATTTTAGATTTGAATCAAGCATAATGTCTCTTTTAATTTCTCTTTTTCATGAACATTAATAATATCAAAAGAGTAAGGGTATGTTCACACGTAGTCAACCAAAACGTCTGAAAATCCAGAGCTGTTTTCAAGGGAAAACAGACCCTGCTTTTCAGACGTTTTTTTACCAACTCGCATTTTTCGCGGCGTTTTTCGTGCCGTTTTCGCGGCGTTTTTTACGTCCGTTTTTGGAGCTGTTTTCATTGGAGTCTATGAGAAAACAGCTCCAAAAACGTCTGAAAGAAGTGCCCTGCACTTCTTTTGACGAGACTGTATTTTTACGAGTCGTCGTTTGACAGCTGTCAAACGACGACTCGTAAATAACAGGTCGTCTGCACAGTACGTCGGCAAACCCATTCAAATGAATGGGCAGATGTTTGCCGACGTATTGGAGCCGTATTTTCAGACGTAAAACGAGGCATAATACGCCTCGTATACGTCTGAAATTTGGCCGTGTGAACATACCCTAAGAAAGCCTACTGAAGCCCTGTGCTGACCATTAGTTGTCAAATAGTTATTTTCCCACTTCTAGGTTATCATTATACAGTAGTACGGTATATTTGCTTTTCCCTCTGGACATGATTCAAAGCGTTCATGTGAAGTGATTTGGCATTAAAATCTCCTTTAGATTATGGTACTTTTATAGTTGAAAGACAATCCTGATTTCTTGAATTGGAGTGAAAAATAATGTTATTATGTCTTTGAAAGTCCAACGTAATTAGACTAAGTAAGGCGGCACTTCAGAGAGTGTGCACGCGTGATCCCATGAAAACAGCACTGTGTCCTGGCTGCTGCCAACAGCCTTGGGCACTGGGCAGAGTATCAGGGACCAATCTATTGGTCCCTGGTCATGTGATCGCTGTGAGAACAAATCACAGCGATCACATGCATTTCTATAGAAATATAGTGTGAACTCAATCGCGTCCACACAACCCTGTGCCCACACTGTTGCCAACAGCCCTGGGCAATGAGCAGAGTATCAGGGACCAATCTAGTGGTCCCTAATTATGTGATTGCTGTAAGAACCTATCACAGCGATCACATTTGTTTTTATTTCGAAAAGTTCTGGCAGCGAATCTCTTGCCCCTTTTCTTCTCCTCAGACATTGTTTCAGTGTAAGGAGAAGAAGAGAAGTAGAGGTTCGCCAGAATAGTACTGTCACAAAAAAATACAGTGTTACACCTAAAAAAATATATATACTAATTAAAAAAAGTAAATTTATTTCAGTAATTTAATTCAAAGAGTGAAATCTATATTATATAAATTCAATACACATAAAGTGATCTATTTCCAGCATTTCTTAATTGTAATGTTGATGATTATGGCTCAAGGTATGTTCACACGTACACATCCGTTACGGCTGAAATCACGGAGCTGTTTTCAGGAGAAAACAGCTCCGCAATTTCAGACGTAATGGCAAGTGCAGGCGCTTTTCACTGCATCCATTACGGACGTAATTGGAGCTGTTTTTCCATGGAGTCAATGGAAAACGGCTCCAATTAAGTCTCAAGAAGTGACAGGCACTTCTTTGACGCGGGCGTCTTTTTTAAAAAAAAATGACTGTCGGCACAGAACATCGTAAAGCCCATTCAAATGAATGGGCAGATGTTTGCTGCCACTTTGGAGCCGTATTTTCGGACGTAATTCGGGGCTAAAACGAACGAATTATGTCCGTAAATAGGGTGTGTGAACATACCCTAACCGTTAATGAAAACCCAAAATGTAGTCTCTCAGCAAATTTGAATATTAACCCCTTTAGGACGCAGCCTGTTTTGGCCTTGTGGCACAGCCGATTTTTTCAAATCTGACGTGTCAATTTATGTGGTAATAACTCCGGAATGCTTTTACCTATCAAAGCGATTCTGAGATTGTTTTCTCGTGACATATTGTACTTTATGATAGTGAAAAAATTTGGTCGATAAATTCAATATTTATTTGTGAAAAACACCAACATTTAGAGAAAATGTGCAAAAATGTGCATTTTTCTAAATTTAAATGTATCTGCTTGTAAAACAAATAGTAATACCACACAAAATAGTCACTAGTTACCATTTCCCATATGTGTACTTTATATTTGCATCTTTTTTTGAACATCCTTTTATTTTTCTAGAACGTTACAATGCTTAGAACTTTAGCAGCAATTGCTCACATTTTCAAGAAAAATTCAAAAGGCTAATTTTACAGGGACCAGTTTAGTTCTGAAGTGGTTTTGAGGGCCTTATATATTAGAATCCCCCAATAAATCACCCCATTTTAAAAACTGCACCCCTCAAAGTATTCGAAACAGCATTCAGAAAGTTTCTTAACCCTTTAGGCGTTTCACAGGAAATAAAGCAATGTAGAGGGGAAATGTACAAATTTTTTTTTTTTTTGCCGAAATTCATTTGTAATGTTTTACAAGAGAAATACAACTTAATATTTATTGCCCAGGTCCTGCAGTTTTTAGGAATATCCCACATGTGCCCTAATGGACCGAAATACAGGCCACAGAGGCAAAAGAGCACCTACAGGATTTTGGGGCCTGCTTATTTTCGATTATATTTTAGGCACCATGTCAGGTTTGAAAAGGTCTTGTGGTGCCAAAACAGTGGAAACTCCCCAAAAGTGACCCCATTTTAGAAACTAGACTCCTCAAGGAATTTATCAAGGGGTATAGTTAGCACTTTGACCACACAGGTATTTTTCTATATTTATCGGAGTTAGTCTGTGAAAATGAAAATCTACTTTTATTCTGAAAAAAACATAGAAATTTGTAATATTTACAAGGAATAAAGAATAAAATGCACCCCAACATTAGTAAAGCATCTTCTCCCGATTACGGGAATACCCTATATGTGGTAATAAACTGCTGTTTGGACCCACGGCAGCGCTCAGAAGGGAGGGAGCGCCATTTGGATTTTGGAGCGCAGATTTTGCTGGATTGGTTTTTAGTGCCATGTCGCGATTGCAACTGGAGGGAACAAAACAGTGGAAACCCCCCAAAAGTGACCCCATTTGGGAAACTACACCCCTCAAGGAATTTTTCTAGGGGTATAGTAAGCATTTATACCACACAGTTTTGTTTTTTTGCAGAATTTAGTAGAATTAGGCCGTGAAAATGAATATAAACATTTTTGGCCACTAAAATGTTGAATATTTTAATTTTCACAAGGGATAAATGAGAAAAAGTCATGACAATACCACATGTGGTAATAATTAATTTTTTAATAGAAATTAATTAACCTTTGCAGGACTGATCCTTTTTTGTTTTTCCATTTTAGATTTTCACTCCCCGCCTTCCAAACGCCATAACTTTTTTATTTTTCCATGAATTGAGCGGTGTGAGGGCTTATTTTTGGCAGGACGAGCTGTAGTTTTTATTTGTACATGCAATTTTTTGATCACTTTTTATTACATTTTATTTATAGCTTTGGTGACCAAAAACTTTGATTTTGGCGGTTTAAATTTTTTATTTCTTACGGCGTTCATAATGCGCTATAAATGACAATTTAACTTTATTCTGCGGGTCGGTACAATTACGGTGATACCATATGTATATAGTTTTTTTATGTTTTGCAGCGTTTGCACAATAAAATCACTTCTTTATAAAATAATTTATTTTCTGTGTCACCATATTCTGAGAGCCGTAACTTTTTTATTTTTCAGTTAAAAAAGCTGTGTAAGGGCTTGTTTTTTGCAGGACGCGTTGTCGTTTTTATTGGTACTATTTTCGGGTACAAGCGACATTTTGATCACTTTTTATTCTATATTTTGGGAGGGGTGGTGACCAAAAAATAGTGATTCTGGCATAGTTTTTTGAATGTTTTTTTTGCAGCGTTCACCGCGCGTTAAAAATAACATTATAGTTTTATAGATTGGGTCGTTACAAATGCGGTGATACCAAATATGTGTACTGTTTTTTAAAGTTTTCATTTTTTCGCTATAATAAAAGACTTATTATAGGAAAAAAAAATCTTTGATTTTTACACTTTTGTAAAACATTTTTATTATTTTTTTTTACTTTTTTCTTTACTTTTTACAGTTTCTTTTTTTACCTGCAGCTCTGATCGCTGCTAGAATACATTACGCTACCTAGGTAGTGTAACGTATTCCAACTGTCAGTGTGACGTCACAGTCACTCTGACAGTTAGTCTAAGAGGACCAGCCAGAGGCTTGTCCTCATAGGCTTCCATACATGGCAGACCTGGAGGACGTTGTCTGGCCCCCGGGTGCCATCACAAGCATCAGCAGCCCCCACAATTGCATGGGGGCTGATGATGTGCTACAAACCCCCTACATGCGCAGATCGCAATCTAGCGCCGCATGTAACGGGTTAGTTGCCGAAATAAGCGCCAATGAGCCACCGATCGGCAACAGTGGAGTGTCAGCTGTCAGGGACAGCTGACCTCCCAGTTCCCGATGCACACTGTCACCGACACTGTCACAGACACTGTCATCGACAGTGTGCATCGCGAACGGCAGTGACGTCCTGTCACTCTGACAAGAAGTCTATCAGGAGGCAAATCCTGATAGGCTTCCGTACATGGCAGACACGAAGGCCATTACTTGGCCTCCGGTCGCCATCTGCAAACCTCACGATTTCATTGTGAGGTCTGCCGATGTGCTCGAAACCCCTGAATGCGGTGATTGCAATCGTTCACCGCAATTAAGGGGTTAATTGCCAAAATCAGCGGAAATAAGTCGCTGATCGGCATACAGTGGAGTGTATGGGGCTTAGGTCAGACGAGTTTGCTGGCCAATCAAGCACAGTGATACTGTGGTTATTAAACCAGGTATTGGTACTTTTGGCAGTGTGGGCAGGTGCCAAGTCCTGCTGGAAAATGAAATCCACATCTGCATAAAGCTTGTCAGCAGAGGGAAGCATGAAGTGCTCTAAAATTTCATGGAAGACGGCTACGTTGACTCTGGACTTGATATAACACAGTGGACCAACACCAGCAGATGACATGGCTCCCTAAACCATCACTGACTGTGGAAACTTCACACTGGACTGCAAGCAACTTGGATTGAGTGCCTCTCCACTCTTCCTCCAGACTCTGGGACCTTGATTTCCAAATTAAATGCAAAATTTACTGTTGTCTAAAAACAGGATTTTGGACCACTGAGCAACAGACCAGTCCTTTTTCTCCTTGGCCCAGGTAAGACGCTTCTGACGTTGTCTCTGGGTCATGAGTGGTTTGACACAAGGAATGCGACTGTTGTAGCCCATGTTCTGGATACGTCTGTGTGTGGTGGCTTGTGAAGCACTGACTCCAGCCACAGTCCACTCCTTGTGAATCTCCACCAGATTCTTGAATGGCCTTTTCTTAACGATCTTTTCAAGGCTGAGGTTATCCCTGTTGCTTCTGCACCTTTTTCTACCACACTTTTTCTTTGCTCTCAACTTTCCATTAATATGCTTGGATACAGCACTCTGTGAACAGTTTCTTTAGCAATGTCCTTAAGTGACCTACTCTCCTTGTGGAGGGTGTCAATGACTGTCTTCTGGACAACTGTTAAGTCAGCAGTCTTCCCCATGATATTGTAGCCTCCTAAATCAGACTGTTGGACCATTTAAAGGCTTATGAAATCTTTGCAGTTGTTTTGTGTTGATTAGCTGATTAGAGTGTGGACACCATGAGTCTACAATCTTGCACTTTTACCCAATGAAAGACAAAATTTTGGGTATTCATTAACTGTTAGCCATAATCATTAACATTGAAAGAAAAAGATGCAGGAAATAGATCACTCTGTGTGTAATGAATCTATATAATAATGAGTTTCACTTTTTGAATTGAAGTACTGAAATAAATTTAACTTTTTGATGATATTCTAATTCATTGAGAAGGACTAGTATATAGAAAAAAATAATTTTAGTTAGTGACATTGTAGCGAGATGGTTATATAGCGCTGAAGAGGCATATGGTATGCTGTGGTCAGAATCTGAAACCGCATTAGAGATGGTGTCAGAGATGGAACCTGTTTTAGGCAGCGACGATGTTAGTGACACTTCAGGTTCATCTTCAGGGGACGTTATCCCTGACAAAGTTGACACTGCAGAGCATAAAAGCGCAGGGCCTAGAAGCGCTGTAGCACAGGACAGCATGGTCCCTCTAGTTCAGGCTCCCGTATGGGCACCTGCTTCATCATTTTGCCCTATAATCCACACATATACTGCCACTCCTGTCATAACAGTGAACAATTCAAATTTTGTCCAAATGGACTTCTTTAGGTTATTGTAAAGGACCTGCCAGACACAGCTTCTGTGTCGACGCCCGTGGTTAGTCAGTCTGCACCTGCTCCTAAGTCTGATAGAGTGACTCCTTTTCTACCACCCAGGCTGGGAGGCTGAGGAGTGGGAGAGCCTATCACAGCCTGGCCAGACGGAGCTAGCTCAAGCCCTCTGTCTATTTATACATTAATTTCCTGCTTCTCCTTTGCCTGTGATTCTGCTTGTTTCCTGGCTCTGCTGCTGCTGCTTGTACTATTTGTCCTCTGCTTCATATTGACCCTGGCTTTACTGACTACTCTCTTGCTCTGCGTTTGGTACCTCGTACACTCCTGGTTTGACTCGGCTCGTTCTCTACTCTTGTACCTCACGGTGTTGCCGTGGGCATCTGCCCCTTTTCCCTTAGCTTCTTTGTACCCTTGTCTGTCTATCTGTCTGTCGTGCACATAGTGAGAGTAGGGACCGTCGCCCAGTTGTACGCCGTCGCCTAGGACGGGCCGTTGCAAGTAGGCAGGGACTGAGTGGCGGGTAGATTAGGGCTCACCTGTCTGTCTCCCTACCCCGTCATTACATAATCACAGGCCCATATACCTTTTCTAACCTGTCCCTGACACAAATATGGACCCCCTTGAGACCTTGGCTCAGCAAATGCAGGGCCTCTCCCTACAGATCCAAGCCCTGACTCAGAGGGGCAACCTGCATGATGCTACCCTGGTAGTGCCCCCCACCTTACCTCTTGAACCCCACCTCAAGTTGCCTGACCGGTTCTCAGGGGACCGGAAGACTTTTTTCTCTTTTCGGGAGAGTTGTAGGCTCTATTTCCGTCTAAGGCCCCACTCCTCAGGTTCTGAGAGCCAGCGAGTGGGTATAATAATGCTCCAAAACTGGCCCCATGAATGGGCCTTCTCCTTGGCTCCCGACGCCCTTGAGCTTTCCTCTGTTGACCTTTTTTTTCTGCTCTCGGGCTCATATATGACGAGACTAACAAGGCTGCCTTTGCCAAGAGTCAGCTGGTGACCTTACGTCAGGGTAAGAGACCCATTGAGGAGTACTGTTCTGACTTTAGGAAGTGGTGTGTAGCTTCTCGGTGGAATGACCCTGCCTTGAGGTGCCAGTTTAGATTGGGTCTGTCGAACGCCCTGAAAGACCTGTTAGTTAGCTATCCCTCTTCTGACTCCCTAAATCAGGTTATGGCTTTAGCGGTACGTCTTGATCGACGTCTCAGGGAACGACGACTGGAACGTTTTTGTGCCTTCCCCTCTGACCCCCCCATGATGGCTCCCGAGGTTCCGTTGCTTCATTCTTCCACGGAAAACTCAGATGAACCTATGCAACTCGGGGCCTCCGTCTCTCCCCAACAATGTAGAGAGTTCCGCAGGAAGAATGGTCTCTGCTTCTACTGTGGGGATGACAAGCATCAAGTGAACAACTGTCCTAGGCGTAAGAATAAGCAGCCGGAAAACTTCCGCGCCTAAGTGACCATCGGGGAGGTCATTTGGGCGCACAGGTATTTCCCGTATATATGAAACCTAATAAGATCTTGCTTCCCTTTCAGGTCTATTTTGAGGGTAGGTCTGCCACCGGCAGTGCCTTCGTGGATTCAGGGTCTTCTGCTAACATTATATCTGTGGAATTTGCTATGTCTCTAGCTATGCCATTGGTTGTCTTGCCTAAACCTGTCCCGGTAGTGGGTATCGACTCCACTCCTCTTGCTAATGGTTATTTTACACAGCATACCCCTGTTTTTTAACTCCTTGTTGGCTCCATGCATTTGGAGCAGTGCTCTGTACTGGTGATGCAGGGATTATCGTCCGATTTGATTTTAGGCCTTCCCTGGTTGCAGATGCATAATCCCACGTTTAACTGGAATACTGGGGATCTTACCAAATGGGGTAATGAATGCATGACGTCATGTTTTTCTGTTAATTTTATCTCTCTCCCTGAGGAGGTGAACACTCTACCTGAGTTTATTCAGGACTTTGCTAATGTTTTTTCTAAAAAGGCCTCCGAATTGTTACCTCCTCATAGAGAATTCGATTGCGCAATCGATTTGGCACCAGGAGCTAAGCTCCCTAAGGGTAGGATATTTAATCTCTCTTGTCCCGAACATGAAGCCATGAGAGAGTATATCCAGGAATGCCTGGCCAAGAGTTACATTCGACCCTCTACTTCTCCGGTAGGTGCTGGCTTCTTCTTCGTAGGGAAGAAGGATGGTGGTCTTAGGCCGTGCTTTGACTACCGAAACTTGAATAAGGTCAATGTAAGGAACCAGTATCCCCTTACTTTGATTCCTGATCTCTTCAATCAGGTTCAGGGGGCCCAATGGTTCTCTAAGTTTGATCTACGGGGGGCTTATAACCTTATCCGCATCAAAGAGGGGATGAGTGGAAGACTGCGTTTAACACACCCGAAGGTCATTTCAAATACCTCGTCATGCCCTTTTGGTTGTGTAATGCTCCAGCAGTCTTCCAGAATTTCATAAATGAGATTTTAAGAGACTACCTGGGGGTATTTCTTGTAGTGTACCTTGATGACATACTTGTGTTTTCCAAGGACTGGTCCTCCCACCTTGAGCATGTCAGGAAGGTGCTCCAGGCCCTTCGGGAAAACAAACTGTTTGCTAAAACCGAAAAATGTGTGTTTGGGGTGCAGGAGATACCATTTTTGGGTCAAATCCTCACTCCTCATGAATTCCGCATGGACCCTGCCAAGGTTCAGGCTGTGGCTGAATGGGTCCAAACTGCCTTCCTGAAGGCGTTACAGTGCTTCCTGGGGTTTGCTAATTATTACAGGAGATTTATTGCTAACTTCTCGGTCATCGCTAAGCCTCTTACGGATCTTACTCGCAAAGGTGGTGACCTCCTCCACTGGCCTCCAGAGGCGGTCCAGGCTTTTGAGGTCCTTAAGAAGTGCTTTATCTCGGCCTCTGTGCTGATTCAGCCTAACCAAGTGGAGCCATTCATCGTGGAGGTTGACGCCTCCGAGGTGGGAGTGGGTGCTGTCTTGTCCCAGGGTACCAGGTCCCTCACCCATCTCCGTCCCTGTGCCTACTTCTCCAGGAAGTTCTCGTCCACTGAGAGTAACTATGATATTGGCAACCGTGAACTCTTAGCCATTAAATGGGCATTTTAAGATGGCGCCACTTCCTGGAGGGGGCTAGGCACCAGGTAACGGTACTTACCGACCACAAGAATCTGGTTTTCTTAGAATCTGCTCGGAGGCTAAACCCGAGACAAGCTCGATGGGCGTTATTTTTTACTAGATTCAACTATTTGGTCACCTATATGGCTGGGTCTAAAAATATTAAGGCTGATGCACTGTCGCGTAGCTTCATGGCAAGTCCTCCTTCGGAGGAAGGTCCTGCATGTGTTTTGCCTCCAGGTATAATAATTTCCTCTGTTGATTCTGACTTAGTCTCTGAAATTGCGGCTGATCAAGGTTCAGCTCCCGGGAACCTTCCTGAAAACAAGCTGTTTGTTCCCCAGCAATTCCGGCTAAGGGTACTCAGGGAGAATCATGACTCTGCACTATCTGGCCATCCAGGCATCCTGGGTACCAAGCACCTCATTGCCAGAACCTATTGGTGGCCTGGGTTGCCTAAAGACGTTAAGGTCTACGTCGCCGCTTGTGAAGTTTGTGCTAGGTCCAAGACTCCCAGGTCCCGACCAGCGGGCTTACTATGTTCTTTGCCCATTCCCCAGAGACCTTGGACCCATATCTCCATCGATTTTATCACCGATCTGCCTCCATCTCAAGGCAAGTCGGTGGTGTGGGTTGTAGTAGACCGCTTCAGTAAGATGTGCCACTTTGTGCCCCTCAAGAAACTACCCAATGCTAAAACGTTAGCTACCTTGTTTGTCAAACACATCCTGCGTCTCCATGGGGTTCCTGTCAATATTGTTTCTGGCAGAGGGGTAGAATTTGTTTCATTGTTTTGGAGAGCCTTCTGTAAGAAGTTGGAGATTGATCTGTCCTTCTCCTCGGCCTTCCATCCTGAAACTAATGGCCAAACTGAAAGGACTAATCAGTCTCTAGAACAATATTTAAGGTGTTTTATCTCTGACTGTCAATATGATTGGGTCTCCTTCATTCCCCTCGCCGAATTTTCCCTTAATAACCGGGTCAGTAACTCGTCAGGGGTCTCCCCGTTTTTCTGTAATTTTGGGTTTAATCCACGGTTCTCCTCCGTTTCACCTAGTAGTTCCAACAATCCCGAGGTAGATGTCGTTCATGAGGAACTGTGCACAGTCTGAGCCCAGGTTCAGAAGAACCTAGAGGCGTCCCAGAGCATACAAAAGACTCAGGCAGATAGAAGACGTTCTGCTAACCCCTTGTCTGTGGTCAGGGATCTGGTGTGGCTATCTTCTAAAACTTTGCGCCTTAAAGTCTCGTCCAAAAAATTTGCTCCCCGATATATAGGGCCATACAAGGTCATTGAGGCCCTTAACCCTGTCTCCTTCTGACTGGAGTTACCCCCGTCTTTTCGAGTACACGACGTGTTTCATGCCTCCCTCCTTAAACGCTGCTCCCCGTCCTTGGCTCCCTCGAGGAAACCTCCGGTCCCTGTTCTCACCCCTGAAGGGGTAGAATTGGAGGTGGCCAAGATTGTGGACAGCAGGATGGTCCAAGGCTCCCTCCAGTACCTCGTCCATTGGAGAGGATACGGGCCTGAGGAGAGGACTTGGGTACCCGCCCGGGATGTTCATGCTGGGGTATTGTTCAGGAGGTTCCATCTTCGCTTCCCCAATAAGCCAGGTCCACCTAGAAAGGGTCCAGTGGCCCCTCTTAAAAGGGGGGGTACTGTAAAGGATCTGCCAGACACAGCTTCTGGTAATCAGTCTGCACCTGCTTCTAAGTCTGAGAGAGTGACACGATCTTCTACCAGTCAGGCTGGGAGGCTGAGGAGTGGGAGAGCCTATCACAGCCTGGCCAGACGGAGCTAGCTGCCGCCCTCTGTCTATTTATACCTGCATTTTCTGCTCCTCCTTTGCCTGTGATTCTTTTCTGTTTCCTGGCTCTGCTGCTCCTGCTATGATTATTGACCTTGCTTCATTTTTGACCCTGGCTTTACTGACTACGCTCCTGCTCTGCGATTTGTACCTTGTGCACTCCTGGTTTGACTCGGCTCGTTCACTACTCTTGTTGCTCACTGTGTTGCCGTGGGCAACTGCCCCATTTCCCTTAGCTTCTGTGTACCCTTGTCTGTTTGTCTGTCGTGCATTTATTGAGCGTAGGGACCGTCGCCCAGTTGTATGCCGTCGCCTAGGACGGGCCGTTGCAAGTAGGCAGGGACTGAGTGGCGGGTAGATTAGGGCTCACCTGTCTGTCTCCCTACCTCGTCATTACAGTCATTTTTCATTTGACAGTTAGCGTATTAGGTCCTGCCTCAGGCAGGACCTAATAGGCTACCGTACCTTGGCAACCAGGAAGCCTAGTAACGGCTTCCTGGTTGCCATAGCAACTATCGCCACCCGCGATCCATCGGGGGGAGGCCCGGGGGTTACAGAGGGAGCTCCCTCCCTCTGTAAACCACTTTAATGCGGCGGACGTCATTGACAGCCGCAATGAAGGGGTTAAATGGCTGCGATCGGCGGTAACAGCCATCACAGCCATTGCAGCGGCATGTCAGCTGTGTATAACAGCTGACAGCCGCTGAAGATAAAGCGCGCACAGCTCATGTGCTTGTTTTATCTGCAGGGCGTGACTGTACGCCCGTGTGCGGGAACTCACTTAGATTTTGGACGTACAATCACGCCCGTGTGTGGGAAGGGGTTAAGCCCTGTCAGGTCTTTGTTTACATTCCAGGAGCATTGACATGTCTTACAGGCATGTGCCAGTATGGAAAGTCATCTCTCCTGGAATGTATACAAAGACCAGCTCGGTGCGGGTGGATTTAATACTTTGTTTTTACTTTCTAACGTTTTGATGCAGCTAGTTTTTTTTTACTCTCCGACAACCAATTTATTGTTAAACATTGTATGCACGGAGCATTTATGGCTCAAATTTGAACTTTTTGTTGTCGTTAGTGGCAAACCATTATTGCATTTACTTTATTATCATCATCATCATCATCATCATCATTATCATCATTGCATGTTGGACAATATGCCACATCATAAATGTCACGATCTGTGGGTATGTGGACCCACTAGGCTGAACCGCCGTAGCGGAGTAGCAGCTGGTCAAACAATAGTCTATAAAGTCTACGCAAAGTCCATAGTACAAGAGTACCTGTATGAGTCCAAACAGTAGAAGAGGCTTTGGCATGGATGGAACTTTATGTGGCAGATGACACCACATGTGGTATATTACAGCAGGCGTGGCAGATGACACCAGATGTTGTGTATTATTGCAGGCATGGCAGATGACACCAGGCATGGTGTATTACAGCAGGCGTGGCAGATGACACAACATGACTCCAACGCTAGATAAGGCACAGGAACAAACATAGCATGGGATACATAATACAGGAATCAGGATACAGGAACACTGGGAGCAGGATACAACTAAGGGACCATTTGCTAAGACTAACATGGGAATACAACAATGCTCAGGCGAGGAGTGGAAGGACAGAGACCTTTTTATAGTCCAGTGTGATCTGGGGATAATTGCTAACAGTTTGCGTGTGCACGGGAACGAGCGCCCGCGCACCTTAGAGGACACTTCAGAGCAGGACGGCCGCATGTGCTGGTGTCTCTGAGGAGGGAAACGCTGGCAAGAAGACAGAGGTCTGCGGTCGCGGCCGTCGGGAGGTAATTAAAGGAGGTGGTCCGCGACCTTGGCCGTTAAATAAATAAGAAAAATTGTTCATATTGGGGAAATATCTTTTTGTATATCAGATCCTTTCCTGACAAGCATTTCAATCAGAACCCTCGGATCTTGATCTAATTTTTACATTTATAACCAGCCTAAAGAGGTTGTCTAGTTGAGAAAATTAGTTTAAGAACATTTAGAAAATTGTGAAATTCTAAATGAATAGAGAGGGGTACCCTGAGCTGGATCTCCTCTTTTATACAGAGTGAAGAGCGATTACAAAGAGCATCTCTTGCTCTGGATAACCTGTCCTGTCCAGCTTTACACAGACAACCCCTTTGAATGGGCATTGTGTAACGCTTAATTACGCCTGTGGTGATGCTGCAGAGGAATTAAACAATTCTAACAAGTAGGGATTATACAAAGTGGACAACCCCTTTAAGTCAGCTGGGCTACCGATTATGACATGCTGACTTCCTTCAATACAAATTCATGATGCAAACCTACAATCTTGCCGTCAATCTTTACAACCTTAATCTTTTGTGTCTCAAGTAGCCCCGAGCGCTTGCATAATGATTGATGGCAGACATCCAGGGATTCTATTAAACTCTCCCCAAAATGATATCCCACAATCCCCACATTCCATCTTTCTACTTCTCTTTATTTTAACCTGTGACAGAAAAAAGTCTGCACTTCTCTCCTCCACCAGCCTAACCACTTGTCTACTCAATCCTAATCCCTTCAAACGTGCTCTTTCACCAGCTGTCAATCTACACTACACCAAGATTTTCAACTTATATCTCTCTCATCTGGAACTTTCCCTTCATCTTTTAAAGCTCATCTAACCTTTCAGGTAACTTTTCAAAATAAGCTGTCATCTGTGTGTACATAGCGAATTACAATATTTCCGGCCATTAAATGATTTGCATTCTACTTTTTTTTTTTGTAGTTTTTCCTTCTGCAGGCCCTCTCTCTAATTTCCAGTTTTACCTGAGCTAGAGGAAGGAGCGTAATTGCTATCATGTCTCCCATACATAGCATGTATAGAAAAGAGAACATCCTGCTCCCCAATCTCTTTGTAACACAACCTCAGAAGCAGTAGCAGCATGGAGAACGTAATACAGCTGTAATGAGCACTGTAGCTGTGAATCAAGCACTAAGATGAAATAGAACACTTAATAGAAGCTGCAGCAGTGTCTCTATATGTGTTTCTCTCTGCCTCTGTCTCTCACTCCTCTCCTACTCCCCCTCCCCTCTTCATCTATTGGGGA
Source organism: Rhinoderma darwinii (assembly GCF_050947455.1). Classification (NCBI taxonomy): domain Eukaryota; kingdom Metazoa; phylum Chordata; class Amphibia; order Anura; family Rhinodermatidae; genus Rhinoderma; species Rhinoderma darwinii. The sequence goes on from NC_134689.1 coordinate 78,255,928, forward strand.
CTAACCTTGTCACAGCAACCTTGATGTCTTACCAGCAAAGTCCATACTTCCTTATGAGGCTTAAGAGTGAAGAATGAGGGATACTTTAGAATCCACACCCCAGGTTGACCTGTGCACACTCAATAATGGTCTAAATCATTCATTTTCCCTGTTTGCTGTCAAACTTCTCCTTCCCTGTAGTGCAACTTCTTCAGTGAAATCTGAATAGTGTCGCCAAAGTCTGTTCCTCCTTCATTGTGCTACTCTGCTTCACTATTCCTGAGCCATCACCCAATATCAACTATACTTGCCTAGGTGCGCTTGTAGGTTTATAGTTCAATACCAAGGGTTACTGTAATGGCAGGGATAGGGAAACAGACAAGTGAGCCCTAATCTACCTGCCACTCAGTCCCTGCCTACTTGCAACGACCCGCCCTAGGCGACGGGGTACAACTGGGCGACGGTCCCTACACTCAATAAGTGCACGACAGACAACAGAAAAGGAAACACAGAACAAAGGGAAACGGGGCAGTTGCCCACGGCTACACCGTGAGCAACAAGAGTAGTAAACGAGCCGAGTAAAACCAGGAGTGCACAAGGTACAAATCGCAGAGCAGGAGAGTAGTCAGTAAGCCAGGGTCAATACGAAGCAGGGTCAAATAGTTCAGAAGCTGCAGCAGGGCCAGGAAACCAACAGAGAAGAATCACAAGCAAGGAGGAACAGGAAAGGCAGGTATAAATAGACAGAGGGCGGGAGGTAGCTCCGTCTGGCCAGGCTGTGATAGGCTCTCCCACTCCTAAGCCTGCCATCCTGAGTGGTGGAAGATGGAGTCAGTCTCACAGACATAGAAGCAGGTGCAGACTGATTACCTATGGGCGTGGATACAGAAGCTGTGCCTGGCAGATCCTTAACAGTACCCCCCCTTTTATGAGGGGCCACCAGACCCTTTCTAGATGGACCTGGCTTATTGGGGAAACGAAGGTGGAACCTCCTGACCAATACCCCAGCGTGAACATCCCGGGCGGGTACCCAAGTCCTCTCCTCAGGCCCGTATCCTCTCCAATGGACCAGGTACTGGAGGGAGCCTTGGACCATCTTGCTGTCCACAATCTTGGCCACCTCGAATTCTACCCCCTCAGGGGTGAGAACGGGGACAGGAGGTTTCCTCGAGGGAGCCAAGGACGGGGAGCAGCGTTTAAGGAGGGAGGCATGAAACACGTCGTGTACTCGAAAAGATGGGGGCAACTCCAGTTGGAAGGAGACAGGATTGAGGACTTCAATGACCTTGTACGGCCCTATAAACCGGAGAGCAAACTTCTTGGACGGGACTTTAAGGCGCAAGTTCTTTGACGATAGCCACACCAGATCCCCGACCATAAACAAGGGGTTAGCAGAATGTCTTCTATCTGCCTGAATTTTTATATGCTCTGGGACGCCTCTAGGTTCTTCTGAACCTGGGCCCAGACTGTGCACAGTTCCCGATGAACGACCTCTACCTCGGTATTGTTGGAACTACCAGGTGAAACGGAGGAGAACCGTGGATTAAACCCAAAATTACAGAAAAAGGGGGAGACCCCCGACGAGTTACTGACCCGGTTATTAAGGGAAAATTCGGCGAGGAGAATGAATGAGACCCAATCATATTGACAGTCAGAGATAAAACACCTTAAATATTGTTCTAGAGACTGATTAGTCCTCTCGGTTTGGCCATTAGTTTCAGGATGGAAGGCAGAGGAGAAGGACAGATCAATCTCCAACTTTTTACAGAAGGCTCTCCAAAACAAAGAAACAGATTGTACCCCTCTGTCAGAAACAATATTGACAGGGAGCCCATGGAGACGCAGGATGTGTTTGACAAACAAGGTAGCTAACGTCTTAGCATTGGGTAGTTTTTTGAGGGGCACAAAGTGGCACATCTTACTGAAGCGGTCTACTACAACCCACACCACCGACTTGCCTTGAGATGGAGGCAAATCGGTGATATAATCCATGGAGATATGGGTCCAAGGTCTCTGGGGAATGGGCAAGGAACGTAGTAAGCCCACTGGTCGGGACCTGGGAGTCTTGGACCTAGCACATACCTCACAAGCGGCGACGTAGGCCTTAACGTCTTTAGGCAACCCAGGCCACCAATAGTTTCTGGCAATGAGGTGCTTGGTACCCAGGATGCCTGGATGACCAGATAGTGCGGAGTCATGATTTTCCCTAAGTACCCTTAGCCGGAATTGCAGGGGTACAAACAGCTTGTTCTCAGGAAGGTTCCCGGGAGCTGAACCTTGATCAGCAGGAATTTCAGAGACTAAATCAGACTCAATAGAGGAAATGATTATACCTGGAGGCAAAATACAAGCAGGATCTTCCTCCGAAGGAGGGCTGACCATGAAGCTACGCGACAGTGCATCAGCCTTAATATTTTTAGACCCAGCCCTATAGGTAACCAAAAAATTGAATCTGGTAAAAAATAACGCCCATCAAGCTTGTCTCGGGTTTAGCCTCCGGGCCGATTCTAGGAAAACCAGATTCTTGTGGTCGGTAAGGACCGTTACCTGGTGCCTAGCCCCCCTCCAGGAAGTGGCGCCACTCTTCAAATGCCCATTTAATGGCTAAGAGTTCGCGGTTGCCAATATCATAGTTACTCTCAGTGGGCGAAAACTTCCTGGAGAAGTAGGCACAGGGACGGAGATGGGTGAGGGACCTGGTACCCTGGGACAAGACAACCAGGGAAGGCCTAAAACCAAATCGGACGATAATCCCTGCATCAACAGTACAGAGCACTGCTCCAAATGCATGGAGCCAACAAGGAGTTCAAAAACAGGGGTATGCTGTGTAAAATAACCATTAGCAAGAGGAGTGGAGTCGATACCCACTACCGGGACAGGTTTAGGCAAATCAATCAAAGGCATAGCTAGAGACATAGCAAATTCCACAGACATGATATTAGCAGACGACCCTGAATCCACGAAGGCACTGCCGGTAGCAGACCTACCACCAAAACAGACCTGAAAGGGAAGCAAGATTTTATTACGTTTCATATTTACGGGAAATACCTGTGGGAGTGGGGGCTGTCTTGTCCCAGGGTACCATGTCCCTCACCCATCTCCGTCCCTGTGCCTACTTCTCCAGGAAGTTTTCGCCCACTGAGAGTAACTATGATATTGGCAACCGCGAACTCTTAGCCATTAAATGGGCATTTGAAGAGTGGCGCCACTTCCTGGAGGGGACTAGGCACCAGGTAACGGTCCTTACCGACCACAAGAATCTGGTTTTCCTAGAATCGGCCCGGAGGCTAATCCTGAGACAAGCTCGATGGGCGTAATTCATCGATGACTTAACAGTTACAACCATGTCAAAATGCGGAGGATAGATCTGGAGGCATTGAGTAAGAAGTGAGTATTGTCCATTGGATTTGACTGACAAGAGATCATAATACTTAATGGTTAATGCAGTTTCTGTAGAATATAAAGCATGGAAGGCAGATTATATGGGGTCCATTAAAGAGTTTGTAGAGAGGTAATTTACCAAAAAAGTATACAACAGACATTCTGTGTGCTTCAAGTGTGGAAGCAAAGAAAAAATTTGAAACTGTCCGATATTGTGGAGGGGGGGTCAAGAGTGGCATTCTTGAGAGTTTTAGTAAATGGTCACTAACCTTTCAACAGGTTTTGTAAACTTTGTAATGTAATTCCTTTTTTTCCACCTATCAAGAACTTCTACCTCCTGCCTCCTGCACTGATGATTTACTTTCAATACACTGCGAAAATCTGTATTGAGAGAGAGAGAGAGAGAGAGAGTTACATGCTGCCTATAGAAGTTTATGAAGAGGTAGAAGTTGGAGCATAATGAGAGACTGGGTCAACAGCGTAAACTAGATAAGGCATTTGCATTACCATTTTTTGATCCAGGATGGTACATAATATGGTATGAGAATCTGGAAAAGAAGAGAGCCCAATACGGCCTGGCAAGGTTTTAACTGCAGTTCTGAAGTATTCTAAATTCTAAACGGGTGAGCTGCTCTTTCCAACAAATGCTGCCATTCTTCCAATGCCAATTTAATAGCTAATATTTCCAGATCAATGACATCATTCTTGCGGATGGGAGAAGATTCTTTGAGGAGAAGTTATGGGATGGGTAAGGCTCCCACACCTAGTTTGAAGTATCCACATTGACAATGACCTGTAGAGAAGGATCCATGTGGATGAGTACTGGAGTAGAAGTAAACCGTTATTTGAGATTGGAATAAAGAAAAGGAGACTTTGGTACTTGTCAAAGTAGTCAATAGCTAAACAATTATGAATAAATTTCCTGTAGAAGTTAGCAAAATCCAAATATCTTTGAACCTGCTTTTGACTAGATGAAGTCGGCTGTTGCTGCACAACTTTTACTTTCCCTGGATCCATCTGCATCCCTTGGATGAATTACACTTTGTCTTTATGAATTGCACATTTTTCAGGTTTAGCAAATAGGTTATGGATCTGTAGCCGGTTAAAAACTTTCTTCATATGTATCTGTTGTTTGTCCAACTATGAAGAAAAGATGAGTATGTCATTCAGATAAATAATACAAAAAAAAATATCCATGAAATTTGAGAAAATGTCATTAACAAAATGTTGAAAAGTAGCAGGTTCACTACACAGCCCAAAAGGCATCACCAGGTATTCAAAATGTCCATAGCTGATGCGAGAGGTGGTCTTCCACTCGGTGCCTTCATAAATGCGAACAAGGTTATAATAACCCATCAGGTCTAATTTAGAGAAAATCCTGGTGGACCTTGGTCGTTGAAGGAACTTGGGGAAACAGTGGCAAGGAAAAGCGATTCTTGATGGTAATATTATTGAGCACTCGGTAGTCGATACATGGCCAAAGCGAATTATCTTAAATCTTAATCCAATGAGGAGGAAGAGAGAGACCACTACTTTTTTTTTTTGCAGAATAGGTTCAGAAATGTATGATACTGACTGGTAAAAAGCGACTTGACATCCAGATCAAACTGGGAAAAGATCTATTGGGAAGTAAACGCCTAGGAAGGGTCTTTGACAAAGATACACACGCTCTCAGGAGGCAGAGAATGTGAAAGACAAAAGGAGGAGGGAAAGAAGAATCCATTGCTGGACCAATTATTGAGAGGAAGTGGCGTAACCCTAGATGTCGCAGTTACGACTAGACCCCTTAGTCTACGGGAATCACAGGTCCACCTTCCTCATCAGATCCTTCAGGGCACAGCACAAAAGATCCTGGTGCAGGCTAGTTTCAGGAAGTTGTGTACTGCGACCCCGGCAAAGCCCTGAAGACAAGAAAGCCAGCCATGATAGCTATGACTGGGCTGTTAATATGCAGGGTTAGAAATGATCGTACTAATAAGAAAAGTGGAGGAGTTTGCTTATACGTAAAATCCTGCCTAAAACCCATCCTGCGTGATGATGTCTATGAAGGAAATTATCATGTGGAGTCCCTATGTGTGGAAATAAGGGGAGGGAGAAATAATAAAATACTGGTATGGGTTTGTTATAAGTCACCAAGTATAATTGAAGAAGTAGAGAATCAACTAATAAAGCAAATTGCCACGTTGGGTACGTGGACCCACTGGGCCGTACCGCCTTGACGGTATGGCAGCTGGCCAACAGGACACAGGTCACAGTCTATCGTTCGTATAGTGTACCTGTGGTAACTCAGACAGTAGCAAGACAGGCTCGGCTGGGACTAGGTAGCAGGCAGGTACCAGGCGTATATAGCACAGCACGACTTCAGCTCCACACGGCACTTGACCAGGATAGCATGGGATACAGGTTACAGGTAGCAGGAACGGGAAACACTGGGAACTGAGAAACGTTAGGAGACCATTTGCTTAGACAAACTTAAGGCAAGACAACAACGCTCAGGCAAAGCAGGAAGGGGCTGGACCCCTCTTATAGTCCAGGGTGTGCATGGGCTAATTTTGACTTAAACTCAGGTGCGTGTGCTGGCCCATTAAGATCGGGCACAAGCCCCGGCCGAGGTAAGCGGAAGTAAGCGCTGGCTTCTCCTGAGGAGGAGGCTGGGGCCAGCGCTCGCAGACCCATGGCTGTGGCCAGCAGGAGGTGAGTGAGCCTGACGGCCCGTGGCCATGGGCCTGACAGTATCACCCCTCTTATGCCCCTCCTCTTGGGGCCAGAGCAAGAGACAAACTTCTTCACGAGGGTAGGAGCATTGAAGTTCTGCTCTGGCTCCCAGGACCTCTCTTCAGGACTGAACCCCCTCCAATCCACCAAATAAAATGTTCTTCCTCTTACTCTCTTGGTTTCCAAGATCTACTTTACCTCGAAGGTGTCTGAAGGACCGCTGGAGGCAACCGCAAGGCTAGGAGTCTTGGTATAGCGGTTCAGAACCACGGCTTCAGGAGGGAGACATGGCAGGAGTTGGGGATCTTGAGGGTAGGAGGCAGCCGAAGCTTGTAGGCGAGAGGGTTGATCTGCTGTAGGATCTCAAAGGGTCAGAGGAACCTGAGAGCAAATTTATACAATGGCACCCTCAGTCGGATATTCCTAGAGGACAGCCAGAACTTCGTGCCAGGGAGAAATTGAGGAGGTTCTCTTCTCCTCGTGTCTGCCTTCCGTTTCATGTGGTCGACTGCCAGTAGGATGGAGGATCGAGTCTTCTGCCAGAGCTGCAGGAAGTCCCTAAAAGCAGAATCAGCTGCTAGTACCTCAGACATTACGGGCACCGGGAGAGGAATTTGTGTGTGTTGGCCGTAGACAATGAAGAACGTTGCATTCCTTGTAAACTCGCTAGTGTGATTATTATACGAGAAATCAGCCCACGGAAGAAGCTGCATCCAGTCATCATGTTGCTTGGAGATAAAGTGGCGCAGGCAGTCCTCCAAGATCTAATTGATCCTCTCGACTTGACCATTGGACTGAGGATGGTAGGCTGAGGAAAAGTCCAATCTCACATTGAGGAATCTACAGAGGGCTCTCCAGAACCTAGAGGTGAACTGGACCCCCCGATTAGACACGATATGCTGCGGCAAACCATGCAGGCGGAAGATGTGTTGGATGAAAAGGTTTTCTAGTTGAGGAGCAGAAGGAAGGCTAGTCAGCGGAACTAAGTGGGCCATCTTTGAAAATCGGTCCACCACCACCCAGACAGTACTGCATCCCGCAGAAGGAGGCAGGTCCGTAACAAAGTCCATAGCTATATGCTGCCAGGGAGCATCGGGCACATGCAGCGGCTGGAGCAGGCCAGCAGGTCTGGAGTGAGCGACCTTGTTAGCTGCACACACCGAGCAGGAAGAAACATTATGTCTTTGGGCAGCATGGGCCACCAAAAATGACCGGCAATCAGTTCTCGGGTCTTACAGGTATCCACGTGACCTGCCAGTCTAGAGCATTGTCCCCAGCGGAGGATTCTCCCTCTGTCAGCCAGGCGCACAAAGGTCCTCCCCAGAGGAATGTCCCTAACTTGCACGGGATTGACAGAGACAATGCAAGATGGGTCAATAATATTCTGTGGAATTTCCATGGTGTCCTCTGTCTCGAGTGACCTGGAAAAGGCATCGGCCCTCACATTCTTGTCAGCCGGGCAATAATGGAGCTCAAACTGCAACATAGTAAAGAACAGCGACCACCTGGCCTGACGAGGGTTCAGCCGTTGGGCCGTCTGGAGATAGGTTAGATTCTTGTGGTCCGTAAAAATCAGGATGGGATGAGCTGCGCCCTCTAGTAGATGTCCCCACACCTCCAGAGCCAATTTGATGTCCAGTAACTCCCGATCCCCAATTGAGTAGTTGCGTTCTGCGGAAGAGAAGAGCTTAGAGAAATAGCCACATGCCATTGACATGCCCTTGGAACTTCTCTGGAACAGGAGTGCACCAGCACTGACAGAGGGGGTGTCCACCTCCAAACGAGAACTGTCGAGAAACATCTGGATGATAGGAGGATAGAGGCTGACGTGAAGGCACTCTTCAGGCTATTGAATGCTTCTGGAGTCAACACCTTGGCGTTCATGCCCTTCTTGGTGAGGATAGATAGGAGATGCCAGCGAGGAGAAGTTTGGAATGAACTATCTGTAAAAATTGGCAAATCCCAGAAACGCTGTATGGCCCTCAAGCCTTGAGGGCGTGACCATTCCAGGACGGACTTTACCTTTTCAGGAACCATCTTGAGACCTCAATTCGAGACGATGTAGCCCAGGAAGTGTATCGCATCTCTCTCAAACACGTACTTCTCCAGCTTGGCGTACAGGCGATTCTCCTGTAACCACAGCAAAACTTGACGGACATGTCTCTGATGAATCATAGGATCTGGAGAAAAAATCAAGATGTCAGCAAGATAGATCACAACACAAACATAGAGGAGGTCACGGAAGATGTGATTAACGAACTCCTGGAAGACCGCAGGAGCATTACACAGGCCAAAGGGCATTACTAGATATTCATAGTGTCCGTCACGGGTGTTAAATGCAGTCTTCTATTCGTCACCCCGCCGAATCCGGATTAGGTTGTAAGCGCCGCGCAGGTCTAGTTTGGAAAAAATCTTGGCACCACGTATATGATCAAACAGTTCTGAGATCAATGACAACGGATACCTATTTTCACCATGATCTGGTTGAGACCCCAGTAGTCGATACAAGGACGCAGGGAACCATCCTTTTTTTTGACGAAGAACCCGGCTACTGCCGAGGAGGAAGACTTCCATATGAAGCCCCTCTCCAAGTCCTCTTTAACATAGGCGGACATGGACAGAGTCTCTGGCAAGGAGAGAGGATATATCCTACCACAGGGAAGAGATGCACCAGGGATCAACTCAATAGGACAGTCATACGCCCGATGTGGGGGCAGCGTCTCCGCCTCTTTCTTGCTGAAGACGTCCAAAAATGCAACATAATGACCAGGCAATCCTGCCAATGTCCGAGGAAGAGGAGGCTAAGCTGAACGAATCTGTGCCAGGCAATGGTTGAAACACTCAGGGCCCCACTGGAGAACCTCTCCAGAGTTCGAGTCCAGGACTGGGGCATGTAGTCAAGCCAAGGCAGACCCAGGAACACGGGGTTAACGGCCCTGGGCAAGACAAGAATGAGAGGTGCTCGGAGTGGAGAGCTCCCACTTGGAGCCTCAGCGGCTTGGTCACAGCTGTAACTGGGTCTGGCAGAGGTAGTCCATTTATGAATGCAACCATCAACGGCCTCTCCAGAGGGGTAGTGGGTAATTGGAGAAGATCCACCTGGTCTCTACAAATGAAATTAGCAGTGGATCCAGAGTCCAGATACACAGAAACATTATGGTCACGGGAATGGACAATTTGGATGAAAGTCCTTCTTTATCCGAGGTTGTCTCTCCTACCAACCCTAGACTTTGGGGCTTTTGGGGACTCAGATGCACAAGATGGCCTCCGAGGCCGCACTATAGACAGAGTCCCGAGGTGCATCTGCATTGTCTCTGCTGTGCACATAACTTAAAGTGGTCCATCCTCACAGACTCCTTAGGAGGATCGGCATCTGAGGACGGCAGGGGTTGCTGCAAAGTAGGGACCGGTCTAGGGAGTCCTCCCTCCCAACGAGCTTCATGGAGCCATTCACGGATCCTTATATCAATCCGGGCGGCCATAAGGATGAGGTCATCCAGGGTAGATGGTAGATCTCGAATGGCAAGCTCGTCCTTAATCTTAGGAGACATCCCCTGCCAGAATTGAGCCACCAGGACCTCATTGTTCCACAACAGTTCTTCCGCCAGGGTGTGGAATTGAATGGCGTACTCTCACACGGAGGTGTCTCCCTGGCGTAGGTTCAGCAAGGAGGCGGCTGCAGACGAGACTCGTCCAGGCTCCTCAAACACCGTGCGAAATGTCCGGAGGAACCCCTGGAAGTCACGGGTCTCTGGTCCTTGTCTCTCCCAGATAGGGTTCGCCCATGCAAGGGCCCTGCCAGTGAGGAGAGAGACGATGAAAGCGACCCTTGCGCCATCAGAAGAAAATGCCCTTGCAAACAGGCTGAAGTGGATCTGGCACTGGTTCAAAAATCCACAGCAGGTCCTTGCGACTCCATCATAGCGGTCAGGAAGTGGCAAAGAAAATCGGGGATCAGCACTGCCAGGAGGTGTAGTCAGAGGATCAATACTACCAGGGGGTGTAGTAGGAGGATCGGCAGCTTGCCCCTCCAGCCGACGTGCAATACTACTCAAGGTCTGGTGGAGTTGTTCCTGTTCAGACCGGAGGTCTAGCATGTCTGTCCACATCTCTTGTGATGTCATCATGGTCTTGGATTGACCAGCGGGGTTCATGGCCTGAGTGTACTGTCACATTGGGTATGTGGACCCACTGGGCCATACTGCCTTGACGGTATGGCAGCTGGCCAACAGAACACAAGTCACAGTCTATAATCCGTATAGTGTACCTGTGGTAGCTCAGACAGTAGCAAGACAGGCTCGGCTGGGACTAGGCAGCAGACAGGTACCTGGCGTGGCATACAGCACAGCACGACTTCAGCTCAACACGGCACTTGACCAGAATAGCACGGGAAACAGGTTACAGGTTACAGGTAGCAGGAATGGGAAACACTGGGAATTGGGAAACACTAGGAGACCATTTGCTTAGACAAACGTAAGGTAAGACAACAATGCTCAGGCAAGGTGGGAAGGGGCTGGGCCCCTCTTATAGTCCAGGGTGCTCATGGGCTAATTTTGACTTTAACTCAGGTGCGTGCGCTGGCCCTTTAAGAGCGGGCACGAGCATGTGCGCGCACCCTACGGTATCCAGCTGAGGTAAGCGGAAGTGAGCGCTGGGGTCTCCTGAGGAGGAAGCTGGGGCCAGCGCTCGCAGATCCAAGGCTGCGGCAGTCAGGAGGTGAGTGAGCCTGACGGCCATGGGCATGACACAAATAGATGAGGCAGCAAACCATAATGAAGTAATTGTCATGGTGGAATTTAACTACCCTGATATAAACTGGGAGGCAGAAACCTGCAGGTTCCACAAAGGAAACAGGTTTTTAACAATAATTAAACGATTCCCGACCGCCATTTTTTACGTTTTTCCATTGTCTCATGCAAAGAGCTTTAACTTTTTTATTTTTGCGTCGACATTGCTGTATAAGGTCTTGTTTTTTGCGGGACAAGTTGTAATTTTTAATAGCACCATTTTGGGGTACATGGATTTTATTGATTAACTTTTATTAACTTTGTGGGGAATAGAAAAAAAACTGCAATTTTGCCACACTTTTTTGCATCCTAAATTTACACCGTTTACCGTGTGGTATAAATAACACAATAACGTTATTTAGCGTGTTGTTGCGATTGCAACAATACCAAATTTATATAGATTTTGTATGTTTTACTACTTTTACACAGTGAAAACACTTTTTTCAAAATTATTTGTTTTTGCGTCTCCATATTTGAAGAGCCGTAACTTTTTTATTTTTTTGCCGATGCAGTTGTGTGAGGGCTTTTGTTTTGTGGGACGACTTGTAGTTTTTATTGGTACTATTTTGGAGTAGATGCTACATTTTGATCACTTTTATCACATTTTTTTTAGGCTGGATTTAAAGAAAACTTTTGCATTGTTTTTTATTTTATTTTTACGACGTTGACCATGCGGGTTAACTTATGTAATAACTTTATAGTTGGGTCGTTATGGACGCGGCGATACCAAATATGTGTAACTTTTTTACTTTATTTTGTTTTTTAATAATAAAGCAGTTTGTAAGGGTAAAAAGTGGGTTTTTAATTTTTTTTTCACTTTTTTTTTTTTTCACTTTTTATTAAACTTTTTTTTTACTTCTTTACTAGTCCCACTAGGGGACTTCACTATGCAATTATACTATCGCTTTTATAATACACTGCAATACTTCTGTATTGCAGTGTATTATGCCTGTCCGTGTAAAACGGACAGGCATCAGCTGGGCTATGCCTCCGACATGATCTAGCAGGCATTCACTACAGGCAGACCTGGGGGCCTTTATTAGGCCCCCGGCTGCCATCGGAGACACAGACACTCGGCAATCTTATCGGCGGGTGTCGGCGGGAGAGAGAGGGAGCTTTAGAGTGGCAGCTGAGAGCAGGGAGCCAGCACCTTTGGCAGCTGAGAGCAGAGAGATTTAACGGCTCCCTGCTCTGTTTATTTAATCCGATGCAGCGCCGTAAGAAGGCTATTGCATCGGAATAAAGCCCATTAGTGGCCGCCGTAAAAACACTATGGGGCGGTCACTAACGGGTTAAAACCCGCGCCATAGACTATTTACAGCGTGGGTTTTAGCTTGCTGCCTGAGCGATCGGGCAGCTGAATGGCGGGTCTCCGGCAGCCAGTGACTGCCGGGGACCCTGAAGAAAGGGATAAACTTTCTGCTCAGATTTCACCAAATGCAGCAAGGTTGATTGGACCTCGCTTCACAGTACAGAGGGACAATACATACCCAAAACATACTGAGAAAGCAACCCAGAAGTTTTTTAAGGCAAATAAGTGGAATATTCTGCAATGGCCAAGTCAATCACCAGATCGTAACCCGATTGAGCATGCATTTCACTTCCTTAAGGCCTCACGCACACGACCGTAGGGGTGTGCACGGGCCGTGATTTGCGACTCGGACGGCCGGGGAGTGTCACCCGTGGCCGCCCGCAAATCACGGGCCATGCACATTGCCGTGTGCATTCATTTCAACGAGCATGGACAATGCATGGGCCCATTGAAATCAATAGGCCGCAATGAATGAATGGGCCCGGGCAATGCACGGGACCATTGAAATGAATGGGGCCGCAATTCACCTGCAGATTTGCGGGTGAATTGCGGCCACACAAATACTTTCGTGTCCATGGGGCCTTAGACAAAACTTAAAGTAGAAAGACCCACAAACAGGCAATAACTGAAGACAGCTGCAGTAAAGGCCTGGCAAAGCATCATTTGGTGATGTCCATGGGTTCCAGACTTCAGGCAGTCATTGCCTGCAAAGGATTCTCTACAAAGTATTAAAAAAAAACATTTTACTTATGGTAGTGTTAATTTGTCCAATTACTTTTGAGCCCCCGAAATGAGGCGGCTGTGTAGAAAAATGGTTGCAATTCCCAAAGGTTTCACAGGATATTTTTGTTCAACCCCTTGAATTAAACCTGAAAGTCTACACTTCAATTGCATCTCCGTTGTTTTATTTCAAATCCAATGTGGTGGCATGAAGAGCCCAAATCATGAAGATTGTGTCACTGTCCAAATAATTCTGGACATAACTGTACATACAGTAAAAACTAAACCCCAAAAACCATGGAGGAACCACAGTTTTTTCCAATTCACCCATTATATGGTACTTTAAATGGTGCCAATAAAAACTACGACTCCTCTAACAAAAAAAATCTTTCCAACAACACTCACTCCATTGATGTAAAAATAAAAAAAGTCATGGCTTTAGGAAGGCGGCGAGTGAGGATGCAAAAAACAAAAAAATGGCTTGGGCTTTAAGGGGTTAAACAACAGAGGCTGGTTCTTTATATTTACAAACAGCAGATTTTTTTTTTCTTACGGAAACCACTAACAATTTAAAGCTCCTGACCTCTTTAGTGTCTCAAAGTATTCTGATTTTTCTCTTCTGTATGACTCATTCTGCTTTTCCAGCGAATTCAAAACAGTGCCGGATCTGTGGCCGCCTAAACTGCAAATATACGGTGCAGCGTCTTCAGAGTTTGGGGGGAGCCAACACTTTGTGAACTGCCCGGGGCCATGGTACCATTAATCCGCCCCTGGGTACAACATCAGCCGTCCTCCAATCCTGTGGCACTGATCCTGTTACAAGAAGTTTAAAAAGATTAGATAAATTGGCCTGTCCATAACCAAGCTCAATTCCCTTAATACGCGAGGATGTATGTCACCTGTATGTCACCTGGGCCAGGGGCTTTATTAATATTTAATTTGCAAAGATGTTGTACTTCTTCCTGTGTAAATAGTGTTAAATGGACACTAACATTTCAAGCAACTTATGCTCATCTAATAGTATACCTGATATAAAACAACTCTTAAAATTCTGTTGTTTTATCCATGCAAATTCTGTGTGAAGTTACCGACACTAGGTGTCTCCCTTCCTGAAGCCTCCTGTTGTCAAGCATTGGTCGACCCTGGTTACAGAGCAGAATTGACAGGCTGCAGAAAGTGGGGATGTGTCTCTTCACTGCCTGGTTATAACTTTCTCCGGAGAGGGGACATGGAAGCAGGAGGAGAGAGCAGAGAGGGAGTGTGACTCAGCAACACACGCTGCATGTAAGTTTATGGAGGGGAACGGCTGAGCAGGGGGAGAAAGTAGGAGCAGAGAGAAACACAAAGAGATGCTGCTGGTAAGATGTAAATCTCACCCCAGTGCTGGATTCTCAGCTACACTACTCATGACTGCTGTATAATCTCCTCTATGCTCCTGAAGCGTCTATATTTATATATGTGATAGAAATAGATAGGCGAACAAGATTCTCATCTTCTATGTGTGCAGTGTATAGAAGACATGGTATCTGTTAGGCTCCGCCCACCATCTTTGAGACAATTCAGAATTAAAGATAGAGCCTTCAGAGGGTAAAACTGCTAAATACTGCCACATACAAGTCATGTAATGGCCAGAAATAGTGTTATACCAGATGTACACACATATGACAGCTTATTCTGAAAACTCACCAGAAAAGTTAGGACTGATCTGTCCTTTTTTCCTAGCATTCAATCCATTGTTAAATTCTGTTACCATTACCTAAAAAAAATATTTTGTATTTGTCCTGATTTTACCACAGACCTGCTAAAGTACAAATTCAGGCCCTAATTATTTGTTTCCTAGACTATTGTAATTTTAATTGACATTCTACTAAACAGACTGGCTCCATTTCAATCCATCATGAATGCAGCAGCCAGGATGATCTTTCTGTCTAGCAGTTATACTAATGTCTCGGCTCTCTGTAACTCATTATACTGGTTACCTGTTTCCCGTAGAATTAGATTAAAAATTCTCCTACTTGTCTACAAAGTTCTCCACATTGCTTCCTCATCATAAATCTCCTACCCTCATCACCATCTACCAACCCACTAATTTTCTTCGCTCAGCCAATAACCTACAACTCTAATCTTCCCTCATCACATTCGCTTGCTGCTATCTGCAGGACTTTTCCTGTGCTGCACCCATTGTGTGGAACTCACTGCCCTGGATCATCAGACTTACTCATACCATTCCCAGGTTCAAGTGGCCGATGTCACATTGTGAAGAAGTAAAACGCATTGCTCCATTTTTAAAAAGAGTTTAATGTCTGTAACCTTAGTTGCAGTAAATGAGTTCCCATGGTCTGACAAAACTTCTGTTTACATGTTTCTTATTCCTTACTCCTCTTATTAAGTTGACCACTTGCTATATTTATTTTCCTCTTTCTGGTTTTGATACCTGGGAATAATGTACCAAACCTTGGGAAAATTGTCATAAAAAAAATGAGTTAGGTCAGGTAAACACATACAGTTTTGATGCAGTTTTTGGCTCAGTTTTTTGGATCCAAAGCGAAGGCAGGTATAAAGAAAAAATTGATGCACCTGTTCTATTTTGTGTCCACTCTTTCTAAAAGAAACTGAGCCAAAGACTGCACCAAAAATAACATTAAAACTGTGTGTGTGATTCTGGCCTTAAAGGTGTTTTCTGATCATGTGGCAGCTTTTGAGGGTATGTTCACATGGCTTATTTTCAGCCGTTTTTTGGACCACAAACGCCCCAAAAAAAGCTGAGAATACAGAAGCTGAATGCCTCCAAACATCTGCCCATTTTCATTGGGAAAAACGGCATTTCGTTCCGGCGGGGGGGGGGGGGGGGGTTGGTCTTATTACGCGGCCATTTGAAAAAACGGCACATAAAAAAGCACCGTAAAAAGAAGTGCATGGCACTTCTTGAGCCGTTTTTGGAGCCGGTTTTTTATTGTCTCAATACAAAAAACGCTCAAAGAACGCCTAGAATAAATGTTTCAGCTTCAAAAATGGCTGAAAATCAGAAGATGTTTTCTCTGAATACAGCTCCATAATTTTCAGCCGCTTTTACTTGTGCGTGTGAACATAGACTTATACTGATGACCTATCCACAGGATAGGTCATCAGTATATGATCGGTGGGTTGTCCAACACCCGGACCCCACAACGATCAGCTGTTCTGTCCACCGGGACTAATGCAGTATTCGGAGTTGGAAGCAGAATGCTCCGACCACTATATAGTGGCTGTGCTGCAGTACTGTAGCTCTGCTCCTATTCAAGTAAATAGGAGCAGAGCTGTGGTAACCCAGCACAGCCCCTATACAGTGGACAGAGCCTTCTGCTTCTGGCTCCAAACACTGTATAGCTCCTGGTGCCGGAGGCAGCCAGAACAGCTGATTGGTGCGGGGTCTGGTGCCGGATTCCCACCGATCATAAACTGTTGAGCTATCCTGTGTATAGGTCATTAGTATAAAAAAAATGCCCCATGACCAGAAAACGTCCTCCCGACGTATGATGTATACTTACTTCCTAGTCGGGTAAAAGGTGTATGGAGCGGGATCACGGGCTGAGCCCCTCCATACTACACGGGTGTTGGCTGTATGATACAGTCAACACTTCATGGAAACAAGTGGGAATCCGCTTGTTAAACCCCTTAGCAAAAAGCAACCGAGGCATCTAAGCCATTAGAAAGAGGGGGTCGGCCCCCTCTGACCGCCACCCCTTGTGTTGCAAGCGTGCGGTGCCGATGGTCATCATTGAAGTCTGGGGGGCTAATGAAGGCTCCCTAGGTCTGCCATCTTTGTACTTGTATCTTTGAGGCAGGTCTTAATTGGAGACTGTCAGAATCACAATATACTGCAATACAATAGTAAGGCAGTATATTAAGCAAGTGATCCAACGATCACTGGTTCAAGTTCCCCTAGGGAGACTGATAAATAAAACAAAAAATGTGTAAAATAAAGTTTTTTTTAAGTACAAAAAAAAAAAAAAAAAGTTAAAAAAAAATGTTACCCTAAAGCATTGTGAAAGAAAATATAACATGATCGTATTGCCGCGTCCGCAAAAGTCTAAACTATTACAATTTAATATTATTTAATCTACACTTGAAAAAAAATAAACCGCAAGAATCGCTATTTTTTGGTCATCTAATCTCTAACAAAAAAATGGAATAAAAAGTCATCAAAAACTCGTGTGTACCGCAAAATGGGACCATTAAAAACTACAGCACATCGCAAGAAATAAGCACAATAAGATCAATTGACGAATAAATAAAAAAGATATGCCTCTCAGAATGTGGCGACACAAAACTAATTATTTTTTTAACAATATGTTTTTTCCTTGTAAAAGGAGTATAACAGAAAAAAAATACATCAATTTGGTATCGCCATAATCGTATTGACCCACAGAATAAAGTCAACATCTTGTTTTTACCGCAGAGGGAACACCGTAAAAATGAAACAGAAAAAAGGATGGAGGAATCACAGTTTTTTTTCCCATTGCACCCCACATCGAAATTTTTTCCAATTTCCCAGTACATTATATGGTACAATAATTTGAGCAGTGAAAAACTACAACTTGTCCTGCAAACAACAAGCCGTCATATGACTGTATCGATGGGGAAAATATCAAATTTATGGGATTTGTAACTTGGGGAGGAAAAAACAAAAATGAAAAAACAAAACATGGCTGCAGTGGGAAGGGGTTAATGTGGTATGGTAAAATACATGTCAAAGCCTCCTTTACACACAGACATTTTCATGCATTTTAAACTGCATCTAAAATCGCTCCTAAAAACGCTGCGTTTTTAGTGGCTTTTTTGTGACGTTTTTCATTTGGTGTTATTTTGTGCATGCTGTTTTTCTGGCGTTTTTGAAGTCCTATAGAGAAGCCTATGGAAAAAAAAGCAGAGCATGCTGCGTTTGGAAAAAAATGTCACTGACCACAAAATTTCCTCCAAAACACCACAAGCCAAAACGCAGTTGTGTGTAGTCCATTTGATATTTTACAATAGACTTTAATGTAATATCACATAAAACTGCATGAGAAAACATTGAAAAAAAATGTCAAGAAAAACGCACAAATAGAAGCAAAACGCAGTCTGTGAATACAGCTTCAGGGTATATTCACACGGCCTAAAACAGCATTGAAAAAACGCATGAGTTTTTACCACGATGTATAAATTGCGACAAATTGAAGGAAAAACGCAAGCATTTTTCCCACAATTTGCAGCGATTTATAAATTCAAACGGTATCGTTTTGCCATGGTTTTTGTAACGCGGCAAACCGCACCGAAGAACTCATGCATTTTTACCATGATTTGGCATGGTTTTTGAAAGTGCCGTAAAAAATGCATGTCATTTTCTGTGCGGTTTTTCGGCCATGCGGCAGGAAATGTGGTAAAACTGCATCGTGTGAACACACACTAAGGGCTCGTCCACAAGCTGCGGAATTGCCACGTTTTTTCCAGCTGGAATTTCGGATGGAAAAAACGCAGCAGAATACAGTAGCAGCATAGTGGATGAGATTTAACAAATCTCATCCACATGTTGCGTAAAAATTCTGAGCAGAAATTGACCTATGGTGCGTATTTTTACGGACCGCAGCATGTCAATTCCTGCTGCGGAAAGTGGCTAGAATTGCTACGTTTTTCAGAGGAGATGACTCCATCTGCTAACATTGTGCAAAATGCAGAAGAATACGCACCATTTTCTGCCATAAAAACCGCAGAAAATGGTGCGTTTTTGCCGCAGTGAAATGTCTGCGTTTTTCAATGGAATTGCTGCAGAAATTTTCTGCAGCAATTCCGTTGTGTGTGGATAGGCTCTTACTGTGTTATTTTCAGACTCAGAATTAATTTTCAGTTACAGAAATTTCTGCAACAAAATCTGCACTTACGATTCCACAAAAATTGCAACTCAGAAAAAAAAATATCAGCTTATGCTTACCTTGTCTTTATAGTCATGGCAACTGTTGTCCATGTGATTGGCTGCAGCAGTCGCATGGGATGAAACGTCGCCCCAAGCGGCCGGCCTGGATGGAGATCAGAGAGACGCATCGCAATGACTATGGAGACCGGGCTAAATATAAAATTGTTTTGCAATTTTTGTGGTGGAATCGCAAATTCTCCGCCGCAAAAATCTCAACATTTTCTGTTTGTTGCAAGTTTTACCTCTCCATTAAATTTAAAGGGAACCTGTCACCAGCATTTTAGCTATAAAGCCAGCAATACCTGGTGAAAGTGGGTGAAAAATCATTGTCATCTAAGCTATAAATATGTTCTAAGTAAGTTCTGTACCTTTAGTATTCCGTTTTTCAGTGGTCCCACGCCGTATGCAAATGAGCAGAAAAGAGTCAAATCTTCATCTGAAAAGAGTCAGATTTTCATTCCTCCAGCGTCTCAGAGTGGACTCCACCTCCTTCTTTTTGATTGACAGCTCCTTAGCCAGTCAGGGCCGGACAGGTGCCGGCGATAGGCGGGGTTAAAAAGCTGCGTCCCAGAGGGAAAACTAATTACCATAAAAGGCAGGAAGAGTTTAAACTACTACATTTACCGACAGAGGAGGACTTCAGGAAAGAAGAGAACAGGAACGAACTCTGGACAGCTGCGGCCATTGAGGGGTCAGGCGAGTTTGACAGGTAAGATGTTGATGACAGTATCCCTTTAATGGGGAAAACCCGCAACAGAAAAGCAGCGATTCCAAAGGATAAATTGACATGCTACGGATTAAATAAAACGCACCGCAGGTCAACTCATGAATGATTTTTTACACAGCGTGAGGATGAGATTTCAAATCTGATGCACTCCGCTACTACTGTATTACGCTGCTGACATTCGTCAATGAAATACGTTGCGGAAAATCCGCAGTGTTAACGCTACGTGTGGACATACCCTTATAGTGCACATTACCTATTCGTTTTCTGTTTTATTAGAGTTCAGTCACACGCGGCAGATTTGAAAATCCACTCCATTCATCTGAATGAGGCTGTTTCTGCAGCAAGTGCATGGATTTACGCAAGTTCTTTTCAGATAAATGGAACTGATTTTCTTTTGCAACAAAATCTGCACAGTGTAACTGTACCCTAAGGCCTAGTTCACACTGAGTTTTTTTTTCCTATAGGAATTTGAGGCAGATTTTAAACTGTCTGCACTCTCTTTGCCGCATTATTTCCTGCGTTTTTTTTGGCCGTGGCTATTGAGTGCCACGAGTAGAGATGAGCGAACTTATCAAAAGTTCGGTTCGGCTAGTTCGCCGAATTTCACAAAAAAGTTCGGTTCGGACCGAACTAGTTCTGACCGAACCTGTCACTTACGTGCGCCGAGCATGCTACTGTCCGGGGTGCTGATAGAGTTAATGGGCTGCACTAACTCTTTCAGCAACCTTCACAGTACATGCTCGGCGCGCGGAAAATACAATTTTAATAAATGTAATAAAAAAATAAAAATTATACGTTCGTACTTACTTTCCTCCTGTCCGGCCTCCAGCGATGACGTTTCATCCCTTTCGCCGCTGCAGCCAATCACAGGCTGTAGTGGCGGTCACGCACGCCAGGATGACGCTTCATCCCATGTGACCGCCTCTGCAGCCAATCACAGGCTGCAGCGGCGACATGGATGAAACGTCATCGCTGGAGGCCGGACAGGAGGAAAGTAAGTATGAACGTATTATTATTTTTTTTGGCATGTATGTATGTATGTATGTATGTATGTTGGCATGTATGTATGTTGTCATGTATGTATATCTGTGCATGTATGTTGGCATGTATGTATATATGTGCATGTTTGTATGTATATTTGCATGTATATATTTGCATGTATGTATGTTTGCATGTATGTATTTTTGCATGTATGTTGTCATGTATGTATGTATGTATGTATGTTGTCATGTATGTATGTATATATGTGCATGTGTGTATGTATATTTGTATGTATGTTTGCATGAATGTATGTATGTTTGCATGTATGTGTGTTTGCATGAATGTATGTTTGCATGTATGTATGTATGCATGTTTGTATGTATATTTGCATGTGTGTATATATATATATGTATGTTGTCATGTATGTATATATGTGCATGTATGTTGGCATGTATGTATATATGTGCATGTGTGTATGTATGTATATTTGCATGTATATATTTGCATGTATGTATGTTGTCATGTATGTATGTATATATGTGCATGTATGTTGGCATGTATGTATACATGTGCATGTTTGTATGTATATTTGCATGTATATATGTTTGCATGTGTGTATGTATGTTTGCATGTATGTATGTATGTTTGCATGTATGTATGTTGTCATGTATGTTTGTATGTATGTTGTCATGTATGTTTGTATGTATGTTGTCATGTATGTATGTATATATGTGCATGTATGTATGTTTGCATGTTTTTATTTTTGCATGTATGTTTATATATATGTGCATGTATGTAATTATGTTTGCATGTATTTATGTTTGCATGTATATTTGTGCATGCTTGTATATATATATGTATGTATCTTTGCATGTTTGTTTGTATGTATGTTTTCATGTGTGTGTGTGTGTATGCATGTATGTATGATAGTTTGCATGTATATATGTGTGTATGTTTGCATGTATGTATATTTGCATGTATATATGTGCATGCTTGTATGTATGTTTGTATATATGTATGTATGGACATGTATGATACTGTCTGCTGGCGCCCTGTATCTAAGTCAACTTCACGGCAGGCTTCTATACATGGTATAACAGTCAGTATCACACATTAAACTGAATCTAAGCCTACGACATGTTTTATTTAATTTTTTTTTTTCACAGGTTTGGTGTTTGGACTACGTCGGTTTCGAGGACTACTTAGATGACGTGTTTTTTTTCTACAATAAAATGGTTAATGAGGGTTGTGTTGGGGGTGCTTTATTTCAATAAAATATTTTATCTATATCTTTGTCTTTTTCTTTTCAAATTTTATTACTACCACTTTAGTAATGGCCGCTGTCTGAGTGACAACATCCATTACTAAGGCGAGGCTTAGTGTTAGCCGGTGCAGAGGCTAACACTAACCACCATTATTACCCCGGTACCCACCACCACCAGGGGTGCCGGGAAGAGCCAGGTACGATCCAGTACCCGACCATCTCATTGGGATGGTCGGGCTCTGGGGCGGCCGCAGGCTGGTATTATGAGGCTGGGAAGGGCCAAAAACAGTGGACCTTCCCACCCTTGTAATGCTAGGCTGCTGCTGCTGTGTTGTATCTGGCTGGTTATAAAAGTGGGGGGGACCCCACGTCATTTTTTTAAATTATTTATTTAAATTTTTTCTCTTTAAAAGACATGGGGTTCCACCCAATTTATCATAACCAGCCACATACAACACAGTGTTATTAGCCTGGGAATGGACAAAACCAGTGGCCCTTCCCACCAATGTAATGCCAGACTGCTGCGGCCTTGTATATGGCTGGTTATTAAAAATGTGGGGGACCCGTCTATTGCTAAATTTGTTAAATTCAAAAAAAAAAACGACGTGGGGGTCCCCCCCATTTTTATAACCAGCCCGATACAACACAGCAGCAGCAGCCTAGCATTACAAGGGTGGGAAGGTCCACTGATTTTGGCCCTTCCCAGCCTCATAATACCAGCCTACGGCCGCCCCAGTACCCGACCATCACAACAGATGGTCGGGTACTGGATCGTACCAAGCTCTTCCCGGCACCCCTGGTGGTGGTGGGTACCGGGGTAATAATGGGTGGTTAGTGCTAGCCTCTGCACCGGCTAACACTAAGTACCGCCTTAATAATGGACGCTGTCAATCAGCCAACTGCCATTATCTAGGCACTAATAAAGTTTAAAAAAAAACACAAAGACAATTCTTTTTTATTGAAATAAGAAATCCCCAACAAAACCCTCGTTAACCATTTTATTAAAATTTGAAAAAACGTAGATCTACGCAGTAGTCCAACGAATCGAAGATGTAGTCCAATCGGTACATCAAAATCTGCAACAACATAAAAAAACAGTTATCAATGTGAACAATAACAATACTTCTACTCACCTACACACATATATACACGCACACACAAACAAACATACACAAACACACATATATACACAAACACAACAAGATATACAAACACACACACACACACACACACACACACATAAACAGACAAACACACACACACATATACACAAACTCACACATATCCAAACACACACACACACACACACACACAGTTATACACACACATACACGAACACATATACACAAACACATATACAAACAAAAACACACATACCCAAACACACATATACACAAACACACCCATATATACACACAAACACACACCCATATACACAAACACACACATATACAAAAACACACACAAACATCTACACACAAACATATACACAAATACACCCATATATACACAAACATATACACAAACACATATACACAAACACACCCATATATACACACACACAGATATACACAAACACACATATAAAAACAAAAACAGACAAAGTCACATACCCAAACACACATATATACACAAACACACACATACACAAACACGGTTTCTTTTAAATGCTGCTGGGGAACCCGCTCGATCCACTATATAAGGCTGCGCTACAGTGCAGCATTTAAAAGAAACAGGATCCTGACCTGTCCATAGAGTTTAAGGCAGCACAAAGTATTTCAGGAGATGAGCATGCAGATTCAGTGCTGCTGTGAACTCTGCTCTTACCATTACGTAGCTCTCAGTCTGTTACCTCTCCTCCACTCCTGTCCTCCAGAACACCTTCACATGATTGGCAAGTCGCCACGTAATGGTAAGAGCAGAGTTCACAGCAGCACAGAGTATTTCAGGAGATGAGCGTGCAGATCTTGTGCGGGGTGGTGACTTGCCAATCATGTGAAGGTGTTATTGAGGACAGGAGTGGAGGAGAGGTAACAGACTGAGCTACGTAATGGTAAGAGCAGAGTTCACAGCAGCACTGAATCTGCAAGCTCCTCTCCTGAAATACTCTGTGCTGCTGTGAACTCTGTTCTTACCATTACGTAGCTCAGTCTGTTACATCTCCTCCACTCCTGTCCTCTATAACATGTTCACATGATTGGCAAGTCACCACCACGTACAAGATCCGCATGCTCATCTCCTGAAATACTCTGTGCTGCTGTGAACTCTGCTCTTACCATTACGTGGTGACTTGCCAATCATGTGAAGGTGTTATTGAGGACAGAAGTGGAGGAGAGGTAACAGACTGAGAGCTACGTAATGGTAAGAGCAGAGTTCACAGCAGCACTGAATCTGCACGCTCATCTCCTGAAATACTCTGTGCTGCCTTAAACTCTGTGGACAGGTCAGGATCCTGTTTCTTTTAAAAGCTGCACTGTAGCGTAGCCTTATATAGTGGATCGAGCGGGTTCCCTAGCAGCATTTAAAATAAACAGGATCCTGACCTGTCCACAGAGTTTAAGGCAGCACAGAGTATTTCAGGAGATGAGCACGGGCAGCCGTTCGTTTTTCCGAGCCGTGCTCCCATTATGCACACGACCGTAAAAACACCCGTTATTGCGGGTCGGAATTACGACCCGCAATAACGGGCTCATAGACTTCAGGTACCTTTCCGTTTTCTCACGGGAAGGTGCCCGTGCCGTTAAAAAAATAGAACATGTTCTATTTTTCTATTTTACGGGCCGTGCTGCTATAATTATAATGACAGCACGGTTCGCAAAAGCGGCCGGCTGCCCGTGGCCGGCCGTCCGTGCTCGTAGTTACGAGTCGTAATTACGAGCACGGCCCGTAAAATAAAAAAATAGAACATGTTCTATCTTTTTAACGGCATGGGCACCTTCCCGTGAGAAAACGTGAAGGTACCCGTGGCTAACAGAAGTCTATGGGCCCGCTATTTCGGGTCGTAATTACGACCCGTGATAACGGGTGTTTTTATGGTCGTGTGCATGAGGCCCCGTAATGACGGGTGGCTACATGTGTGCACCCGTCATTACGGCAGCGTTGCTAGGCGACGTCAGTAAGGGTATGTGCACACACACTAATTACGTCCGTAACTGACGGACGTATTTCGGCCGCAAGTACCGGACCGAACACACTGCAGGGAGCCGGGCTCCTAGCATCATACTTATGTACGATGCTAGGAGTCCCTGCCTCTCCGTGGAACTACTGTCCCGTGCTGAAAACATGATTACAGTACGGGACAGTTGTCCTGCAGAGAGGCAGGGACTCCTAGCATCGTACATAACTATGATGCTAGGAGCCCGGCTCCCTGCACTGTGTTCGGTCCGGTACTTGCGGCCGAAATACGTCCGTCAATTACGGACGTAATTAGTGTGTGCACATACCCTAAATAGTCACTGTTCAGGGTGCTGAAAGAGTTAACTGATCGGCAGTAACTGTTTCAGTACCCTGGACAGTGACTACCGATCACAGCACCTGTAAAAAAAAAGACGTTCATACTTACCGGGAACTCCCTGCTTCCTCCAGTCCGGTCTCCTGGCCGTTGCCTTGGTGACGCGTCCCTCTCGACATCCCTTGATGACGATGCAGCCCATGTGAGCGCTGCAGCCAATCACAGGCTGCCGCGGCCTCTGCAGCCAATCACAGGCTGCAGAGGCCTCTGCAGCCAATCACAGGCTGCCGCGTCAGAAAAGGTCGGACTGGAGGAAGAAGAGGGACTCGTCACCAAGACAACGACCGGGTACGTATGAAATGCTTTTTATTTTATTTTTAATCAGCAGCCTCTTTTCTCTATCAGTGATTGATAGAGACAAGTGGCTGCCGATTTGTATAATGTTTTTGACCGGGTTCGGTCAAAACGGGTTCGGCCGAACCCGGTGAAGTTCGGATTCGCTGCGAACCGAACTTTTCCGGAAGTTCGGACCGAAACCGGGTTCGGTTGTCCCGGTTCGCTCATCTCTAGCCACGAGCAAAAACGCAGCGAAAACCCCTTTCTCTGCCGCCCATTGATGACAATGGGAGGTCAGAGACAGAAATACCTGAAGAAAGAGCATGACGATTAAAGTCAACGGTAGGCATTTTAGGCGTTTTTTTGGCGTGGTTTACGGCGCGGTTTCTGCGTCAAAAACAGTGCCAAAAACTCAGTGTGAACTAGTCCTAAGGCTCTGTTCACACATCACGATTTGTAGCAGATTTTGATGCAGATTTATGAGCCAAAGCCAGAGGTGGATTCAGGAGGAAGAAGAAGTATAAGGCTTCGTTCACATATCCATTTGGGCTCTATTCTGACATTCCGTCAGAAGTTTCCCTCAGAATACAGCCCTGACTGACACAAACGTAAACCATAGGTTTCTGTTTCCATCAACATTGACTTCAATGGTTACGGATCCGGTCCCAATGGTTTCCGTTTGTCTCAGTTGTGCAAGGGTTTCATTGTTTTGACGGAATCATTGCACAACTGAAACAAACGGAAACTATTGGAACCGGATCCGTCACCATTGAAATCAATGGTGTTGGAAACGTAAACTTATCCAATGGGGGGGTGGTAAATTGTAGAATCCTAATTTTTCGGGCCTCACTGGGCCCAACACTTTATCTAAAGCCACGCCCTCTTTCCACTAAAGTGGCGAAGGTGCTGCAAGAAGGCCAAAAGTCCCAATTTGCACCACAAACTTTTGCAACTTTTCTACGCCAGAAAAGTGTCCTAGAAAAGATTAATATATTAGACCCCATTGTGTCACTATTTTTACTCCATTTAGATTGTAAACTCCTATCTGCAGGGACCTCTCTCATTTTCTCTCTGTTTTTTACTTTGTTTTGATTACTTGTCATTTTACATGTTTGTTTCTTCCTCAAAGCGCTGCAAAACATAATGGTGCTATATAAATAAGGATTGTTTTTATTATCATCATTACAGACACTAACATTATCTGAATAAAAAATGGAACAAACTGTGAAAATCCAGACCTGAGAGAACTAATGAAAAGCATTTTGCATATCAAGACCAAAATATAATATGCATAATATTAAATGTATACAGTGTGTTTGTATTTTTCATGAAATATATGTTCATTTAAGATTTAAAATTGTTAAAATATAATTTAGTGGCATTATGTGACAGAAAACAAAAATAAAAAAACATAAATCAGATTTACAAGAAAATGGAAAGTAAAAATAATTTGGGATCTTTTGGCCTTGTGTAAAATAATATCTAGAAATTGCCACTGCTCTATTAAAATGTCACCAGTGTCACCAATCAAACTACATAAGGCTTGAAGAGCATGCCAAGATCAGAAGAAATCATGGTAACTAAAAAAATGTCCTTAATACGCTCGTTCCTAAATGGTTATACAATTGAACATACCTTATACATTAACTAGGAGGATATCACTTCAGCATGGTGCCAAAAAGGAATTCTTTAAAATTGGGAAATAGGTTAGCAGGAAACTCCATTTATTAGCATTTTCCTTGAAGGGATTAGGATTTAAACAGGAAATAATTTATGGTACTTACAACATGACAGGTGGGGGGATGCAATATGTAGAAAAGAGGAAAGCTGTTATCTGACATTAGCTAGCTCTTCTGTGAGATAAAGTATAAATGTCAAAGAACACCTAGTTTAGATTATATCAGGGAACATGCAGGAGATGTTACTTTGTGAATGCATTGAAATACCTCTGTGACTTGTGCTGATAAGCCAATTTCTTGCATTCCACAAGGCCCCATTGTTGTTGAGCATTTTAATACACTTTTATCTCAGCATGGTTTTAACTTTCAGGATTAAAATAGTAATTTGTATGAGTGCGTGAAAGAAGATAAAAGTTGCTTCTCTAAGAAGAATGTTTTACATTTTGACAATGTATTTTGCTCTGTTATAATGCCTGTCTCTCTGCCATGGTAATAGCAGAAATATTATATTGCAATAACTTAAAATCATAAAAGTAGCAGAAATGTGAGATTCATAATACATATTGAATAATAATATAATATTGAATCCATATAGTCCATACGAAATTATTACAAGTTACAAGATAACCTAGGGCAGTGGTTTAAATGTATCAATACTATCACAAGGAAACTAATTTGACTGTGTCTAGAATATGTTTGAAATTTAGAATATGTTTAAATGTTGCTGGGGTCATGACAAATGTTTTTAATTGTCTGTTTAATTATTATCAATATAATACAATTGTAGCATTTCCATAACAAAACATGACAATGATTGAAGCCAGCTTTGACCTTTCCTAACTGTACTCCATTTTTGCAAGGTAAAGTTCTATCACTTGACATTGGTAAATTGTAGCTGAGGATTTTAACATGCCAGTCACATTTTTTGCACACTATGAAGGGGCATTGAGCAAGAACCGACACTGACACTGAGGATACAAGATTTTTGGCACACATTGTAGTCACATGACTCATGCTAACGTCATCTATGGTCCTTAGGCTACACTTTTTTTTGTTGCCAGTGTGTGGCAGGGCGCAGCCCGCCTGTTGTGGCCGGCATCTCTATGCCCCAAGTTAGTGGTAACTTACATGGGGCATAAAGATGTCGACGCCGCAGAGAAGAGCCACAGATCCGATAGGTCTGTAGCCGCGGAGACGATCTTTAGGGTCACTTGACCACTTGATTCCTGGGCGGGCACATCACCGTGATGCTAGTGTCATACCAGCTTCATGGTATCCAGGGTTGGGATTAAAATTTTTAACAACAGGTTTTCTGTGTTTGCCAACAAAGACATACGCACCAAGGGGGGGAGGGGGCGGTGTCGCAGTGTATTGCATCATGGAAATTTATTCTAATAATCAAATAAAACAATTACAATACAAAAAAACATTCCCTATATTAAAGTGGACTCTAAATTAAGAAATTCCCTGTTCAGACTGTTTAACTGGATTGCCACACTATGTATATAATTACATAAGCATACATACCTACCCACCCGTTATATTAAACTCACCCATGATGTATAGACCTATATGCGCACATTCAACATACTAAGCATGCTCATCCTATTTAGTTAGGTTGTGCACTGTGAGAAAGATGGAGGACAGTGTGGCGTGCGCAGAAAGCCACGACAAATCTCCCAAATAATGAACTAATACAATGCCAGAACCAAGCTCAGTACATATATACAGCACCAGAACAAACCTCAGTACATATATACAGTACCGGAACCAAACTCAGTACATATATACAGTACCAGAACCAACTTCAGTACATAAATACAATACCAGAACAAAGCTCACTACATATATACAGCACCAGAACCAACCTCAGTACATAAATACAACACTAGAACAAAGCTCAGTACATATATACAGCACCAGAACAAATACAGCTCAATACATATATACATAGCAACAGAACTAAACTCAGTACTTATATATAGTACCAAAACCAAGCTCAGCTAAAAAATACAACATGTGCAACATGTAGAAATGAAAAATGGTTGGCACTGCCTTAGCTTGCAATGTCACAGACTCTGCGCTTCAGCTCGCTGGGACCTGTGGTTCGACAGCCTTTGTCTGGCGGTGCTCAGTGCGTGTTGAAGTTAGTTTCAGCAAATGACAACATGTAGAAAAGAAGACAGTACGGCACTCACCATTTGAAAAAGGTTTCTCTTTATTCTGAGATTGAGGCAGGCAACACGGGATTCAAAAGATAACAGAGCCGACGGTTTCACGTCCTTCAGACGCTTTATCAAGGCACCAGAACCATACTCAGTACATATATACAGCACCAGAATTAAGCTCAGTACATATATACAGCAGCAGAACAAATACGGCTCAATACATATATACACAGCGGCAGAACAAACTCAGTACATATATACAATGCCAAAACCAAGCTCAGTATATAAATACAAAACAAGAACCAAGCTCAGTACATATATACATTTCCAGAACCAAGCTCAGTTCATAAATACACCAGAACCAAGCTCAGTACATAAATACAGCACCAGAACCAAGTTTAGTACATACAAACAGCTTCAGAACCAAGCCCAGTACATAAATACAGCTCCAGAACTAAGCCCAGTACATAAATACAGCACCAGAACCAAAGTCAGTACATATATATATAGCACAAACACAAATACAGCTCAGTACAGAGATCATTTGCAGATTCAGTTTAACCCCTGCAATATAAGTTTGTACGACATAAAACTACAGCTCCCAGTATGGCCTGAAAAATGTTAAGGATATACTGGGAGTTGCTGTTTCCCAAAATAGAATGATACAGCCATCATCTCACTGCAGATCTTACAGTGACTACAGTACTGATAATTTACAGGGAGAATAAACATTTACATTTAGTGAGTACATTTTTCTCCTTTCTTTTCCATTTGGTCCAGACCTCGATGACGACGCCTCCTGGCCACAACCCAGTTCTGCAGAGCTTGCCGCTCAGATGTCTTCAGATGCTCAGTTTTCCAACATTTCCGCACCTATACACGAAGATAAATTCTCATGGTGCCACAATCTATGACCCTGAACATAATAGTATCATACACTGTTCCCCAGAATATAATAGTGTTACACGCTGTGCCCCAGAATATAATAATACCATACACTATGCCCCTGAATAAAATAGTACCATAAACTGTGCCCATGAATAAAATTGTACGGGAAAAAAGTGGTATAGGTATATTGGCCTATTTCTAGGAAGCTATACCTAAAAAGAAACCTTGGTGCGGCGCTGTTCCCTACTCGGGAAAAACTTTTTTTCACGAGTAGGTAACAGCACCGCACCAAGTTTTCTTTTTAGGTAGAGCTTCCTAGAAATAGACCAATATACCTATACCACTTTTTTCCCGTAGTGTCACCGGAGACAAAGTTTTGCATCCTACGAACCCGTGGCTTGCAGTTAACTGGACCTCCACATTTCCTAGAATATGTCTACAGGGATGCAGTGCTCCTAGCACGACATCCCCAGATGAACACTATTCAATAGTCTCTTATTCTTGACAATTTCAATTTATGTAAACCATGAATAAAATTGTGTCAAACACTGTAAAGTAAAGCAACACACACACACACACTCACACACACACACACACACACACACACACACACACACACACACACACACACACGCAGAGCCCCCTGTAGATAGTGCCCATCATAGATCCCCCTGGAGATAGTGCCCCTCATAGAGCCCTCTGTAGATAGTGCCTCCTATAGAGTTCCCTGTAGATAGTGCCCCTTGTAGATAGTGACCCCTGTAGATAGTGCCCCCTGTAGATAGAGTCCCCTGTAAATACAGTCCCCTGTAGATATGGCCCCCCATAGAGTCCCCTGTAGATAGTGTCCCCTGTAGTGTCACCTGTAGATAGGGCCCCCTATAGAGTCCCCTGTAGATAGGGCCCCCTGTAGATAGTGCCCCCTGTAGATAGGGCCCCCTATAGAGTCTCCTGTAGATATTGGCCCTGTAGATAGTGCCTCCTGTAGAGTCCCCTGTAGATAGGGTGCCCTGTGTGCCGCAGGAAATTTCAGGTGAAAAACCGCACCAAACTGTGGTGCAGTTTTTCGCCCCAAATGTCCACTGCGGAAAACTACAGCACTTAGCTGTCCTGCTAACTTTCATCCCAGGAGACCGCTGCAGCATGTGATTCACATTGGATGAAGGCCGGCCTCTTAGGATGACGTTTCATCCCATGTGACCGCCACTACAGCCTGTGATTGGCTACAGCGGTCAATGGGGAAAACCCGCAAGAAATAAGCAGCGTTTACGCAAATACAATTGCCAGGCTGTGGAATTAAACTCTGCACTGCAGGTCAATTTCTGAGCTGCTTTTCCGCCCCGTATTTACGCAGCATGTGGATGAGATTTCTTATATCTCATCCACTTTTCTGCTACTGTATTTGCTTCAGATTTTCGGCAACAAATTTAATTGCAGAAAATCCGCAGTATTTACTCAACGTGTGAACTGACCCTATAATAAAAAAAAAAGAGACACCAGGCCTCCTCCAGTGAAACGTCATCGTGCCGACTGTATCATTGTTGAAGCGCCGAATGGCGAGGCATCCTGTGCCTCGCCAGACAAATCAATTGTGTGCAGAGGACCGGTTCTGGATTCCTGCTTCACCCCGATTCTCCGAACCGGCTGTAATTTAAACAACCGTTTCGAGAGATCCAGGGTGAACAAACAGAATCCCACATCTGATAGTATGTAACCCAAGCAGGCCCTGCATAGTGGCCCGTTGCCGACATGTTGCTACACAAGTCCGCCCCTACACGAGGCAAGGGGTTTAATTCTATTTTTCTATTTTCTATTTTTAACATTCTTGCCTCATTACACATGAACTCTACCGACTGGGCAAGGAAGAGGCTGGGCAGTAATTTTACAGAATGGAAAAGGAAACAGTCAGAGGACAGGGGAGCACAAATTGCCAAAAAAATAAATTGATTTGGAAAGATAAGGATAGTATATGCTCCCGCGTTCTGCAGGACTTAGGTACCATGATAGACAATCCCTTATTTCTGATATTTAAGGATTCCATCATGACTGGGTCTGTTCCAGAAAACTGGCGCATAGCAAATGTGGTGCTAATATTCAAAAAAGGGGTCAAAAAGTGAGCATGGAAATTATAGATCTGTAAGTTTGACCTCCATTGTGGGTAAAATATTTTAGGGTTTTCTAAGGGATGCTATTCTCGGGTATCTCAATGAAAATAAACTGTTAATGCAGCATCACCATGGGTTCATGAGGGATCGGTCATGCCAAACCAATCTGATTAGCTTCTATTAGGAGGTAAGTTCTAGACTGGACCTGGGTAAGCGCTGCAGTTGTGGTGTATCTAGACTTTTCAAAGACATTTGATACTGTGCCGCATAAATGCTTTGACGGGGGGAATATATGTATAATTGGGTTAACAACTGGCTCACTGGTAGAAAACAGGGGGTTGTTATTAATGGTACATTCTCAGAGTGGGCCACAGTTACCAGTGGGATTCCACAGTGGTCAGAATTGGGCTCTCTTCTTTTTAATATGTTTATTAATGAGGTTGAAGTGGGTTTAGAGAGTATAATTTCAGGATTTGCAGATGATACTAAGCTCTGTAAAGTAATCAACATAGAGGAAGATAATGTAATGCTAAAGAGGGATTTGGGGAAGCTGGAGGTTTGGGCAGAGAAATGGCAAATTAAGTTTAATGTGGATAAATGTAAGGTTATGCTGAGGAAACACATTTTTCAATTATGTATTAAGGTATTTTTCGGACTATAAAACGCACCTGACTATAAGACGCACCCAGGTTTTAGACAACAAGAAATTGGAAAAAACTACTCTTACTACTCTTACTACTTTTACAAAGCAAAAACTATATGTTAAAAAAAATTATTTGTTCTGTTTCCCCACATTCTGAGAGCCATTTTTTGGTACATCCGATTTTTTTTTTTATCACTTTTTATATCATTCCTTTTTGTTTATTTTTTACATTGTGCTTGGATAAAAGTTGGAAAAGTTGTTTTTTTTAACGTTTAATATTTTTTACACTCCTGAAAATGTATCTGTAGCGCCCATGGCCGCGGGCCGTCGGGTTCACTCACCTCCCGACGCCCGCAGCCATGGATCTGTGAGCGCTGGCCTCCGTCTCCCTCCTAGGAGATGCCAGCGCTCACTTCCGCTCCGTCCGGCTGGGTCCCGTAGGGTGCGCGCACACGCTCGCGCCCGCTCTTAAAGGGCCAGCGCGCGCACATGAAAACAATGATCATTAACCCACATAATTTCCTGCTCTATAAGAATGCCCCAGCCCTTCTGATCCTTGCCTGAGCGTTGTTAGTTTTTCCCAGTCTGTCTCGCAAATGGTCCCTTAGTGTCTCCCGTTCCAGCTGTTACCCGTGCCCTGTTACCGTTCCCGTATTCCGCATTGTTCCTGTGCCTACCCGTGTTCAAGTGTCATCTGCCACGTCAAGTTCCATCTGCCACGTCAAGTGCCATTTGCCACGTCAAGTGCCATCTGCCACGTCAAGTGTCATCTGCCACGTCAAGTGCCATCTGCCCCGTCAAGTGCCATCTCCCACGTCAAGTGTCATCTGCCACGTCAAGTGTCTTCTGCCACGTCAAGTGCCATCTGCTCATCGGATACTGCCCGCCACGTCTGGCACCACTTTCCGCACCTGCCTCCATCCGTGCTGAAGCCACAGTCACCGCCCGGACTATTTCAGGTACCTAAGCATTACTGTCTGCCATCTTACTTTCACATAGACTGTGACCTGGTCAGCTGCCTCCCCGCTACGGCGGAGCGGCCTAGTGGGTCCACAAACCCACTCCGGGCATAAACATTGACACCACGAATTTTGCCCCACACAATTTTTTTCATTTTTTTTTTTACAGATGAGCTTCTGCAATTAATTGTGGACCAGACAAACCTCTATGCGAGGCAATTTTTGACGGAAAAGCCTATAAATGTCCGCGAGATAAAAAAAAAATTAGGGCTCATTCTGAATATGGGCATTGTAAAAAAACAGTCCTCCCTTTATTACTGGGCAGCAAGTCCTATTCATGTAACCCCAGTTTTTTCTTCAATAATGTCCCGGAGGTATGAGGCATTAATCCATTTCCTGCATTTTAGTAACAATTTAGAAAGCCTGCCTGCACGATGGCCTTCACAAGCTGAGGCCCTTTATTACATTGCTAAAAGATTCATTTCTAAAATCCTTGAGGTAGATTCTCGTTGCGTGCAGTGTAATAAGATAACACAGCCTCTTGGTTAACTGTTTACTAATGGCAAAACATGACAGGCGATTGTCCTGGTGGAGAGGGCGGTAATACTGAGGTTGGGGACATCGATCCTACTGGAGCCACACTGAGAGAGGTTGTGCCTAACCCCCACGTTACCAAAGTTCTGGGACACGTACGCCTCTGACAGTCATATACATAGTGTAAGAGCTACGCCCTTAGCACTGGGTTGCGTTGTGGGAGTTAGTGTACTATCCGGACCTACAGGCACCACCATGGATCCTTGCGATGCTAATCATTACCTTTTCGTGGCAAACCCACTCTCACCCTCAGGCAGCAGCCGTAGTGTTCCGGCACGCGTAGGACGCAACCAAACAGACAGGTGACGAGTGTAGTTTATTCAGTAGTACTTACGATAAGTTCCATGTGAGTCTCTGTCACTCTGCCATGCTTTTCTACCCATCCCACTTCACAACGGTGCATTCACTTTAACAGTAAAACATGCTTCACAACGACAGATATGCAGGCAATATTCTCTCTTGACATCAGCCCAAGGACACAGGCAACTGTTGTGCTACATTGCAGGCATCCATAGGGTATTGTCTCACCGCTGTTTGCTGGTTACTTTCAGGGACAGCGTGGCAGGGTAGCCGATGGTCTATTCAGGGACAGGGACGACTGCTAATAATGGGGAAATGTTTTGTTCTGCTGCAAGATTCTGCAAATGCCCAGTACCTTGGTCTTCTATGGTGCTTCCTGACTTGAGGTACCTCCTGTTCTCTGCTGAGCTCTCTCTCCTTTTCCTTCCAGATGGCTCCCTCTGTGTAATGACAGGGTAGTGAGACAGTCAGGTGAGCCCTAATCTACCCGCCACTCAGTCCCTGCCTACTTGCACGGCCCATCCTAGGCGACGGCGTACAACTGGGCGACGGTCCCTACGCTCAATATGTGCACGACAGACAAACAGATAAGGGTACACAGAAGCTAAGGGAAATGGGGCAGTTGCCCACGGCAACACCGTGAGCAACAGGCGTAGTGAACAAGCCGAGTCAAAGCAGGAGTGTACGAGGTACCAAACGCAGAGCAGGAGCGTAGTCAGTAAAGTCAGAGTCAAAATGAAGCAAGGTAAATAATAATAGCAGGAGCAGCAGAGCCAGGAAACAGGACAGAATCAAAGGCAAAGACAAGTAGGTAATGAAGGTATAAATAGACCGAGGGCGGCAGCTAGAACCGTCTGGCCAGGCTGTGATAGGTTCTCCCACTCCTGAGCCTACCAGCCTGAGTGATAGCAGATCGAGTCACTCTAACAGACCTAGGGTCAGGTGCAGACTGATTAACCACGGGCGTCAACACAGAAGCTGTGTCTGGCAGATCCTTTACATTACCCCCCCTTTTATGAGGGGCCACTGGACCCTCTCTAGGTGGACCTGGCTTATTGGGGAACCGATGATGGAACCTCCTGAGCAATACCCCAGCGTGAACATCTTGGGCGGGTACCCAGGTCCTCTCCTCAGGCCCGTATCCTCTCCAATGGACTAGGTACTGGAGGGAGCCTTTGACCATCCTGCTGTCCACAATCTTGGCCACCTCGAATTCTACCCAGTCAGGGGTGAGAACAGGGACCAGAGGTTTCCTCGAGGTAAACAAGGACGGGGAGCAGCAGTTCAGGAGGGAGGCATGAAACACATTGTGTATTCGAAAAGACGAGGGTAACTCCAGTCGGAAGGAGACATGGTTAAGGACCTCAATGACCTTGTACGGCCCTATATATCGGGGAGCAAATTTTTTGGACGGGACTTTAAGGAGCAAATTTTTTGAAGACAGCCACACCAGAGCCCCGACCGCAAACAAGGGGTTAGCAGAACGTCTTCTATCTGCCTGAGTCTTTTGTATGCTCTGGGACACCTCTAGGTTCTTCTGAACCTGGGTCCAGACTGTGCACAGTTCTCGATGAACGACATCTACCTCGGGATTGTTGGAACCACCAGGTGAAAGGGAGGAGAACCGTGGATTAAACCCAAAATTACAGAAAAAGAGGGAGACCCCTGATGAGTTACTGACCCGGTTATTAAGGAAAAATTCGGCTTGGGAAATGAAGGAGACCCAATCATATTGACAGTCAGAGATAAAACACCTTAAATATTGTTCTAGAGACTGATTAGTCCTCTCGGTTTGGCCATTAGTTTCAGGATGGAAGGCCGAGGAGAAGGACAGATCAATCTCCACCATTTTACAGAAAGCTCTCCAAAACAATGAAACAAATTTTACCCCTCTGTCAGAAACAGTATTGAAAGGAACCCCATGGAGACGCAGGATGTGTTTGACAAACAAGGTAGCTAACGTCTTAGCATTGGGTAGTTTCTTGAGGGGCACAAAGTGGCACATCTTACTGAAGTGGTCTACTACAACCCACACCACCGACTTGCCTTGAGATGGAGGCAGATCGGTGATAAAATCCATGGAGATATGGGTCCAAGGTCTCTGGGGAATGGGCAAAGAATATAGTAAGCCCGCTGGTCGGGACCTGGGAGTCTTGGACCTAGCACAAATTTCACAAGCGGCGACGTAGGCCTTAACGTCTTTAGGCAACCCAGGCCACCAATAGTTTCTGGCAATGAGGTGCTTGGTACCCAGGATGCCTGGATGCCCAGATAGTGAAGAGTCATGATTTTCCCTGAGTACCCTTAGCCAGAATTGCAGGGGAACAAACAGCTTGTTCTCAGGAAGATTCCCGGGAGCTGAACCTTGATGAGCCGCAATTTCGGAGACTAAGTCAGAATCAACAGAGGAAATGATTATACCTGGGGGCAAAACACAAGCAGGATCTTCCTCCAAAGGAGGGCTGGCCATGAAGCTACGCGACAGTGCATTAGCTTTAATATTTTTAGACCCAGCCCTATAGGTGACCAAAAAGTTGAATCTAGTAAAAAACAACGCCCATCGAGCTTGTCTCGGGTTTAGCCTCAGGGCAAATTCTAGGAAAACCAGATTCTTGTGGTCAGTAAGGACCGTTACCTGGTGCCTAGCCCCCTCCAGGAAGTGGCGCTACTCTTCAAATGCCCATTTAATGGCTAAGAGTTCGCGGTTGCCAACGTTATAGTTACTCTCAGTGGGCGAGAACTTCCTGGAGAAGTAGGCACAGGGACGGAGATGGGTGAAGGACCTGGTACCCTGGGACAAGACAGCACCCACTCCCACCTCGGAAACGTCAACCTCCACGATGCATGGCTTCATTTGGTTAGGCTGATTCAGCACTGGGGCCGAAATAAAGCACGTCTTAAGGACCTGAAAAGCCTGGACCGCCTCCGGAGGCCAGTGGAGGAAATCAGCACCTTTGCGAGTAAGATCCGTAAGAGGCTTAGCAATTACCGAGAAGTTATCAATAAATCTCCTGTAATAATTAGCAAACCCCAGGAAGCACTGTAATGCCTTCAGGGAGGCAGGTTGGACCCATTCAGCCACAGCCTGAACCTTGGCAGGGTCCATGCGGAATTCATGAGGAGTGAGGAATTGACCCAAAAATGGTATCTCCTGCACCCCAAACACACATTTTTCGGTTTTAGCAAACAGTTTGTTTTCCCGAAGGGCCTGGAGCACCTTCCTGACATGCTCAATGTGGGAGGACCAGTCCTTGGAAAACACAAGTATGTCATCAAGGTACACTACAAGAAATACCCCCAGGTAGTCTCTTAAAATCTGATTTATGAAATTCTAGAAGACCGCGGGAGCATTACACTACCCAAAGTTCATGACGAGGTATTCGAAATGACCTTCAGGTGTGTTAAACGCAGTTTTCCACTCATCAACCTCTCTGATGCTGATAAGGTTATAAGCCCCCCGAAGATCAAACTTAGAGAACCATTGGGCCCCCTGAACTTTATTGAAGAGATCAGGAATCAAAGGAAGGGGATACTGGTTCCTTACAGTGACCTTATTCAAGTTTCGGTAATCGATGCACGGCCTAAGACCACCATCCTTCTTCCCTACGAAAAAGAAGCCAGCACCTACCGGAGAAGTAGAGGGGCAAATGTAACCTTTGCCCAGGCATTCCTGGATATACTCTCTCATGGCTTCACGTTCGGGAGAGATTAAATATCCTACCCTTAGGGAGCATTGCTTCTGGTACCAAATCGATTGCGCAATCGTATTCCCTATGAGGAGGTAACACTTCGGAGGCCTTTTTAGAAAAAACATCAGCGAAGTCCTGAATAAACACAGGGAGAGTGTTCACCTCCTCAGGGGGAGAAATAAAATTAACAGAAAAACATGATGTCATGCATTCATTACCCCATTTGGTAAGATCCCCAGTATTCCAGTTAAACGTGGGCTTATGTATCTGCAATAAGGGAAGGCCTAAAACCAAATCAGACGATAATCCCTGCATCACCAGTACAGAGCACTGCTCCAAATGCATGGAGCCAACAATGAGTTAAAAACCAGGGGTATGCTGCGTAAAATAACCATTAGCAAGTGGAGTGGAGTCGATACCCACTACCGGAACAGGTTTAGGCAAATCAATCAATGGCATAGCTAGAGACATAGCAAATTCCACAGACGTAATATTAGCAGAAGACCCTGAATCCACGAAGGCACTGCCGGTAGCAGACCTACCCTCAAAAGTGACCTGAAAGGGAAGCAAGATCTTATTAGGTTTCATATATACGGGAAATACCTGTGCGCCCAAGTGACCTCCCCGATGGCCACTTAGGCGCAGAAGTTCTTCCGGCTGCTTATTCTTACGCCTAGGACAGTTGTTAAATTGATGCTTGTCATCCCTACAGTAGATTAATGTAGTAGATCAGAAAAAAGGACCACCGGCGCTGCTATAAATAATGTCAAGTAAGAGAAATGAATTGATTGTATTTATTTTCATGAGACAGGGCTACACGTTTCAACGCCGGACTGACGTCTTCATCAGGCCAATACACATTGTGCGATACACGCACGTTTAAATACACAAGTGAAATGAGGACTGATTAGCATTCAACACGAAAAGGAGGGAGAAAAAAAACGCCAATACGGGCGGATCAAGGGTCAGACAATACAGATTACGTAATCTGTATTGTCTGACCCTTGACCCGCCCGTATTGGTGGTTTTTTTCTCCCTCCTTTTCGTGTTGAATGCTAATCAGTCCTCATTTCACTTGTGTATTTAAACGTGCGTGTATCGCACAATGTGTATTGGCCTGATGAAGACGCCAGTCCGGCGTTGAAACGCGTAGCCCTGTCTCATGAAAACAAATACAATCAATTCATTTCTCTTACTTGACATTATTTATAGCAGCGCCGGTGGTCCTTTTTTCTGATCTACTACATTTATTATACCTTGACAGCAAAACTGTTTTGCTTGTGCACGGACCTGGCTGCAGCTTCTTGCTTTTGTGATACCTATATGGTATCCACTACCTAAGGTGAGCAATTTTCTTGGTCTATCATTGCTCACGTTTACTCCATCTCTTTTATTGCACTATGTGGCGCCGTGTCTCCTTTTATCTCTTAATTTAGTCAATCCCTACAGTAGAAGCAGAGACCATTCTTCCTGCGGAGCTCTCTACGTTGTTGGGGAGACACGGAGGCCCCGAGTTGCATTGGTTCATCCGAGTTTTCCGTGGAAGAACGAAGCAACGGAACCTCGGGAGCCATCATGGGGGAGCCAGAGGAGAAAGCACAAAAACGTTCAAGTCGTCGTTCCCTGAGACTTCGGTCAAGACGTACCGCTAAAGCCATAACCTGATCTAGAGAGTCTGAAGAGGGATAGCTAACTAACAGGTCTTTCAGGGCGTTCGACAGATCCAATCTAAACTGGCACCTCAAGGCAGGGTCATTCCACCGAGAAGCTACACACCACTTCCTAAAGTCAGAACAGTACTCCTCAACGGGTCTCTTACCCTGACGTAAGATCACCAGCTGACTCTCGGCAAAGGCAGTCTTGTCAGTCTCGTCATATATGAGCCCGAAGCAGAAAAAAAAAGATCAACAGAGGAAAGTTCAGGGGCCTCAGGAGCCAAGAAGAAGGCCCATTCTTGGGGCCCGTCCTGGAGCCGGGACATAATTATACACACTCGCTGGCTCTGAGAACCTGAGGAATGGGGCCTTAGATGGAAATATAGCCTACAACTCTCCCGAAAGGAGAAAGAAGTCTTCCGGTCCCCTGAGAACCGGTCAGGCAACTTGAGGTGGGGTTCAAGAGGTGAGGTGGGGGGAACTACCAGGGTAGCATCATGCTGGTTGCCCCTCTGAGCCAGGGCTTGGACCTGTAGGGAAAGGCCCTGCATTTGCTGAGCCAGGGTCTCAAGGGGGTCCATAGTTGTGTCAGGGACCAGGGTAGAAAAGGTATACGGGCCTGTGATTATGTAATGACGGGGTAGGGAGACAGACAGGTGAGCTCTAATCTACCCGCCTCTCAGTCCCTGCCTACTTGCACGGCCCATCCTAGGCGACGGCGTACAACTGGGCGACGGTCCCTACACTCAATATGTGCATGACAGACAAACAGACAAGGGTACACAGAAGCTAAGGCAAATGGGGCAGTAGTGAACAAGCCGAGTCAAACCAGGAGTGTACGAGGTACCAAACGCAGAGCAGGAGCGTAGTCAGTAAAGCCAGGGTCAAAATGAAGCAAGGTAAATAATAATAGCAAGAGCAGCAGAGCCAGGAAACAGGACAGAATCACTTGCAAAGACAAGCAGGAAATGAAGGTATAAATAGATCGAGGGCGGGAGCTAGAACCATCTGGCCAGGCTGTGATAGGTTCTCCCACTCCTGAGCCTACCAGCCTGAGTGGTAGCAGACCGAGTCACTCTATCAGACCTAGGAGCAGGTGCAGACTGATGAACCACAGGCGTCGACACAGAAGCTGTGTCTGGCAGATCCTTTACACTCTGTTTGGCTTCTTCAAGATGGCTCCCCCTCCTTCACCACACTCTCTCCAAGATGGCTCCCTCGCCTTCACCACACGCTCCAGCTCTCTCTTCTCTCCTCTCCAACTCTGGACCGGGTGACGTCATGACGGACCTATCCAAAGAGAGATATATGGGCAGCACAGTAGAACAAGAACCTCCAGGGTATCCGGGTGCAAGCCTCCAGGGATCCGACTTGTAAATCCCCAATGGTATACAAATATAGAGAGAGAGGCAGCACTCCACAAGTCAAAAAATATAAGAAGTTTTATTCACTCATCAGTGAAAAAGGTGCAACGTTTCAGCTGCTCAATGCAGCCTTTGTCAAGCAATATACAACAGACAGTTCAGTGCTTTTATACAACCCACCATGGGAGGAGCCATAATCGGATATAAACATTTCAGTAAAAGTTTTAAAGTTTATAAGTGTATACTTGATCGACCATAAAAGGTCCATCATCATAGTGTTATAACATTAACA
Source organism: Rhinoderma darwinii (assembly GCF_050947455.1). Classification (NCBI taxonomy): domain Eukaryota; kingdom Metazoa; phylum Chordata; class Amphibia; order Anura; family Rhinodermatidae; genus Rhinoderma; species Rhinoderma darwinii. The sequence continues at coordinate 78,297,846 of NC_134689.1, forward strand.
TAATAAAAGAGCATCGCACAAAAATCCTGATTTAGGTCAAAATATTCTACAGCTGTGAAGATTCAGGTTAGAAAAGTCAATACATATACGTATATATTATGAATCAACATATGAACGCTGGCACTCACCCAAAACGAAGGAACATAGCATGGGACATATTTCTCCTTCTACGTCGTCCATGAAACTCAACTGTGCATGCCTAGCACTAAGTCACGTGATAAAAATATCACGTGAATGGCTGTCAAGCAGCTCTATATTAGCGTCTAGCAACCAGTAGAAAGTCCACTGCGCATGCGTACATGAGTGCCGGAGAGGAGAAAAAGAAAAACAAGCATCTAGAATAAAGAAAGAAGACCCCAACGTAAGTCTATATTATTCAAAAGGATCTATTTGACCCGACCTATCCCACCATAACAGGTAGCATTGTCCGAAATCCCAACAAATATGACTATGGAAAACCCACATCATAGTGTTGAGATAACAACGGGTTCTGAAGATCCCAAAGAAAGAAAATAGATCTGTACCAATGGGGGGTCATATCTGTAATAATGAAATATCGTGATACTACTCAATATCTAGATCCACAAGAGATAAAACACCCTCAACGCACATGTATCCCTCGGCTTGGGTCAGCATCCAGCGAAGTACTTAAATTTGTTATGAACAAAACCTGAAAAATAAAATAAACTAATAGCAATGAATATAAATATAAATATAAGTATTAATTACCAGAAATAACAATAAAATCTGATGACTCAAGAAAAAATGTACGATTCAATATATAAATAAAATAAAATACCTAATGGACTAATTTTGAGTTTAATCTAAAAGCGTTTTCTTAGAGTTTCCTTGTCTTGGGTACTGTGGGTTGTGGTTATTTACCCATACTATCACTGGATGATATTACAACCTTATGTAGTGTCATTTATTATTTTTATTAGGGGTATATTTATATATACTGTATATTTTATTTATATATTGAATCGCACATTTTTTTCTTGAATCATCAGATGAGAGTGAACAGAAGCTGACATCAATTATGGAATCAAGTGAATTAACCAGTTACAAGGACCGGGTTACACAACAGATGGATAAATTCCAATCTGAACAGGAGGAGGCTAAGAGACACAAGTGACACCGGGATTATGAGGATTACAGCACTGGACATGTGTATAGTTGGCAATCAAATGATAATAAAAATGTGAAAACAAACAATGATGGCAAAAAATCTGCTAGGAACAGAAAAGTTCCACAGTCTACGACTACTGATTTTTTAGATGTAACAAGGATGGTTACGTTAGCGAGAAACACCGCACCAGAAGGGGTGGTAGACGTCATAACCGAAAATCAAAAAACAAGGAACATAGACCCACAAAACTTGTGGGAGCTCAGAAGATGTAGAAGCAATACAACAATCTCTAGTGGTAAATATATCTTCGAGTATGTTATCCCCTACACAAATGTCCTTATTGGGTAAAGTAAACAACACAAAAGTTTGAACAGCACATTTCAACAAAATTATACAAAACGTGTATGCAGGTGCAAGAACACCTATGACTGCAAATATACAGCAGAAAAGGAAATGGCGACTGCACACTGCGAACACTAATACTACCTAAGCCACTAAATATAAATAAATATGCATTACTGCTAAATCTACTTACAAATAGGGAGGTTCTTAGTGCACATTTTGATCAAAAAATGTTTGACCACCTGCCACGACAAGGCAACCTCTGTAAGGTGTGGACCTACTCTGCACATACACCCAGAACTGGGACTAAGCCTACATATATATCTGGGGATGGTAGGATCCAGCATTAAACTAATTAAAATCACCCAGGGCAGAATGGGAGGAGTGCAAGAACAAAAATGGAGGCAGTCACTAATCCCACATATATGGATCACATAAACAACACAAAAGTTTGAAACAGCACATTCCAACAAAATGATACAAAACGTGTATGCAGGTGCAAGAACACCTGTGACTGCAAATATACAGCAGAAAAAGAAATGGCGACAGCATACTGCGAACACTAATGCCACCTAAGCCACTAAATATAAATAAATATACATTACTGCTAAATCTACTTACAAATAGGGAGGTTCTTAGTGCACATTTTGATAAAAAAGTGTTTGCCCACCTGCCACGACAAGGCGACCTCTGTAAGGTGGGGACCTACTCTGCACATACAGTTCTCTGGGAAGCAACAACCCTCTATTCCAAAATCTTTACCGACAGCTGAACTTTGTTTGAAAAAATTTGGGCTCTTTAATAAGAGCGATTTTTCACCCATGGTTAACTCTGATGTATTGGATGCTTTTATTTCTTCTGTGAAGAAGGATATTTGTGCATTAAAAACTAACGTGTTGTGTCAAGGTGAACCTTTGATTTGCCCTAACTTTACACGTGAACAGGTTACAGTGTTACAGGAGTTGGTCCATAATGACAATCTCGTGATCAAACCCGCCTTATAAGGGTGGGGGGGATCATCGTTATGGACCGACAGCTTTATGTTAACGAATTGGAGAGGCAACTGTATGATCCGAGTGTTTATATAAAGGTCAATGGAGACCCTAAATTTGAATTTATGAGGAGACTGAAATATTATGTCGATAATGCATATGCACTTGATTTAGTGGATAAAGAGTTGTATGAGTTTTTATTACCTAAACATCCAGTTCCTCCCCTTATATACTGTCTTCCGAAAATTCACTAGGCTTTACGTAATCCACCTGGGCGCCCGATTGTTTCTGGGAGAAATTCTATATTTAGCCCTTCAGCTATTTTCTTGGATAAACTATTAAGGAATTCAGCTATTTCAGCTAGATCCTATGTTAGAGATGCAACTGACTTTTTTATCCAAGATCCGTGACCTATATATACCTGAGGGGGGGCATTTTGGCCTCATTTGATGTGATTTCACTATATACTTCTATCAGTCATGAGAGGGGGCTGTTTAGTGTGAAAAAAGCTCTGGATATTACAAATTATTCTCCCAATTGCAAGGAATTTGCTCTGGGCTTATTAGAAATCATTCTGACTTGCAATTATATTTTATTTGGTGACAATTTTTTTGTTCAATGGAAAGGTACCGCCATGGGGTCTAATATGTCCCCCACTTATGCCAACATTTATATGGCAGACCTTGAGGAATCTCTCCTCTATGTGTCCCACCATTTTTCCAAGGTTTTGGGATGGTGGAGATACATAGACGACATATTCCTCATTTGGAATGACACACAGGATTCTTTGTAAGATTTTTGTGTGGACCTGAATAGGATGGACCAAGATATTAAGTTCACCATGGTTAGCTCGACCGAATCGATACAGTTTCTTGACACGACTGTTTTTGTTAAAAATGACCATCTAGTGACAGATCGTTTTGTAACAAATACAGACCGTAATACCCTTTTAAGGTATGAGAGTCAACATGCTAGAAGGATGGTCAAATCCCTTCCGTTTAGTCAGATGTTGAGGATCAGAAGGATAGTTGATGATGAGTCAATAATGATGGGTCGATTAAATGAGATGGGAGAAAAGTTTCGGTCCAGGGGGGTCCAGGGGTTACCCGGATAGACTAATTGGGACACATATTGCCCGAGTTAAAAACAATGAGAGTCAAGTGGATCAGGATAAGGATATCAGATGTTCCAAAGATAAAAGACGTATCCCTTGTGTCACCACTTATGATATATATAGCCCTAAGATTATGCAGGTGTTTAGGAGACATTGGCCAATGTTGGGGAATTTTTATGATATTCCAGAATATAAATCCCCCTCCCTATTCTCGTATAGGAGATCATCTAATTTGAAAGATAGATTAGTGAAAACCGATATAGGTCCGAAAGGTAGTGGGAGTTCGGCTAGACAAGATCTTATTCTGCGATGTGGTTGTTAAACTTTTGTATGTAGGGGAGACAACTACTCATTGTAGGATTAGGCTCAATACACATAAATCCACTATCAATACAAATAAGTCTGAATTACCTATCCCCAGACATTGCGAAGCCCAGCATAGGGTTAATCAACTTCGCTTTTGGATTATAGATCATGTACTTCCTCTTAGAAGGGGTGGTGATAGGGAGAAACTACTTAAAGAGGCTCTGTCACCACATTATAAGTGGCCTATATTGTACATGATGTGATTGGCGTTGTAATGTAGATTACAATAGTGTTTTTTATTTAGAAAAACGATCATTTTTGACTGAGTTATGACCTATATTAGCTTTATGCTAATGAGTTTCCCAATGGACAACTGGGCGTGTTTTACTATATGACCAAGTGGGCGTTGTGGAGAGAAGTGTATGACGCTGACCAATCAGCGTCATACACTTCTCTCCATTAATTTACTCTGCAGATAGTGATATAGCTATATCGCTATCTGCAGCCTCATACACACACACTAACATTACTGCAGTGTCCTGATAATAAATATACATTACCTCCAGCCAGGACGTGATGTCTATTCAGAATCCTGAGCACTTCTCTAGACTACTGCAAGACTACGCCTGCTATGCTGTAAATCACAGATATGACCCACCGTTGGTATATACCTTTTGGTAAAGATCTATTTTCTTTCTTTGGGATCTTCAGAATCCGTTGTTATCTCAACACTATGACGTGGGTTTTCCATAGTCCATGCGCAATGGACTTTCTACTTGTTGCTAGACGCTAATATAGAGCTGCTTGACAGCCGTTCACATTATATTTTTATCACGTGACTTAGTGCTAGGCATGGGCAGTTGAGTTACATGGACGCCGTAGAAGGAGTAATATGGCGCACTACACGTCCCATGCTATGTTCCTTCGTTTTGGGTGAATGCCAGCGTCATATGTTGATTCATAATATATACGTATATGTATTGACTTTTCTCACCTGAGCCTTCACAGCTCTAGAATATTTTGACCAAAATCAGGATTTTTGTGCGATGCTCTTTTATCATGTCACTTTGTTTAAATAAAACACTGTTGTTTTGATGCTAACGAAATGCCTTTTAATAAATGTTATAACATTATGATGATGGACCTTTTATGGTCGATCGAGTATACACTTATAAACTTTAAAACTTTTACTGAAATGTTTATATCCAATTATGGCTCCTCCCATTGTGGGTTGTATAAAAGCACTGAACTGTCTGTTGTATATTGCTTGACAAAGGCTGCATTGAGCAGCTGAAACGTTGCACCTTTTTCACTGATGGGTGAATAAAACTTCTTATATTTTTTGACTTGTGGAGTGCTGCCTATTTCTCTATAGTCATGACAGACATGTCACTCCGCCTGTCCTCCCCTTTACAGAGCCAACAGAGACTTCTCTCCGTCGTTCTGTGTTGGGAGCGTGTGTGAGTCAACACCATCGCCATAACTACAACACTGCTCCTTTCGCTCGGGAGTAGAGCTCCCAATCTAAGGTGCCTGTGTCCTTGCGCTGTGCTTACAGCAATATGCAAGGAGGGTGCTAACCACCCTTACACTTCCCCCTTTATTAAGTAGGGCAGTCCTCGGCACTACACCTCATAGTCCTGCAGATAAGAAGGTTGACGGCTGCCGTTGCTCCTCTGTGGGTAATGCAGTCCACTATCTACTTCAGGTGTAGTTGATTCCAAATATTCTGACGGACCTGACGCTTCTGTTGGTAGTGGCTCACTGGAGAGATCAGGGTCGTTCGGTCGAATCAACAACCACCAGTTTCTTTCCACATCAGTCAGTGACGAATCCCTCTGTTCCTCTTTTCTCAGTACCGCAAAAAAAACTGGGACTGGGAAGGCACAGGGTTACAGCAGGTTTCGGTGTATGTTTCCACTCGATCCCTGAGCATCCTCTGGTTGTACCTCGTACATAGGTAGCTTGGGGTCGATACGCTTAGTCACCACATACGGTTTCCTCTCTCACCGGGGTTCCAGTTTACCCCACCGCATTGTCTGCCGATTTCAGACTAGTATTCGATCTCCCGGATGGAAGACTGGGTGTTGTCTAGCTTGTCTAGCTTGATTCAGAGACACCTCTTTCAAGACCACTTCTTTTAGTCCGCCTTTCGCAATGTTCAGATGCCTCTGGTGTTCTTGCACCCACTGGGCAGGGGACCTATCAACTTGGGGTTCTGGAACATCCCACAGTAGGGCTAATGGTAACCAGCTAGGACGGCCAAACATTAACTCATAAGGGGTGTACCAGTCGTGCAATGTACAGTGTGAATATAAGCAGGGCCGGCGTCAGCACCCGGCGAACCCGGGCAAGTGTCGGTGCTCACTGCTCTTGTAGGGGCACACACGGCCGCTGGGTGCATTACGACGCCCACCTTCTTAAACAAACTGTACCCGTCCGTGGTGCGCAGCGGCAGATTGCAGAGGAGCAGAGCGGAGGCACCGCCTCTCGCATTCATAACAACCTAGCTTATTATTGTGGAAGCGAGCGGCGCCAAGTCAAATGCCAGTGAGAAAACAGTGACGGGAGTCGGGACCGCTCAGCTCGTTGTGGGAACGTGTTAGGTGAGTTTGTTTTAATTTTTTTTATTGAAGCAAAGGCACCAAACTAGGGCAGGGAAGGGCAGGGCAGAAACTGGGGGCTCGCTTGACTTTTACATGGGAGAACAACGGACTATCTTCTATATGGGGGCATGTATGTATATTCATGTATGATACTGTCTGATGGGCCCTGTATCCAAGCCTACCACATAGCAGGCTTAGATGCAGGGCCCCAGCAGACTGTAATCTTATACTGCATAAGATTACTGTCTTCTGGGGCCCTGCATCTAAGCCTACCTTGTGGTAGGCTTAGATACATGGTCTAACAGACAGTATCACATATTGGCCCTGTATCTAAGCTTACCATGTGGTTATGGTAAGATGCTTAGATGCAGGGCCCCAGCAGACTGTCATTTTATACTGTATAAGATTACTGTCTGCTGGGGTCCTCTATCTAAGTCTACCTTGTGGCTTAGATACATGGTCTAACAGGCAGTATCACACATTGGCCCTGTATCTAAGCCTACCACATGTGTTACTAATAGGGTTTTTTTGTAAGGGTTTTGTTACAGGTTACTATGTCGGATTCGAGGACTACTTCGATGACAGCTTTTTTTATTTTTAATAAAATGGTTAATGAGGGTTGTGTGTTTTTTTTTTTTATTTCAATAAAATATTTTTTCTCTGTCCTTGTATTTTCTTTTAAACTTTTATTACTACCGCTTCAGTAATGGCCACTGGCTGATTGACAGCATCCATTACTGAGTCAGGGCTTAGTGTTAGCCGGTGCAGAGGCTAACACTAACCCCCCATTATTACCCCGGTACCCACCACCACCAGGGGTGCCGGAAAGAGCCGTGTACAATCCAGTACACGACCATCTGTAGCGACGGTCAGGCACTGGGGTGGCCGTGGGCTGGTATTATTAGGCTGGGAAAGGCAAGTAACAGTGTCCCTTCCCACCCTGGTAATGCTAGGCTGCTGCTGTGTTGTGTCTGGCTGGTTATGAAAATGGGGCGGACCGCACATAATTATTTTTTTTTTAAATGGAAAAAACTACCTCTCCATTTTTCATAACCAGCCAGAAACAACACAGCAGCTGCAGGCAGCATTACCATGGTAGGAAGGGCCACGGTTTCTGGCTTTTCACAGCCTGATAATACCAGCCTGCGGCCGCCCCAGTGCCCGACCGTCACTACAGATGGTCGGGTGATGGATCGTACTCTGCTCTTCCCGGCACGCCTGGTTAATAATGGAGGTTAGTGTTATCCTCGGCACCGGCTAACACTAAGCCCCGCCTTAGTAATGGACATTGTCAATCAGCCAGCGGCCATTACTAAGGCGGTAGTAATAAAGTTTAAAAAAATGCAAGGACATAGAAAAAATATTTTATTGAAATAAAAAAAAAAACACACATCCCTTCTTAACCATTTTATTCAGAATAAAAAAATCCGTCATCGAAGTAGTCCAGCATCCGAACCTGTAAAAAACACAAACACAAAAAATTAGTAACACACTACAAAGCAAAACAATTACATACACACACACACACACACACACACACACACACACACACACACATTGTTATGGTGGGGGGGGGTGGACGTATGTTAGTACAAGGATACTTACTGCTGGGGCCCTGTATCTAAGTATATCATGTGTGATACTGTCTGCTGGGCCATGTATCTAAGCCTATCATGTATGATACCGTCTGCTGAGATGCATCCAATTTTATCCAGCGGTGTAGCTATAGGAGCCTTAGTCTTGTACATATGCTAAATCTGATATGTAGAACTACTGAATGGGAGCACATAGGGAGGAATTACTGTGTAGGGAGTACAAAGTTGGTACTAAAGCTAATCCATAACTGTTTTCTTAAAGGTCGCCTTTTTTGGGGGGGGTTGTTGCCCTGTAAGGGACAGTATACGTGGTATTGGTAGAGGCAGTTTATCAACATCACGTTTACCTCTAATTCCTCCAGGTTCTGAAATACTAAAGCCTACAGATACCAGGTCTTCTGGAAATCACAACCTCTGTGTAACAGCTAAATCAAGATTCACACATCGCAGAAGCTATCTGGATTCATTGGCCCATGACTTACATGTGAATGGTAAGTGATCCATGGTTACATCCTTCTGGCATTGTTTGATCAATTCTGAGGATGTATGTATTTGTTCTAGGATTTCTTTGCCATTGATCACTGAAAGTATTGTTTATCTTTTGGTATTTTAAGGTGTTTCTTTTAAAGTTAAAGGAGTTAGCCATCATTTCAAAATTGATGGCCTATCCTTAATTATAGGTCAATTTTCAATCTCTGGTCTCCCAGAAATGTTTACATGCCAGGAGCCAGCTGAACTGGGGGGGGGGGGGGGTCCTGACAGTTGTATCACCAGAGATTGGAAATGGATGGCTTATCCTAAGGATAGGCCGTAAATTTTGAAAGGACGGATAACCCCTTGAAATCTTAGCGGGATTTTTGTCAATGATTTGTTGTGTTTTGGTAGTCCTATGCTATAGGGTTTTGTCAGTGGTATAAATTCATATTCACCGTCTAGTTTGTGCCTTTATACTGCGGCCGCATCAGGTGCAACGCAAAGGGGCCGATAGAGGCTCTGTCGCCCAAGGGCCCCCCTAAACCTGGAGCCGGCCCTGATTATAAGCCCTGGCCAGATCGTCCACATATTCGGGCCAGCATTCTTGCTGGTCATCCCCGAGGGTTCCCCAAGAAGTGTACGGCTGAACCTTTCACAGGCCCAATTGCCTTGTGGGTGATATGGTGTCGTCCTCGACTTCTTGATCCCATGTAGAATACATAGCTCATGGATGAGTTCCGATTAGAAGTTCGGGCCTTGATCGGATAGCAACCGTTTTGGACACCCATAGGGACACAGAACATGTTTCCAAAATGCAGTGGCTGTTGTTTGCGCCGTCTGATCCCTTGTAGGAATTAAAACTGCAAATTTCGAGAAGTGGTCCACACACTCTAGAGCATGTTTATGCCCCGATGTAACTTCTTGTATAGTCAAAGAGTGGACTGTCAGCAACTCCAAAGGTTCCCCCATCCTATTGACCATTGGTTCCTGGAGCTGTTCGGTGCCCTTATTCACAATGCAGGCAGCGCATTCTTCACAGATGCATCTAGTTACTTCTTCCAATCCTTGGGCGTAAAAATGGTTACGGATCAAGTGGACAGTCTTATCCACTGCGAAGTGACCCCCCCCCCCCTTATCATGCATCCATTTACACACCGATTTTACATCCGTCTTTGGCAACACCAACTGCCCCATTTCCCGATACTCTCGCGGAGCCCACACCCTCCGATATAGGATTCCGTCTCATAATTCCATTCGCTCCAACTGTTGCGCCAGTGTCCATGCTTGGGATGTCAGACGGTTTCTCTCTGACGCCGTCGGTCTCCTTTCTTGCAGTACCCATTCCACAGTTTCTTTTATGTCTTCATCTAATTGCTGACGTCTCGCCCATTCGGTTTGGTCGTACATATCGATCATCATGGTGGTGCTTGGGCCACCACCATACCCTTCTTGTCCTCTGACTCTGAGTGGGCCACTCTCAATGGGGGAATCTCAATTTCTTCTTGTTTGTCATCAACCTCTCCGATGGGAGTCTCGCAGGGCTGTCTTTAGAGTGCGTCACCATTCGTGTGATTCTTGCCGGGTTTGTAGTGGATAGTATAGTCGAATCGGGACAACCGGTCCACCCTGCTCTGTTCAATTTCCCACAATTTTGCAGTATTGAGGTAGGCATGGGGGTTGTTGTCGGTATAGATGTCCACCTTGGTGCCAACCAAGTATGGGCCATTCTGTGACGTGTTCTGTGACGGCCCACACGACAGCCAGCAATTCTAATCTAAACGAACTGTAGTTTGTGGGGTTACGCTCCGTGGGTCGTAGCTCGTAGGCTGCGGCTGCCATATGCAATGACCCGTTCCACTTCCCCTTGCTGTTGCTCTAGTACAGCTCCTAGCCCCTTCAGGCTGCCATCCCTGTATAGCCAGAATGGCTGGTTGAAATCAGCGAATGCCAGGATGGAAGCTGTCACCAGTCTGTTCTTTAACTCCTTAAATGCCGACTGTTTGGGTTCTTGCCATTGTTCGGCGACACTCCGGCTGCGGGTTCCCTTCTTCTGTGTGGGCTGTCCGCAGAGGAGCTGATTCAGAGGGCCCACTATCTTGGCAAAGTCTTGAATGTACCTGCGATAATATCCCACCATCCCCAGATATGGCCTAACTTCCATCGTATTTCCCGGGTCCGGGGCAATCCCCTTTGTACTCACGAGATGGCCACAGTACTTGATTTGCTGGTGGGCCACCTTGATTTACTAGGTTTCAGCTTGAGGCCATATTTGTCTAAACGTTCTAGTACCACGTGTAGATGTTCCAGATGCTCTGTAAAAGTTTCGGAGAAAATCACAATGTTATCCAAATAGATCAACATTCATATTTCAAATTTCCCAAACAGTGTTCCATCAACTTCCAGAATGTACTAGGGGCATTAGTAAGCCCAAACGGCATCCTGTTAAATTCAAACAGCCCGGAAGGCCATTTTCTCCTTGTCCTCTTCCTTCATGGGCACCTGCCTGGACCCACTAGCCAGATCCAGGGTTGTATATTACCGTGCTTCTTGCATCACGGTTAAGGACTCCTCTACTCAGGGCAAGGGATAGCCGTCCCGGTGGCTGTAGGCATTGAGTCTCCGATAATGCAAAATCGAAGGAAACCGTCTTTCTTGCGGACAAGAACGATTGGGGCTGCCCACGGACTTTGGCTTTCTTGCATCAATTGGCCATCCAACATCTTCTGTAAGAGGTCTTTTACTCCACGATATAAAGCTGGAGGTATATTCTGGCAGCGTTCCCGAATAGGGGGGTTGAATCCGGTGAGGATCTCGTGTTCTATGGTGGTAGTACACACATAATTCTCCTCATGGCGCGTGAATACCCAGTTGAACTGCCGCACCAAACGTTTCAATTGTTGTTCCGACTCTGTAGTTGGTGCCACGCCATCCAACTCTAGTTGATGCCACAGCCGGTCAGTCCATTCCGGCTCACCCGTGGGATTTGTACTTTCATCTCTCGGAATGTGTTCTGCGTGTACAAAAGCAGTTGTATTAGCCACATCCCCTGATCTGATCAACTCAATGCTGTGCCGGCTGGTATGTCAATGACGTTTTGCTTGGGGTTCATCAGTCGGACCATGGTAATGCCCCTTGTGACTCGACAGATGGTCCATCCTACCACCCACGAACGCGAATTATCCCCCACCGAGATGGGCTCCACCATGATCAGGGCACCCTTCAGTCAATGGTGTGTCCCTACCATCAAAGACATAGCGACCTCTTGCGGGGTTGTACTTAAATCCCGACCCTGCTTGGAGCACGCACCATCCGTACTTGTCCCCTGAGAGTCTACCAGTTCTCTTGTCAATCTCCCCACTTTCATTACACATCAGTCCATGCATCTCCTGTAGGACGTTCATGCCGATAATTATGGGCACTCCTAGTCTAGCACAATTATGCACCACCACTATGCCAACCCGAGGAAACTTACGCACAAATGCTTCCGTTAGCCATGTAACTCCTGCAATGGAAACAGGCAGACTATTGGCTGCTGCTAGTTCTATCCAAGGTGCCTCCAGGCTCTGTTTATTCTGGAACTTCTCATGGAAAAGCTGATACGTCATGGTGGTCAACTTGGAACCCGTGTCAATCAGACAGGGGGCCTCTATACCCCCGATAGTGGCCGTGATGACTGGACACCGTCCCGTCAAAAGTTCCACATTCCCACGTCTTGGCCCTTAGCGGCGGAAACCTCTAGTTTAAAGGTGGCTGCTCGCGTCTCGGGGAACGTTCCGCTTTGCATTCCTTCGCGAAGTGTCCCGGTTGGTCACAACGCCAACAGTGATGAGGGCCCCCTGGCGGCGTTCGAGACAACCGAGGCTGCGGTGTCAGCTTATCAGCCATCACTCGTAACCGTTTTCAACTCCCGGATGGCTTCCTGGACATCCCGGGTGAAATCTTGGATCACAGCTCCAGGTCGTTCTACCCCACATCGTGCTGTTTCTGCCGGGCCTGCACTCTGGGAAGCCACGCTAGCTTCCCCGGATTCTTCTTGATGCAGTTCCAAAGCTTCCCTCAAAACTTCGCTCATGGGGGCTGTCGGTGTGGCTCTGGTAAAGTCTCTCAATACCCGTCTTAGGGTCTGACTATCTAGCCCCGAGATGAATTGATCCCACAAAATCTGGTCAGGCTCAGGTAGTGCAGCACATCCTGCTGGGTCTTTCTTCACTAACCAACTCCAAATGCCCTGTAGTCCCACAGCAAATTGTTGGAGTGATTCCGCATTCCTTTGTGCTCTCGTGTAGAATTTCTTGCGCAGGTCTGCAGCTGAGGTAACATCACCGTATAACGAGTCCAGATGGTTGATTATGGCTTCCAGCGTGTTGCACTGGTCAGCTGGTAGCACCAACACAGCTCTTCTGGCATTCCCTTCGAGAAAGTTGAGGACCAAGTCAGCTTGGTGTGTCACTGGGACTTGAAATAACTGGGCAGCGGCACGCACCCTCTCGGCCCAATCCGTAACGGGCACACTCTGTCCATCAAACTTGGGTATGCTCATTAGCGCGGCCCCCATTGGGATCACGACTGTAACAGGCATGGGTGAGCCACTGCTGCTGGATGGGTCCATCTTCTTTTCTGCGTTAGTTTAGATCCTGCCGACTATGACTAATTATGTAGGGAGGTTCTCGTTGCGTGCAACGTAATAAGATAACACAGCGTTTTGGTTAATTGTTTACTAACGGCAAAACATGTCAGGGTATTGTCTTGGTGGAGCCGGCATTACTACTGAGGTTGGGGATGTCGATCCCGCTGGAGTCTCCCTGGTAGAGGTTGTGCCTAACCCCCACATTACCAGAGCTTTGGTACACGTACACCTCTGACAGTCACGGTGAGAGCTACGCACTATCGCCAGAATATGCCTAGGTTAAGAGCCACGCTCTCGGCCCTGGGTTGCATCGTGGGAGTTAGTGGTCTATCCGGACCTACAGGCACCACCACGGGTCTTTGCAATGCTAATCGCTAGCTTTCGTGGAAAACCCTCTCTCACCCTCAGGCAGCAGCCGTAGTGTTCTGGCACGCCTAGGACACAACCAAGCAGACACATGACGAGTGTCGTTTTTTCAGTAGTCCTTACGATAAGTTCCATGTGAGTCTCTGTCACTCTGCCTTGCTTTTCTACTCGCTTCCACTTCACAACGGTGCATTCACTTTAACAGTAAAACATGCTTCACAGCGACAGATACACAGGCAATATTCTCTCTTGATACTAACCCAAGGACACAGGCAACTGTTGCACTCTAGTGGACGTGCGAGGCGGCCACAGGGTATTGTCTCACCACTGTTTGCTGGTTACTTTCAGGGACAAGGTGGCAGGGAAGCCGGTGGTCTATTCAGGGACAGGGATGACTGATAATAATGGGGAAACAGTTTGTTCTGCTGCAGGATCCCTTCAAGATGGCTCCCTCTCCTACACCACACGCTCCGGCTCCCACCAAGATGGCTCCCACTCCTTCACCACACGCTCCGGCTCTCTCCTCTCTTGCGCCCCAACTCTGCTCCCAGCCCCTTCCGGGTGACATCATGATGGACCCGTCACTCCATCCACCCTCCCCTTTACGTAGCCATCGGAGACTTCACTCTGTCGTTCTGTGTGGATGAATCCATTGTAAATTTTAAGGGGCGATTGTGTTTTAGGCAGTACATACCTTCAAAGAGAGCGAGGTATGGCGTAAAACTATATAAAATATGTGAGAGTAAGACCTTGTTACACATGCGGCTTCAATATATATGAGGGCAGAGACCGTGAAATAAATCCCCCAGGATGCCCACAAAACCTTGGTGCCAGTGGAAAAATCGTCTATAACCTTATGCAGCCATTCCCTCAAAAAGGCTACAGAGTGAACATTGACAATTTTTATTCTAGTGTGCCACTTTTCAAAAGTCTTCGCGCAGATAATACAGGGGCCTGTGGGACGGATTCGCAGACACCACAAAAGATTGCCACCACAACTACTCTCAATGCGCCTGGCAAAGGGGGAATAATTTGCCTACGCAAGTGATGAACTTCTTTCACTTAAGTACAATGATTTTTGATGAGGTTTTTATGCTGAGCACTCTACATGCTTACACCAAGGTCACTGTCACAGAGAGAGGCGCTACAGCGGACATACAGAAACTGCTCTGTATTACAGAGTACAATAGGTTCATGGGTGGCGTCGACCTTTCAGACCAGGCTCTCCAACCTTATTTGATCAAAAGGAAAATAAGAGCCTGGTACAAGATGGTGGCAATAAATCTGATGCAAGTTTCTACTTTTAATTCCTATGTAATATACAAAGAGGCCCAGGGAACCATGACATATCAGGAATTCCAAGAAAAAATTATTGAACATCTTTTATTTGAAGGAGGGGAAGTAGGATTCCATGAATCAGAAGATGTCAGGAGACTCGTGGAGCGTCACTTTTTACATCCTGTCCCTGCCACTGAGACGCAAAGGTATCCGCAGAAGAGATTAAAAATTTGCCGAAAAAATGGCCCTTTTGCCCTTCAAAACCAGGACTGTGTAATTATACATTCTTTGAGACCTATACTACAGTAGCAAATGACTGAATTAGGGAGAGCCAAAATAGGGAGGGATTCCTTATGCGAAAGTGAAACTATCAGAATGATTATTATTTTAGGGAAAAAGTGTTTTTTTTTTTAATTCTCACTATACCCCTAGATGAATATGTTCAGGTCTATGATAATACATAGTGTCATAAACATTTTATATATTTTATGTCATATTTAATCAAAAAGCTGAAAAAATCTGAAAGGCCTACGCACAAACTATACCAATAGGTGAAAACTTTTACACAACAAATTGAAGAAAACTGATTTTTTTTCCCAACTTTTTTGGCATTTTTGTTAGATTTTGAAAATAAACAAAAAAGAAAACCTATAGTGTATACCACCAAAATAAAGCCCTGTTTCTGCCGAAAAAAACCATACCATATTTATAGGGATACATGTACGATTTCTACAAAGTTATAACCAATTAAATAGAGACATAGTGAAACTGCTAATTTTTCTTTCATCATTAAGGCCCAGAATGCATGCAGGGGGAAGGGGTTAAAATCTCCCCCTTCAACCCTCCTCCCCTACTCTTCATACAACCTCTCCTCCTACTACTGTTACCAGTCAGGACATGAGTGAGTGAGGGAGGGGAGACTGTCTGCGGGCAGTCTCGGGCTGTGAGCAGAAGAAATGCTGGAGTGAAGGCTCTCCCCTCATCAAGTTGCTGAGCTCCCTTCCCAAATATCCTACATAAAAAGTAAGTGCATGTGTGTAAACAAGGTGTACTTTATATGTGTATAATGTGCTTATGTTTATGATGTGTGTATGTAATGTGCATATTCTTGTGTGTCTGTGATGTGTACGTGTGTATATAGTGTGCTTGATGTGTATATGTATGTATGTGTGTGTGTGTGTGTGTGTGTATGTGTGTGTGTGTATATATATATATATATATATATATATAAAATGTGTGTGTGTGTGTGTGTGTGTGTGTGTGTGTGTGTGTGTGTGTGTGCGTGTGATGTGTACATGTGCATAGCTCCCAACCGTCCTGGACAGTCCCGGTTTTTCACTGCTGTCCCGCCGTCCCGGGTGGTCTGAAAAATGTCATGCCGTGCCCCGGACCCTCCCTGTCACTAGCCACGACCCCCCTTGCCCCCACAATGATGTTATCCCTGTCCCTTGAGCTGCGTGTGCTCAGCGTGACCACGTCACTGTGACGCTCAGCGCAACACAGCAGCAGCAGTCTGCCTGGAGCGAGGTAGCAGGGCATAGAAGACACACCGGAGCGGAGCACTGCAGAGAAAAATAAACCACGGGACAGTGAGTAGAGAGTTTAAACAATTTAGTGCCTGGGAACACTAGCGTTTCTAAAATAATAAAATAAATGGCATTGTTTTATGATTTTATAAGCTCTAGTGTTTCCAGGCACAATCTTTTTAAATATAAAAAGACCCAAGTGGATGTCCCATATGGAGTTAAAGGGGTTTTCAAGTCCCTAAAAATTGATGGCCTATACTCAGGATAGGTCATCAATAACTGATGGGTCGGGGGCCGACTCCCGGAAACCCCGCCGATCATCTGTTTTAAAGGGGGTGCAGTGGTCGTATGAGTGATGCTTCCCCTTAATTTCTTCTTGCTCGCTGTGAATCGACATGGATGTAGCTGTGATTTAGTGGGAGAAGTCTGCAATAGTGTGAATCACCGCTGCATCCATGTCGACCATTCACAGTGAGCAAGAAGAAATTAAGGGGAAGCAGTGCTCTTGAGGGGGTCGGACCCCGACACATCAATTATTGATGGCCTATCCTGAGGATAGGCCACACATTTTTAGGGACTGTAAAACCCCTTTAAAGGGGTTTTCCCACAACCACAGGATAGGGGATACATGTCTGATCGCTGAGGGTCTTACCACTTAGACCCCCAATGTTGAGAACGGGTGATCAAAATTCCCTGAAGCAGTCCATGAGAATGAAGCGCTGATGCACTTGCTCGACTATTGCTCCATTCATTTTTATGGAGCTGCTGGAGACAGCGGTCCCGTAAGTCCCATAGTAATTAATGAAGCGCTGGCCACTTTGGGGGACTGTCAGTCCCCAGTTCTCATTACTGGAGTTCGCAGTGCTCGGAACCCCAGCGATCACATATCCAGTGGATAGGGGATACATGTGTTTGTGGGAAAACTCTTTTAATTTGTAATATATGACGTTTCAGAAGTTCATTGATGTCCAGTTTATATAGGCAGGGAGAAGACAGAAGACTGCTGGAGGTGAGTATAAGTTTTATTATTTTTCATATTACTAACTTTATTTTTTTGTTTTGCAGGTCCCGCTGGACCATTTAGACTACGTTGTAGACTTGCTGGACTACTTCAATGATTTCCTTTTTTTTTTTTTTTTTAAATAAAATGGTCAAAGAGGGTTGTATGGGGGCTTTTTATTTAAATAAAAAAATATTTTCTTATGCCTCTGTATTTTTTAAATACTTTATTAGCGCCTCAGTAATGGCAGTTCTCTGATTGACAACGTCCATTACTATGGCGGGGCTTAGTGTTAGCCGGCGCAGAGGCTAACACTAGCCCCCATTATTACCCCTATACCCAGCACCACCAGGGATGCCGGGAAGAGCCAGGTACAATCCGGTACCCGAACATCTGTAGCGATGGTCAAGTACTGGGCCGGCCGCAGGCTGGTATTATTAGGCTGGGATGGGCCAAAAACCGTGGCCCTTTCCACCCTTGTAATGCTAGACTGCTACTGCTATGTTGTATTGGGGGGTTAGTTGCAGCCTTTTTACTGGCTAACATTTAACCTTGCCTTTGTTTGACGACGTCCATTACTGACAACTGCCATTACTATGGCCCCATGCACACGAACGTATTTTTGCGGCCGCAATTCACCGGGAAATCTGCGGTGGAATTGTGGCCCCATTCATTTCAATGGGCCCATGCACACGACCGTGATTTCCATGGTCCGTGCATTGCCCAGGAGCCTGGACTTCAAAAAGATAGGACATGTCTTATTACGGACGCATTTTGCGGTCCAGTCTCGTTGAAATGAAGGCACACGGCAATGTGCACGGCCTGTAATTTGTGGGCGGCCACAGGTGACACTCCGCTGCTGTCCAAGCCGCAAATCACGTCCTGTGCTCAACTTCACGGTCGTGTGCATAAGGCCTAAGGTGGTAATAAAGTATTAAAAAAAATAGACACGTAAGAAAATATTTTTTTATTGAAATAAAAATTCCCTACATATAACTTTGCCCATTTTATTTTTAAAAAACGTACATCATCGCAGTAGTCCACCTAATCTACGACGTAGTCCAAATGGTTCAGCGGAACCTGCAAAACAAAAAAAAAGTTTGTAGTATGAAAAATATAAATACATATACTCTAGACTTCTGTCTTCTCCCCTGCATGTAACTCTGCTACTTGTCAACTGAAAAGTCATCCACCAGAGGGTCTCCCTCCTGACTTTCATCATTCTCAACCTTTTGGTGTGACCTGTAGCTGCTGCTGCCGTGATCATGTCCTACCATTGTACAGTCATTCACAAACTGGCACTGCACAGTACTAGACAATTTGAAGACACGCCCTCCGTGCTTGTAGACTTTTTTTGTAAGTCTAAAGATCCACAGTGAGAACATGCTCTTGTTATTTGAAGGAGGAACTGGGCGTGATTTTATGTGCTTGTGCGGGATATTGGGCGTGGTTAGGGGGTGTGGCTTAAAATAGTGTCCCTCTTTTCCAGATTCAAAAGTTGGGAGGTATCCGTGTGTGTGTATATATACATATATATATTATTATTAATTAGTGTGTGTGTATATTTAGTGTGTGTGGTGTGTACATGTGTGTGTATTTATAGTGTGTGATGTGTACATGTGTGTATATATAGTGTGTCTGATGTGTACATGTGTGTGTATATATAGTGTGTTTGTGTATATGTGTGTGTGTATATATAGTCTGAACTGTACGTGTGTTTGTATTTATAGTGTGTTTGATGTGTACGTGTGTGTAAATCTAGTGTGTCTGTGTGTGTATGTATGTATATATATATATATATATATTTATATATATACTGTATTTGATGTGTACGTGAGTATATAAAGTCGGTGTGAGTGCAGAGCGCTATAGCTGTTGTATTTATTTCACTCACAGTTTAAATGCTGCAAATTTTGCCAATGGAATTCGTTGTGGAAAATCCACAGAATAAGGCCTCATGCACACGACCGTATTTTTTCCCACCCGTAAATACTGGCGTAAATACGGGTCCGGTGTCACACGTATTCCACCCGTTTTGCACCAGTATTTACGAACCCGTGCCCGTAAATATGGGTCCGGTGTCACCCGTATTCCACCCGTATTTCCGGGCACGTTTTTGGCGGCAAAATAGCGCTGCACTAATCGGCAGCCCCTTCTCTCTATCAGTGCAGGATAGAGAGAAGGGACAGCCTTTTCTGTAATAAAAGTTAAAGAAATTCATACTTACCCGGCCGTTGTCTTGGTGACGCGTCCCTCTCTTCACATCCAGCCCGACATCCCTGGATGACGCGGCAGTCCATGTGACCGCTGCAGCCTGTGATTGACCTGTGATTGGCTGCAGCGGTCACATGGCCTGAAACGTCATCCAGGATGTCGAGAGGGACGCGTCACCAAGGCAACGGGCGGGAGACCAGACTGGAGGAAGCAGGAAGTTGTCGGTAAGTATGAAAGTCTTTTATTTTTATTTTTTACAGGTTTATACTGATCGGTAGTCACTGTCCAGGGTGCTGAAAGAGTTACTGCCGATCAGTTAACTCTTTCAGCTCCCTGGACAGTGACTATTTACTGACGTCGCTTAGCAACGCTGCCGTAATGACGGGTGCACACATGTAGCCACCCGTCATTACGAGAGCTCCATAGACTTCTAGGGACTGTCCGTGCCGTTATTACGGCCTGAAATAGGACATGTTCTATCTTTTTCAACGGCACGGGCACCTTCCCGTGAGAAAACAGGAAGGCACCCGTCGCCAATAGAAGTCTATGAGCCCGTTATTACGGGTCGTGATTACGACCCGTAATAACGGGAGTTTTTACGGTCGTGTGCATGAGGCCTAAAGGCTTCTCCACACATAACTAGCAGAAACTAGCAGAAATTTCACTGCATCAAAACGCACCATTTCCTGCGTTTTTTGCTTCAGATAATGGTGCGTATTTTGATGTGTATTTTTCAATGTTGGGAGATGGTGATATCTCCTCTGAAAAACGCAGCAATTCAGTCCACTTTCCACAGCAGGAATTGACATGCTGTGGTCCCAAAAATATGCACCGCAGGTCAATTTCAAATTGTACGTACGCAGAGTGTGGATGAGATTTGGCAAATCCATTTGCGCTGCATTCTCATCAAGCACTTTCCCCTCCAAAAAGTTAATAAAAGTTAATCAATAAACTATATGTAAGTCAAAAAACAAGCCCCCATACATCTATGTTGACGTAAATATAAAAAAGTTATGGCTCTTTGAATGTGCCGATGAAAAAACGGAAAAAAATCGCTTGGTCATTAAAGAGTCCCTCCAATGTTACTCTCCCGCCCAATCTGACATCGGGCATGGAGAGCCATAACTGCACACTGGCAAGTGCAGTTACTCAGGCAACCGTGCAATGCCCAGTGAGTAACGTGCATGGGTCCTATTTTAATTACTAGGACCTGTGCACGATACTCACAGGGCGTCGTACGGTTGCCTCAGTAACTGCACTGCCCAGCGTGCAGTTACGGCTCTCCTCACCTTATGTCAGATCCGGTGGGAGAGTAACTTTGGAGGGACACTTTTAAGGCCTAAACAGATTGGTCACTAAAGGGTTAAGGGGCTTTAGGCTACAGCACTTTATTTTTACGCCGCTCTAGTCTAAGTGCTAAAATAGGTTTACACTGACAGTTACAATATACCGGTCAAACAATGGCCTCTTCAAGTTCCTTGTGGAACTAATAACTATTGTAAATAACAATTCAAGAAATTGGTATTCAAAGAAAAAGTCTAAGTAAAAAAATCCACATTTTTGCCTTACCAAATGCGTTTTTTACGTGTATGTATTTTTTTCATCTCGCCTACGAAAAAACTGAAAAAAATCTCATAAAATCGATTATGACTAATTTTCGTCCCATATATTTCACAGTCACAGAAGCTGCTGCATAACAGTACTCCTAGATGGGACACGGTTAAATTGCGCCTCCCATTCGCAGGAAAGTTCCCAATAGTAAAGACTATTGAAGCGTGGAACAGTGGCGACATAATGAATATAATAAATAGATTGGAATTCATGAAAACGAGAGCGTCAGAGCAGGAATGCACCACTGTAGTAGGCAAGAACCCCCTAATACAGTGGTGCGCTCCCATCTGGTATATGCCTCTTGCTGCCATGCACTATACTAGCTGGCTGCTGCCTACTAGCTGTGTAATGCCTCAGAGGATTCCCACCCGGCTATTTTATGTAAATCATATTATTAAAGGGATTTTCCCACAATCATCGATAATCTCCTATCAACAGCATAGTTGATAATTGTCCGATCGATGGGGGTCCCACCATTGGGATCACCACTGATCGTGAGAACTGGCGTTAGCCCCGCCTGCTGTCAATTTGGACCCACCCAATTTAACATTTTTTTCCAGGGCCTCTTTACGTTCCCAATCCACCCCTGCTGGTAGGTATAGAGATCTTTCTAATGATCTTTTTACACCTAGGCCTGTAACAAGGACAAGGGGGCATCCTCTATGTCTAGAGAAAAAAAGGTTTCACCATCATCACTGACGGGTGAGAGCAGTGAGACTATGGAACTCTCGTCCACAGGATGTTGTAATGGTTGATCCTTTAAACAAGTTCAATAAGGGCCTTACATGAAAAACATAATATTACAGGTTATGAGTTCTAGATTCTGGAGATGGGACGTAGATCCAGGGATTTATTGCCGTATTTAGATTCAGGGAGGAATTTTTCATGGGGGTTTTGCCTTCTTCTGGACTAACACGGTAGAATTATAGGTTGGACTTGATGGTCCTATGTCTTTTTTCAACATACATGAACTATTTCAATATGTAGAATGTAAAAAATCTTGCAAAAAATCTCTAAAAGCAAAAAAAATAAAAAATTATTATTATTAGATGACTGACTATTACTGATTAGTCATTTCCTTATTGTGGCACCCAGTTATAATAATTCCGCACAGTTATTTGGACCCACAATTTAAATTAGTTTTTTTCATGAACACGCAGCGTAGAAGTCATGCAATACCTCACCACAGTCCCTATTTACAGATGTAGCCATCTTTATCTTGACTTTTAACGCATTAAATACACAGTGTCAAAAAACTTTAACGGGTAACTAAATGTTCAACAAACTTCTGACATGTCATAGTGACATGTCAGAAGTT
Organism: Rhinoderma darwinii; assembly: GCF_050947455.1. Classification (NCBI taxonomy): domain Eukaryota; kingdom Metazoa; phylum Chordata; class Amphibia; order Anura; family Rhinodermatidae; genus Rhinoderma; species Rhinoderma darwinii. The sequence goes on from NC_134689.1 coordinate 78,320,344, forward strand.
TTGATCGGTCGGGGTCTGAGCACTTAGACCCCCATCAATCGCTAAAACGAAGCAGCAGAAGCGCCCGTGTGAGTGCTGTGACTCGTGTGAGCGCTGTGTCACCTCGTTTTTGTTCGGCCTTTTCCGTTAAGCAGTGTGAAGCAGTGTACAGACTTTCGAGTCCGTACACCGCTACATCTATTTCCGGAAAAAGCTGAACAGAAACAAAGCGACTTAACGCTCACATGAGCGCTTCTGCCACTTCGTTTTAACGATTGGTGGGGGTCTCAGTGCTCAGACCCCCATCAATCAAAACTTCTGATATGTCACTATGACATGTCAGAAGTTTGTTGAACGTTTAGTTACCCTTTAACTTGACTTTTTTTAAATGCCTTTTCAATGGCTTTTGTTGTGTGATATCACGCTGCAACAAATTATCAGAGTCAAGATAAAGATGGCTACATCTGTACATAACCATGACCTTTATTTTTATGACCACCTCCACAAATATTGTACAAATGAGAGAGCTCGTCTTTGCTGCTTCAGACAGTATAGCCCACAATTTTTTTCAGGGTGACATCCCTGGTGCAGAGTTTAAAACGCCAGATAATCTGTGCCTACTGGCTCCTGAGATGTTAATTCGGAAATATAGATAGATAGATAGATAGATATAATTTCATTAAGAAAAAAAAGGGTATGGGCATGACACATCTCATGACACAAAATTGTAGTCTGATGTGGATCTGTGTACTGTGTTCTGCATTAACTCAATATATAAACAGTGTTAAAATAATCCTTAATTGCAAACATAAAAGACAAGCAATTACAATACAGGCCTCAGAAGGACAGATGTCCTAAAGTCAATGTAGGGACTTCTTTGAAATGTAATACTGTTGAAAGGACAATTTAAACAATTACTGTCGCTTTAGCATGGTCACGGTATTCAAGTTCCACATGTGACTTGCACTTATATTCTTTCTGATGTACATGACAGACACCGTCTTAATATTCCAAAAAAGTCTGAACAACATGCATTTAGAATTAAGACACAATATGACAATTAGGGCGGATTTACACGAGCGTGTGCGTTTTGCGCACGCAAAATGCAGCAAAAGGCACTTAACAGCTCCGTATGTCATGTTCATATGGTGCGCGGCTGCGTGATTTTCACGCAGCCGCCATCATTAATGCCTTCCCTCTTTTGCCACTTTTGACCTTCCTGACAGAGCCTCATTTTTCAAATCTGACATGTTTCACTTTATGTGGTAATAACTCCGGAATGCTTTTACCTATCCAAGCGATTCTGAGATTGTTTTCTCGTGACACATTGGACTTTATGTTACTGGCAAAATTTGCCCGATACATTAAGTATTTAATTTTGAAAAACACCAAAATTTAGCGAAAAATTGCAAAAATTTGCATTTTTCTCAATTTAAATGTATCTGCTTGTAAGACAGGCAGTTATACCACACAAAAATGTTGCTAACTAACATCCCCCATATGTGTACTTTAGATTGGCATCGTTTTTTGATCATCATTTTATTTTTCTAGGACGTTACAAGGCTTAGAACTTTAGCAGCAATTTCTCAAATTTTCAAGAAAATTTCAAAATGATATTTTTACAGGGGCCAGTTCAGTCGTGAAGTGGCTTTGAGGTCCTTAGATATTAGAAACCCCCAATAAGTCACCCCATTTTAAAACTGCACCCCTCAAAGTATTCAAAACAGCATTTAGAAAGTTTCTTAACCCTTTAGACATTGCGCAGGAATTAAGGCAAAGAAGAGGTGAAATTTACAAAGTTCATTATTTTTTTCCAGAAATTCATTTTGAATCCATTTTTTTTGTACCACAGAATGTTTTACCCAAGAAATGCAACTCAATATTTATTGCCCAGGTTCTGCAGTTTTAGGAAATATCCCACATATGGCCCTAGTGTGCTACTGGACTGAAGCACCGGCCTCAGAAGCAAAGGAGCACCTGGTGGATTTTGGGCCTCCTTTTTATTAGAATATATTTTAGGCACCATGCCAGTTTTGAAGAGGTCTTGAGGAACTAAAACAGTGGAAACCCCCCAAAAGTGACCCCATTTGAGAAACTACACCCCTCGAGGAATTTATCTAGGGGTGTAGCAAGAATTTTGACCAGCCAGTTTTTTTGCAAAATTTTTTGGAACTAGGTCATGAAAATGAAAATCTACATTTTTTCAAATAAAATGTAGGTTTAGCTAATTTTTTTTCATTTCCAAGAGAACTAAAGTAGAAAAAGCACCACAACATTTGTAGAGCAATTTCTCCCGAGTAAAACAATATCCCACATGTGGTAATAAACGGTTGTTTGGACACACGGCAGGGCTTAGAAGGGAAAGAGCGCCATTTGGCTCTTGGAGCTCAAATTTAGCAGGAATAGTTTGCGGAGGCCATGTCACATTTGCAAAGCCCCTGAGGTGACAAAACAGTGGAAACCCCCAACAAGTGACCCCATTTTGGAAACTATACCCCTTGAGGAAATGATCTAATGGTATAGTGAGCATTTTGACCCCACAGTTTTTTTGCAGAAATTTTTGCAAGTAGGCTGTGAAAATGAAAATCTACATTTTTTCAAATAAAATGTAGGTTTAGCTAATTTTTTTTCATTTCCACAAGGACTAAAGGAGAAAAAGCACCATAAAATTTGTAAAGAAATTTCTCCCGAGTAAAACAATACCCCACATGTGGTAATAAACGGCTGTTTGGACACACGGCGAGGCTGAGAAGGGAAAGAGTGCCATTTGGCTTTTGCAACTCAAATTTAGCAGGAATGGTTTGCGGAGGCCATGTCACATTTGCAAAGCTCCTGAGGAGACAAAACAGGGGAAACCCCCAACAAGTGACCCCATTTTGGAAACTACACCCCATGAGGAAATTATCTAGGGGTGTAGCAAGCATTTTGACCGGCCAGTTTTTTTTACAGAACTTATTGTAAGTAGGCCGTAAAAATGAAAATCTACATTTTTTCAAAGAAAATGTAGGTTTAGGTATTTTTTTTTTCATTTCCACAAGGACTGAAGGAGAAAAAGCACCGCAACATTTGTAAAGCAACTTCTCCCGAGTAAAACAATACCCCACATGTGGTCACAAACATCTGTTTGGACACACGGTAGGGCTCAGAATGGAAGGAGCACCATTTGGATTTTGGAATGGTTTCTGGGTGTCATGTCATATTTGCTGAGCCCCTGTAGTACTAGTACAGTGGAAACACCCCAAAAGTGACTCCATTTGGGAAACTGCACCCCCTGAGGAATCATCTAGGGGTATAGTGAAAATTTTGATCCCAAAGGTTTTTTGCTGAATAAATTAGAATTAAGCCATGAAAATGAAAAATAATTTTTTTTTCCAACAAGATGTAGTTTTAGATACACATTTTTCATTTTTACAAGGAATAGAGAAGAAAAAACACCCCAACATTTGTAAAGTAATTTCTCCCGAGTACGGTAACACCCCATATGTGGTTATAATCAGCTGTTTACGTATATGGGAGCATTCAGAAGAAAAGGAGTGGTATTTATCTTTTGGAGCGTAGATTTTGCTGGAATGGTTTGCGGACGCCATGTTGCATTTGCAAAACCCCTGATGTACCAAACAAAAGTGACCCCGTTTTAGAAACTACACCCCTAATGGCATTTATCAAGGGATGTAGTGAGAATTTAGACTCCACAGGTGTTTTTCAGAAATGAATACGCAGTGGATTGTGCAAAGTGAAAATTGCAATTTCTCCACTGATCTGCCCATTCACCGCACAATATGTTGTGCCCCTAGAGAATCTTACCCCATAAATTGTTAAGCGGGTTCTCCCGGGTATGGTAATGCCTTACTTGTGGCCATAAATTGCTGTTTGGGCACACTGTAGGGCTAAGAAGGAATAGACCGCCATTTTGAGCATGGATTTTGCTTGGTAATAGTTCTGTTTGGGGTTTTGCTGGTATTTCCGTTTATAATGTGGTGGCATATGTAATCTGTGCGGAGTATATCAGGGGTATATGTAATCTGTGCAGAGTATATCAGGGGTATATGTAATCTGTGCGGAGTACATCTGGGTATATGTAATCTGTGCGGAGTACATCAGGGCATAATAAGAGGGTATAATAATGGGGTAAATAATACAATTATCCATTGATGTGTGTTACGATGTGAAGCGATCTGTTATGCGCAGGCCGGTGTCGCACTGATAAACGGTTTCTTTCTTATCCCCCTTCTGTAACGCTCTGCACCTTTTGGGGACTTTTTCTCCTTCGTAGTTTGGGAAATATTACTGGGAAAGTTTTGCGCTGGTATAATACGGGCGCCCTCGCTTCCAGCGGATGTGCTGTGTCCATTCCCTTTCCTAGTTCCTAAATACTATGGCCCTGAAACTGAAGGAATGTTCCCCTCCGGCCTGCGCATTGAGATGTTTTTTCATCACCGCATTACTAGTGCCGTAACTTTTTTATTTTTCAGTTGATTGAGCGGTGTGCGGGCTTGTTTTTTGCTAGACGGGCTGTAGATTTTATTGGTACCATTTTAGAACACACACGACTTTTTGATCACTTTTTATTTCATTTTTTGGTAAAGGAAATTACCAAAAACAAGCAATTCTGGAATAGTTTTTTATTGGTTTTTTTATCGGCATACACAGTGTGCCCTAAATTACATGTTAGCTTTATTCTGCGGGTCGATACGATTACGGCGATACCAAATTTATATAGTTTTTTTTATGTATTGCAGCTTTTGCACAATAAAATCACTTTTTTTATAAAATCATTTGTTTTCTGTGTCGCCATATTCTAAGACCCATAACTTTTTTATTTTTGCGTGCATGAAACGGTGTCAGGGATTATTTTTTGCGGGACGGATTGTCGTTTTTATTAGTACTATTTTGGAGTAAATGTGACTTTTTGATCACTTTTTATAGCATTTTTTGGAATGAGATGTGACCTAAAAACAAAGATTCTGGCGCTGTTTTTCATGTTTTTTTTTTACCGCGTTCACCGTGCGGGATAAATTACATAATAGTTTTGTAGTTTGGGTCGTTACGGACGCGGCGCTACCAATTATGTATAGTTTTTTTTATTTTTACGGTTTTTCCCATAATAAAAGACTTACTATGGGAAAAAAGTCAGTTTAGCTTTTTTTTTATTTGAAACTTGTGTGTTTTTATTGTTTTACCACATTTCTATTGAGCGCAGCATCTGAGGGGTTAATCTGCCGGATCGGAGAATAGCTCCGGTCCTGGCAGTTACAGGAGGGTGCCAGCTGTATAATACAGCTGTCCCCTCGCGGTGATGGTGCCGGCTCTGCTTCTGAGCCCGCACCATCACTGCGCCGTACATATACGGCGCTTTGCGGGAAGCACCTCCCGACAGCGCCGTATATATACGGCGGATGTCGGGAAGGGGTTAATGACACTCCGTTTGGATGTTTGTAAACAGAAAAGCACGTGGTGCTTTTCTGTTTACATTCATTTTTTTACTGCTGTTGCGCGAATACCGCGCTTCCCACGGAAGTGCTTCCGTGTGGTGCGCGTGATTTTCACGCACCCATTGACTTCAATGGGTGCGTGATGCGCGAAAAACGCGGAAATATAGAACCTGTCGTGAGTTTTACGCAGCGGACATTAATGTTTGGAAAAATAGATAAAATATCTACGGCATCTGCTACTGACAACAGCTGTGGTTACCTGTATTATATTGCAGACCTGTATTATATAGGCCTTCAAGATAGAGGCTGTTGTTTAATGACAGAGTTTTAGGTTATCACTGTACTCAAGCAAATGATCGTGTTCTAAGGGCTCTTTTACACAAAACGCCCGTTCCCGATATTTGCCCTGTGTAAACAGGGCAACGATCAGCCGATGAACAAACAAATGCTCGTTCATCGGCTGATTGTGTCGTTTACGCAGCCTAAAATATTATTGTTGTCCTCAGCACATCTCCCTGTGTAAACAGGGAGATGCGCGGCCGCCATGATAGAAATGTATGGGGACAAGCGATCGGTGTAACGACCGCTAGTCCCCATACATTACTGATAATAGCTCCTTGCAAATGTAATGTAGTGTAATGTAGCGATATATATTAACTTACCTGGTGCTGTATTTTACTTGACGCCCCTCCGGCGGCCGCCGTGTGGTCACGTGATCTTTTGTTTTCACGAAGGGTCTGTGGACCCACTGGGCCGTACCGCCTTGGCGGTTAGGCAGCTGGCCAACTGGGAGCAGGTGACTGTCTATTGTTTTATAGGTACATGTGGCAGCTCAGACAGCAGCAGGGCAGGCTCGGCTGGGACTTAGGTAGCAGGCGGACGTCAGGCGAGGGGAAGCAGGTCAGACGTGGAGGTAGCGCAGCACGACTTTGGCACAGCTCCGTGCTAGACCAGGAAGGTATGGATTGCTAGGAACAGGAACTGGAAACAAGTATAGGTACAGGGACAGGGACTGGAACAGAGACTGGAACAGGAAACACACTAGGAGGCCATCACATAGACAAACTATAGGGAACACAACAACGCTCAGGCATAGAACTAGGGGGCTGGATTATAGCCCAGGGTACTCACGGGTCAAACTTCGTCCATGAGATCCTACGGGATCCGGCAGAGGTGAGTGGACGCCAGCGTTGGCATCTCCTGAGGAGGAGGCTGGGGCCAGCGCTTGCCGACTCGTGGCTGCGGCTGTCAGGGGGAGGTTGGAGCTGACAGCCCACATCCACGGACATTACATCTGTACTCTGATGACCCAAATCCTAAAGCGTCTACTGTAGAAACCAGAGGTCAATCTCTCAATGCAAGTCTATGACACTTACATCGAAGCTCTCACAGACTTTCATTGAGAGCCTGACTTCCGGTCCCTACAGATGCTGTAGGATACAGGGAATCAGAGTGAAAATCATGTCACCCAACAGGGTGGAGCCGCATCCAACAAAATAAAGCACCAGGTAAGTCAATATTACATAACTTTACGTTTGCAAATGAAGTGGGCATAAAAAGAAAAACATGGCATGCTACTGTGTTTGCTGTGGTTGTATAAAAATTCTAACTATTTTGCTTCATATCAATTCACTACTGTATTTCTGTACCAAACAAATTGGAAATTATAATGCTATGAATTATTATTTTTTTATCACTGTTTTACAAAACATTGTTCCCGGCCTTGAAGGAAGACTTTTACTGAACATTTTCTATTTCCGTCACCATTCTCCCATTTGCCCTGTATATTTCCCATCTGAAACAAAGCTACAATTCCCAAATGGCAGCTTTTTTCTTTCTCTTGCATTGTCTTCAGACACCAGAGCTTAGTAATAGGTAGTAATCATTGGCACTTAAACCGGATCTGTCACCAGGGCTGTGTAGCGTCCATGGCCGCGGGCATCCGATTTACTTACCTCCCGACACCTGCAGCCATGGATCTGTGAGCGCTGGTCCCCATCTCCTTCCTAGGAGACGCCAGCGCTCACTTCCGCTCCGGTCCGCTATGTCCCGTAGGGTGCACACGCACGCTCGTGCCTGCTCTTAAAGGGCCAGCGCGCGCACATGAAAGCAATCATCATCATTAACTCACATGATTTCCTGGACTATAAGAAGGCCTCTGCCCTTCTGATCCTTGCCTGAGCGTTGTTTGTCATATCCTAGTTTGCCTAAGCAAATGGTCTCCTAGTGTTTTCCAGTTCCAGTGTTCCCTGTTCCTGTATCCTGTATCCCGTGCTATCCTGGTCAAGTGCCGTGCTGTGCTGTAGTCGTGCTGTGCTGTAGCTATGCCTGTCCTGCTGCTCCACGCCTGACGTCTACCCGCTGCCTAGTCCCAGCCGAGCCTGCCTTGCTACTGTCCGAGCTGCCACAGGTACCTTATACGAACTGTGGACTATGACCTGCGCCCTGTTGGCCAGCTGCCATACCACCAAGGCGGTATGGCCCAGTGGGTCCAAAAACCCCAAGTGACAGTACGCTCAGGCCATGTACCCGGTTGGTCGTTCCAATATCATGACGACGTCACAAGAGATGCGGGCGGATATGCGAGACCTCCGGTCTCGACAGGACCAACTCCTCCAGGCCTTGAACATTCTCGCACATCGGCAGGAGGCACAAGCTGCCGTTCCTCCTACCACACCTCCTGGCAGTACTGTTCCTCAGACTACACCTCCTGGCAGTGTTGATCCTTGTTTTTCTTTGCCACTTCCTGACCGCTATGATGGAGATGCAAGTACCTGTCGTGGATTTTTGAACCAGTGCCAGATCCACTTCAGCCTGTATTCAAGGGCATTTTGGTCTGATGGTGCAAGGGTCGGTTTCATCATCTCGCTTCTATATGGCAAGGCATAGCATGGGTGAACCCTATCTGGGAGAGACAAGGACCAGAGACCCGTGACTTCCAGGGTTTCCTCCGGACATTTCACATAGTGTTTGAGGAGCCTGGACGAGTCTCATCTGCAGTGGCTTCCTTGCTGAACATACGCCAAACAGACATCTCTGTGGGCGAGTATTCCATCCACTTCCACACCCAGGCGGGATAACTGGTGGCCAAATAAAATTAAGGACGAACTTGCCGCTCGAGACATGCCATCTACCCTGAATGACCTCATCCTTCTGGCTGTCTGCATTGATAGAAGGCTCCGAAAACGCACCAAGAGGTTAGTCGGAAGGGAGGTATACCTAGTCTGGTCCCTACCTTGCAGCAACCCCTGCCGTCCTCAGATGCTGATCCTCCTAAGGAGTCTGTGAAGATGGGCTAATGTAAGCTATCTACCCAGGAGAAACAACGCAGACGCACATCAGGACTTTGTCTTTATTTCGGCCTCGGAGGCCATCTTGTGCGTCTGTGTCCCCAAAAGCCCCAAAGCCTAGGGTTGGTAGGAGAGACAACCTTGGGCAAAGAAGGACTCCTGTCTAAATTGTCCATACCCGTGACCATAGTGTCCGGTGAGAAAACGCATCAGGTCTCTGTGTATCTGGACTCTGAATCCGCTGCTAATTTCATTTGTAGAGACCTGGTGGACCTTCTTCAATTACCCACTACCCCTTTGGAAAGACCGTTGATGGTTGCATCAGTAAATGGACTACCTCTGCCAGACCCAGTTATAGCTGTGACCAAGCCGCTGAGGCTCCAAGTAGGGGCTCCTCTCGTTCTTTGTCTTCTTTGTCTTGTCCAAGGCCGTTAACCCCATGATGCTGGGCCTGCCTTGGCTCCGACTGCATGCCCCAGTACTGGACTAGAACTCTGGAGAGGTTCTCCAGTGGGGCCCCGAGTGTCACAGCCGATGCCTGGTGCGGATTCCTTCAGCTCAACCTCCTCTGCCTCTGTCATTGGCAGGATTGCCTGGTCATTATGCTGCATTTTTGGACATCTTCAGCCAAAGGGAGGCGGATACACTGCCCCCACACCGGGCGTATTACTGTCCTATCGAACTGATTTCTGGTGCATCGCTTCCCCGTGGTAGGATATATCCTCTCTCCTTGCCAGAGACACTGTCCATGTCCGCCTATGTTACAGAGAACTTGGAGAGGGGCTTAATACGGAAGTCTTCCTCCCCGGCAGGAGCCGGGTTTTTCTCTGTCAAAAAGAAGGATGGCTCCCTGCATGTGTAAAGGATCTGCCAGACACTGCTTCTGTGTCGACGCCCGTGGTTAATCAGTCTGCACCTTCTCCTAGGTCTGATAGAGTGACTCAATCTGCTACCACTCAGGCTGGTAGGCTCAGGAGTGGGAGAACCTATCAGAGCCTGGCCAGACGGTTCTAGCTCCCGCCCTCGGTCTATTTATACCTTAATTTCCAGCTTGTCTTTGCCTGTGATTCTTTCTTGTTTCCTGGCTCTGCTGCTCCTGCTATTATTATTGACCTTGCTTCATTTTGACCCTGGCTTTACTGACTACGCTCCTGCTCTGCGTTTGGTACCTCATACACTCCTGGTTTGACTCGGCTCGTTCACTACTCCTGTTGCTCACGATGTTGCTGTGGGCAACTGCCCCATTTCCCTTAGCTTCTGTGTACCCTTGTCTGTTTGTCTGTCGTACACATATTGAGCGTAGGGACCGTCGACCAGTTGTACGCCGTCGCCTAGGACGGGCCGTGCAAGTAGGCAGGGACTGAGTGGTGGGTAGATTAGGGCTCACCTGTCTGTCTCCCTACCCCGTCATTACAGCGTGCTTGTATTGACTTCCGGGGTCTCAACCAAATCACGGTGAAAAATAAGTATCCATTGCCACTGATCTCCTAATTGTTCGATCGTATATGTGGTGCCAAGATTTTTTCCAAACTAGACCTACGTGGGGCTTACAACCTAATCCGGATTCGCCAGGGTGACGAATGGAAGACTGCATTTAACACCCGTGATGGACACTATGAATATCCAGTAATGCCCTTTGGCCTGTATAATGCTCCCGCGGTCTTCCAGGAGTTCGTTAATGACATTTTTCGTGACCTCCTCTATGTTTGTGTTGTGGTCGATCTTGATGACATCTTGATTTTTTCTCCAGATCCTATGACGCATCAGAGACATGTCCGTCAAGTTTTGCTGCGTTTAAGGGAGAATCGTCTGTACGCCAAGTTGGAGAAGTGCGTGTTTGAAAAAGATGCTCTACCCTTCCTGGGCTACATTGTCTCGAATAGCAGTCTCAAGATGGATCCTGAAAAGGTAAAGTCTGTCCTGGAATGGCCACATCCTCAATGCTCCCACCCTTCTGAAGAAATTCCTCTCTCGCTCTCGCCCCAAGAAAAGGGGGTGTAAATGGAGGGATTCTATGGCATCCATGGCCACGGGCCGTCCGGTTTACTTACCTCCCGACACCCGCAGCCATGGATCTGTGAGTGCTTGTCCCCATCTCCTTCCTAGGAGACGCCAGTGCTCACTTCCACTCCAGTCCGCTGTGTCCCGAAGATTGCAGCGCGCGCGCATGAAAACAATCATCATCATCAACTCACATGATTTCCTGGACTATAAGAAGGCCTCTGCCCTTCTGATCCTTGCCTGAGCGTTGTTTGTCATATACTAGTTTGTCTAAGCAAATGGTCTCCTAGTGTTTTCCAGTTCCAGTGTTCCCTGTTCCTGTATCCTGTATTCCCTGCTAACCTGATCAAGTGCCGTGCTGTGCTGTAGTCGTGCTGTGCTGTATCTACGCCTGTCCTGCAGCTCCACGCCTGATGTCTACACGCTGCCTAGTCACAGCCGAGCCTGCTTTGCTACTGTCTGAGCTGCCACAGGTACCTTATACGAACTGTGGACTGTGACCTGCGCCCTGCTGGCTAGCTGCCATACCGCCAAGGCGGTATGGCCCAGTGGGTCCACGAACCCCATGTGACAGGCTGGACTGGCCATCTTGCTAGTCTGGCAAATGTTAGATGGGCTGGTGTCGGCAGTGAGCTACTCGGGGACCAAAAATTCAGCCTATGCGCAAGGCCATATTTGCCACTAGGCACTGGAGGTCCAGTCCCTGGGGCGTGCCTTGCGAGAGGCGGCACCAGGTAACAGAACATTTTTTGGGTTGTTTTTACTTTGTACTTCTCTGCTTGATGCCGGACTTACTAGTAAATCTGGCATACTTTTGGGGGGCTCTTCAGTTTTCAGAGAGAGTGGGAGGGAGACGAGCAATGTTTCTCCCTCTCTTATGCAGTATGAAGTGAGCACAGAGCTGATTGGTAGAGCAGCAGTCAGCAGGGGCTGCAGTAGAGAGCTTCTGCACTGTGTATACTTGAAGGCTGCTGCCTGCTGACCCAGATCTGACCACCTGTAGAAGCCCTCGACCTCCACTCAGGGATAAGAATGGCTGGCTGCATGCAATGTTAACTACACAGCTAATATACAAAGAGGAAACAGGACCTGGACTTGGATAAGTAGAGTCGTGTGATAAAGTCCTTACCTTAACCCCATCTCTAACCCTGCTTATGAAAGAAAACAACACATGAAAACAGAGGTTGAATTTTAATGGCCACAGGAGCCATTTATTATTGATTTACAGAAAGTAAAAAATTCCATAATCAAAACATAATATAAAACATAGAATTCCCCAAAATTGAATTCTTCCATATTCACAGAAAGCTGACCCTATTAGGGTCAATATATAAAACCATCTCAATAACGATCAACAATAAACATAAATACTCAAAATTCACGATCATAAAAATAACCAGGTCAAATCCTTGAAGTTATTGAATTTAGAACAGCCATCTGCCACCACCACTTGTTTACCTCCAGCCGTAACCCAGCTCAGAGGCACCGCTCACCTCTGCAGATGGCTTTGACCATAAAGCACTTCAAAGGGATAACACCCTAAGAAGTTTTCCAAATATTTTGGGAGACGCATACCCCTGATGCGACCCTCCAACCAGTTTGTACTGACCAACCTCAAGGACTCCCCCGCCACCGCAAAACAGGTCTTGACTACCTCAAGCCTGTGAGCTCCTCCACACCAACACCCCTCTTTCAATCCCCTCTGCCAGGGCCAAGCTCCATAAGTCCAGCCCAACCTCAGTCAGATGTACTCCATTCTGTCTCCAAAAACAACCCCCACCGGACTCAAGATCCCTGTGTTTAACAAAAATGCCCCCGTTCCTTGCGGCAAATCTGGAAATCGCCCTGTTAACCTTTATGCGGGCCTTATTGATCCTCTCCACTGATCGTGCATACTGCCAAGTTTTTCTAGGCACAATGTTGGACCACACTGTGATTAGACCCGAGTGTAAAGCCCACAAAGCACAACAAATCATGCATAATGTATCTTACCAATTCCCGAAATGGGCACACACCCAAATCGTTCCCACCGAAATGCAGCACCAGGATCTCAGGGTCCCGGTCCAGCTGAGAATTCGGGTAAAACCCTGTTCCAAACCATACCTCTGAATCCCAGTCAATGCAGGACAGTGTCATCCCGCGGGATCCGAAGTTGATGACCGTCTGGGCAGACATCAGGCCTCAGGGCGCCCCAATGCACATATGAATGCCCAAATATCCACACAAGACAAGGGCGTGAACCTGAAATGAAAGAAAAAATACACACACATTCATAACCCACACAAGTATCACACACAAAACATCATCACCCAACACCACACATCCCCAACAACAACCAGGCATGACGAACAGCATTAGATAAAATGCGGGCGAACATAAGTGGGGAACCTGTTAGACTCCCACCTCCCAATATGCCTCACCCCAGCATCGTTCAACCCCCAATGCACTGCCTCCATCGCCACGCCAATGCGGAGAGAGTGCGATGAATAGTCGTCCGGACAGACCCCGACAAGCATCTTTTAAATACTGCTCAAAACTGATACCTAGATAGAAATGTACCATCCCCGTGACGAAGCAAAGGAAAGCCAGATAAGCCGACCCGTAAAACAAAATCGCTCATGCAACGAACCGGACACACCGCCAACCCAGGGAGAGCAAACAACACAATCCGCTTACCTCGACCCGCTTGATCTGTTTTCGACTGACGCAACACGAATTCCACCCTATCGCCAAACAGCTCCACGTCATCCTGCATAAGGCCACCCACACGCGATGCCCTTGGTGAAACTAATTCGCCCAGTCTAAGAGCACCAAAATCGCCAACGAAAAAGCCAGGAGAAACAAACGAACGTCAAATGACGAGCTACATACCTAATTTACGCGCGTTCGCAAAGAGCAGAAAAGCCGGAATGAAACAGGCCGCCGATGATCAATCACCAATCTACCCCTACGCAAACCCTTCAAAGCCTGGTCCGCCCAAAAAAATTTTGTAACCAAAGTCTAAAGCAGACACAAATCTATTCACCTTTGACACAGTAAAACCCGATTCATAAGCGTCAATACAAAAAAGCCACTAACCTGTCCTGGTCAGACCGGACGTCACCCAGCGACCTTACTCAAACCTCCCACTGATGCCAGGTGGTAGCATAAGCAACCCACGTCGACCTGGCCAATGACTGCTCAATCAATGCTCTCTCTGCAGTGAAACCAGCTCCCAAAGAATGATCTGGGCAAGTGGTGACGATCCGATCTACTCCATGCGCCAGCTGTAGGAAACTATCAATAAGTCAGCAATACAATTATCAACACCAGGCACATGCACCACTACCATCCAAGCATTTAAGGATAGACAGACTAGCACTAAATGGCGTAACAACTGCACAAGAGGGGGAGAGGACGTGCATATATTATTAATGGCCAACACCACCCCAAGTTTGTCACAATGAAAACGAACCATCTTGTCCCTGAGCCTTTCCCCCCAAATGGTCACAGCAACCACAATGGGGAACAGCTCGAGCAAGACCAGGTTCCTAGTAAGACCACTTTGCACCCAACCGAACGGCCAACCCCTGGCCCCGCAATACGGACCAAAACCACCCCCATCCGCTGCATCCGTGAAGAGGTCCTGGTCCCCTGAATTGAGGACCATAGACATCCAGAGAGACTGACCATTGTACCGCCCGATAAAGCTATCCCAAACTTTCACATCCGTTCGATGCTCAGCACTTAAACGCATAAAGTGATGCGGTGCTTGCACACCAGCTGTGGCAGCCGCCAACTGACTACAAAGCACCCTACCCATGGGCATAATGCGACATGCGAAATTTAGCTTCCCCAACAACGACTGCAAGCCTTGCAAAGTGATTTTTTTTGAGATGACATGTCTGCTGCACCTCTTGTCAAAGAGCCCCCAGTTTATCCTCGGGAAGTCTGCATTACATCGTTACAGAATATATTTCTATCCCCAAAAAACAAATAACGGTAACTGGACCTTCAGTTTTATCAGAAGCCAAAGGGACCCCAAAGTCCCTCATGACCCATTGCAAGGCATAAAGGAGGTTGGCGCACAACGCATGAAAAATCATCGAGGTAGTGAATTAATGAATCAACCCCCGCCACCTCACGCGTCACCCATTCCAAAAACTAGCTAAATGCCTCAAAGTATGCGCAAGAAAGAGAGCACCCCATGGGCAGGCAATGATCGACGTAAAACTCCCCCTTCCAGAAACAACTCAACAGCAATTGGCTGTCAGGATGAACCGGTAGCAAGCGGAACGCCGCCTCTATGTCGGTTTTTGCTAAAAGGGCTCCTTCCCCCTCTGCCCTAACTAACCCTACTGCCTTATCAAAAGACGCGTACACCACCGAACACAAATCAGGATCTATACCGTCATTAACCGACGACCCCCTGGGAAAAGATAGACGATGGATCAAATAAAACTTGGTGGGCTCGTGAGATGTACCACAGGCGGGTCGGAGAAAGGACCTTCCTCCCATGCCTTAGCATTGTTGTCGTTCCAAAAGTTTGTCTAAGCAAATGGTCTCCTAGTGTTTCCCACTTCCCAATGTTCTCCGTTCCTGTACCTGTATGCTGCAACCTGTATCCCGTGCTACCCTGGTCAAGTGCCATGTTGAGCTGTAGTCGTGCTGTGCTGTATACCACACCTACCCTGCTACACCACGCCTGACGTCTACCTGCTGCCTAGTCCCAGCCGAGCCTGTCTTGCTGCTGTACGAGCTGCCACAGGTACACTATACGGACTATAGACTGTGACCTGCGCCCTGTTGGCCAGGTGGGTCCACATACCCAACGTGACAGGGGCCATCCTTTGCAACCTCACCGGTGTCACCCCTTTGACTAACAGAGCCCGACTGACCTCCCCCTCGCTGCCCTTTTCGCAAGCACTTGGAAGCCCCATGGGAAGGCCCATTGCAATTTGAGCAAACGTGTTTGAATTTGCACGTGGCTCCAAATTTACATTGGCCTTCATTGAACTGCCAACAAAAACCGAGTTTTGAGCCAGAACCGTGTCCGGGTTGGCCGACCTGCCCCACCAGCCCGCTGTTCACTGGAAAGGACTGACCAGGCTTGACCGGAGCGGTTACCTTAAACCATAAGGCGAAGTCCTACTGGTCCCACCTAATGCCTTATTAACCTGTTCATCGTAACGTATCCACGCCTGCCCCCCATAAACTCTATGTGCCTCTCCAATAGAGTCTAAATAACAGAAAAGGGCGGAACAGTTCTCCTGCGCCTTCCCCCTGTCACACTTGCCAATATATCGAAAGCCTGTAGCCATTTTACAATAGTCATCGGAATAAGCCGATAACGCCGACGTTCTTCCTCCTCCTTCTTACTCTCATCCCGCTTGCCCTTATCCAAATTAAACTTTGCGGCAGGAGAGAAAATATTTCTACGTACTCATCCTTCCATATACGCTCACGAACCTCCTGTTTAAGGTGCCCTCCCGGAGTGGCCTCAAAGCACACGTAAACCTCATCCCGAGCTCGGTCGTCGAGCCGAACCCTATCCCCGTCCTGTTGAGAATCAGTTTGAACTGACACCGCCACAACCCCTGCAGAGCCCGCTATCGCTCCTGCGATAGTGACCTGCGACTGACTAGCCACAGCTGACATGCAAGCACCCCACCACACCGTGACATGGGACACAACCGATTCACAAGCAACCTACGAGATCCGCCAAACCATCGCTACCCACCCCAGCATGTTACAATCCGCCAAGAGCAGCACCCGATGCAGCCGCATGAACCGAATCACTCCCGACCACCCCAGACATTAAAATTGCAGGAAAAGGCAAAGAAGATGATACACACTCACCGGGCTGCCCAGGCGCTGTGGTCCCGCAAGCCAGAAATGCTTGACCACGTTGGGGCTCATCTAGTTCGCCATCTTCCAATTCAGCTGAAGTCCCAGGCCGCCGACCACATTGACAGCGGTGGCAAGGAGATCCAGGAGTGCTCGCCACTACAGATGAAGATGACTGGCCTGGAAGGCCGACATCAACCAGGAGGCAAGCCTGCCGCCCGTTAGGAGGTATCCACACCTCAGACTGCACACCGCGTCCGTCGTGTTCTCTTCCACGTCGGAAAGTAGCCAGCCCCCTGGTCTGTACATCACCAGGCGGGGCTGCCAACGTTACATCTCCACGGAAGGCGCCTGAAGGAAGGGGGGTGGCCGGGAAGCCACGTGTTGTACCCTTCCAATCGCCGGGAAACGCCGCAGCTGGGGATTCCTGCCAGGCTTGGGCTGCCGGGGGGGATGCAGCTCTCCGGGCAGATCGGCCTGCAGCTTCCCTGGAGGGGCTTCCCCTGTGGCGCCGAACCCGCGGGACCACATCAGGGCTAAGCCTTGCCGGCGGGCGGGTACGCTGGGGCCGGCGAGGCGACATAGCAGCAGGGGCTCCGGACCCGGCGGCTGTCTTTCTGCTCTGCAGTATAGGGGGACTAAACAACAAGAAGCTGCCCACCGAAAAGTCTAAAACTGCGGGGACGGCATAGGAGGGGAAGGCGTGCCACGCCCGGCACTCGATATTGTGCGTTGGGAGCGCCTGGGCCCTGCAGCCGAAGTCGCAGGCAACCCAACGAGCTGCGATACCTGTTCCTCCAACCAGCCGGGATCCGTCTCAGCAGCAGGGACTCGGACCTGTTCCACAAGCTGGTCAAACGATGCCATAATGTGCAGGTAAGGAAGCAGACAAAATTTTCAGGTGTTCACCTGCTTCCCATGCACTGAGAAAAAAGCGGGAAGATCTGCGTGCATTTACTCCTCTCCTTAAGCTTCTCCCAACCCCTCTCTCTTTCCCTCTCCCGCCCAGCCCAGACTAACCAATAAAATCCCTCAATAACCCTTTCCCTTACTCACTCGTATGCATGTCATGGAGGCCTCCCCTTATCTCCCTTTGGGTGGCAGTACGGCCTCTTCTGGATTCCTCTGTCTCTGAAACGCCTGATGTAGTCATGTGCATTCATGGTTGGTTGACTTTCTGGGACTGACAGCAATGACGAGCATTGCTTTATTCCATAAGAGGGAAACGGCTGACTGGTCTGTTACGTCGCAGTTTATTTTAGTTTTTTGCTGGGATTTAAAGCAAAATTAGAAAATTGACCACAACGTGAAAACACAGCCTCTGTTTTCCCCTGAAACATATCTGGTTTAGGGTATGTTCAAACAGAGTTTTTTGCAGTCAGAAAAATCTGCCTCAAAATTCCTTCAGGAGTTTTGAGGTACATTTTGACCTGCCTGCACTTTCTTTGTCGCATTTTTCGCATCGTTTTTCAGCCATGGCCATTGAGCGCCGCTGGCAAAAAACGCAGTGAAAAATGCTTTCTCTGTCTCCCATTGATTTCAATGGGAGCTCAGAGACGGAACCATGGGAAGAAAGAGCATGACAATTTTTTCTCCGGCTACCGTTTTTTTTTGCTCGCGTCAAAAACATCGCCACAAAACTCTGTATGAACTGGGCCTTAGGCCTAATTCACACGAGCGTGTCCGTTTCATGCGCATAATAAGCGCAGCGTTTTTCCTGCGTTGCAGTTCCTCATGGCATCCGTGTACAGTGCGTGTCTGTGTTTTTTACGCGTGTATATCATCTATATGTCTCGTGTTTTTTACGTCAGCAAAAAAATCTGAAGGAGGTGGGCTTTTTTTTCTCATCATTTCTTTAGCAACTGTTGTGTGAATCACGGACAGCATACGGATCACGTCTGTGTGTTATCCGTGATTTTAACTCACCCATTGACAAGCAGACACACGCTGCGTGAAAAACACTGAATGTCTGAATGTCCCCATTGAATTGCATAGGACCGTGTGACGTTCGTTGTTTTAACGCGCCTAACACGGACGTGAAATACGCTCGTGTGAATCCGGCCTTAGGGTGTATTTACATGAGTTTTTTTCGTGGTTGTGTTTATTTCATAATTGACGTAAAACCACAGCGGTCATGTACAAATAAACTTACTTGTAGGCTAGATGCACACATAGCAGGAATGCTGATAATTTCTGTCCAGATTTGTGGACGGAAAATCCACAGCAAATTACAGTACCAGCCATGTAGATGAGATTTGAACAGTCAGTGGAATTTTTGCGCATGGAAAATTGAACTGTGATGCGGATTTTGAACCCTTCACGGCATTTGTCGTATGGATACGTAATGAAAGCTGAGTCGGTGTCACCATACTGACCTCCTGGTCTGCCTAGTATGGAAGCCTACTAGGCCCTGCCCGAAGGCGGGTCCTAAAAGGCTTCCGTAGCCAACGGCAAGATGGCACCGGCTCAGGAGCTGTGCCGGCGTCATCAGCTGAGGATGCCAGCTGTGTGTTATAGTTGGCAACCACCTGTAACGGTAGGAACTGGAGCTAGCTCCGATCCCTGCCATTAACCCCTTAGATGCAGCGATCGAAAGCGATCACTGCTTCTCAGCGGTTGGTAGCAAATCGGCAGCCCTGCCAGCCCTCTGTGCCAAAACAGGAGTTTACGACCACATATGGGGTATTGCCGAACTCGGGAGAAATTGCTTTACAATGTTGGGGTGCTTTTTCTCCTTTATTTGTTGAGAAAATTAGAAATTTTCAGCTAAAGCTACGTCTTATTGGAAAATAATGTAATTTTTCATTTTCACTGCCCAATTCTAATAAAATCTATGAAACACCTGTGGGGTCAAAATGCTCACTATACCCCTAGATGAATTCCTCAAGGGGTGTAGTTTTGTAAATGGAGTCACTTTTGGGTAGTTTCCACTGTACTGGTACCTTAGGGCTTTGCAAAAGCGACATGGTACAAGTGTAGCGTACATGGCCACGGACCGTCGGATTTTCTCACCCCCCGGAGGCCGCTGCCGTGGATCTGTTTGTGCTGGCTTGCATCTCCTTCCGAGGAGACGCCAGCGCTCACTTCCGCTCTGGTCCGCTGTGTCCCTTAAAGGGCCAGCGTGCGCACAGGAGGAAATCATCATCATCAACTGGCCATGATTTCCTGGACTATAAGAAGGGCCCTGCCCCTTTACTCCTTGCCTGAGCGTTATTAGTGTATCCCATGTCAGTATTGCAAATGGTCCCTTAGTGTTAACCCGTTCCTGTTGTTACCCGTGCCCTGCTACCTGTATCCTGTATCCCGTGCTGTGTTCTTGGTCGTGGGCTTATTAGTGTTGGAGTCGTGTCCTACTGCACCTGCTATCATCTGCCACGTCCAGTGTCGTCTACCACTTCCAGTGTTATCCACCACGTCTGGCGCAACCTCCTGCACCCACCTCCATCCGTGCTGAAGTCTCGACCACTTTCTGGACTACTTCACGTAACCTTGTGTTACAAACTGCTATAGACTCTTGCTTAGACTGTGACCAGGCCAGCTGCCTCTCCGCTACGGCAGAGCGGCCTAGTGGGTCCACATACTCTGTGATCGTGACAGTATGCTCAGGACATGGAACCCGCTGGCCAGCCCAAGACCACAGTTCAAAAGATACAGATGGAGATGCATGACCTATGCACACATCAGGATCAACTCCTTGAGGCTTTAAATTCTATCATGGCCCATCTGGATCAACTCTCTGTTCCACCTCCGGTCCTTCCTCAGGAGGCTGTTGCTGCTGTGCCACTGCCCGTTGCTCTCCCTGTTTGTTCCCGATCCACAGTTCCACTGCCTCTTCCTCCTCGCTATGATGGTGATCCCAGAGCCTGTAGAGGGTTCATCAACCAATGCACGGTTCATTTTAGGCTACAGGCTCATCTCTTCCCCTCCGAGGAAGCCAAAGTAGCATTTATTATCTCTCTCCTCGCTGGCAAGGCCCTTGCATGGGCGAACCCAATCTTGGAACAACAAGGACCTGTATCCTCGGACCTAGACCTGTTCCTGCAGTCATTCTGTGCCGTGTTCGAAGAGCCGGGCCGGACATCTGCTGCCGCAGCCACTCTGTTGACCTTCAAGCAAGAAGGTTCCACAGTAGGAGAGTATGCTATCTCCTTCCATACCCGGGCAGCAGAGTTGGCATGGAACAATGAGGCACTGGTGGCGACCTTCTGGCAGGGACTGTCCTCGCACATCAAGGACGAAGTTCCAGCTCGCGACCTTCCTTCTACCTTGGATACCCTCATCCTGTTAGCCACTCGGGTTGACATAAGGATCCGGGAGCGCACTCAGGAGGTTCGACAGGAGAGCCGGGGTCACACACCAGCACCCTCGATCCAGAGACCACTATTGCCTTCCCCTAGTGCACTACCTGAAGAACCCATGCAGGTAGACTCAGGTTGTCTGAACAAGAGAAGAAGCGTAGACGCTCTTCTGGATCATGTATGTATTGTGGCCTTAAGGGTCATTTTGTGTGAAAGAAAAAGAAGAAATGATCCAGCGCATGTAAAGGATTGTAAAAAGGAATGCAGTTCCAAGTTTATTCCAATGATTAAAAGTTCAAGTGCAAGGGGAATGGTAGCAGTGGCCTACGCGTTTCGGACAACACTTCTGTCCTTATTCAGGGCTCATGTCTATTTGCAGTGTGTCAGTCAAGCTTTATATCCAAGGAAAACAGGAAGAACCAATTATCCTACACCTGGACCAAGGGAGGACTCCCCAGGAAATCGAAATGCCATTCCACATAAGGTAAGTCAAATAAAATATATATATGTTTTACTTGTATTTGTTTAGCAATTGATAGTGTGTAAAAAGATCATATCTAACCGCACATATATGTATTCTCGGTCTTATATTCATATTTATGTATAACTCAAATTTGGATCTCCCGATGGTGAATGTATTTTTTATTGACAACTACATAGTAAAAGACTTGGCGTTAAGGCATATCGCAAATCAAAACAAAACCAAAATAGTGCATAGTGATTTAACCCCTTCCCGACATTTGATGCATCCATACGCCAAAGTCGGGTAGTGGAAGTATGGAGCGGGCTCACGGAGTGAACCCGCTCCATACGATGCTTGTGTCGGCTGTTTGTTACCTCCGGCAGGGCTTAATAGATGCCTGATGTGTGCATAGGTCATGCATCTCCATCTGTATCTTTTGAACAGTGGTCTTGGGCTGGCCAGCGGGTTCCATGTCCTGAGCATACTGTCACGATCACAGAGTATATTATAGGTGCCCCACTAATTTCTTTCATGTCCCATCGAGGGATATACATAAGATTTATATTGTATTAAAGAGTTATTTAATATTACAGACATGTAATTATCTTTCGGGTTGGCCTTTTTTATGTTTTATATTATTAACTCTCTCTTTTCTCCTGTGCAAAATTAGAGGCCACCTACTGTAGTGTCCCAAATATTCTGACAATGGGACATCAGTTCTAAACAAATGTTTTGTGTGGAAGACATGTATATTTATATTCTACGATAACTGGTAGTTCAATGCAATCTATATATTATAACCTGTATTAACCATCTGGACAATGCCATTACCCGTATATCATTTGAGAAAATATATATTTAGCTGTTCCACGGTTTGTACCAATTTCGTGTAGTGGAAGATTCGGTGAGCTTTGTTGGCAATAGTTATTTATTTAATACATGTTTTCCCGTCATTAAATAATGGCAAAAATTATTTCTATTGATACATGTTTTCCACTTTGTTCAGTAATGGAACATTATTTCTTTGCGGAGGTTCAACACTTTTGGTAATCTAGTTTTTAAATTGTAGATCCAAAATGCCTCCCTATCTAGGAGAGTATGTCTGAGATTCCCCCCTCTGGTGGACTTTTTGATTTTCTCAATGGCATAAGTTCTATTATGTTTGGTGACAAAATGCCTAGCCGCATCAGAGATGTTACATATAGTGACATTCCTAATATATCCCAAGTGTTCTAGAATTCTTGCCTTGAATTTTCTAATAGTACATCCAACATACATCAGATTGCAATCTGTGCATTCAATGATGTAAATAACCCCTTCACTATTGCAATTGATGTATGTTTTGATGTAAAATGTATTGATGTTTTCAGAGTCATGAAAAGCCTTATTCTGTTGTGTAAATAGACAAACTTTGCATGGGTGAGACCCACACCTATAAAAGCCCTGCTGATGTAACCAAGTCGATTGAGTTTTGTGAGATGAGAACAGTGAATCGGACAGCAAATTACCCGGTATTGGTGCTCTACTTGAGACAACACGACAGCCATGTTTTAAAATTGAATTTAAATGTGCATCATCTGTCAGTATAGGAAGATATTTGATTACAATATCTTTAATTTGTGTGAATTGTTCACTGTACTCTAAAACCAGAGTTGATATATCCTGTTTGGTCTCATGTGGTGATTTATATTTATCAAATAATAATTTATTGTGTTCTTTAGTTTTAACTATAGATCTTGCCCTCTCTAGGGTCCAATTTTTATAGCCTCATTTTGTGTGCCAATGTCCACAGAAACCGGGAAACTCCAGCGCCTATTGTTGGTTGGAGAGGCAACTCTAGGTGAGATGTCTCTGAACGTCAAAACCTCTTCCAAATTATCAATTCCTGTGGCCATCGTCTCCGGAGAGACATCAGATCCATCCTCTGCTTATCTTTTTTTTTAAAACATTTTATTAAACATACAAAAGAAAAGCATGACATTGCCCATACTTTGAAAATGTACACAATTATACAGAATGTAGTAATTGAAGTTTTACAAGTAGTTGCATTTCATCTGTACATTGTGTACAGGAATTATTCATCTCGATCTATTCGCAACAATACTGGAGTTATGCAACACAACATAAAGCTATACCTGTATATCTATACATTTTACAATATATAGCATAGATGACACAGCTCCAGACACCAAGGCAAACAAAATAAGAACTGTACACATTTAATGCTTTAACTTTATCAGACAGTCTACAGTTTGTTCGATAACCATATACCTTATCACACGTCACATCTTCGAGATGCATATCTCTAACTAACGTCTTGGCGTTACGACCTTCAGTGTACCTAAAGTCCCTTTAAGATCCTCTGTGAGATACCATTTAGTATATTGAAATCCCACCACCACATCCCCAATATCCGAATCAGAAAATTGCACCAGAAATGGCTTCCATCTTTTGAAAATCCTGCTGTTTTTTTTCCTTTATGTTTTGCTGTGTCCATCTTATCTGAATACAGACAAACCTTCAACTGCTGTATTAGTTGATCTAATGACAGTATGCTGGAATCTAACCATTTTTTCAGAATGCATCTTTTGGCAATGAGCAATATTATATGTACTAGTGACGGTACATACGTCAAGGACTCCTAGTCACCTGCATCTATTGAGGCTGTGGAATGGAAGAGAAGGAACATAGGAAATCGTCTATCCCAGAGTTGCTGAATGTAATCTAATACTTCCCTCCAATAGCTCTGCGTAGCAGGGCATAACCAGATGCCATGATACAGATCAGTGTGCGGTTGGGTGCACTTGGGACATGCATGCAATCTATTTGGGTTGTTAGCATTGGGTGGTATGTTAAAAGCACAGATGGCCGCATGCATCAGTCTGAAATGGGTCTCTCCATACCTCATTTATAACATGCTTCCATACTACATTCCATCCCTCCAGTAAATATGTGTTAATGTCTGGTATTTTCAACATGCGCCTCCAATATGCAAAATGATTCTTCGGATCTATCCGTATGTATGTCTTTAATTGTTTTCTATAAAACAGATAACGATTGTCTATGTGGGTCCTCACCTCACCAATAAAATCATCAAATGAATTGTCCACAACTTCCTTCTCCAAGTTCTTTACCAATTTCGTACAGAAAGATTTAACCTGCAAGTATTGGAGAAAGTGTGTTGGCAGGATCTCAAATTCCCCCTCTAGTTCAGATAACGTTTTTATTCTATGCTCTGTGGCATGTAGTATGTGACCCACTGTTGTTATACCATTCTGCTTCCACATATAAAACAGACTACTGGACGTCCCAGCCAGGAAGTCTATATGTGACCATAAAGGTAAATACTTTGACAACTGATAAGACAAGCCCTGTTTTTTCCTCACCTCCTTCCAGCACATAATAGTGTCTCTTAAGAAGATGGAACTCTTGACATGTCGCGGTAGAGATACCATTTTAGTATGTAGCAGCGCTGAAAGGTCATATTTTCCTGCTAGTGCTGACTCCAATCCATAATTGAAATAATAGTAAGAATGATGTATCCAGTCTAAGACATGTCAAAAAAGACTGGCTATATTGTATCCCCTCAAATGTGGAATGTTTACACCCCCCCCTGCCAATGATAGCCCTGTAATTTGGCTAAAGATATACGGGAACGTTTATGTAACCATATGAATTTTGAGATAGCGGTATTAAAAGCATTGACATCTGTATGCTTCAATAAAATAGGTAAGGTCTGTAGTGGGTATAATAACCTGGCAAATGAAATCATCTTAACCAGATGACATCTACCAAACATTGAAAGCGGCAATGTGTCCCATTTGTCGAGTTCATCTTTTATTTTATGGAAAAGTGGTTCATAATTTAAGTGGTTTAAAGATCCCAGCGTTTTCTCTATCTGGATCCCTAAGTATGTTATATTAGTTTTCGTAATTTTAATACCCGTCTGTTTGAGCTCTAAATCTCTTGAGTGATTGTGTGATGTTAAACACAATAGCTCGCTTTTATTTGGATTAATTTTGAGCCCTGCAAACAATCCATAATTGCGAATCAAATCAAAAATTTTCTGTAGATGTCGAGATGGGTGTGAGAATAAACAACAGAATATTATCTGCGAATATAGCAGATTTCACTTCAACTTTTCCCACATGTACACCAGCGAACAGCTGGTCATGCTCCAAGACATAAATTAATGGCTCCAACGCTAAGTCGAACAATAGTGGTGACAAGGGGCAGCCTTATTGCGTTCCTTTATGTAAACGGAACGCCTTAGATCTAAATCCCAGCATGCAAACTGCCATTGTGGGGCTAGTATACAGTGATATAAAATACAATCTAAATCCCCCCTGTATATTAAACTTATCCAGGACCATGTTCAGCCATCGCCACTCCACATTATCAAAAGCTTGTTCAGTGTCTAATAGCACAAGTGCTGATTGGTTGAATAGCGATGACCGAGCCTTAATCTCATCCATTACCCCTAAAACTTTCCTGATGTTTGTGACTACTACTCTGCCTTTGATAAAACCCACCTGCGACGGTCCCACCAAAAGGGGCATCAGTATCGCAAGCCTAGCTGCCACAATCTTTGATATCAGTTTGAGATCCTGATTGATAAGTGAAATGGGCCTATATGAACTTGGTTGTAAAAGATCCTTACCAGCTTTAGGCAAAACCTTGATATATGCCGTATTCGCTGCAGCAGGTATGTTTGCACCTTGCAATAATGAATTAAAATACGACAATAATGTCGGGGTAATCTGTTCCTGTAATATATTGTAAAATTCAGCCGGGTATCCATCAGGTCCCGGTGCTTTCCCGTTCGACAGAGCCTTGATATACAATTGTAATTCCTCTAACGTTATTGGAGCATTAAGACCCTCTAGCTGTTCTGAAGTTAGAGTAGGCAGAGACAGGTTTGAGAGAAATTGATTCCCTGGCATATTATTTGGGTTGTGAGTGTTCTCATATAATTTCTGGTAGTAAGTTTGAAAAATGTCATTACTCAATCTAGGATCAGAATGTGTTTGTCCCCTGTGATCCGTCAAGCTGGTTATATGTGTGGGGGTCGAAAGCCTCTAGATAATTCTGCTAACAACCTCCCTGCTATGTTACCAAACCGAAAAAGTTCAGCTTCATAAATTGATCTACCAAATTTCTCCTTCCTATCCAACCATGTTTCAAAATGTCGTTTAGTTTGCTTATCAGGGGACGGGTCGGCCAAGAAAGTAGAATATGCTTCTCTAAGAATGTCACTGCACTCCCTGTATTTCTGAAAGGTCTGTTTTTTCTTGTACGTTACATAAGCTATAAGTCTCCACCGTAAGATAGCCTTGGCCGTTTCCCAGTATATTACATGGTCGGTTCTATGTGCCGCATTATCACTATCATATTCTAACTACCATCCTTTTAACATATCTTGGAAACCCTCATCCCCTAATAGAATGGTCGGAAACTTCCAATGGATATCTGCATAGACATTATATATATTAACTTCGCCCGTTTGACTATATAATAATACTTGTATTAATCGTCCCTCAGTATCGATAATGTCTGCCATTTAACAAAAAACCATAACTGTTAGGAAATATTGTAACTCTTCCTGTCACCATCAGGGATCCCCAACTCTTCCGTTTATTATTTCTCTGGACTTCTCTTTTTTCTAACATGTTACCTTCTCGAACCTACATTTATACATAATAAGCAAACATCAGGGTAAGCATAGACAAGGTGCCATCATAACATCAATTAGTTATAACTTTGTTACCACATGTAGACATATATGGCACCTAACATAAGCTTGAGACTCTACTATCTTATCATGGTGGATATAACAGTTGGACAAAAGCAAATGGATTAAATTAATTAATCTCCTGCTGTACTCACTACTCGCAGCCCAAATAGAAAAGAAAGTTAACAAAAGGACTCTCTCACGTCAGTTTCATATGGGTTGCTACACATGCCATGGAGTTTGAGGCAGTCTTATATTCTTAGGTTGTTGTCCCCTTGGATATGAAGCGCTCTGCTGAAAATCTCTTCCAAGAGACTCTCTGTCGGTTGCAGGAGGAGTAGAATCTTTAACCCCTTCGCGCTCAGGTCAGTAATAGTACGTCCTGCTAAGTAGAACGTTCGCGCTCAGGTCAGTACTATTACTGACCTGAGTAAACACGGCGCCATCTTTCCCCGGCGCGTGTCTGAGCTGTGATACCTGCTGTTTCCGACAGCAGGCTATCACAGCTTAGTGTGCAGGGACCGATCGCGGTGGTCCCCGCCGATTAACCCCTTAGAAGCCGCGTTCAATAGCGATCGCGGCTTCTTAGGGGTTAAGCTGCCATCGCCGGCCTGCTACACGATAGCGGGCCGTGATGGCTACTATGGCAACCAGAATCCTAACAATGGACTCTGGCTACGCCATCGACGGAAGCCTAGTGGGTCCCGACAAAATCAGGACCCACTATGCTTGCTGTCAGCGAACAGCTGACAGCTCTAATACACTGCACTACGCATGTAGTGCAGTGTATTAGAATAGCGATCAGAGCCTCCTGCCCTCAAGTCCCCTAGTGGGACAAAGTAAAAAAAGTGTAAAAAAGTAAAAAAAAGTTGTGTAAAAATAAGAAAATAAAAGATTTAAAAGTAATAAAAGTAAAAGTCCCCCTTTTTCCCTTATCAGTTCTTTATTATTAATAAAAATATATAAATAAACAAATAAACTATACATAATTGGTATCGCCGCGTCCGTAACGTCCTGAACTACAAAATGATGTCGTTATTTATCCCGCGCGGTGAACGCCGTAAGAGAAAATAATAATAAACCGTACCAGAATCACAATTGTTTGGTCACTTCACCTCCCAAAAAATGGAATAAAAAGAGATCAAAAAGTCGCATGTACCTAAAAATGGTCCTGATCAAAACTACAGTTCGTTACGCAAAAAATAAGTCCTCGCACGGCTTTCCTGATGGAAAAATAAAACAGTTATGGCTCTTAGAATAAGGTAACACAAAAAATAAATTATATTTTACAAAATGTATTTTATTGTGCAAACGCCATAAGACATAAAAAAAAACTATAAACATCTGGTATCGCCGTAATCGTATCGCCCCGCAGAATAAAGTGAATATGTCATTTATAGCACACGGTGAACGCTGTAAAAAAAATTGAATAAAAAACAATAGTAAAATTGCTGTTTTTTTAGTCACCACGCCACCTAAAAATAGAATAAAAACTGATCAAAAAGCCGCATGCACCCCAAGAAAACTACAATGGATTCCTCAAGGTCTCTAGTTTCCAAAAAGGGGTCACTTTTGGGGCGTTTCCACTGTTTTAGCACCACAAGACCTCTTCAAACCGGACATGGTGCCTAATAAATTAAATTAAATTAATTAATTAAATGTCACCTCTACTTTGCTCTAAATTCCTGTGAAACGCCTAAAGGGTTAATAAACTTTTTAAATGCTGTTGTGAATACTTTGAGGGGTTTAGTTTCTGAAATGGGGTGTTTGATAGGGGTGTCTAATATATGGGCCCCTCAAAGCAACTTCAGAACTGAACTGGAAACTAAAAATAAAATAAAAATGAGGCAATACTTCGCTTCTTACATTATACTGATAATGAGCCGTGCCCACCCCGAGATGACCCCAGTTTTGACCGTTTGTATAAACGGAGACCCCTATTAGACCGTTTCAGTGCCCGGTTTTCCCAGCATTCACCCCCGAGAAGTGTATTTCTATTGATGAATCCCTGGTACATTTGAAAGGGAGGCTTCAATTCCGCGAGTACCTGCCGGGTAAGAGGGCAAGGTATGGCGTGAAGATGTATAAGCTGTGCGAGAGTGCATCCGGGTATACCTACAAATTTAGGATATATGAAGGGAAGGACACCAGTTCTCAGCCCCCAGAATGCCCCCCCTTACTGGGAGTTAATACAAAAATTGTGTGGGATTTGGTGCACCCACTGCTGGACCAGGGTTACCACCTCTACCTGGATAATTTTTATACCAGCGTCCCACTCTTCAACTGCCTCGCTTCCAGAAGTCCTGCGGCATGCGGCACTGCTAGAAGAAACCTGAGAGGCCTCCCTACGACTCTGCTTGGGCAAACACTCAGAAGGGGTGAGAGCAGGGCACAATCTAGCAGCAACATATTGTGTGTCAAGTACAAGACCAGGAGATGCCACACCAGTACCCATGTACCTGTACGAGGTACCAGTACAGGGACCCCCAAACTAGACTGCATCCTGGACTACAATAGGTACATGGGAGGGGTGGACTTGTCAGATCAAGTCCTGAAGCCTTACAGTACTTCTGGAAGCGGGGCCACAGGCATCGTACCAGGGCAACACTTTTTAGGAGAAGTTCCCCAAACTGGCAAGAAGGGAAAAAGTCAAAAGAGGTGCAGAGTCTGCTATAAGAGGGGGATAAGGAAGGACACAATATATCAATGTGACGCGTGTCCCGAAAAACCAGAGCTCTGTATGAAAGAGTGTTTTCAAATTTATCATCCATCCCTTTATTTTTAATTTACCCCAGTTTTACTCGCTCTGATCCACTTCGCACAGCTTACCCCTCCTCATCTTTGCCCTCTGAGCCCTGCTGTGTGCCCAGGCAGCTGATAACAGCCACATGTAGGGTATTGCCGTACCCGGGAGAGCCAACATTACAGTTTATGGGGTGTAGGTCTCCGGTGGCACATGCTGGGCACAATATATCGGACACTGACATGGCATATATATAGAAAATTGCAAATCTCACTCTGCACCATCTGCTGCGCATTATCTTTTACACAATACCTGTGGGGTCAAAATGCTCACTACACCTATAGATGAATTCCTTAAGGGGTGTCGTTTTTAAAACGGGGTCACTTCTCGGGGGTTTCAACTGTACTGATACCTCAGGGGCTACTGCACACACGACTTAGCACCAGAAAATTCCCAGTAGGCCACATGGTGGTCCTTTCCTTCTGAGCCCTCCCATGGGCCCAAACGGCAGTTTATCACCACAAATAGGGTATTGCCACACTCAGGACAAATTGGGCAACAAAATGCGGTATTTTATTCCTTGTGAAAATAAGAAATTTTGAGCCAAAACTACTTCTTATTGGAAAAAATAATTTTTTTTTTAATTCACAGCCCAATTCAAATAAATTCTGTGAAAAAACTGTGGGGTCTAAATGGTCACAACACCCATAAATAAATTCTTTGAGGGGTGTAGTTTCCAAAATGGGGTGACTTCTGGTGGGTTTCCATTGCTTTGATACCTTTGGGGCTCTGCAAATGCGACATGGCACCCGAAAACCAATCCAGCTAAATCTGGGCTCCAAAGAACACATAGCGCTCCTTTCCTTCTGAGGCCTCCCATGGGCCCAAACGGCAGTTTATCACCACAAATGGGGTATTGCCGCACTCAGGACAAATTGGGCAACAAATTGGGGTATTTTATTCCTTGTGAAAATAAGAAATTTTGAGCCAAAACTACCTCTTATTGGAAAAAATTTCATTTTTTTGAATTCACAGCCCAATTCAAATAAATTCTGTGAAAAAACTGTGGAGTCTAAATGGTCACAACACCCATAAATGAATTCCTTGAGGGGTGTAGTTTCCAAAATGGGGTCACTTCTGGTGGGTTTCCATTGCTTTGATACCTTTGGGGCTCTGCAAATGCGACATGGCACCCGAAAACCAATCCAGCAAAATCTGTGCTCCAAAGAACACATAGCGCTCCTTTCCTTCTAATACCTCCCATGGGCCCAAACGGCAGTTTATGGCCACAAATAGGGTATTGCCGCACTCAGGACAAATTTGGCAACAAAATGGGGTATTTTATTCGTTGTGAAAATAAGACATTTTGAGCCAAAACTACATCTTATTGGAAAAAAGTTTTTCTTTTTAAATTCACAGCCCAATTCAAATAAGTTCTGTGAAAAAACTGTGGGGTCTAAATGGTCACAACACCCATAAATAAATTCCTTGAGGGGTTTTGTTTCCAAAATGGGGTCACTTTTGGTGGGTTTCCATTGCTTTGATACCTCTGAGGCTCTGCAAATGCGACATGGCACCCGAAAACCAATCCAGCAAAATCTGGACTCCAACAAACACATAGCGCTCCTTTCCTTCTGAGGCCTCCCATGGGCCCAAACAGCAGTTTATCACCACAAATGGGGTATTGCCGCACTCAGGACAAATTGGGCAACAAAATGGGGCATTTTGTTCCCTGTGAAAATAAGAAATTCTGATCAAAAATGACATCTTATTGGAAAAATTGTCATTCTTTTAATTTCACAGCCCAATTCAAATACGCGCTGTGAAAAAACTACGGGGTCAAAATGGTAACAATAACCATAAATTAATTCCTTGAGGGGTGCAGTTTCCAAAATGGGGTCAGTTTTGGGGGATTCCTACTGTTTTGGCACCTCAACACCTCTCCAAACCAGGCATGCTGCCTAAAATATATGCTAATAAAAAAGCACTACCAAAATGCACTAGGTGCTTCTTTGCTTCTGGGGCTTGTGTTTTAGTCCACGAGCGCACTAGAGCCACATGTGGGACATTTCTAAAAACTGAAGAATCTGGACAATACATATTTAGTTGTGTTTCTCTGGTAAAACCTTCTTTGTTACAGAAAAAAAATAAAATAAAATTGAAATTCAGAAATAAAAACGAAATTTGCAAATTTCACCTCCACTTTGCTTTAATTCCTGTGAAATGCCTGAAGGGTTAAAAAACTTTCTAAATGCTGTTTTGAATACTTTGAGGGGTCTAGTTTTTAAAATGGGGTGCTTTATGGGGGTTTCTAATACATAGGCCCCTCAAAGCCACTTCAGAACTGAACAGGTACCTTAAAAAAAGGCTTTTGAAATTTTCTTAAAAATATGAGAAATTGCTGTTTATGTTCTAAGCCTTGTAACGTCCAAGAAAAATAAAAATAATGTTCTAAAAACGATGCCAATCTAAAGTAGACATATGGGAAATGTGAACTAGTGACTATTGTGGGTGGTATAACCGTCTGTTTTTCAAGCAGATGCATTTAAATTCTGAAAAATGCTATTTTTTCTAAATTTTCTCTAAATTTTGCAATTTTTCTCAAATAAAGACTGAATATATCGACCAAATTTTACCACGAACATGAAGCCCAAAGTGTCACGAGAAAACAATCTCGGAATCGCTTGGATAGGTTTAAGCATTCCGACGTTATTACCACATAAAGTGAAATATGTCAGATTTGAAAAATGGGCTCTGAGCCTTAAAGAGGCTCTGTCACCAGATTTTGCAACCCCTATCTGCTATTGCAGCAGATAGGCGCTGCAATGTAGATTACAGAAACGTTTTTATTTTTAAAAAACGAGCATTTTTGGCCAAGTTATGACCATTTTCGTATTTATGCAAATGAGGCTTGCAAAAGTACAACTGGGCGTGTTGAAAAGTAAAAGTACAACTGGGCGTGTATTATGTGCGTACATCGGGGCGTGTTTACTACTTTTACTAGCTGGGCGTTGTGTATAGAAGTATCATCCACTTCTCTTCACAACGCCCAGCTTCTGGCAGTGCAGACACAGCCGTGTTCTCCAGAGATCACGCTGTGACGTCACTCACAGGTCCTGCATCGTGTCGGCACCAGAGGCTACAGATGATTCTGCAGCAGCATCGGCGTTTGCAGGTAAGTCGATGTAGCTACTTACCTGCAAATGCTGATGCTGCTGCAGAATCAACTGTAGCCTCTGGTGCCGACACGATGCAGGACCTGTGAGTGACGTCACAGATCTGCACTGCCAGAAGCTGGGCGTTCTGAAGAGAAGTGGATGACACTTCTCTTCTCAACGCCCAGCTAGTAAAAGTAGTAAACACACCCCGATGTACGCACATAATACACGCCCAGTTGTACTTTTACTTTTCAACACGCCCAGTTGTACTTTTGCAAGCCTCATTTGCATAAATACGAAAATGGTCATAACTTGGCCAAAAATGCTCGTTTTTTAAAAATAAAAACGTTACTGTAATCTACATTGCAGCGCCTATCTGCTGCAATAGCAGATAGGGGCTGCAAAATCTGGTGACAGAGCCTCTTTAAGGCCCAAACTAGGCTGCGTCCTTAAGGGGTTAAATAGGTCTCTGAACACCACATTTGCTTCTTGATGATCAATATAGACTTGTATGGTGCCACTTGGTGTAGTGACCTTTAAAATTGCTGGGTATTGTAATTGGAACTTCACGCCATGGTTATGAAATGCCGTGCAGATCTTACTGAACAGTTTACGTTTTTTTGAGACTTCTGCCGAATAATTTTCAAACAGCATGGCTGTGACACCATTTAGCTTTGTCGGTCCCCGCTGTGTTTTTCATATGAACGTAATAACGCTCTATAACCTGTCTGGCTCTTTTACTAAAGCCCTGTTGAGGCTGTAAGTTCTGTCTGTCTGGGCCATCTCTGTGTGCTCTTTCCACTTTACATGGCCCTTCCATATTCAGCACCTTCGGTAGGTCATATTCACAAAGACCCACTATCCGGATGTTATTTAGTCGCAATCTATTTTCTAGATCATGAATCTTAGACATCATCCATTGTTTCTCAGTTAAGAGCTCCTGAATTCTCCCATGCGTATCGGCAGCATCATCCTCCAACATAGATATGCGTTGTTCTGCCTCATCCAGACGAGTGCCATCTTGGATAATGTCATTTTGTATTAACTGCAATAAGGCTGATATCGTAGTCGCCAAAGTGTCCTGTATGTCTGGTTTTATATGTTTGGCCACTTCAATAGCCAGCTTTTTATAATCAATCATTGTCGCCAAACCGGAAGCTGGTCCCATGCTTTCGTCAACAGATATTAGATCCTCATGGTCCTACGATGAATGGCTCACCGCCTGCTTCTCCTTCCTAGTCACAGGTGGCATGGTGTGCTTTCATTCAAAAGTATGAAGGTCCTCACCGGGAGTGAGCTTGGCCAATAGCAAGTGTGTTATGCACCACTTCGGAATAGTACAGGGCGGAAAAAACAAAAATGACGCTCACCTTCTTTATGCAGACTGCATGCGGGTTTGGCGCCAAAACGTTTAGGGCTGGTTGTCTATATAGAAGGACTGGTTTACCCTGGGCCGCCATCAGAAATTGCTGGGCCCCATGCAGCCAAGGAGTCTGGGGCCCACCTCACTATTGGGGCGGGCACAAAGTAAAGGGGTGGGAGGTAAGGCAGCAGTAAAAAGAAAACTAGTAGGGTCTCTTTGGAGGGGCAGGGCAGAGACAGCTGGTGGGTATCAGGGGGCAAGGTGGAGAGACTAAGTGCCGGGGCTCAGTGGGGGAAGGAGGAGGGGATTTCTGGGAGAACAGGAAGTGGCATGGGTGGCAACACCGGGCATGAGGACGTCCGTTGAAACGGGCCCCACCATGGCCGGCAGCATATTATAGCAGAGCAGGCATGTATCCCCCTGCAATCTACTAGCGCCACTGTAGCTCCCTGAAGGAGCGAAACCCTGTATGGCCGGAGGTTCCGCTGCTGGTGCGCTCCTCTTGATGTCTCTGTCTGTATATGGCCACAGGGGGATTCCGCTCATTCAGGGAGCTACAATGCCGCTATCTACAGGAAGTGGGGTGCTATCTACAAGGGGGCTGTGGGCTGTGTGGCACTACCTGCAAGGGGTGTGTGTGGCACTACCTACCATGGGGCTGTATGGCACTACCTACAAGGGGGCTGTGTGGCACTACCTACCTGGGGGCTGTGTGGCATTACCTACAAGGGGGCTGTGTGGCACTACCTACAAGGGGGCTGTGTGGCACAACCTACAAGGCGGCTGTGTGGCACAACCTACAAGGGGGCTGTGTGGCACTACCTACAGGGGGCTGTGTGGCACTACCTACAGGGGGCTGTGTGGCACTACCTACAAGGGGCTGTGTGGCATTATATACAGGGGGAATCTGTGAGTGGGGGGCTGAAGGTCATTTTACTGTGAGTGGGGGTCTAATGGTCATTTTACTGTGAGTGCTGGGCTGATGATTATTTTACTGTGAGGAGGGGGCTGATGGTCATTTTACTGTGGGTGGGGGGTTGATGGTCATTTTACTGTGAGTGGGGGGCTGATGGTCATTTTACTGTGAGTGAGGGGCTGATGGTTATTTTACTGTGAGTGGGGGGCTGATGGTTATTTTACCGTGAGTGGGGGGGCTGAAGATCATTTTACTGTGAGTGGGGGGCTGATGGTCATTTTACTGTGAGTGGCGGGCTGATGCTAATTTTACTGTGAGTTGGGGGCTGATGGTAATTCTACTGTGAGTGGGGGGGCTCATGCTAATTTTACTGTGAGTTGGGGGCTGATAGTAATTTTACTGTGAGTGGGGGGCTGATGATGACTTTACTGTGAGTGGGGGGCTGATAATTATTTTACTGTGAGCAGGGGGCTCATGGTCTTCAAGTGGTTTCCACCTCTGACCTCAAATTGAAATTAATAGGGGGCCGTAAATACCTGCGGCACTCGTTTGGCGCATTTTTTCCTGCATCATTTGCATTCGCTTCAACGGCTTAAAAAAAACCGCCAAAAAATAAATAAAAGGTCACACAACGCTGTCACTTCCTGAAGGAATTTTGAGGCAGATTTTTTTTGCCTTGCAAAAAACGCTGTGTGAACATACCCTACGAGTGTAGTGCTTATTTTTAGCTGTTTCTGTCTTTCTCTAAACAAATTTTGATAGGGGGGCCCTGAGGAAATGTTATTTTTCCAGTGGTGCCTCGAGTCCGAAAATGTTGGGAAACTCTGTATTAGGCTACAGGATCACCCCGGCTGACGCAAGGGTCTCGTCGTGGAGCAACTCAGTTCATCGTAGGAATGGGGCCTAGGTGAGTACAACTTTTATTTTTGTTTGGGGGCACTGTCTACATGGGGGATGTGGGGGGGGCTGTATGGCACCATCTACAAGGCGAGGTGGGGGGCTGTATGGCACTGTCTACATGAGGGAGGTGCAGGACTGTATGGCACGATCTACAAGGGGGAGGTGGGGGGCTGTATGGCACTGTCTACATGAGGGAGGTGCGGGCTGTATGGCACTGTCTACATGAGGGAGGAGGGGGCTGTATGGCACTGTCTACATGAGGGAGGTGGGGGGCTGTACGCCACTGTATACATGAGGGAGGTGGGGGCAGTATGGCACTGTCTACAAGGGGAGGTGGGGGCTGTATGGCACTGTCTACAAGGAGGAGGTGGGGGCTGCATGGCACTGTCTACATGAGGGAGGTGGGGGGCTGTATGGCACGATCTACAAGGGGGAGGTGCGGGATGTATGGCACTGTCTACAAGGGGGAGGTGGGGGGCTGTATGGCACTATCTACATAAATACTTTTTATTAAAAATTATTTTTACTTTAAGAGATGAAGCTGCTTTTTATCCTGTATACAGAGCAGCTGTATCATGCACTGAAACCTTTATCTGTCAGGTCAGCGGGACTGACGGGTTCAGTGTCAGCGGGTCCTGCGTGTCCCTGTTCATAATTTAGATTTGATCGATAACAGGTGGATCCTGACCCGCCGATACTGAACCCGTCAGTCCCCAGACCTGACAGATACAGGTCTCAGTGCACTATACAGCTGCTCTGTATAGAGGATACAAAGCAGCTGCATCTCCAAAAGTAAAAATTATTTTTAATAAAAAGTATTTACAAAGTTTCATAACACACACTAATAAACTTTTTTGTATAAAAAAAGAGGTGTATATAGCCTTATAAGATCTGTCCCCCAGGTATCCTCTCTCCTTCCTCTACCCCTCCCTTCAGATATCCTCTTTTCCCCCAGTTATCATCCCCCTAGTGTCATCCACCCTCCATTATTATCTCCTACCCACTACACCATCATCTCCCTGTCCCCATTGTCATGTAACCCCACCCCTCATAAAAAGCAAGTGTCTTACCCAGGTCTGTATGATCCTCTGGAGACTGAAGCACCGCATTGTATCACTAGCAGTGACGGCTCTTATCTCCTGTGCTGCGGGACAATAAACCTGTCTTTTCCCTCTGCTACACAGCCTGGGAGATAAGAGGTAAGAACTGCTGCTGGTGATACAAAACCATGATGCAGGGCTGAGAGTGTATTGTGCCGACATGGGTAACATTGATTTTCATTGGGGGGATGTGATGTGAGGAGGCTCCGGGCAGCAGCAGCCTGACAGACATTACATAGTGACACAGACATCACATACTCACAGTGTCAGAGGTCTTCTTCTTCTTCTGCTGCTGCTACTTTTCACCTCCACTGCATTTAAACATCCCGCTGCCTTCATGACGTCTCCCCCTCCTTGTCTCCTCCACACATGCTGTCACGCCGCTGTGGAGGAGAAGGAAGTGCGGGCTCTATGTGAACAGCGGACCCTTATGATTTTACTTTGATGCAAAGAACGGGCCACGGCTCCATCATGGGACCTCTTCCTTTCACCAAAGTGAAATCATAAGGGCCTGTGAGCAAATGAATTCCAGCAGTGGAGCGCGGGCACCCGTTTTTTCACATTTATGAACCAGTACTGCCCTGATGGCGGCCATGGGTTTACCTCCCTAGCAGGGCGATATCATCCCGGAGACGTCCAGCACAGCAGAGAGGCTAGTCAGCAACCGATCCACGTCCTCGCCAGGGTTCGCTGATCACCATAGCCTGTAACGGACACCTCCGTCGTGTAAGTAAAAATGTCTGCCGTCCCAAAGAACACCTATCACCTCTTCAGCGTCTTGTCAGATAGATACAATAAAATCAGAAACTCTATTTGAATTAGCAAGATCTAGATGTCGATTTTTAGCAAGGTAGATCCGGAGAGCTCATCTCTCCCTCCTCACATGTCAGCCGGATCGGAAGTCTCCTCTGCCTATCTTGACTCCGGAGCAGCTGCTAATTTCATCCAGCAGGATCTAATGGATCGCTTACATCTACCCACAGTTCTTCTGAAGAGATCTCTGGCTGTTGCGTCTGTGAATGGTCTACCATTGCCTGATCCAATTGTGTTCATCACGGAACCATTGACACTACAAGTCGGAGCTCTTCACTCGGAACAAATCGCCTTCCTTGTATTACCCAATGCTATCAACCCTATTCTGCTGGGCCTGCCATGGCTTTGTCTACATGCTCCGGTGATTGGCTGGAGTTCCGGAGAAGTTCTTCAATGGGGTCCCAAATGCCATAGCCATTGCCTGTCACAAGTTCGTCCTGTTTTCCCCCTACTGCCTCAGTCACTCTCCAATCTACCATCTCAGTATGCTAGTTTTGCGGATGTCTTCAGCAAGCGAGAGACGCTGCCTCCACATCAGAATTATGACTGCACCATTGAACTGGCTCCAAATGCTTCTCTTCCCCGTGGACAGGTATATCCTCTCTCCTTGCCAGAGACTCTATCCATGTCGGCCTATATCAAGGAGAATTTGGAGAGGGTTTCATATGAAAGTCTTCCTCCCCGGCCAGGGCCGGGTTCTTCTTTGTAAGAAGAAAGACGGATCTCTTCGACCCTGCATTGACTACCGTGGTCTCAACCAGATCACGGTCAAGAACAAATAACCTTTGCCACTTGTATCCGAACTGTTTGACCGTATACGAGGAGCCAGGATTTTTTCAAAATTAGACTTGCGTGGGGCTTATAATTTGATCCGAATCCGTCAAGGGGACGAGTGGAAGATGGCGTTCAACACCCGAGACAGGTACTACGAATACCTAGTGATGCACTTCGGACTGTGTAATGCTCCTGCAGTCCTTCAGGAATTTTTTAATGATATCTTCCGAGATCTCCTCTATGTCTATGTTGTAGTCTATCTCGATGATATTTTGATTTTCTCCCCAGATCCGACGACTCATCGGAGGCATGTCCGTCAGGTTCTTCTGCGAGAATCGTTTATATGCCAAGTTGGAGAAGTGCGTCTTTGAAAGGAATTCTCTACCCTTGGGCTATATCATCTCGGATCAAGGCCTGAAGATGGATCCTGAGAAAGTAAAGTCTGTCCTAGAATGGCCACGTCCTCAAGGCCTGAGGGCCATACAGCGTTTCCTGGGATTCGCCAATTTCTACCGGCAGTTTATCCCAAACTTCTCATCACTGACTGCCCCCATTTCTACCCTTACCAAGAAGGGTGTGAATGGCAAGATGTGGACTCCAGAGGCAGAGTCTGCATTTATTAGGGTATGTTCACACGCACTGTTTTCAGACGTAATTCAGGTAAATTACGCATTTTAGTGCATTAGTGCGATGTGATCGCAGGGGTGCCGATCATTGCTATGGAAACTGGAGGCCTAACAATGACCTCCTGGTCTGCCACGTACTGAAGCTCATTAGGCCCAGCCCAAAGGCGGGGCCTAATAGGCTTGCTGTCAGTGAATAACTGCCTGCTCTAATACATTGCACTACGTGGATAGTGCATTGTATTAGATTAAAGATCAGAGGTGCAGGCCTTCAAGTCCCCTAGTGGGAAAAAAAAATTAAAAAAAAGCTCATAAAAATGTGGAATAAAAGTGTAAAAATAAAAGTTTCAAGTTTAAAAAAACAAAAAATGCATTTTTTACTATGACACTTATTATTGGGAAAATATTAAAACCGTAATGACTCAAACTATAAAACTACAATGATATTTTACGGAGAACACTGCAAAAAAATTAAAATAAAAAACAATGCCAGAATCGCTATTTTTTTGGTCACCACCCCTCGCAAAACATAGAATGAAAATTGATCAGAAAGTCTCATGTGCACCAATAAAAACTACAACCTGTCCCACAGAAAACAAGCCCACACACAGCCTTGTCGACGCCAAAATAAAAAAGTTATGGCTCTCAGAATAAGGTGACACAAAAAAAATGGATTTGAAAAAAGAAAGTGATTTTATTTGCAAACGCTGCAAATCATATAAAACCTATATACATATGGTACCGCCGTAGTCGTATCGACCCGCAGAATAAAGTAAAAATTTAATTTATAGCCCACGGTAAACTCTTTAAAAAGAAAGAGAATAAAAAAGTTTGCCAGAATTGCTTGTTTTTGGTGACCTTGCTTGTTTTTGGTGACCTTGCAAAAAATTTAATAAAAAGTGATCAAAAAGACTCATGTAAAATGGTACCAATGAAAACGACAGATTGTCCCGCATCAAATAAGCCCTCCCAGCTCTTGGGGAGAAAAAATAAAAAAGTTCTGTCTCTCATAATATGGCGACACAAAATCTGCAGTGTTCCGAAAGCGGATAAGATTGGGCACCATTTATGAGTGCGACATTGGCCACACATCTGCAGATTATTATTTATTTACTGCAGTATTATACCTTCTTATTATGTCCTGATGTACTCTGCACAGTTTGCATATGCCCCCACATTATAAACTGAAATACCAGCAAAACCCCAAACAGAACAACTACCAAGCAAAATCTACGCTCCAAAAGCCAAATGGTGCTCCCTCCCTCCTGAACCCTACAGCGTGCCCAAACAGCAGTTTACGCCCACATATATTGTCAGACCCAGAAGGACCCGCTTAACATTTTATGGCTAGATTCACACGGGTGTTGCGCATCTCAGACATGAAAAACTGCAGTTTTTCACATCCGAGGTGCATCCGTGCTCTGCGCTGCAGTATGTGATATCACGCATCCACCATAGACTAGAGTCTATGTAAGGATGCGTGAAGCGTGAAAAAATAGGGCATGTCCTATTTTCTCACGGACCCTTCACACGGTCCGTTGAAACAACTGCCGTGTGAACGGCCACATTGAATTATACAGGTCCGTGAGAACATGTTCGTGTGAATGAGGCGTATGAGGTATTTATCTTCAGTGGCACAAACTGGACACGACATATTGTGCACTAAAATGGCATATCAGTGGAAAATTGAAAATGGCAATTTTTACTTTGAACCATCCACTACGCACTAATTTCGAATGAAAAAGCCCTTGTGGGGTCAAAATGCTCAATACACCACACCCCCTAAGATGTCCTACGGGTGTAGTATCCAAAATACAGGTCACTACTTTGGGATTAGTTTTACTATTTGACCTCAGAGTCCTGCAATTGTGGGCCAATGCTGTGATGTCTTTGGCTCCCACCTTTTCCAACATTTCCGCACCAATAAACAAAGATAAAATTCTCATGGTGCAATAAATTATGCCCTTAAATATTATAGCACTATACACACATAGAGCTCCCTGTAGATAGTGCCACTCACAATGCCCCTGTAAATAGTGCCCCTCATAGATCCCCCTGTAGATAGTGCCCCATATTCATGGGCACAGTGCGGCTAATTATGTATTCAGTGGGCGCAGTGTGGCAAATTTTGTCTTATCGAGGGCACACAGTGTAGCTTATTTTTTTATTCAGGTGCACAGTGTGAGGCATATTGTTGTTCAGGGGCACATTGTGCCAATGATGATAAAACCCTGCAGAGACCCTGTAGGTTATACCCCTCAGAGCCCCCTGTAGATGATGCCCCTCAGAGCCCATGTAGATGATGCCCCTCAGAGTCCCTTTAGATGATGCCCCACATAGAGTCCCCTGTAGATAGTGCCCCCTCAAGATAGTGGCCCATGAAGACCCCTGTAGATATCGCCACCATCGAGCCCCCTGAAGAGTGCCACTCATAAATCCCCCTGTAGATAGTGCCCCCAATGAGACCCAAGAGATAGTGCCCCAGTAGAGCCCCCTGTATACAGTGCCCCTGTAATGATAGGGGTAGGGAAACGGACAAGTGAGCCCTAATCTACCCGCCACTCTGTCCCTGCCTACTTGCAACGACCCGCCCTAGGCGACGGGGTACAACTGGGCGGCGGTCCCTACGCTCAGTAAGTGCACGAGACAAACATACAAGGGAATATAAAGCAAAGGGAAAGGGGCAGTTGCCCACGGCAACACCGTGAGCAACAGAGTGGTGAACGAGCCAAGTCAAACCAGGAGAGCACGAGGTACCAAACGCAGAGCAGAAGAGTAGTCAGAAAGCCAGGGTCAGAATGGAGCAGGATCAAATTGTTAGGAGCTGTAGCTGGGCCAGGAAACCACACGGAAAGAATCACAAGCAAGGAGGAACAGGAAAGGCAGGTATAAATAGACAGAGGGCGGGAGCTAGCTGAGTCTGGCCAGGCTGCGATAGGCTCTCCCACTCCTAAGCCTGCCAGCCTGGTGGAAGCTGGAGTCAGTCTCAGAGAGATAGACTCAGGTGAAGACTGATCACCTATGGAAGTTAACCCCGAAGCTGTGCCTGGCAGATCCTTTACAGTACCCCCCTTTTATGAGGGGCCACCGGACCCTTTCTAAGTGGACCTGGTTTACTGGGGAAACGAAGGTGGAACTTCCTGACCAATACCCCAGCGTGAACATCCCGGGCGGGTACCCAAGTCCTCTCCTCAGGCCCGTATCCTCTCCAATGGACCAGGTACTGGAGGGAGCCTTGGACCATCCTGCTGTCCACAATCTTGGCCACCTCAAATTCTTCCCCTTCAGGGGTGAGAACAGGGACCGGAGGTTTCCTCGAGGTAGCCAAGGACGGGGAGCAGCGTTTCAGGAGGGAGGCATGAAACACGTCGTGTATACGAAAAGATGGGGGTCTTCAATGACCTTATACGGCCCAA
Source organism: Rhinoderma darwinii (assembly GCF_050947455.1). Lineage (NCBI taxonomy): Eukaryota > Metazoa > Chordata > Amphibia > Anura > Rhinodermatidae > Rhinoderma > Rhinoderma darwinii. Next base: position 78,363,170 of record NC_134689.1, read on the forward strand.
TAGACCGGGGAGCAAACTTCTTGGATGGGACCTTAAGACGCAAGTTCCTAGATGATAACCACACCAGATCCCCGACCATAAACAAGGGGTTAGCAGAACGTTTTCTATCAGCCTGAGTTTTTTGTACGCTCTGGGACGCCTCTAGGTTCTTCTGAACCTGGGCCCAGACTGTGCACAGTTCCCGATGAACAACCTCTACCTCGGGATTGTTGGAACTACCAGGTGAAATGGAGGAGAACCGTGGATTAAACCCAAAATTACAGAAAAAGGGGGAGACCCCTGACGAGTTACTGACCCGGTTATTAAGGGAAAATTCAGCGAGGGGAATGAATGAGACCCAATCATATTGACAGTCAGAGATAAAACACCTTAAATATTGTTCTAGAGATTGATTAGTCCTCTCAGTTTGGCCATTGGTTTCAGGATGGAAAGCAGAGGAGAAGGACAGATCAATCTCCAACTTCTTACAGAAGGCTCTCCAAAACAAAGAAACAAATTGTACCCCTCTGTCCGAAACAATATTGACAGGGACCCCATGGAGACGCAGGATGTGTTTGACAAACAAGGTAGCTAACGTCTTGGCGTTGGGTAGTTTCTTGAGGGGCACAAAGTGGCACATCTTACTGAAGCGGTCTACTACCACCCACACCACCGACTTGCCTTGGGATGGAGGCAAATCGGTGATAAAATCCATGGAGATATGTGTCCAAGGTCTCTGGGGAATGGGCAACGAACATAGTAAGCCCGCTGGTCGGGACCTGGGAGTCTTGGACCTAGCACAAACCTCACAAGCGGCGACATAGGCCTTAACGTCTTTAGGCAAGCCAGGCCACCAATAGTTTCTGGCAATGAGGTGTTTGGTACCCAGGATGACTGGATAACCAGATAGTGCGGAGTCATGATTTTCCCTAAGTACCCTTAGCCGGTATTGCAGGGGAACAAACAGCTTGTCCTCAGGAAGGTTCCCGGGAGCTGAACCTTGATCAGCTGCAATTTCAGAGACTAAATCAGAATCAATAGAAGAAATAATTATACCGGGAGACAAAATACAAGCAGGATCTTCCTCCTGGCCATGAAGCTACGCGACAGTGCATCGGCCGTAATATTTTTAGACCCAGCCCTATAGGTAACCAAAAAGTTGAATCTGGTAAAAAATAGCGCCCATCGAGCTTGTCTCGGGTTTAGCCTCCGGGCAGATTCTAGGAAAACCAGATTCTTGTGGTCGGTAAGGACCGTTACCTGGTGCCTAGCCCCCTCCAGGAAGTGGCGCCACTCTTCAAATGCCCATTTAATGGCTAAGAGTTCGCGGTTGCCAATATCATAGTTACTCTCAGTGGGCGAAAACTTCCTGGAGAAGTAGGCACAGTGGCGGAGATGGGTGAGGGACCTGGTACCCTGGGACAAGACAGCCCCCAATCCCACCTCGGATGCGTCAACTTCCACGATAAATGGCTCCATTTGGTTGGGCTGAACCAGCACCGGGGCCGGGATAAAGCACTTCTTAAGGACCTCAAAAGCCTGGATGGAGACCAGTGGAGGAGATCAGCACGTTTGCAAGTGAGGTCCGTAAGAGGCTTAGCGATGACCTTGAAGTTAGCAATGAATCTCCTGTAATAATTAGCGAACCCCAAAAAACACTGTAACGCCTTCAGGGAGGCAGGTTGGACCCATTCCGCCACAGCCTGAACCCTGGCGGGGTCCATGCGGAATTCATGAGGAGTGAGGATTTGACCCAAAAATGGTATCTCCTGTACCCCAAACACACATTTTTCGGTTTTTGCAAACAGTTTGTTTTCCCGAAGGACCTGGAGCACCTTCCTGACCCTGACATGCTCAATGTGGGAGGGCCAGTCCTTGGAAAACACCAGAATGTCATCAAGGTACACTACAAGAAATATCCCCAGGTAATCTCTCAAAATCTTATTTATGAAATTCTGAAAGACCGCCGGCGCATTACACAACCCAAAGGGCATGACGAGGTATTCGAAATGACCTTCGGGCGTGTTAAACGCAGTCTTCCACTCATCCCCCTCTTTGATGCGGATAAGGTTATACGCCCCCCGTAGATCAAACTTAGAGAACCATTGGGCCCCCTGAACCTGATTAAAGAGATCAGGAATCAAAGGAAGGGGATACTGGTTCCTTACAGTGACCTTATTCAGGTTACGGTAGTCAATGCATGGCCTAAGACCACCATCCTTCTTCCCTACGAAGAAGAAGCCAGCACCTACCGGAGAAGTAGAGGGGCGAATGTAACCCTTGGCCAGGCATTCCTGGATATACTCTCTCATGGCTTCACGTTCGGGACAAGAAAGATTAAATTTCCTACCCTTAGGAAGCTTAGCTCCTGGTACCAATTCGATAGCGCAATCGTATTCTCTATGAGGAGGTAACACTTCGGAGGCCTCCTTAGAGAAAACATCAGCGAAGTCCCGAACAAACTCAGGTAGCGTGTTCACCTCCTCAGGGGGAGAAATAGAATTAACAGAAAAACATGACGTCAAACATTCATTACCCAATTTGGTAAGCTCCCCAGTATTCCAGTCAAACGTGGGATTATGCAACTGCAACCAGGGAAGACCTAAAACCAAATCGGACGATAATCCCTGCATCAACAGTACAGAGCACTGCTCCAAATGCATGGAGCCAACAAGGAGTTCAAAAACAGGGGTATGCTGTGTAAAATAACCATTAGCAAGAGGAGTGGAGTCGATACCCACTACCGGGACAGGTTTAGGCAAATCAATCAAAGGCATAGCAAGAGACATAGCAAATTCCACAGACATGATATTAGCAGAGGACCCTGAATCCACGAAGGCGCTGCCGGTAGCAGACCTACCACCAAAAGAGACCTGAAAGGGAAGCAAGATCTTATTACGTTTCATATTTACGGGAAACACCTGTGCGCCCAAGTGACCTCCCCGATGATCAGTTAGGCGCGGAAGTTCTCCGGCTGCATTCTTACGCTTAGGACAGTTGTTCACTTGATGCTTGTCATCCCCACAGTAGAAGCAGAGACCATTCTTCCTGCGGAAATCTCTACGTTGTTGGGGGGACACGAAGGCCCCGAGTTGCATAAGTACCTCTGAGTCTTCCGGGGAAGAACGAAGCAACGGAACCTCGGGAGGCATCATGGGGGAGACGGAGGAGAAAACACATAAACGTTCGCGTTGTCGTTCCCTGAGACGTCGGTCAAGTCGTACCGCTAAAGCCATAACCTGGTCTAGGGAGTCAGAAGAGGGATAGCTAACTAGCAGGTCTTTCAGGGCATTCGACAGACCCAACCTAAACTGGCACATTAAGGCAGGGTCATTCCACCGAGAAGCCTCGCACCACTTCCTAAAGTCAGAACAATACTCCTCAACAGGTCTCTTACCCTGACGTAAGGTCACCAGCTGACTCTCGGCAAAGGCAGTCTTGTCAGTCTCGTCATAAATGAGCCCGAGAGCAGAAAAGAAAAGATCAACGGAGGAAAGTTCAGGGGCGTCAGGAGCCAAGGAGAAGGCCCATTCTTGGGGCCCCGCGTTTCAATGCCGCGTGTCATATGGCCTGAGGAAGATGCCGGTGCGGCATTGAAACGCGTAGCCTTCTTACTAATAAATACTATTATCAATTTCTGCATCCTTATTGAGTAGCAGCGCCGTGGTTACATCCCTCTTCTTTCTACCTCAAAATTACCAATATTGAACGGTTACCCATAGGTGTGACCGTTTGGGATTTCGGCAGCAGCACTCTCCACGATCTACATCCATTTCAAAGTGTTTGACCTATCCAGCTGTGGTAAGCATCCATCCGTCACACTCTGACTGCCTGATTGGGCTTACTCACACTATGTGGCGCCGTGTTTGTTTCTTTGTTATATCATTCTTGGGGCCCGTCCTGGAGCCGGGACATAATTATACCCACTCGCTGGCTCTCAGAACCTGAGGAGTGGGGCTTTAAGCGAAAGTAAAGCCTGCAACTCTCGCGAAAGGAGAGAAAAGCCCTCCGGTCCCTGAGAATCGGTCGGGCAACTTGAGGTGGGGTTCAGGAGTTGAGGTGAGGGGAACTACCAAGGTAGCATCAGGCTGGTTGACCTTCTGAGCCAGGGCCAGGACCTGTAGGGAGAGACCCTGCATTTGCTGAGCCAGGGTCTCAAGGGGGTCCATAGTAGTGTCAGGGACCAGGGTAGACTAGGTATATGGGCTTGTGATTATGTAATGATAGGGGTAGGGAAACGGACAAGTGAGCCCTAATATACCCGCCACTCTGTCCCTGCCTACTTGCAACGACCCGCCCTAGGCGACGGGGTACAACTGGGCGGCGGTCCCTACGCTCAGTAAGTGCACGAGACAAACATACAAGGGAATATAAAGCAAAGGGAAAGGGGCAGTTGCCCACGGCAACACCATGAGCAACAGAGTGGTGAACGAGCCAAGTCAAACCAGGAGAGCACGAGGTACCAAACGCAGAGCAGAAGAGTAGTCAGAAAGCCAGGGTCAGAATGGAGCAGGATCAAATTGTTAGGAGCTGTAGCTGGGCCAGGAAACCACACGGAAAGAATCACAAGCAAGGAGGAACAGGAAAGGCAGGTATAAATAGACAGAGGGCGGGAGCTAGCTGAGTCTGGCCAGGCTGCGATAGGCTCTCCCACTCCTAAGCCTGCCAGCCTGAGTGGTGGAAGCTGGAGTCAGTCTCAGAGAGATAGACTCAGGTGAAGACTGATTACCTATGGAAGTTAACCCCGAAGCTGTGCCTGGCAGATCCTTTACAGCCCCACATAGAGTCTCATGTAGATAGTGCCCCTATAGATATTGCCCCCTATAGAGTCTCCTGTAAATAGTGCCCCCAACACTGCACACACACTGAAAGAAAAACAGTACCTGCTTAACCTGTCCCCGTTTCTGCACCGTCCTCCAGCGATGCAGGCCTGGTCTCTTCTGACCAGGCCCTTACAGAGGAACGACGCAGGTGGAAAGAAAGTGCAATTTTAACAGGAGAACCGGGGTGAACTGGCCGGATCTCACCCCTGCATAAGCCCCCAGTAAACCTCTGGCCCCTTTGTGATTTGCCAATGCACCTGTCAAGGGTTGAGATACTGAATATTAGGCAGCAAGTGAACAGTGAATTTTTGACGTTAATGTGTTGGAAGCAGGAAAAATGGGTAATCGTAAGACTGGGCTCACATGTTGCCGGCAAAATGCCTTTTTTTTGCCATGACTGTAGCAAAACCGCAACAAAAAAAACACATTTTGACCACGTTGTGTCAACCCAGCTTATGTATCTGATTGACTTTGACAAAGGCCATATTGTGTTGACTAGACGAATCAGAACATCTTCAAAACGGCAGGTCTTGTGGGATGATCCCAGTAAGCATTATATAAAATATATTCATATTGGTTGGAGTGAATGAGACTGTGGATGGGAGAGCCGCTGTGCACGGAAAATCTGTGAATAAGATGCATTCTTAATTAGCGCTCGGGCACCTACATTCTGAGATTCAGAAGTTTCCTTACTGATATACTGTCACTTCTAATTATGCGAAAAATCTTTCAAAATAACCTATTTTCTTTAGACCATAATGTTCCATTATGCAAAGAATTAAAATTGAACTTGAAATTCTGCAGAAATGCATGATACCAACTGCAATTAAAAAATATATATATACAAGGGTAATAAGCTGTATATTGCATTGTTATGATAAATGTTTTATTAGAAATATGAGAATAGTTTTAGATATAGGCTGTCTGTTTGTTTTTTTAAATGAAAAAGTTAAAAAAGCCCAAGTCATTTGCTAAGGCATTGCATGCTCTGCTATCTCTAATATGTCCACAAATTGAACGGCTACTCTATTTACTAGATATCTGATGTGATGGCTCAATGGACTAAAACCTTATTTTATATTACAGAAAGGGGCCAGCACTATCTAATTTAAGATCTTATATGCAACAAATGAAACAGTAAACAGATACTAAATGGGTTTCTTTCCTCCTTTAGGGTTATGGAGAGAGTCCATTATTCAGCATGCTCCAAGACCAGAAATCTAAACTTGCATTCCAGAATGCACTGGGATATAAAATTAGAGAAAATTATACTGTATACTCAGGCTGCAATGGATCCAAACCGTATTGCTTTGAAAAGGGTCAGTTGCCAAAACAGATATGTTACACTTTAAAAGTATATAGAATTTAGGGGAAATACAACTTAACCAATGTAGAAATATCAATGTGCTGATTGTTCTAGGTATGATACAATGCCAGCTTATCTGGTGTATGCCAATTTGCTACAGGGCAAGGCAAGCCGGCACTTCGTGTTTGATTTTTCTATAACCATTGGTTTGAAATACTGTCTGATAACCTGCTAAAAGTATTAACCCCTTTAGGACACAGCCTGTTTTGGCCTTGGACACAGATGATTTTTGCAAATCTGACATGTCACTTTGTGTGGTAATAACTCCGGAATGCTTTTGCCTATACAAGCGATTCTGATGTTGTTTTCTCATGACGTATTGTACTTTATGTTAGTGAAAAAACTTGGTCGATAAATTAAATATTTATTTGTGAAAAACTTCAAATTTTAGCAAAAATTAGCATTTTTCTAAATTTAAATGTATTTGCTTGTAAAACAGATAGTAATACCATACAAAATAGTTACTAGTTAACATCCCCCATATGTCTACTTTATGTTTGCATCATTTTTTTTTTTCATGTCCTTTTATTTTTCTAGGACGTTACAAAGCTTAGAACTTTAGCAGCAATTTCTCATATATTCAAGAAAATTTCAATAGGCCATTTTTTCAGGGACCAGTTCAGTTCTGAAGTGGCTTTGAGGGCCTTCTATATTCGAAAGTCCCCATAACTCACCCCATTTTGAAAACTGCACCCCTCAAGGTATTCAAAACCACATTCAGAAAGTATTTTAACCCTTTAGGGGATCACAGGAATTAAGTAAAGTATTTTTTTTGGCAAAATTCATTTGCAATAAAAAAAAATCTGTAACACAGAAGGTTTTAAACGCAGCTCAATATTTATTGCCCAGATTCTGCAGATTTTAGAAATATCCCACATGTGGCCCTAGTATCCTAATGGACTGAAACACCGGCCTCAGAAGCAAAGGAGCACCTAGTGGATTTTGGGGCCTCCTTTTTTTAGGAATATATTTTAGGCACCATGTCAGGTTTGAGGAGGTCTTGTGGTACCTAAAAAGTCGAAACCCCCCAAAAGTGACCCCATTTTGGAAACTACACCCTCAAGGCATTTTTCTAGGGGTATAGTTAGCATTTTGACCCTACAGTTCTTTTGCAGAATTTATTGAAATTAGTCTGTGAAGATGAAAATCACCTTTTTTTCTTTGGAAACATAGAATCTTTTCATTTTTACAAGCAATAAAGGAGAAAATGCACCCCAACATTTGTAAAGCAATTTCTCCGGATTATGGCAATACCCCATATGTGGTCATAAACGGATGTTTTAAAACCAAAACAGTGGAAACCCCCAAAAGTGACCCTATTTTGGAAACTACACCCCTCATTTTGACCCCACAGGATCTTTTTTAGAGCTAAGGTGATCAAAACAAGTGATTTTGGCGCTTTAAATTCTTTATTTCTTACAGCGTTCACCGTGCGCATTAAATTACGTTTTACTTTATTCTGCCGGTCGGTACGATTACGGCGATACCATATGTGTATAGTTTTTTTTACGTTTTGGAGCATTTTCACAATAAAATTACGTTTCTATAAAATAATTTATTTTCTGAGACACCATATTCTTCTTTATTTTTTCGTCAAAAAAGCTGTGGGAGGTCCTGTTTTTTGCGGGATGGGTTGTAATTTTTATTGGTACTATTTTAGGGTAAATTCGACTTTTTGATCACTTTTTATTCTATATCTTGGGAGGGGTGGTGACCAAAAAATAGCGATGCTGACATAGTTTTCCGTTTATTTTGATTGCGGCGTTCACCGTCCGGAAAAAATAACATTATAGTTTCATAGTTTGGGTCGTTACGAACACGATGATACCAAATATGTGTACTTTTTTTTAACGGTTTCATTTTTTCCCTATAATAAATGACTTATTATAGGAAAACAAAAACTTTTATTTTTACACTTTTATAAAACATTTTTATTAACTTTTTTTACTTTTTACACTCAATTTATTTGTTTATTAACTTTTTTTTTACTTTTTACACTTTATTTTTTTTACCTGCAGCTCTGATCGCTGCTAGAATATATTACACTACCTAGGTAGTGTAACGTATTCCAACTGTCAGTGTGACGTCACAGTCACTCTGACAGTAAGTCTATATACACATATATATATATATATATATATATAGCAAACAAGAAGGCAGCAGCACTCATATGGAATCAATCGATCAGGTGCCCAGCAAAACGTCCCGATCCTCGGACGTGTATTGATATATAAAGAAAGAAGATTTGCAGCACTCCAATGTGAAAAAAGTGGTGGTTTATTCAATCCAAGAACAACAGCAACGTTTCAATCCTACAATAGGATCTTTATCAAGCCTTGATAAAGATCCTATTGTAGGATTGAAACGTTGCTGTTGTTCTTGGATTGAATAAACCACCACTTTTTTCACATTGGAGTGCTGCAAATCTTCTTTCTTTATATATATATATATATATATATATATATATATATATATATATATATATATATATATATATATATATATATACATATATACACATATATATATATATATATATATATATATATATATATACACTACCGTTCAAAAGTTTGGGGTCACCCAGACAATTTTGTGTTTTCCATGAAACCTCACACTTATATTTATCAAATGAGTTGCAAAATGACTAGAAAATATAGTCAAGACATTGACAAGGTTAGAAATAATGATTTTTATTTGAAATAATAATTTTCTCCTTCAAACTTTACTTTCATCAAAGAATGCTCAATTTGCAGCAATTACAGCATTGCAGACCTTTGGCATTCTAGCTGTTAATTTGCTGAGACAATCTGGAGAAATTTCACCCCATGTTTCCAGAAGCCCCTCCCACTAGTTGGATTGGCTTGATGGGCACTTCTTGCGTACCATACGGTTAAGCTACTCCCACAACAGCTCTATGGGGTTGAGATCTGGTGACTGTGCTGGCCACTCCATTACAGATAGAATTCCAGCTGCCTGCTTCTTCCCTAAATAGTTCTTGCATAATTTGGAGGTGTGCTATGGGTCATTGTCCTGTTGTAGGAGGAAATTGGCTCCAATCAAGCGCTGTCCACAGGGTATGGCATGGCGTTGCAAAATGGAGTGATAGCCTTCCTTATTCAAAATCTCTTTTACCTTGTACAAATCTCCCAATTTACCAGCACCAAAGCAACCCCAGACCATCACATTACCTCCACCATGCTTGACAGATGTGTCAGGCACTCTTCCAGCGTCTTTGCAGTTGTTCTGCGTCTCACAAATGTTCTTCTGTGTGATCCAAACACCTCAAACTTCGATTCGTTTGTCCATAACACTTTTTTCCAATCTTGCTCTGTCCAATGTCTGTGTGCTTTTGCCCATATTAATATTTTTCCTTTTATTAGCCAGTCTCAGAGATGGCTTTTTCTTTGCCACTCTGCCCTGAAGGCCATCATCCCAGAGTCGCCTCTTCACTGTAGACGTTGACACTGGCGTTTTGCGGGTACTATTTAATGAAGCTGCCAGTTGAGGACCTGTGAGGCGTCTATTTCTCAAACTAGAGACTCTAATGTACTTGTCTTGTTGCTCAGTTGTGCAGTGGGGCCTCCCACTTCTCTTTCTACTCTGGTTAGAGCCTGTTTGTGCTGTCCTCTGAGGGAGTAGTACACACCGTTGTAGCAAATCTTCAGTCTCTTGGCAATTTCTCGCATGGAATAGCCTTAATTTCTAAGAACAAGAATAGACTGTCGAGTTTCACATGAAAGCTCTCTTTTTCTAGCCATTTGGAGAGTTTAATCGAACCCACAAATGTAATGCTCCAGATTCTCAACTAGCTCAAAGGAAGGTCAGTTTTATAGTTCCTCTAAACAGAAAAACTGTTTACAGCAGTGCTAACATAATTGCACAAGGGGTTTCAAGTGTTTTCTAATCATCCATTAGCCTTCTAACACAGTTAGCAAACACAATGTACCATTAGAACACTGGAGTGATGGTTGCTGGAAATGGGCCTCTATACACCTATGTAGATATTGCATTAAAAACCAGACGTTTGCAGCTAGAATAGTCATTTACCACATTAACAATGTATAGAGTGTATTTCTGATTAATTTTATGTTATCTTCATTGAAAAAAACTGTGCTTTTCTTTCAAAAATAAGGAAATTTCTAAGTGACCCTAAACTTTTGAACAGCAGTGTATATATATATATACAGATCAAGAGCAAGTAAACACAGCACTCCACAGATCCAGAAGATCAGGCCATGTGCTCGTCACCGGGGTATGAATCAATTCCCCTTCTTTTTAGATAGAAAACAGCATAGAACGTAGTAACGGCACCAGGACTTCAAGGTAGATGAAAAACAGGGTGGATTTATTCACCTCAAACACAGCAACATTTCGGTTCAACATGAACCTTTCTCAAGCTATCACAAACTAACAAAGTATAAATAGGGGGAGCATACATCAGCTAGCAATCAAGCTATAAAATGTACAGTTCCCATTGTATATATGAATAAACATTTTTTGAAACATATTTCAAACATTGGTACAAAAGTGCATGTCTTTATCTTTGAAAAGCCGGTCATAGGCAGTGTTATATATATATGGATCATGTAAAAACCATCTTAAATGGTGACAATAAGGATGATTAGAATGGAAAAAATGTGAGGGTTCCTCCAGCTCACCTTATCACAGATGTATGGAATCGCGCACGGGTCCTCGTGTCGGCACACGTATAAATGTAGAAAAAGGCAAAGAAATGGATCCAGCGCTGCGTCTTTTGAGTCTGTTAAAAATAGGAAACTATTTCCAAGTTTTATTTGTCAATGAAAAAATAAAAACAATAGCAATAATAGTAGATATTCCCAAAGTACAAAGGAGGGATTGTGGCAGTGTGAGCGGTGTCTACGCGTTTCATGACTACATCCAGGTGGAAATCGATAAACTTACAGTTAGTAATCTGTCTGTAATGTCCGCATAACCAGCGTGTAGAGTCCGCGCGCATCAACTATGCATGCTCCAAGATGCCGTCCAAACCGGATATTCAATCCGGTGGAACGCATCAAACAGAGCAGTCGGTACTGCGCATGCGCAGAAACGGAACTTGCGTTCCAGTCCCAATACGCAGCCACCAGCATCGACACAGATCAGAAATAGGTATGAAGATAGTAAAAAAATATATAGTATTTGCAGCTGAACATCGTCCAGAAGATTGAATGAGTGCTGCAAAGCATCATCCACTAAAATTGATGGAATTTGCAGTACAGTGCTCATAGCAAAAAACCGGACCATCTGTAATGATCACAGTAAACAGCAAAGTCACAGAATTTGCAGACACCCAAAACCCATCCTCGTATAGTGTGACTGTAGTCACCATAGGAACCACTAGAGGAACCCCACTTGGTAGAATTAATATCATCCCAACCAGGGACGTCAAATATATCGGACATACACTGTCACGGCAAAAAAGCCATAGGTTCCACGTATATTAATTGCACATTTATTGTTAATATGGCGATCGGTTTTTGGAATGGTAAAAAATTAAAGGTACAAAAATGTTTATTTATTTATATAAACTGGGCTATAGTTCAGTATGGCAAAACAACCTAGTCATTTAGTATATTGTATCGCAATGGTATATGCTGGACATTACATTAACCCCTTCCCGCACCTTGACGTTAATGCACGTCAATGTGTGCAGTAAGTTCGCGCACCTTGGTGTGCAGTAAGTTCTCGCACCTTGACGTGCAGTAACGTCTGTGCTTTGACAGTTAACCGCCACGCGGTGCTACACCGCAGCGGCGGTTTACAGTGCAAGGTGTCTGCCCTGCATTCCCTGTTGCCGATCAGCGGCCCATCGCCGCTGATTTCGGCAGTTAACTCCTTAATTGCGGCGTTCGATTTTGAACGCCACAATTAAGGTGTTTAGCGCCGATCGGCAGCCCCCATGTGAAATCACGGGGGCTGGCGATGGTACCCATGGCAACCGGATGCCAGACAATGGTTTACGGGCTGCCATGTACAGAAGCCTATGAGGACCAGCCTCTGCTGGTCCTCCTAGGCTTCCTGTCAGTGTGACTGTTACGTCACAATGACAGTTGGAATGCATTACACTACATGCGTAGTGTAATGAATTCCAGCAGCGATCAGAGCTGCAAGTCTAAGTGTCCCCTAGTGGGACAAGTGAAAAAAGTAAAAAAAAGAATAAAAATTTTTTAAAAAAAGTTTAAAAATAGAAGTTATAAGTGATATAAACAAGAACTGCTTTTTTTTCTATAATAAGTCTTTTATTATAGGAAAAAAAATGAACACGTAAAAAAAAAGTATACATATTTGGGATCACCGCGTTTGTAACGACCCCAACTATAAAACTATAATATTATTTTTCCCGCACGGTGAACACCGCAAAAAAAATAAATGCCAGAATCACTCTTTTTTGGTCACCACAATAAAAAGTGATCAAAGAGTCGCATGTATGCCAAAATAGTACCGATACAAACTACAACCCGTCCCGCAAAAAACAAGCCCTTACACAGCTTTTTTGACTGAAAAATAAAAAACTTATGGCTCAGAATACAGTGACACAAAAAATAAATTATTTTCTAAATAAGTTATTTTATTGCGCAAACGCTGCAAAACATAAAAAAATGATATACATATGGTATCGCTGTAATCGTACCGACCCGTAGAATAAAATATAATGGTCATTTATAGCCCAAGGTGAACGCTGTAAAAAATACATAAAAATCATTGTCAGAATTGATGCTTTTTGGTCACTTGGCTTGCCGAAAAATGGAATAAAAAGTGATAAAAAAAAATGGCATGTACCCCAAAATGGTACCAATGAAATCTACAGATTGTCCCGCAAAGAATAAGCCCTCACACGGCTCCGGTGGTGAAAAAATAAAAAAAGTTCTGGCTCCCAGATTATGGCGATGCAGAATGTGCAGTGCTCCAAAAGCAGATAAGATCAGGCGCCATTTATAGGTGCCACAAAGGCCACATATCTGCAGATTATTATTTATTTACCGCATTATTATACCCTCTTATTATGCCCCTGATGTACTCTGCCCAGTCTACATATGCCCCCACATTATAAACTGAAATACCAGCAAAACGCCAGAGCTACTACCAAGCAAAATCTGCGCTCCAAAAGCCTAATGGCGCTCCCTCCCTTCTGAGCCCTACAGCGTGCCCAAACAGCCGTTTACGTCCACCGATATGGCATCGCCATACCCGGGAGAACCCAGTTAAAATTTTATGAGGTATTTGTGGCACAAACTGGGCACAACATATAGTGCACTAAAATGGCACATCAGTGGAAAATTGTAATTTTCCCTCTGCACCATCCGCTGCGCATTAAACCCTTAGCGCACCATGACTTAATAGCATGTCGTGGTGTGGGGGGTGATATATGGAGTGTCTCAAGCGCTGAGCCCGCACCATATGCTGCGGGTGTCAGCTGTGTATTACAGCTGATACCCGGGACTAACGGACAAAAACAGCGAACACGCTGTTACAGGAGCCTGTAAAAATGACAAAATACTGCAATACATTAGTATTGCAGTGTATTCTACCAGTGATCTAACGATTGCTGGTTCAAGTCTCCTAGGGGGACTAATAAAATGTGTAAAAACAAAAGTAAATAGTTATTATTAGTGGAAACAATTAAATAAATTTTAATGACAGGGATAGGGAACAGACAAGTGAGCCCTAATCTACCCGCCACTCAGTCCCTGCCTACTTGCAACGACCCGCCCTAGGCGACGGGGTACAGATGGGCGACGGTCCCTACACTCAGTAAGTGCACCACAGACAACCAGACAAGGAAGCACAGAACAAAGGGAAACGGGGCAGTTGCCCACGGCAACACCGTGAGCAACAAGAGTAGTAAACGAGCCGAGTAAAACCAGGAGTGTACGAGGTACCAAACGCAGAGCAGAAGAGTAGTCAGTAAGCAAGGGTCAATACGAAGCAGGGACAAGTAGTTCAAGAAGCTGCAGCAGGGCCAGGAAACCAACAGAGAAGAATCACAAGCAAGGAGGAACAGGAAAGGCAGGTATAAATAGACAGAGGGCGGGAGCTAGCTCCGTCTGGCCAGGCTGTGAAAGGCTCTCCCACTCCTAAGCCTGCTATCCTGAGTGGTGGAAGATGGAGTCAGTCTCACAGACATAGAAGCAGGTGCAGACTGATTACCTATGGGCGTGGATACAGCAGCTGTGCCTGGCAGATCCTTAACAGTACCCCCCCCTTTTATGAGGGGCCACCGGACCCTTTCTAGATGGACCTGGTTTGTTGGGGAAACGAAGGTGGAACCTCCTGACCAATACCCCAGCGTGAACATCCCGGGCGGGTACCCAAGTCCTCTCCTCAGGCCCGTATCCTCTCCAATGGACCAGGTACTGGAGGGAGCCTTGGACCATCTTGCTGTCCACAATCTTGGCCACCTCGAATTCTACCCCCTCAGGGGTGAGAACGGGGACAGGAGGTTTCCTCGAGGGAGCCAAGGACGGGGAGCAGCGTTTAAGGAGGGAGGCATGAAACATGTACTCGAAAAGATGGGGGCAACTCCAGTCGGAAAGAAAAGACAGGATTGAGGACTTCAATGACCTTGTACGGCCCTATAAACCGGGGAGCAAACTTCTTGGACGGGACTTTAAGGCGCAAGTTCTTTGACGATAGCCACACCAGATCCCCGACCATAAACAATGGGTTAGCAGAACATCTTCTATCTGCCTGAGTTTTTTTGCATGCTCTGGGACGCCTCTAGGTTCTTCTGAACCTGGGCCCAGACTTTGCACAGTTCCCGATGAACGACCTCTACCTCGGGATTGTGTGAACTACCAGGTGAAACAAAGGAGAACCGTGGATTAAACCCAAAATTACAGAAAAAGGGGGAGACCCCTGACGAGTTACTGACCCGGTTATTAAAGGAAAATTCGGCGAGGGGAATGAATGAGACCCAATCATATTGACAGTCAGAGATAAAACACCTTAAAAATTGTTCTAGAGACTGATTAGTCCTCTCGGTTTGGCCATTAGTTTCAGGATGGAAGGCAGAGGAGAAGGACAGCTCAATCTCCAACTTTTTACAGAAGGCTCTCCAAAACAAAGAAACAAATTGTACCCCTCTGTCAGAAACAATATTGACAGGGACCACATGGAGACGCAGGATGTGTTTGACAAACAAGGTAGCTAACGTCTTAGCATTGGGAAGTTTTTTGAGGGGCACAAAGTGGCACATCTTACTGAAGCGGTCTACTACAACCCACACCACCGACTTGCCTTGAGATGGAGGCAAATCGGTGATAAAATCCATGGAGATATGTGTCCAAGGTCTCTGGGGAATGGGCAACGAACATAGTAAGCCCGCTGGTCGGGACCTGGGAGTCTTGGACCTAGCACAAACCTCACAAGCGGCGACATAGGCCTTAACGTCTTTAGGCAAGCCAGGCCACCAATAGTTTCTGGCAATGAGGTGTTTGGTACCCAGGATGACTGGATAACCAGATAGTGCGGAGTCATGATTTTCCCTAAGTACCCTTAGCCGGTATTGCAGGGGAACAAACAGCTTGTCCTCAGGAAGGTTCCCGGGAGCTGAACCTTGATCAGCTGCAATTTCAGAGACTAAATCAGAATCAATAGAAGAAATAATTATACCGGGAGACAAAATACAAGCAGGATCTTCCTCCGAAGGAGTGCTGGCCATGAAGCTACGTTACAGTGCATCAGCCTTAATATTTTTAGACCCAGCCCTATAGGTAACCCAAAAATTTAATCTGGTAAAAAATAACGCCCATCGAGCTTGTCTCGGGTTTAGCCTCCGGGCCGATTCTAGGAAAACCAGATTCTTGTGGTCGGTAAGGACCGTTACCTGGTACCTAGCCCCCTCCAGGAAGTGGCACCACTCTTCAAATGCCCATTTAATGGCTAAGAGTTCACGGTTGCCAATATCATAGTTACTCTCAGTGGGCGAAAACTTCCTGAAGATGTAGGCACAGGGTCGGAGATCGGCGAGGGACCTGGTACCCTGGGACAAGACAGCCCCCACTCCCACCTCGGACGCGTCAACCTCCACGATAAATGGCTCCATTTGGTTGGGCTGAACCAACACCGGGGCCGATATAAAGCACTTCTTAAGGGCCTCAAAAGCCTGGACAGCCTCAGGAGGCCAGTGGAGGAGATCAGCACCCTTGCGAGTGAGGTCCGTAAGAGGCTTAGCGATGACCGAGAAGTTAGCAATAAATCTCCTGTAATAATTAGCGAGCCCCAAGAAGCACTGTAACGCCTTCAGGGAGGCAGATTGGACCCATTCCGCCACAGCCTGGACCTTGGCGGGGTCCATGCGGAATTCATGAGGAGTGAGGATTTGACCCAAAAATGGTATCTCCTGCACCCCAAACACACATTTTTCGGTCTTCGCAAACAGTTTGTTTTCCCGAAGGACCTGGAGCAATTTCCTGACATGCTCAATGTGGGAGGACCAGTCCTTGGAAAACACAAGTATGTCATCAAGGTACACTACAAGAAATACCCCCAGGTAATCTCTTAAAATCTCATTTATGAAATTCTGGAAGACCGTGGGAGCATTACACAACCCAAAGGGCATGACGAGGTATTCGAAATGACCGTCGGGCGTGTTAAACGCAGTCTTCCACTCATCCCCCTCTTTGATGCGGATAAGGTTATATGCCCCCCGTAGATCAAGCTTAGAGAATCATTGGGCCCCCTGAACCTGATTAAAGAGATCAGGAATCAAAGGACGGGGATACTGGTTCCTTACAGTGACCTTATTCAAGTTACGGTAGTCAATGCATGGCCTAAGACCACCATCCTTCTTCCCTACGAAGAAGAAGCCAGCACCTACCGGGGAATTAGAGGGGCGAATGTAACCCTTGGCCAGGCATTCCTGGATATACTCTCTCATGGCTTCACGTTCGGGACAAGAGAGATTAAATATCCTACCCTTAGGGAGCTTAGCTCCTGGTACCAAATCGATTGCGCAATCGTATTCTCTATGAGGAGGTAACACTTCGGAGGCCTCCTTAGAGAAAACATCAGCGAAGTCCTGAACAAACTCAGGTAGCTTGTTCACCTCCTCAGGGGGAGAAATAGAATTAACAGAAAAACATGACGTCAAGCATTCATTACCCCATTTGGTAAGCTCCCCAGTATTCCAGTCAAACGTGGGATTATGCAACTGCAACCAGGGAAGGCCTAAAACCAAATCGGACGATAATCCCTGCATCAACAGTACAGAGCACTGCTCCAAATGCATGGAGCCAACAAGGAGTTCAAAAACAGGGGTATGCTGTGTAAAATAACCATTAGCAAGAGGAATGGAGTCGATACCCACTACCGGGACAGGTTTAGGCAAATCAATCAGAGGCATAGCTAGAGACATAGCAAATTCCACAGACATGATATTAGCAGACGACCCTGAATCCACGAAGGCACTGCCGGTAGTAGACCTACCACCAAAAGAGACCTGAAAGGGAAGCAAGATTTTATTACGTTTCATATTTACGGGAAATACCTGTGCGCCCAAGTGACCTCCCCGATGATCACTTAGGCGTGGAAGTTTTCCGGCTGCTTATTCTTACGCCTAGGACAGGTGTTTACTTGATGCTTGTCATCCCCACAATAGAAGCAGAGACCATTCTTCCTGCGGAACTCTCTACGTTGTTGGGGGGACACGGAGGCCCCGAGTTGCATAGGTACCTCCAAGTCTTCCGTGGAAGAACGAAGCAACAGAACCTCGGGAGGCATCATGGAGGAGTCAGAGGAGAAAACACATAAACCTTCACGTTGTCGTTCCCTGAGACGTCGGTCAAGTCGTTCCGCTAAAGCCATAACCTGGTCTAGGGAGTCCGAAGAGGGATAGCTAACTAGCAGGTCTTTCAGGGCGTTCAACAGACCCAACCTAAACTGGCACCTTAAGGCAGGGTCATTCCACCGAGAAGCTACGCACCACTTCCTAAAGTCAGAGCAATACTCCTCAACAGGTCTCTTACCCTGACGTAAGGTCACCAGCTGACTCTCGGCAAAGGCAGTCCTGTCAGTCTCGTCATAAATGAGTCCGAGAGCAGAAAAGAAAAGATCAACTAAGGAAAGTTCAGGGGCGTCAGGAGCCAAGGAGAAGGCCCATTCTTGGGGCCCTTCCTGGAGCCGGGACATAATTATACCCACCCGCTGGCTCTCAGAACCTGAGGAGTGGGGCTTTAAACGAAAATAGAGCCTACAACTCTCCCGAAAGGAGAGAAAAGTCTTCCGGTCCCCTGAGAACCGGTCAGGCAACTTGAGGTGGGGTTCAAGAGGTGAGGTGAGGGGCACTACCATGGTAGCATCAGGCTGGTTGACCCTCTGAGCCAGGGCCTGGACCTGTAGGGAGAGACCCTACATTTGCTGAACCAGGGTCTCAAGGGGGTCCATAGTGGTGTGAGGAACTAGGGTAGAGTAGGTATATGGGCTTGTGATTATGTAATGACAGGGATAGGGAAACAGAAAAGTGAGTCCTAATCTACCCGCCACTCAGTCCCTGCCTACTTGCAACGACCCGCCCTAGGCGACGGGGTACAACTGGGCGACGGTCCCTACACTCAGTAAGTGCACGACAGACAACCAGACAAGGAAACACAGAACAAAGGGAAACGGGGCAGTTGCCCACGGCAACACCGTGAGCAACAAGAGTAGTAAACGAGCCGAGTCAAACCAGGAGAGTACGAGGTGCCAAACACAGAGCAGAAGAGTAGTCAGTAAGCCAGGGTCAATACGAAGCAGGGACAAGTAGTTCAAGAAGCTGCAGCAGGGCCAGGAAACCAACAGAGAAGAATCACAAGCAAGGAGGAACAGGAAAGGCAGGTATAAATAGACAGAGGGCGGAAGCTAGCTCCGTCTAGCCAGGCTGTGATAGGCTCTCCCACTCTTAAGCCTGCCATCCTGAGTGGTGGAAGATGGAGTCAGTCTCACAGACATAGAAGCAGGTGCAGACTGATTACCTATGGGCGTGGATACAGAAGCTGTGCCTGGCAGATCCTTAACATGTTTATTATAGGAAATCCTTGTATTTCACAAAAAGTCTTTCTGCAGTCCAGGACTGATAGACAATTCCCCTTGTCAGGCGGATGTGTCCCTGCACAGTGTGATACTGTCAGTATGTAGGGACACAGCCCTGTGACAAGGGAAATCGTAACACTGTTAATGCTTGCCCAAAAAAGTAGTGTTAAAAATAGTTACGGCGCGGCAGGGCGGCGGTGAGAAAGGGGGGCCCAAGTTTGGGTAACAGCCCAGGGCCCATGGTCTACTTAATCCGCCACTGCTAGAGATGGTCGGGTAGTTGTTCGTACCCGGCTTTTCCCAGTACCCCTGGTGGCGATGGGTAATAATGGGGGTTAGTGTTATCCTCTGCAGTGGCATAACATTAAGCCCCGCCTTAGTAATGGACATTGTCATTCAGCCAGCAGCTATTACTAAGGTGGTAATAATAAAGTTTAAAAAAGATACAAGGACATAGAAAAAATATTTTATTGAAATAAAAAAAAACACACAACCCTCGTTAAACATTTTATTGACAATTAAAAACGCTGTTATTGAAGTAGTCCTCGAATCCGACATAGTCCAACGACCGAACCTGTAAAATAATCCAAACACTCAAAAATAATTAGTAACACACGTGCTGGAGACGCAATGTCTGCGAGCTGGGCCCTATATCTAATCCAATCATGTGTGATACTGTCTGCTGAAACACTGTATGTAATCCTATCCATAGTTTATAGGGTCGTAGTGCTATACATATGATGTCTCCTATATACACACACACACACACACATTTTCTTGGGAGGGACACATATGTATTGGGTCTATTTCCCCTGACATTTTAAGACCTTAGTGACGCCCCTGGCTGCTAGCGCTGCATTGTTGGGTCACTTAGGAGACCCAGCGATGCAACTGAAAGCTGCGGGCTCTCGGCCATGAGAAGTTTGCAGGGGGGGCCCAGTAAGAACTTTTGCATTGGGGCCCATCAGCCTTTAGCTACGCCCCTGGTATCCAATATCACTTCCCTTTTAAAACACATGAAATTACCCTCAATTTCTCCCCAGCAATTGGAAACTCTTTCTGCCTGGATTTCTTAAACTTAAATTCTACAGGCCATTAAATCCTTACAGCCTCATAAGGCCCCAGGCTCAGATGGTCTTACTACCGACTATTACAAGAAATGTAGTTATATTTTAATGCCTCATTTTAACTTATTTAAATGTACAAAATGGCGGTAGATTTCCTGAAGAGATGTTACATGTCACAGTAGTTGTTTTACCAAAACCTGGGAAAACTCCTGATAAACTGTGTCATTTTAGGCCCATATCACTTTTAACAGATTTGAAATTGTACTCTAAGATTATTGCAGAACGCCTTGCTAAGGTTTTACCCTATTTAATCCAGCAAGATCAAGTGGATTTTGTGAAAGGGAGTCTATCTTCGGATGGGACGAGGAGGTTTGTGGATTTGTTGGGATTAGTGGAGCGTGAACGGACGCCTTCTTTGCTTCTTTCCCTGAATGCGGAGAAGGCCTTCGATTGGGTCCCTTGGGGATATTTAAGAGAAATTCTGATTATATTTGGTATTATTGGAGTAGCACAACATAGTATTATGGCCTTGTATTCTTCTCCTTCTACGAATGTATATACTTCTGGATGTACGTCTAAAAAGTTTGAGATTACTAATGGGAGTAGGCAGGGTTGCCCTATATCTCTGCTTATTTTTATTTTAGTGATGGAACACTTGGCCACTTCAATTAGCTCCAATACTGGTATAAGTGGAATAACTGTAGGAAAAGTTGATCATAAAATTGGCTTATTCGCGGATGATGTAATTATTGCTATCTCTAACCCGGATGCTAAAATATTGGAGAATTTTAGTGCATTTCATATTATAAGATGAATTTCAACAAGTCAGTGATATTAAGGATGAATATTCCACATACACTCCTGGCGTCTCTCAATAGTAAATTGTCCTTTGTTTGAGCCAAGTAGTCCATCCTTTGCTTAGGAATACAGTTAACTTACCCCACTTCTTTATTTTACAAATATAATTATCTCCCATTATTACAACAAGTTGAGAAGGGATTATCTACTTATTTGAAATATTTAGCATCTTGGGTAGGAAGAATATCTGCTGTTAAGATGATGGTATTACCAAAGATATTATATATGTTTAAAAATTTGTCTATTTTCTTACCATGGTCCTATCTCAAAAAAACAAATGCATAATTAATAAGTATGTTTGGAAACACTCTCGTCCCAGAATAGCGGCGGACGTTTTATATAGGCCAATCCCCAGGGGGGGGGGTTTGGGTCTTCCGCAGATGTCTTACTATTATTACGCAGTGATCTTAGATCAAGCTAGATTATGGAGAACTAAAAATCCTGTAAATCATTGGATACTGATAGAAAAGGGAATACACAATAAAGTTCCTGTTGATGCTAGACTGTGGCAACTTTATACGGGTGCTAGTATATCCAAATCTACATTTTTAACTCTTGATGCAGGATTTAAGGTATGGAAAATATTTTGTGTTACTCATCCTGTCATCCCGATGAGAACTCATGATCTTCCACTTAGACTTATTCCTTTTCTTATCCCTGATATTGATATCCAAAATTGGATAAATGCGGGTCTTGAAACCTTCTATGATATTATGGCCCAGAACCACCTTATGGCATTCACTGACATATGTATGAAATTTAAGATACCTCTTAAATTTATAAATTTCCTAGAATAAGACCTGTTGACTTCCCTACCTGATTCTGGTGGTTCCCCTACATCTACTTGAATTATTATTTAATAACCTAAAATTTATAATGTACTATGTGAAAAGCGATCTAATGATAAGATGTCTAGCTTGAGTCACTGGGAGAGAGATCTAGAAATCTCTATTTCTATACAGGAGTGGGTGTCTACTTTTAGATTAGCCTGCTCTCACTCTAAATGTGCAACGCACTTAAAAGCTTAGAAAAAATAAACTATAGATGCTATTATACTTCAAGTCGCTTATCCCTTATTTATCCATTATACTCAGACAAAGGTTGGAGATGTTCAATGTCCAGAGGTATAATACTTCATACATTTTGTGATTGTACGGTCCTAACATGCTTTTGGAGGCAAATCATTTATTCCAAACTATCCTAGGAGTTACTTTCACTTTGACTCCCGCTCTTGCTCTCTTGCATATGTTGTTGTCAGCAAAAATGGAAATATTGGAAATCTACTAAGGTACCTAAACGTCAAGAACTCATAAAATATGTGAATAACAACTGTATTATGGAATGTTCACTTGCTTCAATTCAGGGCTCATATAAATACACTTCTCTATAGGAAAAATGGATGAAATCCAACTGCTACAATTCTCTCTTGTAACTTGACCAAAGATATGCGTGCTTCTTTTGACATGCCTTTGATAGTCAATGTTAAAGAGGCTCTGTCACCACATTATAAGTGCCCTATCTCCTACATAATGTGATCGGCGCTGTAATGTAGAGAACAACAGTGGTTTTTATTTTGAAAAACGATCATTTTTTAGCACGTTATGAGCAATTTTATATCTATGCTAATTAGTTTCTTGACCAACTGGGTGTTTTTTTAAATTTTTGACCAAGTGGGCATTGTAAAGAGAAGTGTATGACGCTGACCAATCAGCGTCATACACTTCTCTCCATTCATGTCCATTTTTATTCACAACACAGCGTGATCTCGCAAGATCACGCTGTGCTGTCACATACACCCACATTAACTTTACTGAAGTCTCTTGAGAGTGAATAGACATCACCTCCAGCCAGGATGCGACGTCTATTCACACTCCCGACACTTCGGTAAAGTTTGTGTGGGACTTAATCACGCTGTGAATGACAGCACAGCGTGATCTCGCTGTGATGTGCTTCACAGTCTCTAGGTACAGTTAGATGTAGACTGTGGCACAAACTCTGTTCTGGTGGTTGCAGGTCTTCTCAAGCCTTTCCTCTCTATCTTGAGACAATAAGATCATAGACCTCCCCTGATATATGCACCGATGGACTATTGGCCATTCTGCAAACAGATACATCTCTATTAAGGGCTTGTCGACACGTAATGGAATTGCTGCAGAAAAATTCTGCAGCAATCCCATTGAAAGTAGCAGACATTCCGCTGCGGAAAATACGCATCATTTCCTGCTGTTTTTACTGCAGAAAATGGTGCATATTTTTTTTGGTTTTCTCAATGCTGGGAGATGGTGACATCTACTCTGAAAAACGCAGTAATTCAGTCCACTTTCCGCAGAAGGAATTGACATGCTGCAGTACAAATAATACGCACCGCAGGTCAATTTGTGGTAGCGATTTTTATGGAGCGTGTGGATGAGATTTGTTAATTCTCATCCACTTTGCTGCTACTGTATCCTGCTGCGGATTTTCCGTCCGCAATTCTGGACGGAAAATACGCAGCAATTCCGCTACGTGTGGACAAGCCCTAAAAGAAAGATACTCTCAAAAGGTCTGTCACAAACAGCGCAGATGCAATAGTTATTCACTACTCTCATGCCATTGATGTCACGGACAGGATACTATTTGATCCTGCAGGCATCCTTGGTGAGTGTAAGGGCTTGTCCACACACAACGGAATTGCTGCAGAAAATTTCTGCAGCAATTCCATTGAAAGTCAAAGGCTTTTCGCTGCAGAAAAAACGCACCATTTCCTGCGTTTTTTGCAGCAGAAAATGGTGCGTAAATTGCTGTGTTTTTCCCAATGGGAACATCTCCTATGAAAAACGCAGAAATTCTGCACACTTTCCGTAGCAGGAATTGACATGCTGTGGTCCGAAAAATACGCACCGCAGGTCAATTTAGACTCGGAAATTTTACACATGTGTGACTGCATCCTTAGGCCTCCTTCAAACAGATATTTTTTAGCTATTTAAAGTACACAAAAAAAAAACACTAATAAAATCGCTAACACCAATGTAAGATGTGTTTTTTATGGCTTTTTTTGTGGCGGTTTTTTGTTGCGTTTTTCATTTAGTATCATTTTGTACATGTGTTTTTTATGGCATTTTTGAAGTCCTATAGAGAAGCCTATGGGAAAAATGGCTGAAAATATGCCATACCCAGAGCATGCTGCATTTGGAACAAAACGCCACTGACAACAAAATTGCCTCAAAACCGCCACAAGCCAAAACGCAGTTCTATGTAGTGCATTTTATATTTTACTATAGACATTAGTTGTAACATCTGTCTACACTAATATACGCATAAAAAGCCACAAAAAACGACATGTTTGTTTTCTCTACCAATCAATGACGTGTCATTTCTTTTACACATTTTTTTTTATGTAACACGAGCATAAAAACATTTGTACATTTTACAAGCAATATAGTTCTACACACAACTCCAGAACCAAGCTCAGTACATATATACAGCACCAGCACAAATACAGCTCAATTTAGTGCAACCCCTGACGTATATAGATTCACACTAAATTGTTTCCAGCTCCCAGCATGGCCCAAACAATGGTAAGGATATGCTGGGAGATGCTCTTTCACAAAAAATAAATCATGTCATAATCATACCACCCATCATCTCGCTGCAGATCATACATTGACTACAGTACTGATTAGAGGCAGAATAAACATTTACATTAAGTGACTCACCGGTGACGTCTCAGATTCTAGTTCTTTTTCTCCATCCGGTCCAGACCTCTATGATGACTCCTCCCAGTCGCAGCCAATTTCTGCAGTTTGCCACTCAGATGTCTTCAGCTTCTCACTTTTCCAACATTTCTACACATAGATAGCCACCCCTGTATATAGCCCCCTGTAGATATAGCCCACCCCTGTATATAGTGCTCCATAGATAGCCCATCCCAGTATATAGCCCTCCCCCCCCCCCCCCCGTAGATAAAGCCACACACTTTTTTATTACAGTAAAATAACAAACTATTTAAACTCACCTTAATCCCATCCGGCAGCAATGGAGACCTACTCCCTTCTGCGCAGGTCTCCTGGGGTTTTACGAAGCGTCTATGAAAGGTGCTGATTGGCTGGGCAGACTGACTTTCCCTGTCATTCAGCGCCTTTCAATGACAGAATGTACCCGGCCATTCATTGCTTCTAATTGTACCTGTGTCTTATAGACGCTGGTGCAATTATAGTGCAGGAAGGGGTGGCGCTGGCGCCCCCCTCTAAGTTGCACCCGGGGCACATGTCCCTCCTGCCCCCCTAGCTACGCCCCTGAGTTACACAATCGAAAGTGTGTGGGGGCCTTCCGATTCTCCCCCAGCGGCAGATGTTGGTAGAGAGAAGGATCAAGCAGTTTGATATGAATGTGGCCGATCCTTTTGTTCTCAGTGAAGACAAGTCACCACCAGTCTGTCTGACTTACTCCCCTCTCCACCATTTAGCCGGGGTAAGCGTGCATGTGTGAAAACCTATAAAGATACGTGAGGACATATAGTATATCCAAAACTGAATAAATACCACAAAGTACATAATATGTACCATGAAAACATAGAAATACTTTATTACAATAATCATAAGAACATATTGACCATCAAGAGTTAAAAAACAATTATACAGACAGATTAAAAACAGTGTGGAGATACAATGATAAGTGTGCATGTGTATGGAGTGATCAAGAGGAATAGCTGACGATCGAACGTCCATTTCACCAACAGCTATCTCATGTGTATGGCCAGCTATAGTCTCTGCCTCTACTAAGTTATATTCCTATAATTGCCTGTGTTTGAACTTGCCTAGCCCTTTGGATTCATCTGCCTGGTACCTGTTGTTCTAATCCCGTGTCCTCAACTTATCTCCCTTACTCATGTGTCACATGAGTAAGGGCGCAGTCTCCCAAAACGTTGCGGCAAGGTGTGAAGGTTGAAGGAAAGAGCTCAGCGTTCTCAGATTGAATACTTATGGAATGTATCATAGATTTGAATTAAAAAAAAATCCTAAATAATGCTTCACAGACTGGTATCATGAGTAAATTATTTTAATTCAAAAGCAGGAAATACTAGAAAACATGTTGCACATGTTTGTATATACTGGATACTAGACTTTTCTCCGCCTGACCACAATCCAGTTATGTCTTCTTGCCTCTGTCCATTCGATGCTGCTGTGTCCGACTGCCAACTGGTGACTATTCTGGGGGACCGCAACCTGGGGATTCCATGCAGCAAAGTCACCACCTCCGTACTGAGGCTAAAGAGTGAAATCCAGGAATCCCTTAGACTCTGCGCTCCTGTTTAGCCATTGCTAAACCGGTTGGAGTCTTAAGGCTTCACAATTTTGCTAGGGAAACTATCTTCATGGCCAGGGGGCCACACATCTTTTTTCCAAGTATTTCTATATTTCTTAGGAAAAAAACAAACTACGTAGGGTCCCCCCCCCCCCCCCATTTTTCATAACTAGCCAGATGCAACACAGCAGAGGGCTAGCATTACCAGGCTGGGAAGGGACACGGTTTTTGGCCTTTCCCCGCCTAATAATACCAGACTGCGACCACCCCAGTGACCAAACGCCACTACAAATGGTTGGGTACTGGATCGTACTCGGCTCTTCCCAGTACCCCTGGTGGCGGTGGGTACCAGAGTAATAATGGGGGTTGGTGTTGGCTTCTTCAGCAGCTAACATTATGCCTCACCTTAGTAATGGATGCTGGCAATCAGACAGTGGCCATTACTGAGGCAGTAGTAATAATGTTAAAATAAACACTGACACACAAAAAAATATTTTATTGAAAAAAACAAAAAAACATTACGTCAACCATTTTATGGAAAGTGAAAATAAAAATGTCGAAGTAGTCCTCAAATCCGAAGTAGTCCAACAACCGAACCTGTAAAAAAAAACACCAAAAAAAACCTTCATTAGTAACACACAAAAAGCAAAACAATTATTATACTTACCTTTCCTGGGTCCATGACAGTAAACTAAGCAGTGACAGCTCTAAGCTTACACAGCACTCATATATTAGACACATCACACATGACGCTCACACATTAGACACGTGATGCATACATGCTACTAACATATTAAACACATGATGCATGCATGCTACTCCTGCAGCGCTATAAAAATCTATTAAAATCTCATAATCAGTGCGACTGGGGACCGGAATGTATATTAGTAGTGTACTCACAAAAATATGCAGACTAAATAAAATGGATGTTTTTACATACACACGTGGATTTTTTTTCTCTCTCTCTCTCTCTCTCTCTCTCAATTAGAAATTAATGGAAGTCTTAGCACAAAGAATAATAGAAAATGCATTGAATTTTATGTAATAAAACTGAACATAAAACCGCGACCTTCGCAGATGATATGCTCATCATTATGACAAATCTGAACACATCGCTTAAGATTCTGCTCAAGGAATTTGAACTGTTCGGGAAAATATCCAATTTTAAAATAAACAATTCAAAATCGGAACTCCTTAATATAAACGTTTGCACAAGAAATTGGACCTCATTATCTAAGTTCTCCCCCTTCAAAAACACCTGCACTAGCATAAACTATCTAGGTATTAAGATAGATCCTGACCTAGCAAAATTATTTGATCTAAACTACTGTACAAACCCCTGTTGGAAAAAATAGAAAACGATCTTATAAACTGGAACTCAATACAAACCTCATGGTCCAGAAGAAATAATCTTGTGAAGATGATAATTCTAAAGTCCTCTACTTTCTACAGACCCTCCCCATTAACATTCCCCACTCCTTTTTTAAAAACCTTAAACAAATAACAACAAAGTTTACTTGGCATTCTAAGGGATTTAGAGTCAAATTTGACACCCTGACAAAACCTAGGAAAATGGGAGGGATTGGACTACCTGATTTTGAGAAGTATAGAGACGCAACCCATATTAACAGAGTCCTAGAACTATACATTTACCCAAAACGCACATTATGGACGGACATAGAACTGCATATGCTTGAGCAAAAATTTGAAAGATATATGTGGATCACCTCCCACAATAGAATTCAATACAACACAATCGGAAACTCTCTAACAAATTTCACTTTACGGACTTGGCACAAACTTAACAAGAAAAACTTGATGGTCCCGAATATTTGTGAACATACGCCTTTCTCATTTCTCATACCAAACAAATTCAGATCCTTGAAACAGACCATTTCTGATAACCCAACATTAGCTACCTTAGCGGTAAAACATTTAATTAAAAACAACAAAATTGTACACCAACTAACGGATCTGCCTGAGTTTAAAGATTCAAACTTAAGTGAACAAGACTCCAAAACGATCCTGGAAGCAGTCAGACTGTTCTCACCAGAGATTACTGACTCAACATCATACAATTTATTATCAAAATTCGGTCCCCAACCAAAACCGATCAAGAGTATGATTTCGAAATTATACAAGTCCTTATTACTAACCTCCGATCCACCTTCCTATATCTCAAGATGGGAGAAAGACTTATAAACTAAATTCTCAGCAGAACAAACCAAAATAATGTTAAACCACTCTCAATCCTTCTCAATCTCAACAAGAATCCAGGAATTTAACTATAAGATCATAGCGAGGTGGTATAAAACTCCGGAGGTTCTGAATAAAATTGATCCGCCTTACTCTCCCACTTGGTGGAGATGTGGAACAGCAAAGGGCACGCTTTTGCATATATGGTATAAATGTCCCCTAATCAGGGCCGCCATCAGGGGGGTATTAGGGGTAGTGGTGTGAGGGGCCCGGCCAAACCTAATTGAAAGGGGGGCCTGGCCACTGCTGCGACTTGTCTTTGGTAGAAAAAAACGGGCCCCTGCAAAGGGGCCCGTTTTTTTCACCAAATGAATGTCGTGAGCTGCGGGCCCCCCCTCTCATGGGGGCCGTCAAACACCGCCGACCGATCACGCGCACCCGCAAACTCGCGACCGTCCGAGCACGCACCCGGCAAAAGCGCGCAACCGCGACAGCATGCACGCTCGCAGCCTCGACAGCACGCGCGCACCCGCGATCGCACTTGCGATCGGCCGCGCGCGCACTTGCGATCGGCCGCGCGCGCACTTGCGATCGGCCGCGCGCACACCCGCGAACGAAGCGCGCGCAACCGCGGACACACATGGACCCAACTTACCTGGAGCCTGGCTGGAGGTGAAGGACTGGACGTCTGGACCGAAGACCTCGCCTGGAAGACCTCGCCTGAAGGACCTCGCCTGAAGAGGACTGGAGTGGGAGCAGCAGCTCTTCTGACACGGTGAGTAAAGTGTGTCAAAGTGCTGTTTATGTATGGCCCTGTTCACACAAAGTATTTTGCAGGCAGAAAAAAAATCTGCCTCAAAATTCCTTAAAGAATTTTGAGGCAGATTTTCACCTGCACACACTATCTTGCCGCGTTTTTTTGCTGCGTTTTTTGCCCGCAGCGATTGAGGACAGCAGGCAAAAAACGCTGCGAAAAATGCATTTTCTGCCTCCCATTGATTTCGATGGGAAGTCAGAGGCAGAACCGCGGCAAGAAAGGACGTGCTGCTTTTTCTTTTTTCCGCGACTGGCTCCCATTGATTTCAGATTAAATCAATGGGAGGCGGTTTTGGAAGTTTTTTGGTGCTGATTCTGACGCAGTGTCCGAGTCAATATCAAGGCCCAAAAACTCTGTGAACTGGGCCTTATTGTTAGGGCTTATTCAGACGAACGTGTAATACATCCGTGCAACGCGTGTGATTTTCACGTGCCTCGCGCGGTCCTATGTTACTCTATGGGGCCGTTCAGACTGTCAGTGATTTTCACGCAGCGTGTGTCCGTGTGTCCGCTGCGTAAAACTCACGACATGTCCGATATTTGTGCATTTTTCGCGCATCACGCACCCATTGAAGTCAATGGGTGCGTGAAAATCCCGCCCAGCACTTCCGCAGCAGTATAAACTATGAATGAAAACAGAAAAGCACCACGTGCTACAAACATACAAACAGAGTGTCATAATGATGGCGGCTGCGCGAAAATCACGCAGCCGCGCATCATACGCTGCTGACACACGGAGCTGTTATGGATCTTTTGCATGCGCAAAATGCCACGTTTTTTGCGCGCGCAAAAAGCACACGCTTGTGTGAATCCGGCCTTAGGGTAGGAACACACTAGGCATGAACACTGCGGATTTTATGCGACATATTTTATTGTGGAAAATCCGCAGCGTATCACAGTCGCAGCAGAGTGGATGAGATTAGAACAAATCTCATCCACACGCTGCAAAAAAAAATGGACCTGCAGTGTGGCTTTTGGCTTTTTAAGCAGCAGCGTGTCAATGTATTCTGTGGAATCGCTGCTCCTCTGTTGCGGAAATGCTGCGGTTCTGCCGCAAAAATCACAAATGAGAAAAAAAAAGAAGGTACTTTTTTAAATTGATAAAGTTTAGACTTACCCCGGCCGTAGTCCTGGTGACGCGATCCTCTATTCTTAGCGCAGCCCCGCCTCCTGTCATGACGTTTCATCCCATGTGACTGCTGCAGCGGTCACATGGTCTACAGCGTCATCCCAGGAGGCGGGGCTACGTTCAGAAGATAGAGACGCGTCACCTAAACTACGGCCGGGGCAAGTCTAAACTTTTTTTTCCCTGCAGGATTACCGCAGCGGACACGCCTCACGAAACCTGCGCCACTATTTGGTGCGGTTTTGCTGGCAGAATTCCCTGCGGCTACCGGGGCGGATAAACTGTGTCGTTTTACTCAGCATATCCGCCTAGTGTGTCCCTTATGATGTCGCTCCTGGAGCTGATGCCGGTCTCTTAATAGGCAGTTGGTCCAGTAGAATTTGGAATTATTTTTTTTTGTGAACCAGCTTAAAAAAATACAAAACTTTTGTGTTAGGGCCTGTTCACATCACCGTTCGCTTCCGTTCCGGGGTTCCGTCTGAGGTTTCCGTCGGGTGAACCCCGCAACGGAAAGTGACAGCACAGCTTCCGTTTCAGTCACCATTGATCTCAATGGTGACGGAAACATCGCTAATGGTTTCCGTTCGTCACCATTCTGGCTGGTTTTCGGACGGAATCAATAGCGTAGTCGACTGCGCTAATGGTGACGGAAACGGAAGCTGTGCTGTCACTTTCACTTTCCGTTGCGGGGTTCACCCGACGGAAACCTCAGACGGAACCCCGGAACGGAAGCGAACGGTGATGTGAACAGGCCCTAACACAAAAGTTTTGTATTTTTTTAAGCTGGTTCACAAAAAAAAATAATTCCAAATTCTACTGGACCAACTGCCTATTTAGAGACCGGCAGCAGCTCCAGGAGCGAAAACATAAGGAACACCCTAGGCGGATATGCTGAGTAAAACTACACAGCTTATCCGCCCCGGTAGCCGCAGGGAATTCTGCCAGCAAAACAGCACCAAATAGTGGGGAAGGTTTCGGGAGGCGTGTCCGCTGCGGGAATCCTGCAGGGAAAAAAAAGTTTAGACTTGCCCCGGCCGTAGTCCTGGTGACGGATTTACACGAGCGTGTGCTATTTGCGCGCGCAAAAACGTGGCGTTTTGCGCATGCAAAAGGTCCATAACAGCTCCGTGTGTCAGCAGCGTATGATGCGTGGCTGCGTGATTTTCGCGCAGCCGCCATCATTATGACACTCTGTTTGTATGTTTGTAGCACGTGGTGCATTTCTGTTTTCATTCATAGTTTATACTGCTGCGGAAGTGCTGGGCGTGATTTTCACGCACCCATTGACTTCAATGGGTGCGTGATGCTCGAACAATGCACAAATATAGGACATGTCGTGAGTTTTACGCAGCGGACACACGGACACACGCTGCGTGAAAATCACTGAAAGTCTGAACGGCCCCATAGAGTAACATAGGTCCGTGCGAGGCGCGTGAAAATCACGCGCGTTGCACGGATGTATTACACGTTCGTCTGAATAAGCCCTAACAATAAGGCCCAGTTCACAGAGTTTTTGGCCCTTGATATTGACTCGGACACTGCGTCAGAATCAGCACCAAACAACTTCCAAAACTGCCTCCCATTGATTTAATCTGAAATCAATGGGAGCCAGTCGCGGAAAAAAGAAAAAGCAGCACGTCTTTTCTTGTCGCGGTTCCGCCTCTGACCTCCCATCGAAATCAATGGGAGGCAGAAAATGCATTTTTCCCTGCGTTTTTTGTCTGCTGTCCTCAATCGCCGTGGGCAAAAAACGCGGCAAGATAGTGTGGGCAGGTCAAAATCTGCCTCAAAATTCGGTGCGCGGTTCCAGGCGGTCGCGGGTGCGCATGCGCGGGAGTTTGCGGGTGCGCGCGATCGGTCGCACGGGCGGCGGTCTTTGACGGCCCCCATGACGACCCCCATGCTACCCAGGGCCGCCATCAGGGGGGGTATTAGGGGTACTGATGTGAGAGGCCCGGCCAAACCTAATTGAAAGGGGGGCCCGCAGCTCACGACATTCTTTTGGTGAAAAAAATGGGCCCCATTGCAGGGGCCTGTTTTTTTTCTACCAAAGGCAAGTCGCGGCAGTTTGCCGGGCCCCCCTTTCAATTAGGTTTGGCCGGGCCTCTCACATCAGTACCCCTAATACCCCCCCTGATGGCGACCCTGGGTAGCATGATATAGTTCTGGACGGAGTACCGTTAACAGGCGGTGCCACGGTAGGGGGGCCCAGAAAATTTAGCTGTAGGGGGCCCTGAAATTCCTGATGGCGGCCCTGCCCCTAATACTCCCATTTTGGCAAAAGGTCCAAGTCATCTTAAGAAAATTTCTAGTCAAACACATTACCCTTACTCCAGAATTAACCCTACTCAATCTAGACATGTCATATCATTATATAAATTGCAACTCTACTTTACCACATCTTATAAGTGCAGCAAAGACCTTAATAGCTAGACACTGGAAAGAGGTTGATCCCCCTACAATAACTGAGTGGTTAAGAGAAATAAATATAATACAATAATACGAAAAAACGAAATGGCTTTTAAACCAAGACCTAGGCAAACTCCAACCAGTGGCGTAACTACCGCTGTAGCAGCCGTAGCGGCTGCTACGGGGCCCGCGGCATGAGGGGGCCCGTGTCGCCCGCTGGCACGGGCCCCCAACATGGCCGGAGGCTCTGCTAGCTGCCGCTATGGCTGCTACAGCGCGACGCCACTGAACACTATGGCAGAGCAGGGAGGTATCTCCCCGCTCTGCCATTAATATCCCCTATCCACAGGATAGGGGATACATGTGTGATCCCTGGCAGCGATAGGGAGAACGGGGGACCGAAAGTCCCCTGAAGTTCTCCATCACAAACCTCGGACTTCCGGGGTCTGTGTCGGCAGCTCCGTAGAAATTAATGGAGCGCCGGTCGCGCTTGTTCGCATGCGTGACCAGCGCTCCTTTCATTTTTATTGAGCTGTGCAGACTCCGGAAGTCAGAGGTTAGTCATGGAGAACTTCGGGGGACTTTCGGTCCCCCGTCCTCCTTATCGCTGCCAGCGACCACACATGTATCCCCTATCCTGTGGATAGGGGATACATGTCTTTTGTAGGACACACTATGGGTCAGATTTTTTTGGGGGGTTGGGGCTGCTACATGGGGGGCTGTATAGCGTTACCTACAGGGGGGGCTGTATAGCATTACCTACAGGGGGCTGTATAGCGTTACCTGCAGGGGGGCTGTATAGCGTTACCTACAGGGGGGGCTCTATGGCGTTACCTACAGGGGGCTGTATAGCGTTACCTACAGTGGGGGCTGTATAGCGTTACCTACAGTGGGGCTGTATAGCGTTACCTACAGGGGGGGCTGTATAGCGTTACCTACAGGGGGCTGTATAGCGTTACCTACAGGGGGGCTGTATAGCGTTACCTACAGGGGGGCTGAATGGCGTTACCTACAGGGGGGGCTGTATGGCGTTACCTACAGTGGGGCTGTATGGCGTTATCTACAGGGGGGTGTATGGCGCTATCTACAAAGGGGGCTGTATGGCGTTATCTACAGGAGGCTGTATGGCGTTATCTACAGGGTGGGCTGTAAAAAAGGCACAATCTACAAGGGGGGGTTGTGTGACATCCAGGGGAGGGGGGGGCCCCAGTCAAAAGTTTGCTATGGGGCCCAGTCTTTCATAGTTACGCCCCTGATTCCAGGATATATGGGACAATTGGATACAATTTTCTAAATCTGTAGATTTATCCTAATTATTACCTAATACCACAGCTTGATCCCCCATCTACATCATCATCAGCTTTTCTTCCTGAGGCAAGCCATCTACTCACAAGACCTTCCGTATATTAGTTCAAGGGATTTAATGCCACATTTTTTAAGATCAACACAATATTGATTTCTCAAAACACATTATTATACCTGATTATATTGTTTGATCTGAATTATTATATTAATAGATGTTTCGCATTGTGAAGATGATCTGTTACCCCCTCCCTTTTTTATTTCTGTACCCTTCATTTTATTTTTGTTGGAAAACCCTTAAATAAAGAATTTACAAAAAAAAGAACTGAATGTGCAGTAGTGTCAGGTGGGATTTGCACAGATCTTATTCCAGGCAAGCTAAGTTCACAGGTCGCGGTGAAAATGTGATGGCATGGTAAGAGGAGTATTTTTACTCTGATGTTGAAATCGTCTGTGTGACGGACATTTTTTTTTTTAACGCCCATCACACGGCTGCATGTTTTTCTATGCGGTTATTCACACGGCCATTGTGTTAACTGACTGTGTAAAAAAAATAGGACATCGGCCACGCCGATTTGCACCCGTCCAGGACCCGTTTTCATGGATCCCTCACAGAACTGAGTCTACTTAGGGATCCGTGAAAACGGACATAAATATGGCATGTCCATTTTATTTACGGGCCGTTCATACGGTCCGTTAAAACAACGGCCGTGTTAATACCCCCATAGAAATACATGCAGCTGTGTGACAGCCGTAAATAAATATCTGTCACACAGAAAATTTCAACGTTCGTCTGAATAAGTCCTAAGGGCTTAGATGTAGGCAGAGGTCGTACTACATATTTTCCAGCAGAGTAAAAATATTCCTCTAACATTTTTGAGCAGTATTTTTAGCCAAGGCGGAGTACGTAATTTGCAGTAATTCAAATTAATAATTTGTGCGGATACGTGGTGTTAAAACCTAGCTATTTATGCCGGGAAATATTACTATAACTTATACCAATGCTTTCGACCATAAATAGCGATTTTAGGTCATTTTAAACCTATTTTATATTACACACTGAACATAAGTGTGGGAAGACCAGGCGTACAGATGAAGTCAAAGCAATAATATTGGAAATGGAACAGTGGAACTTGTCAAATAAGGTGTGTGCTCAGCTTTTCGCCCCAGACATCGATTTTATTTGGACTACGCAAATCTGTCGTTTTTGGAGGTGCAGTATAGTACTCTTTAATATAAGCAGTACTCTACAGTGCCTCCCCAAATCACAAAAATATGCAGTCTAAACAAAATGGATGTCTTTACATACACACATGATGGATTTTTTTTTTCTCTCTCTCTCTCTCTCTCTCTCTCTCTCTCTGAATTAGAAATGAATGTGCCTTTAGTGTCAGGTGGGATTTGTCCAGATCTTATGCCAGTCAAGCTAAGTTTACAGGTCGCGGTTAAAATGCGTTTGTTTTTTTTTTTGCCTGGAATTGTAGCAAAACCACACAACTTTGTTAAAATGTTTAACAAATTGAGGCAAAATGGTGTGGTTTCAAGGCAAGAAAAGAAACACATTTTTATCGCAGCCTGTGAAACTCGATAAGAATACATGAGCAAATGGGTGAGGTGGAGAAAGAGATAGACACGGAGGAGGGGCAAATGACCCTAGAGGATCACACTGCTGGACAATACTCAGGGGCACATAAACAAAAGGACTGGGGGCAGGGTGATCAATTATCAGAAGGCAATGGAGGAAGGGAATTGATAGTGCAGGGAAAGGACCACAACCGGCAGGCCGGCTCTTAATTAATTGTAATAATAAGCAAAAAGGCTCTATTCCTACATATTCCAGAACTGGAAAAAAATATAGAAATAAGGGGCACCACTCCACACCTCTCCTGCATGTTTTTGCTATGGGGTTATTCACACTGCCATTGTTTTAACTGATCATGTGAATGGCATGTGAAAAAATAGGACATCAGTTTTTCACGGCCGATTTGCACCCATGTGGGACCTGTTTTCACGGATCCCTCACAGACTTGAGTCTACTGAGGGATTTATACAAACGGACAAAAATAGGGCATGTCCTATTTTTTCACGGGCCATTCACGCGGTCCATTAAAACAACATCCGTGTGAATAGCCCCATAGAAATACATGCAGCCGCGTGACGGCCGTTAAAAAAACGGCCATCACACAGACAATTCCAACGTACATCTGAATAAGTCTTAAGAGAACACAGAGTGAAGAAGACAGGGTTGTGTTCAATGTTCCCTCTAAGTCTTGGCAGCTCCTGAGTGGAGCAG
The DNA here is from genome assembly GCF_050947455.1 of Rhinoderma darwinii. Classification (NCBI taxonomy): domain Eukaryota; kingdom Metazoa; phylum Chordata; class Amphibia; order Anura; family Rhinodermatidae; genus Rhinoderma; species Rhinoderma darwinii. Next base: position 78,399,720 of record NC_134689.1, read on the forward strand.
TTTGGTTGCAGGGTTGGTCTACATCAATGGTGGGCGATCTGATGACCAAAACTAATACCCCCAGTAAACGCTAATACAGCGTGCTAAATAAGAGAATAAGAAAACTCATTTTAAATTAGTTTTAATTACTTTTTTAAACACTATAATATTACAAGTACACCAATAAAATAGACAATAAACACCAATTATAGGCATCAATTAAAGAATCCCTCATTATACCACTGTCCTTATAGATAGCGCCATGAACCCCCTGTAGACAGTGCCACACAGATCCCCTGTAGATAGCGCCACACAGAGTCGCCCCTTATAGATTGCATCACACATCCCCCTGTAGATAGCGTTAAACACTGTAGATAGCATCACACACAGCCCCTGTAGATCGTGCCACATGCAGACCCCTTGTAGATAGTGCCACACAGCCCCCTGTAGATACTGCCACACAGCCCACCAGTAGATAGTGCCACACAGCCCCCTGTAGATAGTGCCACACAGCCCCCTGTAGATAGTGCCACACAGCCCTCTGTAGATAGCGTTACACACATCCCCCTGTAGATAGCGTCAACCCCTCTGTAGATAGCGCCACACGCAGCCACCTGTAGAAAGTGCCGCACGCAGCCCCCTTGTATATAGCGCTGCACAGACCCCCTTGTAGATAGTGCTGCACAGGCCCCCTTGTAGATAGCACCACACAGACCCCTGTAGATAACGCCACACAGACCCCTGAAGATAGCACTGCACAGCACCCTGTAAATAACGCCGCACAGACCCCGCCAGTAGATAGTGCCACACAGACCCCCCTGTAGATAGTGCCACACAGACCCACTGTAGATAGAGTCACACAGCCCCCTTGTAGATATTGCCACACAGAAATTCCCCTTGTACGTAGTGCTACACAGACCCCCTCTCCCCTTGTATATAGTGCTACACAGCCCCCCTCTCCCCTTGTATATCGTGCTACATAGCCCCCCTCTCCCCTTGTATATGGTGCTACACAGCGGCCTTCTCCCCTTGTATATCGTGCTATACAGCCCGCCTCTCCCCTTGTATATAGTGCTACACAGCCCCCCTCTACCTTTGTATATAGTGCTACACAGCCCCCCTCTCCCCTTGTATATTGTGCTACACAACCCCCTCTCCCCTTGTGTATAGTGCTACACAGCCCCCCTTTCCTATTGTACATAGTGTTACACAGCCCCCTCTCCCCTTGTATATAGCGCTACACAGCCCCCCTCCTCCTCTTGTGTATATAGCGCTTAACCCGACGCGCGTTTCGCTGGTGCTTAACCCAGACGAAGCACCAGCGAAACGCACGTCGGGTTAAGCAGAGGTCCCCCTCACTGGTCCGGATCTCCTATTCATCTTCTACCATGTAGGTGTAGGTATTTTGCTCAGTGTGCTATATGTACTTAGGACTGCATTCTATATTTATATACTATTTACACTATGCTTACGTGTCCATCTGTGCAAATTGCTTAACAGTTTGTATTTATGCACTTTAGCTATATATAGGAGTTGCTTGTGACCATTTTTTACTTTCTGGGGGCCGTTCTGCTTTTATGTCCGGATTCCATTCCCGTTTGAGGGTTTATGGTATTTTAATATATTTAATTGTTATATGTTGTCTCTGTGTCTAAATTGACTTTAATAAAGACTGTTTGTATTTTTCCAATTACCTGGTCGTGACTTGTTTTTTTTTCTGTTTTTTTTATCTAGTCACTAGGACCACTAGTATATATTGGGGTATTGTTCGGTTTGTTATAGTGCTACAAAGATTGTACTTAGCTTGCCCCATTCCCACAACAGACAGAGCGCTACATTGCCTCTCCGGCGGCACGCATGCGCAGACCGGCGTGATGTGACGCCGACCTGGGCGACTCCCGCGCCTTATAGGCTGCAGGCCTAATGGGGCCTGCAGCCTATAGTATTCCTTTGTATGCGTGTCCTGAGGACAGACATACAAGTGAATGTGTCTGTCGCTAGCACCGGTCATTGTCCTGTTGTAGGATGAAATTGGCTCCAATCAAGCGCTGTCCACAGGGTATGGCATGGCGTTGCAAAATAGAGTGATAGCCTTCCTTATTCAAAATCCCTTTTACCTTGTACAAATATCCCACTTTACCAGCACCAAAGCAACCCCAGACCATCACATTACCTCCACCATGCTTGACAGATGGCGTCAGGCACTCTTCCAGCATCTTTTCAGTTGTTCTGCGTCTCACAAATGTTCTTCTGTGTGATACAAACACCTCAAACTTCGATTCGTCTGTCCATAACACTTTTTTCCAACCTACTCTGTCCAATGTCTGTGTGCTTTTTGCCCATATTAATCTTTTCCTTTTATTAGCCAGTCTCAGATATGGCTTTTTCTTTGCCACTCTGCCCTGAAGACCAGCATCCCAGAGTCGACTCTTCACTGTAGACATTGACACTGGCGTATTGAGGGTACTATTTAATGAAGCTGCCAGTTGAGGACCTGTGAGGCGTCTATTTCTCAAACTAGAGACTCTAATGAACTTGTCTTGTTGCTCAGTTGTGCAGCAGGGCCTCCCACTTCTCTTTCTACTCTGGTTAGAGCCTGTTTGTGCTGTCCTCTGAAGGGAGTAGTACACACCGCTGTAGGAAATCTTTAGTTTCTTGGCAATTTCTCGCATGGAATAGCCTTCATTTCTAAGAACAAGAATAGACTGTCGAGTTTCACATGAAAGCTCTCTTTTTCTAGCCATTTTGAGAGTTTAATCGAACCCACAAATGTAATGCTCCAGATTCTCAACTAACTCAAAGGAAGGTCAGTTTTATAGCTCCTCTAAACAGCAAAACGGTTTACAGCGATGCTAACATAATTGCACAAGGGTTTTCAAGTGTTTTCTAATCATCCATTAGCCTTCTAACACAGTTAGCAAACACAATGTACCATTAGAACACTGGAGTGATGGTTGCTTTGAAATGGGCCTCTATACACCTATGTAGATATTGCATTAAAAAACAGACGTTTGCAGCTAGAATAGTCATTTAGCACATTAACAATGTATAGCGTGTATTTCTGATTAATTTAATGTTATCTTCATTGAAAAAAACTGTGCTTTTCTTGCAAAAATAAGGAAATTTCTAAGTGACCCTAAACTTTTGAACGGTAGTGTACATACAGTGAAGGAAATAAGTATTTGATCCCTTGCTGATTTTGTAAGTTTGCCCACTGTCAAAGACATGAACAGTCTAGAATTTTTAGGCTAGGTTAATTTTACCAGTGAGAGATAGATTATATAAAAAAAAAAAAGAAAATCACATTGTCAAAATTATATATATTTATTTGCATTGTGCACAGAGAAATAAGTATTTGATCCCTTTGGCAAACAAGACTTAATACTTGGTGGCAAAACCCTTGTTGGCAAGCACAGCAGTCAGACGTTTTTGTAGTTGATGATGAGGTTTGCACACATATTAGATGGAATTTTGGCCCACTCCTCTTTGCAGATCATCTGTAAATCATTAAGATTTCGAGGCTGTCGCTTGGCAACTCGGATCTTCAGCTCCCTCCATAAGTTTTCGATGGGATTAAGGTCTGGAAACTGGCTAGGCCACTCCATGACCTTAATGTGCTTCTTTTTGAGCCACTCCTTTGTTGACTTGGCTGTATGTTTCGGGTCATTGTCGTGCTGGAAGACCCAGCCACGAGCCATTTTTAATGTCCTGGTGGAGGGAAGGAGGTTGTCACTCAGGATTTGACGGTACATGGCTCCATCCATTCTCCCATTGATGCGGTGAAGTAGTCCTGTGCCCTTAGCAGAGAAACACCCCCAAAACATAATGTTTCCACCTCCATGCTTGACAGTGGGGACGGTGTTCTTTGGGTCATAGGCAGCTTTTCTCTTCCTCCAAACACGGCGAGTTGAGTTAATGCCAAAGAGCTCAATTTTAGTCTCATCTGACCACAGCACCTTCTCCCAATCACTCTCAGAATCATCCAGATGTTCATTTGCAAACTTCAGACGTGCCTGTACATGTGCCTTCTTGAGCAGGGGGACCTTGCGGGTACTGCAGGATTTTAATCCATTACGGCGTAATGTGTTACCAATGGTTTTCTTGGTGACTGTGGTCCCAGCTGCCTTGAGATCATTAACAAGTTCCCCCCGTGTAGTTTTCGGCTGAGCTCTCACCTTCCTCAGGATCAAGGATACCCCACGAGTTGAGATTTTGCATGGAGCCCCAGATCGATGTCGATTGACAGTCATTTTGTATGTCTTCCATTTTCTTACTATTGCACCAACAGTTGTCTCCTTCTCACCCAGCGTCTTACTTATGGTTTGGTAGCACATTCCAGCATTGTGCAGGTCTATGATCTTGTCCCTGACATCCTTAGAATCTTTGGTCTTGGGGGGCATGGCTTGGACATGGCGCTGACCAGACGTGCTGCTTGAGAGCTCCGTTCCTGCACTTCCATAATCCGCTCATAAGCATACTATAAGACACACTTGAACCTTCCTAAATGGTCAGGAAATCTAAGGCAACCACGGGGACTCCATACTGTACGAGGCAGATGTCTTCAGCCGGCTCCCAAGATGGCGCCGTTGGAGGGGAGACGAATTGGACCGGGATTCCCGCTTGCAGAGGAGTCTTCTTCGGGAGTTGCCGCTGCAGCTGCAGCATCAGGTACCGATAGTACCCCCTCTCCGGTCTCTGGCTCCCAGGGTTCGTTTCCTTCCCTGCTGGCGGGGGGGGAGATAGGCCCTTCTGGAACTGTCATGGCGCTTCCCGCTCCGTCCTGCTCGCCACGTGGAGTCAGTCATGGCGCCCGGGTCTCTCATTCCTCATCCTCTGACATTCTGGGGTCTGCATCAATGCCTGCTTCTCCTCGGGATATGGATCTTCATTTCTCCCCTCACATTAATGGCTCTGCTAGCATGGGAGATGATTTACAGGGCCTGAGACAACAGCTCGCTACATTGCCCACTAAACAGGACATGGAGCGTTATGTGAATCGTCTTGAGATGACTTATAAATCAGAGATACAGGCTCTTACGAATAATGTCTCTCAATTGTCCGATCAAGTTCAGCGTATAGAAGGCGATGTTTCCTCTGTTACACAGCAGCAAGTCTCTCATGCAGAATGGCTGGATCATCACTCCCAGCAGATTCATGCTTTATTTAACCTGGCTGAAGATCATGAGAATCGGAACCGCCGTAACAACATTCGGCTCCGGGGCATTCCTGAGGATATATCTTCGGGGCAACTCATACCTGTCTTACAGTCTTTGTTTAACTCCCTGCTGGAGCGTCCTGCAGATGATCCATTGGAACTGGATAGGGCTCACAGGACTCTTGGCCCTCGTAACCCGGATCCTGATAGGCCCAGAGATGTGCTATGCCGTGTCCATTTTTTCTCTCTGAAGGAGCAGATCATGAGGAAGGCCCGAGATAAAGGAGAAGTCTTATTACAAAGGGTCAAGATCCAGTTGTTATCCGACTTGTCCAAGATGACCCTGGACAAACGCCGAGTGCTTCGTCCTTTACTGGATGTGCTGAGAGAGCATGAGATCTCCTATTCCTGGGGTCACCCCTTCCAGTTACAGGTCCGCAGAGATGGGACATTGCTGAGTGTTCGAGACCCAGGGGATGTCCCGGACTTCTGTGCTGCCCTCCAGGTGCCGAGAGTTTCCCTGCCTGATTGGCCGTAAGTCCCTCTTCCACCACAGCGCTCATGGCCGCGCCGGTGTGGTCGTTCTCCCGCTTCTCCTATGGGTCGTCCTGGTGGGCGACGTGCTGATCCGCTGTGATTTTGTATAGAGGTTTCTTGGTCAGCCAGCAGTCGGCCTAGGCCGGTTAAGCTCTCTATTGTTATTGCTTATATATTGGGAGGCGAAGGCCTGATATGTGTCATATAATGCCCAGTTATGCCTGTACTTTCGCTCTAGGTAGGAGCTGCAGGTGTTCAGATTGATCAGTTACCCGGGATTAATTAATGTTCTTCAGCTGCCAGTACTACTGCACCGTGTATGTTATGTGATTATCTACATTGTTTCTACTTACATGCCTGTGCATTCATGCGGTAACTGTGTAAATTTCCGGGAATGTATTGTTATGTTGGCATCTCTGTTTTGATCCTGACCAAATGTCGGCCATTATTTCACTTTCTCGTGATATTGAGATAATTGCCTTGATGTTCTTTCCATTCAAGCGTTGGTTCTAAGATGTGTGATATTTGCATTGGGTTGGGGGGTGTGGGGCACTGGCTAGACCTTGTCCTGACACTTCTCCTCTTAGGGACTCACTGGTTATATCCGGTGTATTCTTGATTGTTTCTCCTTGAGTAGCTCAAGGAGTAGGTGATTATTTCACCTGCCTGATTGTCTTTGTTGTTGTCTCCCCCTTCCTTGTTTGTCCTGTTGTTCGTCGCGCCTCTACTTAGTACATTGCTCTACGAGCTCCTTCAGTGAGTGGTGGCAATGGCACAATTGAAGACTTGTACCTTTAATGCTAGGGGGCTTAATGTCCCAGAAAAACGCTGACAAATTTTATATAACATGCATAAAGAGCGGGTACATATTTTGTTCCTGCAAGAAACTCACTTTCAGACGGGCCATACGCCACAGTTCACGAATCGATATTTTCCGGCCTGGTTCCACAGCACCAACCCGGAATCCAAGTCCAAGGGTGTCAGTATATGTATTCATAAGTCACTCTCACATAAAATTCTGGATGTTCTGGTTGACCCGGATGGTAGATATGTTTTTCTCAAGCTATCCATACGTAATAAGATCTTTACTCTGGCTAATCTGTACCTCCCCAATAAGGACCAGGCACGAGTAGGCCGGTTGTATTTAAGGAAATTGGAGGAGTTCACGGAGGGCGTTCTAATTGTTGGAGGTGATTTTAATCTGACTTTTGATTCCAGACTTGACACCTCCTCGGGCAGGTCTGTTGTTCCTAAGTCGCATTTGGGGGCACTGAAAAATGTGATGCATTCCATGCAGTTGATTGACGTGTGGAGGATCCTTCATCCTCAGGTAAGAGAATACACTTATTTCTCCCCATTGCATAACATGTATAGCAGGATAGACGCTTTTTTGATTAGCCACCACTTGCTTACCTGGCACCCTACCTCTGACGTGGGCCCTATGATTTGGTCGGATCATACACCTGTGTTTCTGACCCTTACATTTCCTGATTCGATGCCTAATTTCCAATCTTGGAAACTTAATGACAACTTGTTGCGGGATGCAGTATGCGTGGCGGCCATTAAAGATTCACTTACCGGTTTCTTTGAGGTTCATGAACATGAAGATACTCCCTTGCCACTCCAGTGGGAGGCACTGAAGTGTGTCAATCGAGGGGTGCTGATACAACATGGGGCGCTGTTGAAGCGCTAAAAGGGGTTTGCTATTGCACGTCTCTTGATCCAGATACGGGATTTGGAATCCTGTCATAAACGGGTTCCATCCTCACAGATTTTTGCAGAGCTCACTACAGCGAGGGAATCCTTGCGTTCTTTGATAGATCAGTCGCACGCTCGGTTCAGGGATCGGATGCGCAAGCACTCATACGAATATGCAGATAAATGCAGTAGGTCACTGGCACGGATACTGCATCCCCGTACACAAGCGTCATATATCCCTAAAGTTTCATCTCCCTCGGGCATTGAGGTTCATGACCCGGTTGGTATTACTGACTGCTTTAAACGCTATTACTTGGCGCTATACAATATTAAAGGCCAATTTCATGATATGCAGGCAGAATCGTTACGGGATAAAATAGATCGCTATGTTCTTGATACTGCGTTGCCGACCTTGGAGGAGGGAGTGGCTTTGGAGCTTGAGGAGGATTTTTTGGAAACCGAAGTGGAGCGTGCTATTAGAGAGTCGCCCTTGGGCAAAAGCCCGGGGCCCGATGGGTTTAATAACAAATTTTATAAGGCATTTAAAGATCAACTGGCTCCTTTTCTGATGAAAGTTTTTAACTCGGTGTCCTCCTCGTGTCCCTTTGCGCCTCAATCCCTCGAGGCTCATATAACTCTTCTACCAAAACCAGGCAAGGACCCAACGGTGTGCGCAAACTTCAGGCCCATATCACTAATTAATGTAGATGTGAAGCTTTTCGCGAAGCTGCTTGCTTCTCGGTTATCGCCGTTACTACCTGGCTTAATCGTGGATGATCAGGTGGGGTTTGTATGTGGTCGGGAAGCGCGGGATAACACCAACAAAACCCTCCTTTTGACGTCATACTGCCAATCCCGTAAGATACCGATGTGTTTACTCTCGATAGATGCCGAAAAGGCTTTTGATAGAGTACACTGGGTGTTCCTCCGCAGTGTCCTGACGCAGGTGGGCCTTGGCACCACCATGGTGGATAGAATAATGGCCTTGTACCAAAGGCCTTCTGCTCGAGTTCAGGTCAACGGACTATTATCTGATCCTCTGTCTATAGCCAATGGCACGAGACAGGGGTGCCCACTTTCGCCTCTTTTGTATGTTCTGGTCATGGAACACCTGGCCGTGGCGCTGGGGAACAACCCTAATATTAACGGTATACGCATTGGCTCACGACATCATAAATTGGCGTTATACGCGGATGACCTCCTGGTGTACATCACAACTCCCATGATTTCTTTGCCATCCCTGACGGAGGAGTTTGAGTGCTTTGGCCATCTAAGTAATTTTAAAGTCAATTACTCTAAATCGGAGGCCTTGAATATCTCTTTGGATCACCCTCTAGCTGCCCATCTTGCTCAGGTTTTTCCGTTCAGGTGGCAATCCAAATCTTTAAAATATCTAGGGGTACATGTCCCTACGCAACAGTCAGACTTGTATGCTCTGAATTATACGCCCATCCTACAGCGCACCTTGAAGGACTTGGCGGAATACGGCGGGAACCGCATGTCGTGGTTTGGACGTATCAATGCGGTCAAAATGGATGTCTTGCCCAAATTTCTATATCTCTTCCAGACCGTCCCTATTGCAATACCATCCAGTTTTTTCCAGGTTTTACATAGGGCCATAACTAAGTTTGTGTGGGGCTCCTCTAAGCCTCGTATCCGGTATGCTGTCCTTAGCCGACCAAAAGTAGACGGGGGCGCGGGTCTCCCAGACTTTAAACGATACCATCAAGCAGCGATAATTATGAGAGTAGTGGATTGGTTCCGTTCGGAGTCAGGTAAGCAATGGGTGTGCATTGAAAAGGCTATGTCTCCTCTTGCATTATCCTCTCTGCCGTGGCTGTCAGTCCTTCAGAGACAAACTCTCTCTCTACCTTTCCTCACACATCAGTTTCTCATGGTATGGGAACGGATTCTGGGTACTACGGGCCTTGTCCATCGCCCCGGTCCCTTGACTCCTCTATTTGATAACCCTTCCTTCCCCCCGGCGGAGGGTGTTGATACATTCCACTGTTGCCAATGACAGATGTATCGGCTGCCTGCCCGGGGAGGAGGTCAACCTGGTGGTCCTATTTGCAGTTGCGGTCCTATCTCTCTTCCATGGGTGATGGTATGGTCTTACTACAGGATAAGACTCCTCTGGAACTCTACTTGTCCTTGCCCACAGCCCCTTCTCACGTGTTGTCTCACCTGCGTGGGATCCTTCTGCCGAAATTAGCTTTTTCTCAATTATCCTTCACTGCCGCATGGGACGAGGAAATGGGGGTTAGGCACTCTGAGGAAGAGTGGGTAACAGAGGTGAACGGGATTATGAGGATGGAGGAGTTGCTGTCCGTTGATAGGGGCAAGTCGGGGATCTTCGTCCAAACTTGGATGGTGTTGTCTGGATTCCGGGATGGTGCTGATCTGCCTCTCTGGTTGGATGGCAGGTTCTGAATGAATCATAGTACCTACCTGAGGCCCTTTGTCTGTATGTATTTTCCCTTTGTTGTCTGATGTTATGTGTGGTGTGTCCATATACTCAAAAGTGCTCTTATATGTGTCACTTCTCACTTTAATGGGGGGGGCGGTCTCCCTGACTATTGCACTGATTTAATGCGAACATGATACTGTTATTGCTGTTATAGCTCTTTTATCATTCAATTCTGATAGGTGGGAGGCTACCTCCTACTGTTGTTCTTATACATGTATATATATATATATATATATATATATATATATATATATATATATGAATACTGTTGTTATGCTATGATGCTTCACTAGAATGTATTGCACTGCGTGCAAATTTCTACTTTTTTGCACAAACCGTGAAATGTTTTTGTATTGTTATATTTTCAAAATAAAAATCTTTGATAAAGAAAAAAAAAAAAAAAAAAAAAAGAATCTTTGGTCTTACCCATGTTAGAGTCAGACTGTTTAATTGAGTCTGTGGACAGGAGTCTTTTATACAGGTGACCATTTAAGACAGCTGTCTTTAATGCAGCCACCAAGTTGATTTGGAGCGTGTAACTGGTCTGGAGGAGGCTGAACTCTTAATGGTTGGTAGGGGATCAAATACTTATTTCTCTGTGCACAATGCAAATAAATATATATAATATTGACTATGTGATTTTCTGTTTTTTTTTTAATATAATCTATCTCTCGCTGGTAAAATTAACCTAGTCTAAAAATTCTAGACTGTTCATGTCTTTGACAGTGGGCAAGCTTACAAAATCAGCAAGGGATCAAATGCTTATTTCCTTCACTGTAATTCCTATAAATCTCTGCAACATAGCAGTAGGTAGTATATAATTAGTAGCATTCTCTGCCATGTAAATGTTTACACTTGGGAAGGGTCTGCAGATCGCAACCCAATTATTACAAGCACAGAACCGCTGGATATATTTAAAAATGTTCACCAGAGCCCCTCGACAAAACACGGCAATAGGGGTATATGGGGCAATGGCATTGGAAACACCAAATTTGCGGTTTAAATTAATTTTTTTTTTTCAGTGGTGGGATGAAATATACGTTTCTTCCAAAGACTTATTATTTTTAACAAATCACATTTTATTTTGGGGAGATAATGTACATTGACAACGTTTTTAATCCTTTGGCATGGGGAAAAGTGTCTTTTTGATGATTTTGTTACTATTCTGAATACAAATTCTATAGGAATGAAGTTTACCTATTAAATTCATACTAAAGAAACCAATTTTCTTGATTTAAAGATTTCTTAATTTAAAGATCTCTCTGGAGCCTGGTTGCAGTGTCTGTACAACTATCGATCATAAAACAACAGCTATAAAGTTTTTTTATTGGAATAGTTGACACCCACCTGCCCTTAAAAGAGGGATTCCGGTGGGACAATATTTAAGAGCAAGAGTAATTGTTCTGAAAACGAGTGCAACCTATTATATCATAGATTTGAAGTAAGAGGCTACCCTTTAAAACCCCACGCATAGAGTTTTTGCCAGCGCCGCGGTGACAGGATGTAAAAGTCTTTTGGAAATTACTTCCAGTGTCATCTACAGTATTCATATGTATCGGTACTTATGACACACATTCTAATGATGCCACTAATATTCTCCTTGGGCACAGTCCTGTACTCCCAACTGATCATGGCTTATGGCAGGTATTGACTGAAAATCCACCTATCACTTTACTGTAAAGGTGAAAACCTTTGAGAAATGCTAGTCCACAGCCATCTTTTCAATCAAACAGAACATACTACTACTTGATTAAAATCTTCCATTAAGGGCTCTCAACCCTGTGGTAGATGTTAATTTTGCCCCTTAATGCCGACCATGAAAATTTTCAAAAATCCAATGAATGGTACAATTTATGCACTGAGACAATTTATAAACTGTCTAAGTGTATGGCTGTCTATGGAGCTGTCCAAAGATATATGTAGAAAAAAATATCCAACAACTTAGAAGACATTTCTAAAAACATATCAGTTCCATAAACAGCCACGCTGATAGCCCATTGACTAGACCTGTTTTTTGGGGAACTGTCCTGTTAGTTCCAAGATGAGGTAATCTGAGTAATGACATTTTTTAAGTGTTAATTTCAACACTAAGTTACACAAACACAAGACAACAGAGGGAAGCACATATGGACAAAAGCACACAGGATTGGCGATATGAGTGTTTAAAAGAGGCCATCCAACCAGAAAGGCAGATCAGCACCACCCTGAAACCCTGAGCACACTGACCAAGTTTGAACAAAGATTTCGGATTTACTCCGATCAGCAGACATCAATTCCTCCATTCTCATAATCCCGTTCATTTCAGTTACCCATTCAAAGGCACATTAATGGACTTAAGATGAGGTAATCTTGATAGAAAATTGCTAAAAGAAGAGGCTTGTTGGATACATCGGCTGAACAGTCTCAGTCCAAATGGACTAATTAAGGGGTTCACATTCTGGGCATTCATTTGAAATCAACTTGTGGCTGTCTTTTATGCATTCAGTACTGCATAAAATATATTTTGTAAATAGTATTCTCACTCTAATCAATAATTACAAAATAGGTCATATCTATTATTCGGAAATGCTGAGTATTGATAATAACATAAACATTTATTTATTGGGGAGACTTCTAATTCCCACTGAAAGCATCATTGTAATAATAACTTATATATAAAAATCATGGGGGGATAATTGCGTGCTATTTCACAGTTAGCATTCTTTTATATATATATATATATATATATATATATATATATATATATATATATATCACAGTTAGGTTATCATCTAATTTCTTTATAGGTTTGTAACTAGACTTAGGATAAGATGTCGCGTTCCTGCCTTCCACTTTGATGTTCGTGGCCTCCCTAGCCACCGCTCTCCACCTGTGTCTTGTGAACTTACTAATGCGCACACGCGCGCTTACTCCCCGGTCTTAAAAGGCCAATGCGCTAACTACCCAGCTTTTCAAGCTATAAAAGGAACCTCCCCATATTCACCATTGCCTCAGCAGTTGTTTTTTTGCCGAGTTAGTCTAGTGATACCCTGCGTTATACTATGTTGGATTTCCTGTAATAGACCTCAGCTTATACTTAGACTATCCCTGCCTGCCGCCTACCCTGACCTCTTGCTTGAGACCCATGACGAACCTCTTCCACCTGGCCTGACCTTTTGCTCTACCAACCCTGAGTATCCATCTCCCGCCTGCCTTGAATTTTGCTATACCTGACGTTGCATTCTGTCTGCTGATTTTGTTCTATGCCAATTTACATTGGCAGTTGCCAAGGGGGATAACTCTTGGGGTAGCAACCTGGGGTTCCCCAGCTGCTAGGTCCAGATCATTGTAAAGCAGTTAAAGGGTGGATACATGGGGTCTCCTTAGACTCTGCTTGCCGGTTAAGCACTATGTCAAATCCCTTGGTGAAACAGTGGATTTCACACCATCTTCTGCAGAGCCTGTGACAGTTAAATTTCCCACAGGCCCGTGACACATATACAGACTTTGGTTACCCATACAGGCTTATGACTAAGTCCCGTGCATGCGATGTGTATTTATGCGTATGGAGACTATGTCTAAGCACATGCGCTATATACTGTTTCTTGCACCTAGGATTTTTATGATAACGTAGTTAGTGTACATAGCTCCTAAGGGAAGAGTTATTGGTTACACCTTGCCAGCTCTTATTGGCTGCTTCTATTTTAAATCAGTATTGACCGGGAGTCGTGTTGTTCCCATCTTTTGGCTAAACATAGGGAAACCTGTCTCCATATTAATACAATGTTATTTTAAGCCCAAACGCTGCATTTCAGATGCCATTGCCCCATATATCATTGATAAAGCTATGGACTGTTGAACATTTTTAAATACATCCAGTGGCTCTGTGGTAGTAATAATTGGGTTATGAGCTATAGACACTTTCCAAGTGTAAACATTTACATATCAGAAAATGCCGCTAAATATACACCTGCTACTGCTATGCTACAGAGCTTGATAAGATGTGCAGCTGCCTTGCTAGATGGAAGCTGACTAATATCTGCTCACTATAAACCTCTTCTCCCAATAATGTAAATGGTGAGCATCAATATTTTAGGAAAATGTTGACCCTATTTAAAACATTTATCCATATACTGAATGACATATTAACAAATGTGTGGTTGCATGTAAGAACCTCGTCCAGAGTACATATCTGGCACTATGCCCAGCTTAAATATAATGAAGGACTTGCTACTGCAATTTAATTGTTGCTGACTGCCATGGAATGTAATGTGGGAAGCAGAATAGAGATAATCTAAAATAAACATTATTGATGAAATTGTTGATTGAGAAAATCCATTACCCTACATTATTTATTTATTGAATATATGATATGCCTGTGCTTAATCTTCTTTTTTAAATAAACTGTAATATATTTAATCAACATGATTTCTTTAGTGAATATTTTTAATTGGGTAGAATCTTTTTGCATTTCAATCAGTTTAATCTAATTTTATGGATGTGAGTATGTGATATGAATTTCCCAAGACAGAAAGAAGCAGGATATTTTTTTTTAATATATAGATAGTACTTTGTCAAGGAAAGTAAAAGCATTTAAATGCTACAGACAACTTTGAATGCCTTCATTTTTTTTTAATTATTATTATTATTTTATACTTAATATTATTATTATTATTGCATTGAACTAATTTTGGGGTAAAAAATAAATTCTCCAATAGGTCTTTATTAAAAATTTTGGAACATTTTGTATGTGCAGCCTGCATGTATACACATAATTCGGCTAAAATTAGCATTTATGAGGGCTTAGGGCAGGAGACTGATTGGCATAAGATCGAGTGCACTACACTGTTGGATTTAACTGGGAACAAGACAGAGCAGCCTGCAATGTATGTGAATACATGCAGGCTGCACATGCAAAACATTACAACATTTTTAATAAAGACCTATTGAGGAAATTATTTTTAAAACAAAATGCAATGAATTAAAAAAAAAAATACAAAAATTAAAAGGTGGCCAAAGCTTTTAAAGAGTTCTGATATTACACAGGACGTATACTCAACAGTGATTCAGATTGTTCAGCTTCCAACTTTGATGTCAGTCTTGATCTGGAGATCAGACCTCAGAATAATTTTGCAGGTTATCTGCATTGCTTGACATCTTAGGTCAGTCCTGTAAGATGTCAACTCTTTTATTTCATTGAATAAATAGAGTTGTGACTGATAACTCATGACTGATCCCCATTAAAAAAATAAAACCAGCTCCTAAAAAGATTAGATCTGAGCTGTACTTCCAATTATAACATTACAAAGAACACAGTGAGTAATGTATTTATACATATGCAGCAATTTGTCTCCTTTTATTATGAAATTATAGGAAGGAATAATTTAGTTGTAGTTATTCCTGCTAAACATGGTACCACCAGTTATGAAGTTAAAGGGGAATTTACTTTTTCACATTGGTACTAACTCCTTGCCAGCATTTGACGTAACTGTACGTCATAGTCCGTAAGGGCTTCCCGCAAATTGCCATACAGTTATGGCCAGTGGCGGATTAAGTAGACCATAGGCCCTGGGCTGTTACCCAAACTTGGGGCCCCCCTTCTCCACCGCTGCACCGTAACTATTGTTAACACTACCTTTTTGTGCAAGCATTAACAAATGGGTGTTACGATTCGCCTTGTCACAGGGCTGTGTCCCTACATACTGACAGTCTCCAAAAATCGCTGAAAGTATCAGACTGTGCAGGGAAACATCCTCCTGACAAGGGGAACGGGGACACCCATTAGTCTATCAGTCCTGGACTGAACAAAGACTTTTTGTGAAATACAAGGATTTCCTATAATAAACATGTCAGGAGAGGTGACAGATTAACTATAAATCCAGTAACTCACAGGTGACGACTTCTCAGATTTTAGTAGTTTTTTTTCCTCTTTTCTTCTCCATCCGATCCACACTTCATGACGACTTCTCCCAGCCACGCCCCATTTCTGCAGGGTTTTCCACTCAGATGACTTCGGCTCCTTACTTTTCCAACATTTCCACACCTACAAACGAAGATAAATTTCTCATGGTGCCACACACGGTACCCCTAAAAATAATAATAACCATACAATGCGCCCTTGAATAAAATAGTACCAAACAATGTGCCCCCTGAATATAATTGTGTTAAACACTGTACAGTAAAGCACCACATACACAGTGCCCCCTGTAAATAGCGCCACATACAGTCACTGTAGAAAGTATCTGTTTACAAACATCCAAACGGAGTGTCATAATGATGGCGGCTGCGCGAAAAGCACGCAGCCGCGCATCATACGGGGCTGTCAAGTGCCTTTTGCGTGCGCAAAACGCCGCGTCTTTTGCACGCGCAAACGCACACGCTCGTGTGAATCCGGCCTGAGACACAGGAAGCGTGTCATCTAGCATGCGTTTTTTCCTCGTGTTACTTTAATCAAGTCATTGTCAATTTTGGAGAGAGGCCCTAACCACCTAGGGTCGTCTCTTCTACCGAACCTAGGTGCTGGAATCTCCCGACTTCACCGGACAGTTACGCACAAAATGGCCTTCTCCTCCACAGTACAGGCAGAGATTGCCTTTTCGCCCATGCTGGCATTTACAAAATCATAGCCTGTGCACTGTGCAGTGTTCAGCCTCGCCTGTAGCTTTCCCCTGCTAACTTAGGTGATGTTTTCTCTGAATAGTCATTCACTTTCCCTTTTTTTCTCCATCCGGCCCAGACCGCTGTGACAACTTATTCCAGCCATGACTCGTCTCTGCAGAATTTGACAAACAGACATGTTGACTTCTCGCTTTCCTAGCATCCTCCACACCTATACACCATCCTCTAAACAAACTCATAATGCAGTGTCCCAGACTTTAATAATGATCCCTTAGTGCTCGACCCACTAAAAGTGCCCCATCAGTAACCGTGCCCCCTTTGTGCCCCCTGTATATAGCGCCACACACAGCACCACCTTTTAGATACCGCTACACAACCCCCCTTGTAAATAGTCCCACACTGCCCCACTTGTAAATAGCTCCACACAGCCCCCCCCTTGTAAATAGCTCCACACTGCCGCCCATGTAAATAGCACCACACTGCCGCCCCTTGTAAGTAGCACCACACTGCCGCCCCTTGTAAATAGCTCCACACTTCCGCCCCTTGTAAATAGCACCACACTGCCCCCTTGTAGATAGCTCCACACTGCCTCCCTTGTAGATAGCTCCACACTGCCCCCTTGTAGATAGCTCCATACTGCCCCCTTTGTAAATAGCTCCACACTGCCCCCTCTTGTAAATAGCTCCACAATACCCCCTTGTAAATAGCTCCATATTGCCTCCCTTCTAAATAGCTCCACACTGCCCCCCTTGTAAATAGCTCCACACTGCCCCCCTTGTAAATAGCTCCACACTGCCCCCCTTGTAAATAGCTCCACACAGCCCCCTTGTAGATAGCTCCACACTGCCTCCCTTGTAGATAGCTCCACATTGCGCCCCTTGTAAACAGCTCAACACTGCACCCTTGTAGATAGCTCCACACTGCCCCCCTTGTAAATAGCTCCACACTGCCCCCTTGTAAACAGCTCCACACAGATCCCCCTTGTAAATAATTCCACACTGCCCCCCTTGCAAATAGCTCCACACTGCCCCCCCCCCCTTGTAAATAGCTCCACACTGCCCCCTTGTAGATAGGATAGCTCCACACTGCCCCCCTTGTAGATAGCTCCACACTGCCCCCCTTGTAAATAGCTCCACACTGCCCCCTTGTGGATAGCTCCACACTCATGTCGGTGACGGCCCGGGCGTGAACCAGTCCAGTCTCCTGACCTGAGTCACCTGACCTCGCTGACGTGAAGTCAGGTGACTGGATTGGTCCACTCCAGGCACCGACCTCACTTGGCAGCATATTTTCAGATTCCGCTGTCAAGCGTAATCCGAAAATATGCCAAGCCTCAGCCTTTGCATTGTGCATGTACATTTTGGAGCATGCGCTGTGCAAAGTTCCGGGAGAATAAAGAAAAATCCCGGACGATGCTTTTTTCTGCCGGACTCTACAGACGCCAGAAAAAAAACACCCATTTTGTGCGGACTGTTCGTAAATTAATGGACGGTTGGCAACCCTGGTCCAGAATTCTATTGCGTTCTGGCCCACGGTGGTACTGCCCCGAATGTTCAGGATGGCAGGTCGGCACACCATGGGATACCCATTATACCTGGGTGGCAGTGGCAGGTGAAGACCTGGAGCAGTAGGCAGAGATGTTGCTGGAGCCGCAGCCTGCGGGACAGGAGATGGTTTAACCCTTTGCTGTGCAGCCAAGGAATTCATATCCTGCAACATCTGGTCTAAACAAAAAAATATGAAACTAAACAAAAAAAATATGCATAAATGAAATTGACTCCCTAAAAAGAATCCCCCCACCCCACCCTTTTTGGTTTTCCCTAAATTATAGATAAAATTAATAATTCGAAACGGTGTGGTAGGTCTCAAAACAGGGGTAGTTGCACAGGCCTGGATTTGAAGGGCACATGGGGCAGTAAAACCGGGAATCGCTCCTCCTTCCATGTTTACTGCACGCCCGGCATCTATTTGGTTCACAGAGGCAGGGACGGGGTGAAGGAAGTGGCGCTCAGTGAGCCTTTTGACATCCTCTGACTCGAAGGATTCTCTAGGTGCGGGGGAGTCAAACAGGAGGTGCTCTATAATTTTCTCCTGATATTGGAGGAAACTGAGCGTTCCCTGGGTCTTGTAGAGCACATAGCTGTTGTAAGTGGCCATTTGGATGAGGTATATCGCTACCTTTTTATACCAGGCCCTAGTTTTGTGCTTGACCAGGTACGGTTGTAGGACCTGGTCAGATAGATCGACTCCCCCCATGAACTTGTCCAAGGTATTTCACGCTTTTCGGCAGCAGGGAGATCTTTTTTCTTTCCCATATTGCTTGAAACCTGTGGCCTGCTTAATAATGTGGAATGTCCTTCTTAAGTAGTTTTCCTTTGATTGGGCACACCTGGCAAACTAATTATCACAAGTGTCTGAGATTGATTACAATGATCCAAAGAGCCCTAAGACACAATACCATCCATGAGTTTAATTGAAAAACTAATAATTAAATGTTTATGACACTTAAATCCAATGTGCATAATAATTTGGAACACGGTGTATAAAGATGGCTCCATAGAATATTTAACATCACCAACATCTGATTTTGGGGCATATCATGTGTATCAGCAGAGGAAACCAGTGAAGGGGACACAGCATTAAATTAGCGCTGCAGCTCAATCATTAACAGTGAGTGAGAACACAAGAAACGGCAGCTGCACACACTCGAAACCACAATTGCAAGCGGTGGCGAATAACAACACTTTTTTATGATTTTAATTGTGCAGTCTTTCGCCAGCGCATATGACTGTGTTTAATCTGCATGCAGCTGGTTCCCTTTTGGTTCTCCCCCTTAGGGCTTATTCACACGGTAGTATTTAGTTCAGTATTCTGCCTCTGTATTTGTACGACAAAACCCAGAGTGGGTCCATAACATAGAAGAGTTTTAAATCTTTCCACTATATTTTTTCTTTGTGTAGGTTCCACTCCTGGTTTTGGATTTCAATTACTGGTGCAAAATACTGATCTAAATATTGCCATCTGAATGAGGTTTTAGGATCGGTGGGGGTCCCATAGCTCGACCAACACCAATTAAAAAGTAATGGCATATGGAACTTTCTGCCAGAGGAAATTGTTACTGTGAATTCAATGATAGAATTGGTTAGGGGCCTGGATGTCTTTCTTGAGTGTAATAGTATTACAAGTTATGTTTACTAGATTACTATATATGGGTCATGGATCCAGGGATTTATTCTGATTGCATTATAAGAGCTAGGATGGAATTTTTCCATAAGATGGGGAAAATGGGCCTTTGCCTTCCTCTGTATCAACATTGCAGAATAATAGGATTAACTGGATGGGCATGTATCTTTTTTTGACCTTACAAAACTATGATACTGTTAAGGATCTGCCAGGCACAGCTTCTGTATCCACGCTCATAGGTAATCAGTCTGCACCTGCTTCTATGTCTGTGAGACTGACTCCATCTTCCACCACTCAGGATGGCAGGCTTAGGAGTGGGAGAGCCTATCACAGCCTGGCCAGACGGAGCTAGCTCCCGCCCTCTGTCTATTTATACCTGCCTTTCCTGTTCCTCCTTGCTTGTGATTCTTCTTGTTTTGTTTCCTGGCCCTGCTGCAGCTTCTTGAACCATTTGACCCGGCTTCATATTGACCCTGGCTTACTGACTACTTTCCTGCTTTGCGTTTGGTACCTCGTACACTCCTGGTTTGACTCGGTTTGTTCACTACTCTCCTGCTCTGCGTTTGGTACCTCGTACACTCCTGGTTTGACTCGGCTCGTTCACCACTCTTGTTGCTCACGGTGTTGCCATGGGCAACTGCCCCTTTTCCCTTGCTTCTGTGTACCCTTGTCTGTTTGTCTGTCGGGCACTTATTGAGCGTAGGGATCGTCGCCCAGTTGTACCCCGTCGCCTAGGGCGGGTCGTTGCAAGTAGGCAGGGACTGAGTGGCGGGTAGATTAGGGCTCACTTGTCTGTTTCCTTACCCCGATCATTACAGATACTATGATCCTCGGCTCCCTCAGAATTAGGAAAATTGGCCTCATCAAATTTTTGGCCAATTCTCTTCCATTGATTGTAGTTGTAGACTGTGCCATAACCTCTAGCTGCAGAATTTGTCAAATGACATTGCAGGCTTCACGTATGATTCTACACACTGTGGACTTTCCCAATCAAAACTGGTAGTGAAGCAATAAGAAACTTTCACCCATAGCCAATTACCTATAAAGAAAATGTTCAAAAATATGTGAACATAAAATTTTAGGCCAATATACCGTTATATACAAATAAACCAACATACAATGCAGTGCTGCACTGTCATGGCACTGAAATCCTGGTGTTGAAGATCTGCTAAGCTAATATATGGTTCAGGGATGGCATGGGAACAGCAAGCTAGACGTGAACAGCCAGCCTTCTGCTGCATTGGCGGACATTGGATATTGAACCCCTTAGATGCCACTGTCAGTAATGACCACGCCTTCTCTGTTTTTAAAGTAAAAGTACTGACCACCATTTGATTCCCCATCACCATGGGAAAAAGTTGAATATTGTAGACAGTGGCCTTAGACATCTACATATAGCAGTAATGTGGGCCTCTCTATTAGACTGTGCCTTAGGCATGGCCTTAAAAGCCTCTTTTTTTCCCTGAGGGGCACTAACGCATTTGAATACAGAGGTTTCCCAAAGCATTCTTGGTAAGGAGTAAAAATCAATAGTCAAAGCTCCCTAAAAGTAACTCTTGGCCAGAGAAGTGAGTGGTTACAAAGTGAATCTTTCGCTCTGAAGTCCTGCATTACACACACTAATTTCCCCTGTGGTGGTGCTGCAGGAAATTGAACACTTACTGACAGGTTTCCCCACAGATTACAGCTGATTGCTGTGGGAGTCTTTGTAAACAGCTTATTGTCAAATAACCCTTCTAACAAGTAGTGGTTGTCGAAAACAGACAACCCTTTTAAGGGGTTAAACATGACCCCTCAGATACCATGGTTAGTACTGCCTACAGCATCTATGGTGTTTGGCAAAAGGTGGGGATTCACTCAGTCAGCCCTCCAGCGTGACGCGATACCGGTGTGCTGATGGACTATAATGGCAACCGGTATCCTAATAAAGGCCACCCGTCTGCCAAATATTTGTGTCTATTAGGCCATGTCAGAGACATTAAGCCATGCCTAACACAGTAGGTTGCCGGTCAGTGAGACACTGACAGGCAGAAATGCTTTGGAATACTATGTATTCCAGAGCATTATAGAAGCGATCAACATAGAGCAGTTTCTAGCCCTCTAGTGGGACAAAAAAAGAAAACTCAAATTTTGAAAAGAAATAAAGATCAATAAAATAAAAAAGCCCCCACAAAAATAAATAAATAAAATGCTGTTAAAAAATATTCTATTTTTAGAAAATAGTAATAGAAAAAATAAATGCATACAGTATATGGTACTACCACAACTGTAAAAATCGCAACGACCCGTAAAGTAAACATAGAGATAAAAAAACTATATAAATTTGGTATCACCATAAACATGCAGAACCATAGAAAAAAAACAACACATTTATATCGCACAGTGCATGGCGTAAAAAAACAAAAAACTGCCACAATTATTTCTTTTTTTTCCATTCACCACAAAAAATAGATTTTTGAAAGCTAACCAATAAACTATGTTTACTACAAAATGGTGCCAATAACTCGACTTGCAAAAGCTTTGTCGACTGAAAAATAAAAGAGTAACGGAATTGCTGCATATTTTCCATCCAGAATTGCTGCTACTGTATACCTCTGCGTATTTTCCGTCCGCAAATTGGGTGTGATTTAACAAATGTCATCCACACGCTGCAGAAAAATTTAGTCCAGAAATTCACCTGCGGTGCGTCATTTTAGTTCCACAGCATGTCAATTATTGCTGCGGGAAGTGGACTGATTTCCTGCGTTTTTCTTATGTACTGCGTAATTTGCTGCAGAAAACACTGCAGAATTTCTTACAGGGGGTGTAAATTACATCACAGGAAGAAGAAATATCACCATCACACAGCCCTTGAAAAAAACCACAGCAAAAAAAACGCAGCAAAAATCCACACTATTTTCAGCTATAAAAATTGAATGAAATGGTGCGGATTTTCCGATTGTCTGCTAGTTGATGCGTAAATACTAGCATCAAATACGTTACGTGTCGATAAAATTACTCAAGCCTGAAGGCCCAAATACGCCCTGTCATTAAGGGGTTAACAAAAATGATTGGCTATATCTAAGGTAATCAATACATGGAACAATTTTACTAGATAGAGATGAGGAATTAATGTAGCAAACTACCAGGTGGCTTCAAATCCAACCAAAGAAACGTTGACATGGCTCTCTAATTTCCACACATACTGATATGTTAATTGTGTGTACTTCAGGTAAGTAAATTAGAACTTGACAACCTAAACGCGAAACAAAAGGGAACATGGTCCCTACAAAAATAATATGCAAAAGTGTATGCAAAAGTAGAAAATCTTTATTATATATAATATACAATAACATAATACGGACTAAAAGGATTGACCAGGTCAGATGTAAAGGACCAGTGACAGACAGAGACAACCAACCGTCGGTGGCTGGAAACCACTGACGTAAATTAGAACTTCACTGGGGATAAATCTATGCACACTACAGTGAAATACGTTGCCGCTATATAAATAACAGGAGAAAAGTTAAAGGGGTTGTCCAATATTAGAAAAACATGACTGCTTTTTTCAAAAACCAGTGCCACACCAGTCCACAGGTTGTGTATGGTATTGCAGCTCAGCGTATTCACTTTTATAGAGCTGAGATGCAATACCACACACAACCGATAAGTGTAGTACTGTTTCTAAAAAAAAAAACAGCCTTGTTTTTCTAATCCTAGGCAATAAAAACACAATGTCTGTGCAAATAAAAAAAGCTTTTTTCTATTGTTTTCTCCCCTATTTGGTAATGTTAGAAAAGTAAAATAACTTTTATATTCTATGCATAACTAGTAATGCACTAGGGTATACAGTAATAAATTGCTTATCCTTCAGGAGACACTACAGCTTCGCCTACAAGGCTGAGTGCAAGATATTGAAAACATTCATGTAGCACCACCAGGTATAAGCCTAGTACTCCCAATGGAAAACATAGTCCAAATTATTCTGTATAAATTAGGCATGTATATGTAGAATTACAGGGGGATTTGATTCTGGTTCCGAATTATGTTCTAACAAATCTATTTTGCTACAATTAATTTACTTTACTGAATAATATGATGTAAAATATTTACAGAAAGTAATGATAGAAATTAAATAAACAAGTGTAATAAACATCTCAACCGATTCAGGACCAGGCTGTTTTGAGCATTCAGGACCAGACAATATTTAGCCATCTTTAATAAGCGTTAGTTAAACTGCTATAACTTTTTTTATTTGTTGGGCTAGCGACGTAATTTTTGCAAAAAAAAATTTGTAGACAATGCAGGTTTGTTTTTTCATTATTTTTATACACATACTTTTTGCTATTTTAGAATTTTTATGTTTTTTTAGGTTTATAGTTTGAAAATAATGAAAAAAAATAGGCTTTAAATGTTAGCTATTTTTTCTGGTAACAATATAGTTTTACCCTAAAATAGACCATATATTTGTGATCATCATTGCCTACCGTAAATATTGATATATCACATGTCTCTTTTAGGGTAAATGGGTCAGGGCTATCGTTACGACAATGATTGTCATGTGGAACATTCTTTTGGGGTTGGTATATTGTCATTTTTTTATTTTATTTTAACTTTATTTGAACTTTATTTTACTTTTTATTATAGCTTGTCCAACAAAGGTCAGAAAATACATTTTGGGACTTTATTTTTTTAGTTACAGGACAAATCAGCACTGTTAAAGTGATTGTCACTGTTAGGGCTTTGCTGGATCTAGTTATACCCAGCAGCAGTCTTCCACTAACGGCAACCCGGCCATCTTGTGACCAGTCACACGATCACCGGGACCAAGAGGCAATGAGCACTGTGTACAAGCGATCAGACAAGACAGAAGCAGCAAAAACCGCATCTATCTTCCCTTCAGGGTGCCTGCCAGTCACTGACTACCGGGCACCCGAGATTTAGCTGAACAAATTGTTCGAGCCACCAGCAAAAACCTGCGCCGTAGATATACTATGGCATGATCTTTAAGCACCTCGACCACCCGCCGTATAATTACTGTGGGAGGCCGGGAACCAGTAAAAGGGGTATTCCCACTAAAAAGATTCCCTATCCATGGGAAAGACCACTCAACAAGATGCACTGCTGGTTGCGGCTTCTCTAGGCTCAAAGATCTTCCACAACCGTGGCACGCCTGGACAAAGTCTCCGCCTCCTCCTCAAACATGGCACCCATATCACCTGCGTAGACCGTAGACGAGATGCCAAAATAAATTCAGAAACCCGCCAGACCCCATTATTAATTTGGAGACCAGACCAAATACCAAAATTAATTCAGATCCCAGAATAGATGTAAAAATTCAGTAAGACACCAGAGCAGAACTGTAAATTAATTCAGAATCCCGACCAAAACCCTAAATCAATTTAGACCCCAGACCCATAAATTCCGAAACCAGAACAAAACTGCCCAAAAATTCAGACCCTTGGAGCAGTCCCCTAGTTTCAGACCTCGGATCAGACACTTTAATTAATTCAGAACCCTCTATTAATTCAGACCCCATACCTATTCACCACAACCTCCTGAAGCTGGTTCCCTGAAGTGCAGCTGCACGCAACATTCTTAGGCTGGCCCCAGTGTGAGTTACTTTGGAGAAAGTAACAGGCATTACAATGCAGGGCTCGTTCTTTTCTCTGAAGCAACTACCACTAGGGCTCAGAAGTTTCTAAAGCAACATACGGAATGAGGGAGGCTTTTTTTTTTTATATTTATGGCAGGGCACCTGATAGCTGTACAAGTCGTACTGCCCTGATGGCGCGTCCCTGCATACTTGCAGAAAAAATTACAAATTGACACCTGTGTTTATGGTTTACGGATTATAGTACGGTTTTGGAGAGAACTACGACTGTCGTACGGCGCCTGTTCTTCAATGAGTAGGTTCTTTTCAATATAGTGAGATACATGGTATTATTCTAAAGGACTGCGATTTTATGGTAACTTCTGTTGGTACCATGTCTAGTGCTATATTTTATGGGATCTATTGATAGAAAAGTTGACATGGCCCTTTCATTATAATTGTAACAATTTTTATTCTACTATTCACATAAAAGTTTGCTAATGTGTTCTAAGTTATGGATGTTTGTTACTTAGAATCTTTATGATTAATTTCTGGTTTTACATTCCGTCTATAAAACGTTTGGCTTTGTGATTTTTTTTTTAAAGGAACAGTGTCATCACAAATTATTTTTTTATATGTTAAAGATGTTAGTGCTTTATTAAAAACGTTTATATTCATTTGTGTGTTTGTGTTTTACTTTTTCTTATTTTTACACTTTTTCTTCCCTATGGGGGCTGCCATTTTTTGTTCCATTTCTGTCTGTGTCGATTAACGACACATACAGACATGGAATACGGCAGCCACAGTCCCATAGGGACTGTGAACGGCTCCCGTCCCATTGACTTCCGTGTACGGCGTCTGTGTGGGAACTGCGCATGCGCCGCTCCCACACAGTCCAATTCGAAATTGGCGCCGTCCGGCGCCATTTTCCTGTGGACCGGAAGTCGCGGCCGGACAGTAATATTACTACTTCCGGTCGCGGCTTCCGGATTTGTGCACTTGGACCAGCGGCAGCAAACGGAGCGGACGGGCCGGAGGGAGCCGCGGCGGCAGGAGCAGGTAAGAGATTTCAATGTATGTTCGTGTTTGTGTGTGTTTACTACTGTATGTAAACCTACTACGCTGTGTGTTAGCTCAAAAAATGGCGACACACAGTGTAGGAGGTTACACCGTTCAAACCCCTCGTTTATCCCGGCACTAGCCAGGATAAAGGAGGGGGGGATGCTGAGAGCTCACTAGAGCGAGGGCTTTTAACCCAATGTTGCAATGCTGCAATTTTGGGAACTAGCTCCATCTAGTGACCAAAAATGGGTAGTATTATAAATTAGAAATAATTTATAATATTTCCTGACTCGCGAAAAAAATAAAAAAAAATTGAACAATGTTTAATCACCCACACACTAAATGTTTAATTTTTTAAAAAAAAACATGTTTTTCTGGCAACACATTCCCTTTAAGGTGTCCAGAAAGCAAGAGTGTAATATTTTATATAAGGCGAAGATTAAGACATGCGCAACAGTAATGAACATCATAATGTGCCCAAGCCACATATTTTGTTTTTCAGACAATATAAATAAATATATATATATGTCAAGAAAAAGTTCTCCTTATTTATTAGGCAAGAAACCTGGGTTGCTAGAGAGGAAGAGTAGCTCCACTCCGCCTTCTGGACAGTCCAGGGTTTGGGCTGCCTTAGGAGTCTCATTAGCTTCCAGTTGTGAAGGCTCCTTTAAGAAAGGTGTAATCTATTCACACAATGGTCCCAGTCTGAGACAGACAGGTATTGCCAGCCTGTTGGAGTCAGAAGTTCTGGTAAGAACACATGTTTATAGTGAGGTGCTGGGCAGAAGGCCTTTCATCCTGATAGCTAGGGAAGCTATATGTTTAGTTAGAGGCTGGACGTCCTAGGGTTTTTTTTGAACTGTTTTGTAAAACCGCCTTTCAAGTATGAAGACAATAAAGCTGGTTGCGGCCAGTTTCAAACCGCAGCCTGAGTTAGAGTGAAAATTCTTATGTGTGCCAACCATCTTACCCTGGAGATGGTGATCATGTGAGCTAACTTACCTCAAGTTGTCATAAATGTTTATATATATAAATATATATATATATATATATTTATAGGCTTAAAAATTGGTGTAGTGTCACGTAGGGTTCGGGGACCCACTGGGCCGTACCGCCTTGGCGGTATGGCAGCTGGCCAACAGGGCGCAGGTTAAAGTCTATAGTTCATATAGGGTACCTGTGGCAGCTCGGACAGTAGCAAGGCAGGCTTGGCTGGGACTAGGCAGCAGGTAGACGTCAGGCATGGAGTAGCAGACCAGGCGTGGTATACAGCACAGCACGGCAACAGCTCAGCACGGCACTAGATCAGGATACAGGTTACAGGAACAGGGAACACTGGGAGCAGGAAACACTAGGGGACCATTTGCAAGGCAAACTTAGGATACGACAACGACGCTCAGGCATCAGAGGATGGGGCTGGGACCTTCTTGTAGCCCAGGGTGCTCTGGGAGCAATCAGTTCAATCACCCACATGCATGCGCTTTGGCTTCTTAAGTCTAGACTGAGCTCGCGAGTGCACCCTGGTGGTCACTGTGGAACAGGACGGCCGTATATGCAGACATCTCTGGAGAGAAGGGCGTCGACTGGATGGGAGGAGTTCATGGTCAGCGACCACGGACGTTACATGTAGGAAGGAGAGGTTTGGGTTCTTAGAGAAGTGAGCCGACTTCTGTGCTCTTTGGTAGGGATGGGCTGCACTTGAATAGGGAGGGTGAAGCTGTGCTTGGGGAGATGGCTAGGAGGTTGGAGGGGTGTTTAAACTAGGGATTGGGGGTGGGCAAGTACACATGTAGAAGGCAAGATAGTGCAGACAGAGAACTTGGAATTATTATTGAAGCTGGGGGTAGAACGGATGGAACAGTTAGAATAGTTAATAAGGATAAGATTGAATTAAAGAAAAGTAACCAAAAACCTCTAAATTGTAATTAAGTCTAGAAGCCTAACAAATAAAATTGATGAGCTGGAAAGACATGGCTATATAATACCTATGACTGGGCAGTTAACTTACACGGTTATATATGGTTCCGGGAGATGGACTGTGCCCATCGAGTACCCTGACTCATGGCTGATTCTAGCTTTTCTGCTGCCTGAGACGAAAATTGAAATGGCGCCCCTCAGAGCTTAATTGACATCCCCCTGGATGTTCTACATCACTACCAGCCTCCTCCAACTCTTGCGGATACGCCGTTTCCTTATACTCCCTGGCATGCGCGGCGCAGCGATAAAGCCTGGCAGAGTACACCTGGCTGCACGATGCATGCCCAAGTAGTACAAGGCAATGGTACATCCGAGAAAGTTGGGGAAGACTGCTAGTGATGTATAACAGCCAGTGTGTTGTGAATCAATCATGGAAAAGTGGATTTGGAGGCAGGACTATGTGACTCTTCAGGATAGCGGCACCACCCTATAACCCTTTAATGAGTAATTAGCATATAGCGTGTGCCATTTTAAAAGTTGATTTTATCGATTTTGCTGCATCGGAATAAAACTTACAGGGTAATGTTTGGAAATGTTGTCAGGTCATGTATTACCGCATGGTGGCGGTTCAAGGGTTTAAAACTACCTGACAGTTCCCATTAAATATACAATGAATTGAAAACAATTCTGTTACGGCAGTGTAAAATCTTCTCAATCTCCAGTAGGAACTCACATGCTAATTCTTAGGTTAAAGAGGCTCTGTCACCAGATTCTCAAATCCCTATTTCCTATTGCATGTGATCGGCGCTGCAATGTAGATAACAGTAACGTTTGTTTTTTTTAAAAACGTTCATTTTTGGCCAAGTTATGAGCTATTTTATATATATATGCAAATGAGCTTTGAAATGGACAATTGGGCGTTTTTTTTTTTTCGTTATGCCCAACTGGGTGTGTATTGTGTTTTTAACTGGGCGTGTTTACGTGTATGACGCTGACCAATCAGTGACCAGTCAGCGTCATATACTCCTCTCCATTCATTTACATAGCAGCGATGTGCAGCTGCATACACAGAGATTAATGTTAATCGAGTGTCCTGATAATGAATACACATGAAATCCAGCCTGGACGTCATGTGTATTCAGAATCCTGACACTTCTGAATCTTTTCTGTGAGATTCCCGCAAGCCACGCGTAATCTCGCGAGATTACTGAGGTAAACGAGATTTTGTTTCCCTTGCTGGAAATCTCAAAGACAACACCATACAAATACAACACCATAACTAAGCCCAGAACATAAATAGAGCATCAGAACCAAGCGCAGTACACATTTTCAGCTCCAGAACCAAGCTCAGTACATAAATATAGTACCCAAACCAAGCTCAGTACAAAAATACAGCACCAGAACCAAGCTCAGTACATATATTCAGCTCCAGAAGCAAGCTCAGTACATAAATACAGAACCAGAACAAAGCTCAGTACATAAATACAACACAAGAACCAAGCTCAGTACATATATTCAGCTCCAGAACCAAGCTCAGTACATAAACACAGCACCAGAACAAAGCTCAGTACATACATACAGCACCAGAACAAAGCTCAGTACATAAATACAGAACCAGAACCAAGCTCAGTACTTAAATACAGCTCCAGAACAAAGCTTTCTACATATATACTGCACCAGGAGCAAGCTCAGTACGTATATTCTGCACCAGAACCAAGCTCAGTACATTTATACTGCACCAGAACCAAGCTCAGTACATATATACAGCACCAGAATCAAGCTCAGTACATATATACAGCACCAGAACCAAGCTAAGTACATATATACTGCACCAGAACAAAGCTCAGTATATAAATAATTCACCAGAAACAAGCACAGTACATATATACAGCACAAGAACCAAGTTCTCTACATAGATACAGCACTAGAACCAAGCTCATAACAAAAATACAACACGAGCACAATTACAGCTCAATTTGTACGGTGTAAAACTGGAGGTCTCAGCATGCCCTGACAGGTTGCTGTTTCAAAAAATAAAAATCATACCACCCATCATCTCACTGCAGATCATACAGTGATTACAGTAATGATTAGAGACAGAATAAACATTTACATTAAGTGACTCACATGTGATGTCTTGTCAGATTCTAGTTGTTCTTTTTCTCTTTTCTTCTCCATTCGGTGCAGTTCTCTATGATGACTTCTTCTGGCCACACAGTTTACACAGGGCAATTATCAGGAATGAGCATTCTGTGAACGCTCGTTTGCCCTATAATTGGCTGGTGTAAAAGGGCCCTTAGTCTGACAAAATAAATCCTTCATTGGGGGCATTTCTCAAAGTTCTCTGGACATCCTGGTATTTGGAAAACACTAGATCTAGTTTCTTGTCATTTCCTTCTCTGTCCTGGGGCATTTAAGATTATATTGCAGCATGCACCATCTTGCTCAAAATAAAAGTTTCACACCAAAGACCTTCTGGATTGCTTCATCCTTTTCCAGTGCCTGACTCACCCTCGACTCATATTTCTATGGATTTTGTTACTGTTTTACCCTCTTACTCTCTCAACCACGACCCAAATCACTGTACCGTCAGGTTCTCAAAGATGGCACTTCATTCCCTGACTGGTCTTTCTTCTTCTAAACATCTGGCTACTCTCTTCATCAAACACATTATTCGCTTGCATGGACTTGTTAAGAATATAGTATCCGACAGAGGAGTACAGTTCACTACAAGATTTTAGAGAGCAACTTACTCAAAGTAAAGATGGACTTTTCTTCTGCCTACCACCCACAATCTAAGGGACAAGTGAAACAGATCAACTAGGTATTAGGGAATTGTCTCAAGAATTTTTACTCCTCTCTGAGAGACGACTAGACCAGTCTCAATCCGTGGGCAATCTTCACGAATCTTCCAGGTTTATGGGCAACATTCTAGAGTTCCTCTTTCAGTTGCAACACTTTGAGCGTCCAGCAGCAAATCTTTCTCATGCCCAATTCTTACACAACCAGGCGACCAAATAGTCTATTACTAAAGCAGGAGCTCACTTAAAGAAAGTCCTCCTTAATTCCTTCCTGGAGACAAGTTCTAGCTATCTTCCAAGTACATCCTATTGAGAACTCTGTGTTTTAAGTTTGCTCCTCACTTCTTTTATCATTACGTCATTTTAAAACAAATCAATCCCCTCTCCTACAAACTCTGTCTTCCTCGATCCTAAAAAAAAGCCCCAATTCTTTTCATGTGTCTGTCCTCAAGACGCTGTCCCTAAATCAGTTTTCTAAGAAGCCTCCTTCATCTGCTGCAATTTCTTGTACAGACACCGAATACGAGGGCAACAACACTTTGGATGCCAATAGGGTGAGAGGAAAACTGTTCTACGTTGTATATTGGAAGAACTTCAGTCCTGGGGAGAGATCTTGGGAACCTGTAGAAAACATTAATTTTCTATCTCTCTTCAGAGAATTTTGTTGTATGTTTCCCCACAAGCCTAAAAAGGGGAGGCGCAAGGTGGGTAGTGTAATGGCTGCCGCTCCCAATTCTTTACTTACCTGTTTATACTGTGTTCCTTCTCCTGGCCGGTGCCGCTCCTCTCCTGATGGCCTTCTACACTGCCAGCTCTGTGCCCTGGGTCCTAGTGGGGGTAACAAATTATTCCACTTAGCTTTTCTTGGCTTTAAAGGGTACTTCACTTCCTGTACTCTTTGCCAGAGAAATTTGGTTCATCCAAACGTGTCTTGAAAACTTATGCTATATCATTTATTGAATTTTCTGTGTTTTGACCTCTGCTTGTACCTTTTGACCATCCTTGCCTGTCCTGACTTCTTGCTAGTGACCTGTGATGAAACTGTGCCCCCTGCCTTGACCTCTGACTAGTGACCGTGCTGACGCCCCCTCAACTCCCCAAATTATGGAAACATCATAGCTCACTGACATTGCAGCTCCAGCACTGGATCCAGGAAAGGGGCGTATAATAATGGTTTTGCTTTTTTATGTGTTACTAATGTTTGTGTTTTTTCATAGATTGGGTTGTTGGACTACTTCAGATTCGAGGACCACTTCGATGACAGCATTTTTTGTTTTGTTTTTACAGTAAAATGGTTAATGAGGATTGTGTGGGGGGTTTTATTTCAATAAAAAATGTTTTCGATGTGTCTGCTTTTTTTCAACTTTTATTACTGATTGACAGTGTCAATTACTAAGGCAGGGCTTTGTGTTACATAGTTGCATAGTTAGTACAGTTGAAAAAAAGACATATATCCATTAATTTCAACCAAGTGATGGGAGAAAGGGAAGGGATGGGAGAAATTTTAGAACTTTAAAAATAAATAAATATATAAATATAAAAATTACCCATATGTACCCCTAGCACGACATCACCAGTTGAGCAAAACCTTAACTGTTTTTTGTCAAAAATATCCAATGTGGGATAATGCCCTTTGTTTTGTGCCATTATGTACCTCTTTTTCCTGCCTAGTTGAAGCTAAGTGGCAACATTTAAGACTCAAACAAGAATTCTACACATTGACATAGGCAGGGGCGTAGCTAGGGGGGCAGGCGGGGCATGTGCCCCAGGCGCAACTAGGTGGTAGGGAAGGAAGGGGCCGAAGAGCAGCTGATCGCTGCTGATAGGCGCCCTGTATGTTGGACACCTGCTGCAGCTTTAGGAAGAGCCAGGAAATTACGGCGTTCTGACTGGGGTCTGTGACGGCCAGGGAGTGGACCAGTCCAGTCACCTTACCTGTCACCTGACCTCACATCAGTGACATGAGGTCAGATGACTCAGGTCAGGGGACAGGTCCACTCCCGTGCTGCAGCCTTCCAGCTCTGCCTCTACTCTGTGCTCTGCTGTTACACACAGCAGAGGAGGAAGCTCCGCCCACAGCCCATCCAGACCTGTCAGCAAGGAGACATGGTGAGTGTCTGTGTGTATATGTGTGTGTAGTGTGTATACAGTGTGTGTCTCTGTCTTTGTATGTGTATATGTTACAGTGTGTGTGTGTGTGTGTGTGTGTGTGTCTGCATGTGTGTCTGCATGTGTTTGTCTCTTACATCTACTACATTATCTGTAATCAGAGAGTTATCACTGTTATCTGTGAGGTTACATAGGACTGTAGGCAACATCTACTACATTATCTGTAATCAGAGAGTTATCACTGTGTGTTATCTGTGGTGTTACATAGGACTGCAGGTGACATAACTACATTATCTGTACTCAGAGAATTATCACTGTGTTATCTGTGGTGTTACATAGGACTGCAGGTAATATCTACATTATCTGTGGTCTTACATAGGACTGCAGGCAGCACTACTACATTATCTGTACTCAGAGAGTTATCACTGTGTTATCTGTGCTGTTATAAAGGACTGCAGGCAACAGCTACTACATTATCTGTACTCAGAGAGTTATCACTGTGTTATCTGTGGTGTTACATAGGATAGCAGGTAACATCTACTACATTGTCTGTGCCCCGTACATATGTGCCTGTGTGGGTAAATGGGTCTGTTTGTGAATGTGTCTTTGTGCTTGTATATATTTGCCTTTTATGTATTTGTATATGTTCCTGTCTGTGTATTTATCTGCCGGTGTGTGTGCGTATATGTGTCTGTACGTCTATATATTTACCTGTATGTATGTATGTATTCCAATGTGTGAATGTATATTTGCCTGTATGTCTAAATATCTGTCTTTATGTACAGTGAAGGAAATAAGTATTTGATCCCTTGCTGATTTTGTAAGTTTGCCCACTGTCAAAGACATGAACAGTCTAGAATTTTTAGGCTAGGTTAATTTTACCAGTGAGAGATAGATTATATTTAAAAAAAAAACAGAAAATCACATAGTCAAAATTATATATATTTATTTGCATTGTGCACAGAGAAATAAGTATTTGATCCCCTACCAACCATTAAGAGTTCAGCCTCCTCCAGACCAGTTACACGCTCCAAATCAACTTGGTGCCTGCATTAAAGACAGCTGTCTTAAATGGTCACCTGTATAAAAGACTCCTGTCCACAGACTAAATTAATCAGTCTGACTCTAACCTCTACAACATGGGCAAGACTAAAGAGCTTTCTAAGGATGTCAGGGACAAGATCATAGACCTGCACAAGGCTGGAATGGGCTACAAAACCATAAGTAAGACGCTGGGTGAGAAGTAGACAACTGTTGGTGCAATAGTAAGAAAATGGAAGACATACAAAATGACTGTCAATCGACATCGATCTGGGGCTCCATGCAAAATCTCACCTCGTGGGGTATCCTTGACCCTGAGGAAGGTGAGAGCTCAGCCGAAAACTACACGGGGGGAACTTGTTTATGATCTCAAGGCAGCTGGGACCACAGTCACCAAGAAAACCATTGGTAACACATTACGCCGTAATGGATTAAAATCCTGCAGTGCCCGCAAGGTCCCCCTGCTCAAGAAGGCACATGTACAGGCCCGTCTGAAGTTTGCAAATGAACATCTGGATGATTCTGAGAGTGATTGGGAGAAGGTGCTGTGGTCAGATGAGACTAAAATTTAGCTCTTTGGCATTAACTCAACTCGCCGTGTTTGGAGGAAGAGAAATGCTGCCTATGACCCAAAGAACACCATCCCCACTGTCAAGCATGGAGGTGGAAACATTATGTTTTGGGGGTGTTTCTCTGCTAAGTGCACAGGACTACTTCACCGCATTAATGGGAGAATGGATGGAGCCATGTACCGTCAAATTCTGAGTGACAACCTCCTTCCCTCCACCAGGACATTAAAAATGGCTCGTGGCTGGGTCTTCCAGCACGACAATGACCCGAAACATACAGCCAAGGCAACAAAGGAGTGGCTCAAAAAGAAGCACATTAAGGTCATGGAGTGGCCTAGCTAGTCTCCAGACCTTAATCCCATCGAAAACTTATGGAGGGAGCTGAAGATCCAAGTTGCCATGCGACAGTCTCAAAATCTTAATGATTTACAGATGATCTGCAAAGAGGAGTGGGCCAAAATTTCATCTAACATGTGTGCAAACCTCATCATCAACTACAAAAAACGTCTGACTGCTGTGCTTGCCAACAAGGGTTTTGCCACCAAGTATTAAGTCTTGTTTGCCAAGGGGATCAAATACTTATTTCTCTGTGCACAATGCAAATAAATATATATAATTTTGACTATGTGATTTTCTTTTTTTTTTTTTTTTATATATATAATCTATCTCTCACTGGTAAAATTAACCTAGCCTAAAAATTCTAGACTGTTCATGTCTTTGACAGTGGGCAAACTTACAGAATCAGCAAGGGATTAAATACTTATTTCCTTCACTGTATGTACAGTATATATGTTCCAGCGTGTCCATATATGTGGTTAATTTTTGGTTTGTGTAGGGGCGGCAATAGAGAGTCCCGCACAGTGCGCCATGTAAGCTAAGGCCGGCCCTGGCTGTCACCAACCCTAGTCAGAAGGAACTCCGCCACTGCCTGCGCCGCATGACCTCCTCGGCTCCTCCGGTAAGTCACAACAGGCAGAGCGGAGAGTGGTAACGGTAGGCTACCGCTCACCGCTCTCTTCACAGTGTTGCGCTAAGTACAAGGGGGGGAGTGTGGCGCTATTTAAAAGGGGGGAATGTGGCACTATTTACAAGGGGGGAGTGTGGCGCTATTTACAAAGGGGCAGCGGGCTGTGTGTGGCACTATCTACAAGGGGGGGAGTGTGCCACTATCTACTAGGGGGGAAGCGGGCTTTGTGTGGCACTATCTACAAGGGAAGCTGTGTGGCACTATCTACAAGAGAGGGGCTGTGTGTAGCACTATCTGCAAGGGGGGCTCTGTGTGGCACTATCTACAGGGGGCTGTGTGTGGCCTCTTTAATTTCTTTTCTTTGAATTTTTTATGTTAATTACATCATAGAACTATATCGCTTGTAAAATGTAGAAATGCTTTTATGCTCGAGTTACATTAAAAAAAATTGTGAAAAAAAAATTACACCTCATTGATTGGTAGAGAAAGCAAACATGGCGAGGGGGAAGGACATGTCGGGAAATAAGTTGGGGGGGGGGGGCGCCAATCTGAATCTTTGCCCCGGGTGCAGGAGAACCTAGCTACGCCTCTGACATAGGCACTGATATTTTTTTGTTCTAGGAAATTATACAAGCCTTTTTTAAAGCCATCTACTGTTCCTGTTGTGACCAGCTCCTGAGTGTAATGTCCGTGGCTGCGGGCTGTCAGCTCCAGCCTCCCGCTGACAGCCGCAGCCACGAGTCGGCAAGCGCTGGCCCCAGCCTCCTCCTCAGGAGACGCCAGCGCTTGCATCCACTCACCTCCTCCGGAGCCCGCACCGGACATCTTGAACGACCTTTGACCCGTGAGTACCCTGGGCTATAAGAGGGATCCAGCCCCCTAGTTCGATGCCTGAGCGTTGTTAGTTTTCCCAGTCTGTCTTGCAAATGGTCCCTTAGTGTTTCCCGTTCCTGTTGTTACCCGTACCTTGTTCCCCGTTCCTGTTTCCCGTGCTTTGCCCTAGTATCAAGTCGTGCCACGTCCTGTGTCATCTGCCACGTGCTGTGTCATCTGCCACGTCATCTGCCATGTCCAGAGGAATCTGCCACGTCCTGTGTCATCTGCCACGTCCAGAGGAATCTGCCACGTCCTGTGTCATCTGCCACGTCTGGAGGAATCCGCCACGTCCTGTGTCATCTGCCACGTCTGGAGGAATCCGCCACGTCCTGATTCATCTGCCACGTCCGGAGGAATCCGCCACGTCTTGTGTTATCTGCCACGTCCGGAGGAATCCGCCACGTCTGGCGCAACTTGCGGCTCCTGTGTCATCCGCGACGTTTGGTGCCATCTGCTGCACCCATCTCATCTGTGCCAGAGCTGCGGCCACCATCTGGACTATTCAGGTACCCTTGTGCGGGACACTGTATTTCTGGGGTGTCCTGTTGTTTGGCCAGCTGCCTCCCCGCTGCGACGGTACGGCCTAGTGGGTCCACTAACCCGCTCCGTGACACTGAGGTAGGCTATTCCACAGATTCACAGTTCTTACGGTAAAGAACCTTTTTTTTCTCCAGATGGAGGGAGTGCCCCCTTTTCTAGGAACCTGTTGTCACCATATTTTTGTATGGGTCATTCATATATTTACACACGTTAAATATGTCCCCCCTTAGTGGTCTCTTTTCAAGGCTATATATGTTTAATTATTTTAGTCTTTCCTCATAACTCAGATTCTCCATTCCCCTTATTAGTTTAGTTGCTCTTCTTTGTATTTTTTCCATCTCCAGTCCATCCTTTCTATAAACTGGAGTCCAGAACTGAACTGCATATTCTAGATGAATCCACACTAAGGCTTTGTAAAGTGGTAATATTATATCCCTGTACTTTTACTACACAACATTATCTTGCTAGTCTTAGAAGCAGCCGATTGACATTGCATGCTGTTTGTTAGTCTATGATCTACAAGTAAACTCAGATCCTTCTCAACAAGTGACTCCCCCAGTATAGCTCCCCCCAGGACATATGATGCATGCAGATTGTTGGTATCCAGATGCATAACTTTTCAAATTATCCACATTAAACCTCATTTGCCAAGTAGATGCCCAAACACCCAGTGTGTTCAAATCGGCTTGTAATTTATGAACATCTTATATAGACTGAACTATACCACATAGCTTGGTGTCATCTGCAAAAATAGAAAGAGTATTCTTAATCCCATCCTCAATATCGTTAATAAATAAGTTAAATAATAGTGGTCCCAGCACTGAACCCTGGGGTACACCACCCTGGATCATTCAGAGTAGGAATCATTGACTACAACTCTCTGGATACGGTCCTTGAGACAATTTGCAATCCAATTACAAACTGTGCTTTCTAAGCCCATAGACCTTAATATACCCATTAGGCGTCTTAGAGAAACAGTGTCAAATGCCTTTGCAAATTCCAAAAACACTATATACATAGAGGCCCCTCTGTCTAGGCTTCTACTCACCTCTTCATAAAAACAAATCAGGATGGTTTAACAACTTCTGTCCTAAGTAAATCCATGCTGACTGTCACTTATAATACTTTTTTTTGTTACATACTCCTGTGTATAGTCCCTTAAGAGCCCCACAAAAGGCTAACACTAACCCCCAATATTACCCCAATTCCCACAGCCACCAGGGGCAAATACGGAAGCAAAATCCCCGTCCACAGTGTTGCCGAAGGGGGAATTCCCAGAAGCAAATTAGGTTACAAGAGATTACAAATGTTATAGAATACACAGCAATCAATCAGGATATCTTGTATTATTAGTCAGGGGAAGGGGAGGGGGGAACAAACATAAACAAGTTAGCCTGTCTTCAGAACAAAATCTCCTGCTGCATTAATGTCATACAAAAGTAGATAACATGCTTCACCTCCTCTTAAAGAGACTCTGTTACCACATTATCCTCTGTTAACATGTCATTTTCAGCGAGATCTCGCGAGATTACGCTTGCTTTGCTGTAAGTACCAAACAAACGGTAACAAAGTGCAGGGATTGTGAATAGACATCCCGTCCTGGCTGGAAGGAATGTCTATTCACTGTCTAAACACTTCAGTAACGTTAATATGTCAGTATAAGACAGCACATAGCGAACAACGCAGTGTCACTATGCGCTGACTAAATGAATGGGGAGAAGTGCATGACGCTGATTGGTCAGCGTCATACACTCCTCTGTACAATGCCCACTTGGTCTAAAGTAAAAACACGCCCATTTGGGCATTAAGAAACGAATTAGCATAAAACTAAAATCGCTCCTAACGTGGTAAAAATAGATTGTTTTTCTAAATAAAAAGCACTGCTGTCACCTACATTATAGCGCCCATCTCAATATGTAGGAGATAGGGCACTTATAATGTGGTGACAGAGTCTATTTAATCAAGGCTTAATGCAACCATGGACAAAGAGATGGAACGGGGTCCGGCCAAACGCCCATTTCCATCCACTGCAGGTGCGTCCGAGAGAAGAGGACACACCAACTGAGTGCAAGACTCCCACCAACACCTCAACCACTCCAGAATCCTGTACTCTGGTGTATTTCCTTGAAGTATCTGTTTCTGAAACCAAATAGTGTGCTGAAAGCAGTTCCTAATATCCATCCCATCCTAACTCTGTGGAATTAGGGAGATGAAGGTTTCCCATGTGGCAAAGAACTGCTCCACTTGGAGTTCTTTATGGAGGGACGCATCAATCCAATCGATCTTGAATAAGTACGACAGTTTGTCAAGAAAAAGCTTAAATGGTGGTGCCTGGTCGTGTAGCCAGGTTTGTAAAATGGCCTTCGCACCCGCCGCTGCCACATAATGTAATAATCTATGTGCCCCCTGGGAATATCTGTGCGTGTCCGGGTCTATATAGCCAAAAATTGCCCAGAGTGCTGTGTCAGGAGTAGAGTTTGTGAGGTTCTGAGTTGTGTATGATCGAATACAGGACCAAAAGGTCTGAATATTAGGGCAGGCCCAGAGACAATGATGGCGATTGGCCTCCATGGTGTGGCATTTAAAGCATCGGGAGGTGGGTTATAAACCTATTCTGTGGCCTACAAGTGGAGTTAGATAGGATCTGTGTGCTATTTTAAGTCTCATCTCTAAAAATCGGGCTGAAGGTAGAAATTTATGAGCATGGTCCAAAGCTCTTAAAATGACAGAGTAGGTGAGCGATTGATCATCAATCTTCCATTTTGTCAGTGGTGTTGGAGTTGCGGCATAATCCAGTGGTAGGTGTAAGAACTGGTAGTTCCTTGTTATTTCACCTCTGTGTATGTTTTGTCTAGAGAAGCCTTGGAGAAGATAAGGGCTCCATTCCTGCTCTGGCAATTTTTTCAAGACATTTGTGATATAGCTTTTGGCTTGTGAATAATGCAAGGGATCAATGGATATGGTCAGGAACTTCAACCGCATCTCAGACAGCGTAGCATTCTGTGAAAATTTATGCTATGTCAGTAGGGTCTGTGGAAACAGATTTCGAAGAGGGGTTAAGCAAGGAGAGGATAGGTTTAAAGGGGTGTCTCTGTTCAGTAAGTGCGGCCAGGAGTTTGCCTGTCTTATTGCCCCATCTAGAAAACTTATTGTCGGTATTTCTCACCTGCCAGTGAGATTCATTATGGATAAAGGTGTCAAAGAGGTGCTTAGCTGTCTGATACGCTAGATGACTTTCCGGGGTAGAATCATTAGCATGGGTCCTTTGAGTCGTTAATAGAGAGTTAGGTAAGGGAGTGAAATGATCTCTTCGTAATTTCCGCCTCCGAGACAGATATCTGATGACATATCCCCGCATCACAGTCTTCAATGCAGCCCACATTAGAGGGATATCATCTGACTGAAATATGTTGTCATCCAAGTAATTACCCCACTGCATTTGAAGGTATTGTTGGAAATCAGGTGAATCTGTCAGGTAGGCAGGAAATCTCCAAACTTTAAATCTCTCAGTTGGGGAAGACCAGGTCATGCTCAATGTAATTGGGGCATGGTCTGAAATATTAATCGGGTAAATTCAGGAATTTTTATGGGGATCAAACAATGAGGTGGAGTTTAGGAAATAGTCTATTCTTGAAAATGTGCCATGTGAACTCGAGTGACACGTATATTGCTTAGCTCCAGTGTCAACTACTCTCCAGGGGTCACACAAATTAGGAGAGTCAACGAAAAACTCTAAGGAAGATGCAGCAATTTGGGATTGAGGGTTTGGTGGGGAGCAATCCATAGAGACATGTTGGACTAAATTAAAGTCACCACCAATGACTAAGTCACAGCGCGAGAGACCCAGAATTACCTGAAGAACCTCCGTGTAAAATACGTGTTTGTCCTGGTTAGGGGCGTATATGTTAACCAATAAATAGGGAGTGCCCTCCACCAAGATGCGCAAGATAATGTATCTGCCTTGAGGGTCACTAATGGATTGTTCCAGCTTTAGTCGTATGGTTTTTCTAAAAAGAATCGCCACACCCCTTGAAGAAGAAGAGTGCAAGGCAGAATGACATTCGCCCAGCCAGGGGGCCGTCAATTTCTCTTGGGTACCCAGTCTCCAGTGAGTTTCCTGCAGAAATATAATATCTGGGGAGAGTCTCTTGAGGTGGTTAAGCACTTTCCATCTCTTCAGAGGCGTGTTTAGGCCTGCAACGTTCCATGACAGGAATTTTAAATGGTGATGTGTGATAAGTGGCAGGTATCAATATATGTGAGATACTCATCCTGTGTCTAGTAGGAAGTTCTGGATCAGCAGAGATGCAAACCAGTCACCACTCCACGCGGTCCCAGTGAGCTGCATGTGTAGCCTAGATAGAGGTGTCAGTAGTTGCTGGAGTCGTGCACTCAGGAGTCTGAAAGAGGAGGGAATACATCAAAGACAAGCAGTAAAAGCAATAAAGGCAAAACAGGTGAACAATTAGATGAACAACAGTAATAGCAATCCAGGCTAAGAACAGCGTGGTTACTGTCAATAAAACAAAGTGAACGTTGTCTTCATCAATGCCATACAACAGGGGTCTCAAACTCGGCCGGGTAAGTGGGCCACATATAGAAAAAATGGGAAGTTGACGGGCCGCATTACTTCCAAATTTGATACAATACAAAATTATTGTTAATTAATTCGTTATTTGAACTACTATAACACTATATTACTATAATAATAATATTACATTACTATAATAATACCGCTAGGTTTAAAATTAGAGAATTCTCCATGTGCTTATTTTAACAATACAGTTTTCCCGTATAAGTGTCGCTAAATGCAGTCCGGCAGCTCAGTTAGCAGCGTTTGGCAGACACACATGTCAAGATTGGCCAGCCCCTTTTTAGATAGTGCCACAGTGCCCTCTGTGGATGCTGCCGCAGTGCCCTCTGTGGTTGCTGCCGCAGTGCCCTCTGTGGATGCTACCGCTGTGCTCTCTGTGGATGCTGCCGCAGAGCCCTCTGTGGATGCTGCCGCAGTGCCCTCTGTGGATGCTGCCACAGTGCCCTCTGTAGATAATGACACAGTGCCCTCTGTAGATAATGCAACACACCCCTAGATAATGCGACAGTGCCCTCTGTAGATAATGCCACAATACCCTATGTAGATAATGCAACACACCCCTA
Source organism: Rhinoderma darwinii (assembly GCF_050947455.1). Lineage (NCBI taxonomy): Eukaryota > Metazoa > Chordata > Amphibia > Anura > Rhinodermatidae > Rhinoderma > Rhinoderma darwinii. The sequence continues at coordinate 78,441,950 of NC_134689.1, forward strand.
GATAATGCCACAGTGTCCTCTGTACATACTGCCACAGTGCCCTCTGTAGATGCTGCCACAGTGTCCTCTGTAGATGCTGCCACAGTGCCCTCTGTAGATGCTGCCACAGTGCCCTCTGTAGATGCTGCTACAGTGCCCTCTGTAGATGCTGCCACAGTGCCCTCTGTAGATGCTGCTACAGTGCCCTTTGCAGATGCTGCCACAGTGATGTCAGGGGCTTGCCCAGAGCTGGAGTCCCAGAGCAGAGCCGCTTCTAGCACTCTGCCTGGGATTCCAGCTCTGCTCCTGACATCACTGTCCATTTATGGACAAAGATGTCAGGGGCAACCCCAGAGCTGGAGTCCTGGGCAGAGCGCTAGTAGACTCTAGTGGGACTCTAGTGGGACTCCAGCTGTGTTCCTGACATCACTGGGAATCCTGCTCTGGTGAAGTCCCTGACATCATTGTCGATGTAGGGACAGCGATATCAGAGGCTTCCCCAGAGTCCCAGAGCAGAGCCTATACCAGCGCTCTGCTCAGGACTCCGGCTCTAGGGAAGCCCCAGACATCGTGTGTCCAAACATGGACATTAATGTCAGGGAATTCCACAGAGTCCCGGAGCAGAACCTATACTGGTGCTCTGCACGGGACTCCGGCTCTGGGGAAGACCCTGACACACTGTCGATGTATGGACAGTGATGTCAGAGGCTTCCCCAGAGCAGAGCCTATACTGGCGCTCTGCCCGGGACTCCGGCTCTGGGGAAGCCCCAGACATCGTGTGTCCAAACATGGACACCGATGTCAGGGAATTCCGCAGAGCCGATACTAGCGCTCTGCCCGGGACTCCGCTCTGTGGAAGACCCTGACACACTGTCCATATATGGACAGCGATGTCAGGGAATTCCACAGAGTCCCGGAGCAGAGCCTATAATAGCGCTCTTCACGGGACTCCGGCTCTGGGGAAGCCCCAGACAACGTTGTTCATATGTGGACAGCGATGTCAGGGAATTCCAGAGTCTCAGAGCAGAGCCTATACTAGCGGCTCTGTGTCCCGCGGGCCGCAGATGACAGCCCCAGGGGCCGCATGCGGCTCGCGGGCCGCGTGCTTGAGACTCCCGCCATACAAGAAAAGCGGAGTACAAAGCGATGTTTATAAAAGTATAACAAATTTATTTACATGAAGGTAAGACACACATTTAAATAAAGGTATCAAAAAGAGAAGACTCTACAAATGTTCGCATGTCATGACAGGATAACAAACCATATAATATAAAAAGTATACTGTAGTCTCCATATTAAAGATGTAAAGAGTAGGTAGTGCAGTGGCCTGAGAGTGGCAATACCCTATCAAAAGTGCAAGTCCATATAAATGGTAGGAGAAGCCAAAATATCAGGAATTAAACAGCACGTTACCCATCTCAATGGTCCTAGAAACCACACATGCAAATGTCATGCAGGTTTCTAGGACCATTGAGATGGGTAAGGTGCTGTTTAATTCCTGATATTTTGGCTTCTCCTACCTTTATATGGATTGTTTTGTCCTGATTACACGCACTTGCACTTTGGATAAGGTATTGCCACTTTCAGGCCACTGCACTACCTACTCTTTACATCTTTAATATGGAGACTACAGTATACTTTTTATATTATATGGTTTGTTATCCTGTCATGCCATGCGAACATTTATAGAATCTTCTCTTTTTGGTACCTCTTTTTAAATGTTTGTCTTACCTTCATGTCAAATAAATTTGTTATACTTTTTATAAACATGGCTTTGTACTCCGCTTTTCTTGTATGGCATTAATTTTGGAGTGGCCCAACTGTTAAGAAAGGGAAGGTGTTCCTTGTGGACACAACTTAGCCCGTTATCACATTGTTCTAGGAGTTTATATAGTTGTCTTCATCAATACACAACCGTGGGCGAAACGTGCACATGTCCACCGAAAGTCAGGCATATTCCCTGGCAACGCAGGTGCATATCACTCGGCATCGCGGTACTCCAGGTGAAGCTGTATCTGAGCCAGAACCAGATCTTCAAAAATGCGGATGCGGTCACCATCTTGAACGCTAAGCCTTGCCGGGAATAAAAGTTGAAAGCAAGTGTTCCTCTCATGAAGCAAGCGGCAAACAGGAGCAAAGGCTTTTCGTTTTTGCGAGACAGCTGCAGAGTAGTCCTGGAAAAATCTGACTTATTGATCAACGGCTCCAAAATCCTCTCTTGTTCCTATAGGCTCTCCAAACTTTTTCTTTTATAACACAGAGGTACTTGACTATGACCGGACACAGTCTAGTGTCACCCGCCCCTCTATTGAACCTAGGAGGGCCCAGCCTGTGTGCTCTCTGAATAATGAGGGGGTCACCCCCAAGGTTAAGGGCTTGTGGGAGGGATTTGCTGAGATAATCCGTCAAGCAATCAGCCGTCACAGTTTCAGGGATACCCACAAATCTCAGGTTGCTGCATCTATCCCTGTTCTCTAGGTCCTCCAACTTCAGTGCCTGAGTCGTGGCTTGGCTCTGGTGCAGGGTATCCTCCAAACGTGAAATGGTGTGTTCAGAGTTGGTGAATCTGGTCTCCAAGTCAGCAACCTTCTGGGAGTTGGAGGTGATCTGGGCTAACGCCAAGTTGATAGACGTGTGTAGGACATCCAAGTGCTTATCAACAACTTTGAGACCTCCTGCGCCACCAGGGTAGCCTGAAGTGAGTTCATGATGAGGGCTGTTTTGTGGGGACATCTAAGGCTGGGTTATATCATCTCCTGTAAGTAGCTCCGGAGAGAAATGCGGTTGCAGAGAGCGCACTTTAGCGGGTGCGAGTTTAGATGATTTTTCCTCTTTAGAGTTTCCCTTAGTTTTAGGCATGGTGGAGGAGCGTGGGGATTCTAATACTGGGGCATTCTGAGAGCAAGTTGATTTCCCTTTTGACGACTTTGTGAGGTATCTGTTCATGACACAGTTCCCTATGTCAGGGGAAAGGCATCAAAAGTGTGCATTAGAGCAAAATCAGAGGGTCAGACGGGAGAGTTGCCCGACGGCATTCAGACGATCATTAAAACATCAGTGGCATTATAATCCAGACCAGAGACATTTAAGATCCATATAGTGTCAGCATAGAGGTATTTTTCCGCCAATGCCCAGCTTCAGGACAAGTCTGGGCAGTACAATTCACCCTCACTCGATCTCCAGCGAGGCGGGAGGGGGTCACAGCGCAGGCCATCCTCAGATCAACATGGCCAGTGTGAGGCCAGGGGGAATAATGAGGTCCGCAGGGAGCAGTAGAGAGAGGGACAGATGTTCTCTGGGGTGTTCCCACTGTGCCCAAACCCACTATGTGGAGCGCAGGGGGGGGTGATGGGTCCCTAATCTGGTCTTCTGGGAGTGGTCCCCTGTGGGGGTGTACTCAACCAGGGGCACGGAGGCCTGAGGCCATCCCGTGGCTGGTCAAAATGGTCGGTCAGTCTGGCACTTCCGTCAGGGTACTCCTGATGCCTGAGTCGGCAAGGGGGTCAATGGGGCTTATTAGTGCCCGGGAGGATGCATCCCCTGGGGAGATTCACTCAGAGAGAGTAGGGGGCTGTCACCACCGCCCCGCAGTCCTCCAAGATGGAGGAAGGAAGTCCCGTCACCGCACCAACACCGGCGTAACAATGCCTAAGACTCCGTGGAAGAAAATGGGAGGCTCCTCCGTTGCCCCTATGCACAGTGATCCCAGGAACGACTAGCCAGCGGTGCCTGGGACCAGGATGGCGCAGATGCACTGTAGATAGCAGAGGTCGTTAGGAGCCGATACTAAAAGCAGCCATGCAAGATGCCCAGCCCCGGAAGTCCTCTATATATTTTATTTACATTTAGGCTTATTTATGCATATATATCTTCTTGTCAAGATAGAACATAAGTCACTTTATTAAATTCAGGATGAGACTGCATAAATCATTAGTTTGAAAACATGCCCCATGCCTCCTTTTAATCTATTTTAGTACAATAGTCCGAAAATAGTTTGTTAAAGATATTTATTATAATTATTTACGCTCTTAGAGTGGCAGCGTACATCAGGATTATCTCATTGTCTCATAAGCTTTAGATTTCTGTACAAAGTACAAACGAATCTGCCTCCTGCCTAATATATCTTTCCATTATGGAATCTAGCAGAGATAAGAGTAAGTCTTCTCCATGAGAAACTTGATATATGGAGCCATTAAATCCATTTAAGTGTAATGGACAGCTACAAACATAATGGGACAATCTCCTTTGTCACGTCTGGCCTTCCTATGTTTTACTATCACTTTACTTTGTGTCAGGGTTGTCACATAATGTATTTTTCTTTTGTGAGTGTTTAAAGTTACTATCAGTATTGTGACATGCTTCTGTACACGTGCCAACTGTTCTTAAAGGGAATGTGTCGCTAGAATTTTTTTATTTCTTTTTTTCAGTTAAACAATTAGTATTTGAGTTATTACACATTGTTTTAATTTTTTTAATTTTTTCACAAGTCAGGAAATATTATAAATTAGATTCTAATTTATAACATTTCCATGTGCTGGTCACTAGAGGGAGCAGTTCCCGAAATTGCAGCATGGTCAATGTGGTAAAGTAACCTCATTGATTTATGCTGCAAATTTGGAGTGGACACACTCTCCTCTAGTGTCCTCACACAATCCCCCCTCCCTTCTTCTGGCTAGTGCCAGGAGAAGGAAGGGTTTGAATCTTCAAACTCCTACACTGTGTGCCGCCATTTTCTGAGCGACTGCACAGTGTAGGAGGATTAGATACAGGCCTCAGCAGACAGTATCACATGAACATACACGAACATAATACACACATCACATACATGAACATAAATTACCTGCTCCTGCCGCCGCTGCCTCCGCTGGTCTATGCTCCCTGTGCCTTCGCTTTGTTGAACATATGGCCGGAAGCCGCGGCCGGAAGTCGTCATCTTACTGTCCAGAAGTGGCTTCCGGTCCACATGAAAATGGCGCCGGATTTCGCTCGACGAACAAGCTTCGTTTTGGTCTGTGTGGGAGCGGCGCATGCGCCGTTCCCACACAGACGGTGTATGCTTCTGTGAATGGAACGGCTCCCGTTCGCATTCTCTATGGGGTTGTATGTGCCGTATTCCATCTCTGTATGTGTCGTTAATCTTCCCCATAGGAAGTAAAAGTTTGAACACAGTAAAAAGTTTAAAGTCACAACACTAATAAATACAATTTTTGTTTATATTTTATTAAAAGCAATATAATAAAAAAAAAAAAATTCATGACACCTTCCCTTTAAAGAGGCTCTGTCACCAGATTATAAATGCCCTATCTGCTACATAATCTGATCGGTGCTGTAATGTAGATAACAGCAGTGGTTTTTATTTTGAAAAACGATCATTTTTGACCAAGTTATAAACAATTTTAGATTTATGCTAATTAGTTTCTTAATATACAAATGGGCGTGTTTTTATTTTTTACAAACTGGGCGTTGTACAGAGGAGTGTATGACACTGACCAATCAGTGACCAATCAGCCTCATACACTTTTGATTGTTCTAGCCCATTGTTACAGTGTGATTGTGCTGTGTTAAGAAGCTGGGCTGGAACAATGAGAAGTGTATGACGCTGATTGGTCAGTATCATACACTTCTCTTCACAACGCCCAGTTGGTAAAAAGTAAAAACACGCCCAGTTGCCTATTAAGAAACGAATTAGCATAAATCTAAAATAGTTTATAACTTGGTCAAAAATGATTGTTTTTCAAAATAAAAACCACTGTTATCTACATTACAGCTCCAAACAGATTATGAAGGAGATAGGGCACTTATAATCTGGTGACAGAGCCTCTTTAAGGGGATATTACATGGCCCAACGAGCGTTTTCTCGTTCATCGGCTGATCGCTGCCCTGTTTACACAGCTGTGAATGCTCGATAATTGCCCGGTGTAAAAGAGCCTTTACTTTTCTCACCAGTGAAAAAAAATAAATGAGTCTTTTTACATCTGATTTACATCCGATTAGCTTAAAGGGGTGTGTACCTTGGACAATACATCCTTTATTCTGGAATCTATGAGATTTGACTGGTCAAATATTCTGGATTATTGAACAGTCAGAAAAGTATAGAGAAATTTAAAGAAGAAAACTCAAAACACGATGTGTTCATAACTTCTTATGATGTTATTGTAACCTCCCTAAACTCCTGCTTTATTTTCCGTAAGTTCCCACCTGATCCCTATTACCTATTTTATAAAAATCATATAGAATTTACAAAGCACAATATATGCTACTATGACCTTTTTAAACTGGTTCTCTCTGCTCAGTCTTCTGCTATAGTTATTGGGAAATTGTACTGTATTTTGCATTTCTATGCTGAAAATAAAAACTATATTATCCAACTTTCTGGGTGATCAGATGTCGGAAAAATGTAAATATGATAATTAAGCAGTTACAAATGTCTGACAAATCTACACTCTTCACTAGGTAATATATAGCGTTCCCACCATCTACTAACCTACCTAAACCTGATGTCTCCATCTCAGTGTGTGGCTCTACTATAAGTCCTAGGCATCACGCCCGCTATTGTGGGGTCATTGACTCAGATCTTTCCTTTACTTCGCACATTCAATCACTTACACACTCCTGTCAATTTCCCCTCAAAAACAATATGACGTTTCCTTACTTTGGACATAGTCAAAACTCTCATTGTCGCTCTGATTCACTCTCGTCTTGACTACTATAACTCATTACCAATCGGTCTTCCACTCACTAAACTCTGCCCTCTCCAATATATCCTAAATGCAGCAGCCAGGCTCACCTTTCTTACCAACCACTACACCAACGCCTTTACCCGGTGCCAGTCACTGCACTAGTTGTTCACACCCTTCAGTATTAAATTCAAACTTATTACTCTCACCCACAAAGTTCTCCACAGTGATGCACCTCCTTACATCCCCTCCCTCATTTCTGTCTACCACCCTACTCGCGCTCTACTTTCTGCCAACGACCTGAGATTAACATCCACCATAATCCAAACCTCCCACTCCCGTCTCCAAGGTTTTTGTGGTGCTGCACCAGTCCTCTGGAATGTGCTACCACAGACAATCCAAGATTAATTCCAAACTTCCAGTTTTAAACGTTCCCTGAGTTCACATTTTGGTAGACAAGCCTATAACATTCCCTAATCTGACTCCTTTCCCTGGCCCCCTTTTACATTAGTTATGAGAACTTCCTTCATTCAGCAGTATCCCCCACACTCCTTGCACCCAAATACACTTCATGTCTGTCATACACAGACACTGGCTGGTGTCCGGCTCATGGAGCTTTATTTGTACTACCCCATCTGTATAAAAGATGGCTGGACCATGGTACTGCATTATTTCCTCATAGATTGTAAGCTCTTGTGAGCAGGGTCCTCACTCCGCTTATTTGAATTGTAAATTGGTTTTGTCACTATGTAATGTCTGATATTGCCTGTACATGTTACCTCTGAAATGTAAAGTGCAGCGGAATATGTTGGCGATATATAAATAAATATTATTATTATTATTATAGCATTCTGAAAGAAAAAAGTGTTTATTGTGGCGAGCAAGTTGTACCAAAATTAATCCTGCTTTGTGCGTAGAGTGCAATTTGCAGCATTTTTAATAAACTCCTAAATTAATGCACCTGAAGATAATATTCATTAATCTCCCACAAATAGAAATTGACATTTTTCCGTTCACTCACAGCTAACAGCTTAATACTCCATTTTCGCACCTTAAAAAAATAATAATGAAACCCAACCAAATTGAAACTTAGATGCACGCAGTTGGAGTCTACACAAGATGGTAGGGGAACTAAGCAAGTACAAAATGGAAGGCATGACATGAGGTAGTAAAAAGGAAATGCATATTTATTTTGTTTACTTGTGTTATATAAGCATTATACTATAAGCAGTTTTATTTAAACATGTCAGCAAGATCATGCTGCCCTAAACGCAGAGAGCATGATAAAGTAACATGTGCCCCAATCCTATTAAACTTTGTCTTACTCTGAAGTGTTGTGGCATTTAAAAAAAAATCTTGGTTTTAACTCTGGCTCCAGCCCAGCGGAGAAGTCTCTGCTGGACAGTTCCACTTTGGCTTCCCCCTCACCCAGCTCAGCATGATTGATACACAAATAGGTAAGGGATTTGTCAATCATGCTGAGCTGGGCAGGGGGTGGGGGTGGGTTGGTCAGAGGGGAGATGCCCAGCAGACACTTCTCTGAACAATTGTGTCTCTAAACTCTGCAGCGCTTTAGAATAAAACATAGTTTACTAGTATTGGGGCAGGTTTCCTTTAAGACAACACACAGTAATGCCTCATGCACACAACAGTGTGTGCCGGATGGGACCAGTCTGTGATCTGTGGAAAGACAGGACATGTCCTATTTTTCCACGGATCGGAAAGTCGGATCCGTTTTCACAGACCCAATTTACATGCTAAAGTGAATTGCTTAGTTAAAACTATCGGGCGCCACTCGGAAACGCCTGAGTGGCACTTGGTCGTGCGTAACAGTCATTACTATATCGCCACTGCAATTTTTTTTTTGCATAATATAATTCAATTCAATAATTTTCTTACCACTTCTTCAACCCCTTAAAAACACAGCCAATTTGCGTTGTTTCATTTTCATTTCACCAAGCGGGTTAAACAATGCTATATGGTGATGGTTTGGACTTTTACGGACCCGGCAATACCAGTTATGTTAACTTTTATTTTTTTAACATTGCTTTAGGGGAAAAATAGGAAAAGGGGGGTTTTTTGAACTTTAACTGTTTTTTACTTTTTTTTATTAGTCCCCCCTAGGGGACTTGAAGCAGCGATCGTTGGATCGCTTGCATGATATACTGCAATACTAATGTATTGCAATATATTGTGAATCTGACAGTCTACTCTGAAGCCCTGCCGGAGTACAAAGATGGCAGACCTGGGGGCCTTCATTAGGCCCCCTGGCTGCCATGACAACCATGTTCACCGGCCGATTGCATCGCGGGGGGGGCGTGATGGCGTGTTTGAGGGGGCACGCCCCTGATTCTAACAATTTAAATGCCGTGGTCGCGATTGACCGCGGCATTTAAGGCATTAAAGAGGCGGAATCAAAGTGATCTTTGATTCTGCCCGTTGCAAGGAGGTGTCGGCTGTATAACACAGCCGTCACTCGCTGAGTATGGAGCGAGCTAAGCCTGTTAGCCCGATCCATACTTCCCCTTAACGGCTGTCATGTACTAGCACGTGGCAAGTCGTTAAGGGGTTAAAATTAATCTCAGGTCACTTATCAAAACATCAAAGGCTAGCTTCACACAACTTGTGTTTTTTTTTAATTTATTTATTTTTACCTTCAGATATATATGATTTTTAAGAAAAGAAAAAGCATACTGCCAATCAAATGCATTCCCATACATCAATAACCCAAGAGGAAATAAAGGTTCCTATTCCATTCCGTTCCTGTTCCATTCACACTTTATGGAAAAATACAGTGCAAATGTCTGGCAGAATAATTTTGTAGCATTGGAACAACCCTTACTAGTGTCCTAAATGCTAAGGAATTATGTATGTCTCAAATAAAGATATTTTACAAAAGGACTCCAAAACACTTTGTTCCAATTATATTAAATTTGGAGCAGTTGTTTCAACTTAACTCTCCTAGCCAAAATAATCTGATAAATGACACTCTTATCATGTGTAGAGCTTTTGCTCGTCACTTTTGATGTTGTTTTGAAATTGTTAAACAATTCCGCAATGCATTTCTTTCTTAATAAACACATAATGAGCCAAAGCAAACATTGGCTCCTAGACAGCCACATAATGAAACAATTTTTCTATTCACCCCAAGATATCTAGCTAAGTCCTCAAAACTAGAATGCAATAAAGAGTCATATTTAAAGTGATGCAAGTATGATGTTTAATACACTAAGCCCTTATTCACACGACAGGGTTTCCCAGCTAGGTGACGGCCGTTCAAAAAACGGCTGTCACCTGGCTGCAGTAGGAACAATAGACCCCTAATGGGGCTATTCACACAACCGATTTTGGCCGTCAAAAAATGGGGCATGCCCGATTTTCGGCCGTTTGCCCGGCCGCCCGGCTCCCATAGAAGTCTATGGGGCCGGGTAATACACGGCCATCACCGAATGTGTCACGAGTGACGGCCGTGTCTACCGTCGCTCGCTCTCTCCTCACAGTGCAGAGTGCATGTGAGGAGGAGGAGTTTATGCCATTCGGACGAATGGCTGTACGCTGGAGGTAAGTTTCTACACTGTGTGGCAGGGCTCGGGTGTAGAGCAGGTGGAAGGGAGCACTGCGCTGGCTCCCTTCCCCTGCTTGTTTTAAAAGCGTCCTGGCCCGGCAACAACTCCCATGGCCGATGGCGCCGCTAGCAGCTGCTGTTACTGCTGTAGCGACGCCACTATGTGCTAGCCCCACTTTAGCTCCCTAAAGGAGCGGAATCCCTGTGTGTTTGGGGATTCCGCTCCTGGACAGAGCGTTTGATGTGTCTGTCCATATCTGGACAGTGACATCAGGGGAAACTCCTGAAGCGGAATCCCCGAACACTCTGTGACCGGGGATTCCACACCAGGCGAAGCCAGTAACGTTGTGTCCATAAATGGACACAGACGACAGGGGCTTTTCCTGAAGTGAAATCACCGGCCACATGGGGATTCCCCTTCAGGAGTTGCCCCTGATGTTACTGTCCAGATATGCCCGGCCCGGGACGGATGCAAAACGAATGCAAACCGGCCGGGAAAAACTGCCGATTTTATCGGCCGACACTCGAGCTCGGTCGGGACCCTGTCGTGTGAATAATAAACTCTGCTTAGGCCAGATTCACATGAGCATGTTCAGTCCGTGATATACGGTCCGCAGGTCGGCCGCATTTCCAGGAGTGGGCACACTGCAGGGAGCTGGGCTCTTATCGTCATAGTTATGTATGACGCTAGAAGTCGCTGCCTCGTTGCGGGAAAACGGTCACATACTGAAAACATGTTTTCAGTACGGGACAGTAGTTCCGCGGAGAGGCAGGGACTTCTAGCGTCATACATACCTATGAGGATGCCCTGGAGTTGGAAAAAATACAAATAAGAGCAACGAAGCTAATAAGGGGCATGGAGAATCTAAGTTATGAGGAAATATTACAAGAATTAAACCTATTTAGCCTTGAAAAAAGACGACTAAGGGGGGACATGATTAACTTATATTAATATATTAATGGCACATAAAAAAAATATGGTGAAATCCTGTTCCATGTAAAACCACCTCAAAAAACAAGGGGGCACCCCCTCCGTCTGGAAAAAAAAGTTTCAACCTGCAGAGGCGACAAGTTTTCTTTACTGTGAGAACGGTGAATTTATGTAATGGTGTACCGCAGGAGCTGGTCACAACAGGGACAGTAGATGGCTTTAAAAAAGGCTTAGATAATTTCCTAGAACAAAAAATGTCTTGTAGTGTTAATGATTTTTAAAATTTTTTAATTCACAAATAAAGTTTATTGTAAAACACCAGAATCAAATACAGAGTATTGAGTCAATGAAATCATAAGATATTTCTGAGATTGACTTACTCACTTGTAGATATTATTCACTTGTTATTGCACCATTTGCTTTTAGTGTCTATGGTTATTCAAACTAGTGCTAAATATTTTATTATTCAGCATGTTGTAGATATTTATTATCCAATGGTCGATGACTTGCTTCTCCCCATGTGTGGTTTGTTTTCTAAACCCAACCAGGGGTTCAGACTCAATTTGGCTCATGTTTATGCTTTTTTTTTTTTCTTTAAACATTAATTTTTATTAAAGATTTTAGTTTCATAGAGATACAAAAATAAACTGTAGTCATGTACACAGATACAGACATCATCTGTTTGTACAATAGCTACAGTTGGTAGGACATAAAGAAAAAGAAACAAAACAAAAAAGATAACTATTAATTTTGTCCATGGTCACAGAGGAGCATAAGATATTATGCATAGAAGAGATGGAAAATTGGTATGTATTTGAAAATTAAAGTATATCAACCATCCAGATTAATCATTGAATTATTGTACCTACTTGTTAGCCAAATGTTCCATCGTTTGAGAAAAGCTTCATTTTTATGAAAAGCAGAAGCTGACATACACTCAAACCAACAATCATTTATGTTTCTAATTAAATAATTTAAAACGGGAGATGACTTATCCTTCCAATTGGAGGCAATATTTTGCCTAGTAATTATAAGGATATGTTGAAAGATGGTCTGAAAGGTTATTGGAAATGTATTCAGGTCAATTGAGAGAAGAGCCAGTGCTGGGTTAGGTGGGATTTTAGATCTATATAATTCTGTAATAACTTAAATACTTTACTCCACAATGTATTAACTTTATTACAGCTCCACCACATATGAAAGAAAGAAACCTCTTGTGAACCACATATCCAACAGTTTGAAGAGAGATCAGAGATTATCTTAGATAACCTTAATGGAGTATAGTGCCATCTATATAATATTTTTCTATCATTTTCAAAGTGGTTAATACATTTTGAATGGCGAGGAGTTGCTACTAGGGTTGATTCACATTGTTTATCTGCAAATTGTTGGGATAAATCAGATTCCAATTGGGATTTAATGGAATACATAGGATGTAGTTAGTATTTTGTAGCAATTAGAAATTCCTTAATTTGAACGGTTAGAGAAATTAAGCTATCTTTGAGCGGTAGAGGACTGAAGTCCAGTAGGGGGTGGAGGAAAGGATTGAAGAGAATGTCGGATTTGTAAATATTTATAGAAATCTTTTAGGGAAAGGTTGTAAAGTGAGGTTAGTTGCGAGAATGAAACGAAAGAACCATTATCCCAAAAGTGGCAATTTTTAGTTAGGTTTTTTCTAGTCCATTCGGAAATGGAAAGATTGGGTATTGCAATTTCTAACGGTTCTAGCGAGTGGTTGTAAATATTTATATTGTAATGAAAATTTGTGGTATTGTTTATCCACCACCTGGATAAGAGTAAACTCATTCTCCGTGATATTATAATAAGAAAGAGATAGATCCGGAGTATGTATAAAATATAACTTTTACTTAGTTTTGTTTAAAACATACGTAACATATAATATGTATAGATGAGGATATCATGTGCCAGTGCTGCATGCAACTTCTCATATATTTTCTGTGATTTACATTTATATCAAGGTTTTTGAGACAGCAAAAAATCAGTCCACCTTTATAAGGTTTCTTAATCTGTGATATATTATGGTTATTATCTTCAGGGGGTTCCTCCACATTTCTCTCCTTTGCATGGACCACATATAAGGGTAATATAAAAATTGTAGGGCAGTTGCCCTGCTACCCCTTTTTCCTGTTGATAGTCCTTATAGCAGATGTGTCCAAAATAGTGGTGAACCTCTCCTAGGTAATAATTGGTAAATAGATAGATGTTCTCCCAACGCGTTTCTTGCTGACCAAACGATTCCTCAGGGGAGATGGGTCAAAGAGGCAGCTGCATCAAGGTTCAGAATGAGCTGCTTTAAAAACTAGTATGGCTGTCAATCCATGTAGAGAAAATGCTTTCCGGTTAAAGCATGCTTGCAGTGTCAAGAAGTTAAGCCTTCCTTCTGGGAAGTAAATAAAGAGCGCCTGTTCCTGGCGTGTATCATCATCGAGCTAAGGGATTCTCTGCTCCTTTTATATCCGGTTACTCCCCCGGATCCTCCCTCACCACACACACCCCCCTGTGACGTATACAGGGGGGCGTATGTCTAGTGTGAAGCGATAATCCGCCCTGCGACCGCAGACCCACTGACCATAAACAAACTGTCCATGTGTCAGCCAAGTCCGCGATTGCGCCGCTGGTCACCGCCACACTCCACTCCGAGTCAGGCTCCCTGCAGTCTCAACAACCGGAGATATATTAAGTCTGCAGGCAGCGATCCCATGTTCGCTGCCTGGAGACGCATAGTCAGGGAAACTGAGATGCTCCGCCCCTAGTTGAGTGACGCGGCAGCCAGTCACTGGCTGTGATGTAGTCTCAACTGTCCTCTCATTGGTCAGGTCTGCGTCGTCTGACTGACGCTGCGGGTCTGTGTCAGAGAGGGTACATAGATATAAATCTGTCTATATAAAAAAGCGGAAATGGGAAGGGGGGGGGGATTTCAAATAGGCCAAAGTTGTGTGTATGGTACAAATTTCACCCCATGCTTCCAGAAGCCCCTCCCACAAGTTGGATTGGCTTGATGGGCACTTCTTGCGTACCATAGGGTCAAGCTACTCCCACAACAGCTCTATGGGGTTGAGATCTGGTGACTGCGCTGGCCACTCCATTACAGATAGAATACCAGCTGCCTGCTTCTTCCCTAAGTAGTTCTTGCATAATTTGGAGGTGTGCTTTGGGTCATTGTCCTGTTGTAGGATGAAATTGGCTCCAATCAAGCGCTGTCCACAGGGTATGGCATGGTGTTTCAAAATGGAGTGATAGCCTTCCTTATTCAAAATCCCTTTTACCTTGTACAAATCTCCCACTTTACCAGCACCAACGCAACCCCAGACAATCACATTACCTCCACCATGCTTGACAGATGGTGTCAGGCACTCTTCCAGCATCTTTTCAGTTGTTCTGCGTCTCACAAATGTTCTTCTGTGTGATCCAAACACCTCAAACTTCGATTTGTCTGTCCATAACACTTTTTTCCAATCTTCCTCTGTCCAATGTCTGTGTGCTTTTGCCCATAATAATCTTTTCCTTTTATTAGCAAGTCTCAGATTTTTCTTTGCCACTCTGCCCTGAAGGCCAGCATCCCGGAGTCGCCTCTTCATTGTAGACGTTGACACTGGCGTTTTGCGGGTACTATTTAATGAAGCTGCCAGTTGAGGACCTGTGAGGCGTCTATTTCTCAAACTAGAGACTCTAATGTACTTGTTTTGTTGCTCAGTTGTGCAGCGGGACCTCCCACTTCTCTTTCTACTCTAGTTAGAGCCTGTGTGTGCTGTCCTCTGAAGGGAGTAGTACACACTGTTGTAGGAAATCTTCAGTTTCTTGGCAATTTCTCGCATGGAATAGCCTTCATTTCTAAGAACAAGAATAGACTGTCGAGTTTCACATGAAAGCTCTCTTTTTCTAGCCATTTTGAGAGTTTAATCGAACCCACAAATGTAATGCTCCAGATTCTCAACTAGCTCAAAGGAAGGTCAGTTTTATAGCTCCTCTAAACAGCAAAACTGTTTACAGCGGTGCTAACATAATTGCACTAGGGTTTTCAAGTGTTTTCTAATCATCCATTAGCCTTATAACACAGTTAGCAAACACAATGTACCATTAGAACACTGGAGTGATGGTTGCTGGAAATGGGCCTCTATACACCTATGTAGATATTGCATTAAAAACCAGACGTTTGCAGCTAGAATAGTCATTTAGCACATTAACAATGTATAGAGTGTATTTCTGATTAATTTAATGTTATCTTCATTAAAAAAAAACTGTGCTTTTCTTGCAATAGTAAGGAAATTTCTAAGTGACCCTAAACTTTTGAACGGTAGTGTAGTTCATCGGCACTCATTTGCTCCTGTCACACGGAACTATGGGTGGGTATGAGCGGTCGTTACTCCGATTGCTCGTCCCCATACATTATCCTGTCGGCAGCGCATCTCCCTGTTTACACAGGGAGATTTTCTGCCGGCAACAAGTCCTTTAGTCTCTATGAGGGTTAATTCTTTTTTTACCCATGTGAAGTGGATTTTGCTATGGTAGCTAGTTTCTCTGTTTTAATGGGATACAGAGATTCAGAATTTGGCATTTGGAAAGGTTGATCTTGTAGTATGAGGTGTTGCTAAAACAATTAATTAAGTCCAGGGTTGTTTGTAGGGACACTTCAGAGTTTGATAAAGCAATCAAAACATCATCTGCAAATAAACCAATACAGTGTTCCTTATCCCCAATTGTAATACCCAAAATAAGATTAGAAGATATAATCGCTTGAGCAAAAGGTTCCATCAGTAATGCAAAAATAAGTGGCGACATGGGACAGCCTTGTCTAGTTCCATTAGTAATTGGAAATGTACAAGATAAGAAACCTGATAAGTATACCGATACACTTGGAGAAGAATATAGAGACTGGATAGCGGCTAAAAAGTGGCCTGAGAAGCTAAATTTTTGCTAAACCAGCTTTAGATATCCACAATGAACCCTATTGAACGCCTTCTCTGCATCCAGGGAAAGAAGAAGAGAAGGCGTTCAACTGGAGTGTACAACATCAATTATATCAATAAATCTCCTTGTGCCATCAACAGTTTGATGACTTTTTATAAAGCCCACTTGGTGAGGATGTATAATTGTACAGAGTATGTTGACTGGTCTAGTTGAGAGTAATTTAGCCAGTAGCTTAAGATCTGAATTCAGTAGAGAAATGGGTCTGAAGTTAGCAGGTACGTCTGGGGATTTTCCTGGTTTTGGTAAGGTAACCACCAAAGCATAAATCATTTATTTTGGGGTATTACCTGAAGCAATGATATGGTTAAAACATTGTAAAAGATAGGGGGCTAGTATGGCCGTGAACTTCTTGCAATACTCATTTGAAAGACCGTCAGGACCTGGAGATTTATTGATTTTCAAAGAATGTATAACAGCTAATAATTCCTTCAATGATAAGTCCCTGTTAAGGGTTTTTAGATGGTCAGAGAATATTTCCGGTAGGTTGTTTCCTTTTAGAAATTAATTCATGCTGTCAGTTGAGGGTTGACTAGTGTTGGGTCATCCTTAAGGTTATTATGTGACGAGTAGTATTTTGAAAATTCGTTGGCAATTGCTTGGGGGTTCATTATTTTATTCATTTGTTTATCTAAAAGGAATGGGATTCTGGCTTTAGCCGCTTTTGTTTGGATTTTATTTGCTAATAATTTAGAGGCTTTATTACCTTGCCAGTAATGGGTGGATTTAGATTTTCGAAGATGAATTTCATAATTATTTTGTAGCATTAAATAGAACTGATGTCTTAAAGATGTTATCTCCTTAGTTGAATGAGATGATATTTTGTTTTTGTTAATATCTTTCAATTTATTTTTATTTTTTTCTGTAAGGTCAGTTATTTGGGATAATCCGGATCATTTTTTCGAGAGGCTATTTTCAGAAAATTACCACTGATAACAGCCTTGTGGGCACAACATAGAGTAGAGTAGTTTTAGAAAGGCCTTCTGTATCATTAATGGAAACATATTCCAATAAATAGGATTCAATACTGAAAGAGTAGGATTTGTTAAAATAAATGGTCTCCAGGGGGAGGATGGGCGGGAGTTACAATTTTCTGAAATACTCAAGGAGTCTGGGGCATAGGCTGACCATGAAATTATATAAATTGTAGTTGAGGATAATTTTTGGAGTAGCCATTTATCCACTAAGATTAAATGTATTCTTGAAGTATTGTGTGGATAGGAGAAAAATCTTTTTCAGAGGCATGTGTAACTCTCCATGAATCATAAAAATCTTCCTTATGCAAAACATTACGAAAGGTTTTAATTTTTATCATGAGCCTTGAGTGGATATCTGTACATTTTGGGGTCAATTACTTTATTAAAGTCTCCACATGTAATTAGGGATCCCTTCTTAACTGACTGAACTAAGGAAATTAGTTTTTTGGTGAATTTTTGTTGTCTGGAATTAGGGACATACAAAGTAACTATTGTGAATGAAGAGTTCTTGATGAGACATGTAATTATTAAGCACCTACCAACTTGGTCTGGAATAGAGGAGAGTATTTGAAAAGCAATTGAGTCCTTAAATTAATTGTTCTTGCCTACAGCGTGCAAAAAATAAATGTTAGGAAAAATGTTTCTTTTGAATTCTAAAAGTGACGGCTTCGTTTAAGTGAGTTTCTTGTGCACAGAATATGTCACACTTTTGTTTTTGGCATGCTTTTTAAAACAAAGATGTTTTAAAATTGTTATTGAGACCCTTACGATTTAAGGTACATATCTTAATAACCATGGTGGTACATAGAGAGGTGCCAAAGTTAGCATATACATTAAATCAATAATATCATGCAATAATGGTCTTCGATTAAAGATACCAATTGCAAGCAGAGGAAAATAAGCATAACATATTATATAGTTCTCACTGCATATCATACCACAAGGGATATATTTGTTACCATCTAACCGTGGTTTATCAATTCATTTGCCACATTGGCATAATTAGAATATGACACTAATGTATCGATATATCTTTGTTTCTAGTGCTTACGCACTTTACATTGACACCTTAAATGTAGTAAGGTAGATCAACATTTAGTTCTGCCTGTCTGAGTAATTGAATAGTTTTCTATTGTTTATATTTTTATATGTCTTTTTGAAAGAAATTTTTGTTCAGTTATTTCAAAAAAAGTGAGGATCCAATAACCTCAGATCTCTATGCTTTGCTACATCACTATATTTGCTAACTCCCCACACAAAGGTAGAGGGTGCAGGAGGTCAAAAGTTACAGCACATATGCAATCAGACATCACTCTCGATATGTCTACCAACTACCAGCCCTACGCGTTTCTTTACTAAAGTATCTCTCTGCAGTAAATCATCAGGGGCTTGCAGAGTCAGAGTATAATAACTTCTAGCATTCTAGAAGTGTATAATGTACTGAGCATGGAATAGTGTATAGCATAGATATTTATGCCAGCCGCTGTCAGTGGCAAAAAGCTCCATCTTTTAACCCCTTCCCGCTTTTGGGCATGACTGTACGTCCAAATTCAAAGAGAGTCCCCGCACCCGGGCGTACAGTCACGCCCTGTAGATAAAGTGAGCACAGGAGCTGTGCGCGCTTTATCTTAAGCAGGTGTCAGCTGTCATACACAGCTGACATCCCGCTGCGATGGCAGTTACCACCGATCGCAGCCATTTAACCCCTTCAATGCGGCTGTCAATGGCGTCCGCCACATTGAAGTGGTTGCCAGAGGGAGGGAGCTCCCTCTGTATCCCCGGGCCCCCACCGTGATGGATCGCGGGTGGCTATGGTTGCTATGGTAACCAGGAAGCCGTTGCTAGGCTTCCTGGTTGCCCAGGTACGGAAGCCTATTAGGTCCTGCCCGAGCTCAGGACAACTGTCCCGTACTGTAGTTCCACGCAGAGGCAGGGACTCCTAGCATCGTACATCACTATGATGCTAGGAGCCCGGCTCCCTGCACTGTGTTCGGTCCGGGTCTTCCGGCCGAAATACGTTCCGTACATTACGGACGTAACATGGTCGTGTGAACCCAGCCTAACTGTCAGATGATGAATGACAGTTACAACACACTGCACTACATAAGTAGTGCAGTGTATTGTACAGGGGATCAGAAGACCAGATCTTCAAGTCCCCAGGTCAGTGTAAAATAAAAAGTGAAAAAAGTAAAAAAAAATGTGAAACAAAAATAAATAAATAAAAGTTTTAACTAATAAAAACAACAATCGCCCCGATTCCCTGATCAACTTCTTTATTATTAGAAAAAATATGAAAACATGAAAAAAAACATACATAATAGGTATTGCCGCGTTCGGAACGGCCTGATCTATAAAAATATCACATTATTTTTACCGCACAGGTAACACCGTAAAAAATGTTAATAAAAAACTATGACAGCATTTTATTTTTTGGTCATCTTGTCTAAAAAAAAAATTAATACGCAAAATGGTACCAATAGAAACTACAGTTCGTCAGGCATAAAACAAGCCCTCCCGCAGCGATATCAACTAAAAAAATAAAAGAGTTATGCTGTCAGAAAATGGCGACACTAAAACATGTTTTTTTTTAGAAAAGAGTATTTTTATTGTGGGAACGTAGTGTAACGTAAAAGGACAATATAAATTTAGTGTCGCTGTAATCGTATCGAACCGCAGAATAAAGTTAACATGTTGTTTATACAGCACGGTGAACACTGTAAAAAAAAAAAAAAGCTTGCTAGCATTGCTGTTTTTTGGTTTCCTCATCTCCCAAAAAATGGAATAAATAGTGATAAAAAAATAAATAAAAAATAAATCGCGAATATTTTCTACTGAATGTAGATTCTGTACGGGATCCATTTGTTCTTTGGAACGCCCACAAGGCATACATGAGAGGTCTTTTTATAAAATGGGGACATAGAGAAAAGAAGGAAAGGGGTCGTCAATTTGATGATATAATAGCACAATTGCGTCTGGTAGAAGCCCTGAACAAATCGAGTACCTCCCTAGCCAACACTGAGAAGATACGGAATCTTCGGATTAAATTGAGGGATTGTTTATTGTATAAGTATGAAAAGAATTTGCAATCCATCAAAGCACAATACTACTCTAAGGATAATAAAGCCAGTAAGCTCTTGGCGCATAGATTAAAAGCCAGGGCTGTGAAGAGTAAGATACCATTTCTCAAAGATCCTCTAGGAACCACTAAAATATATTCCCCTGGGGATATAGCACATAAATTTAAGGAATACTATGAATCTGTAATGATAGGGGTAGGGAAACGGACAAGTGAGCCCTAATCTACCCGCCACTCTGTCCCTGCCTACTTGCAACGACCCGCCCTAGGCGATGGGGTATAACTGGGCGGCGGTCCCTACGCTCAGTAAGTGCACGAGACAAACATACAAGGGAATATAAAGCAAAGGGAAAGGGGCAGTTGCCCACGGCAACACCGTGAGCAACAGAGTAGTGAACGAGCCAAGTCAAACCAGGAGAGCACGAGGTACCAAACGCAGAGCAGAAGAGTAGTCAGAAAGCCAGGGTCAGAATGGAGCAGGATCAAATTGTTGCCAATATCATAGTTACTCTCAGTGGGCGAAAACTTCCTGGAGAAGTAGGCACAGGGGCGGAGATGGGTGAGGGACCTGGTACCCTGGGACAAGACAGCCCCAACTCCCACCTCGGATGCGTCAACTTCCACGATAAATGGCTCCATTTGGTTGGGCTGAACCAGCACCGGGGCCGAGATAAAGCACTTCTTAAGGACCTCAAAAGGCTAGACAGCCTCTGGAGACCAGTGGAGGAGATCGGCACCTTTGCGAGTGAGGTCCGTAAGAGGCTTAGCGATGACCGAGAAGTTAGCAATGAATCTCCTGTAATAATTAGCGAACCCCAAAAAACACTGTAACGCCTTCAGGGAAGCAGGTTGGACCCATTCCGCCACAGCCTGAACCTTGGCGGGGTCCATGCGGAATTCATGAGGAGTGAGGATTTGACCCAAAAATGGTATCTCCTGTACCCCAAACACACATTTTTCGGTTTTTGCAAACAGTTTGTTTTCCCGAAGGACCTGGAGCACCTTCCTGACATGCTCAATGTGGGAGGGCCAGTCCTTGGAAAACACTAGTATGTCATCAAGGTACACTACAAGAAATATCCCCAGGTAATCTCTCAAAATCTCATTTATGAAATTCTGGAAGACCGCCGGCGCATTACACAACCCAAAGGGCATGACGAGGTATTCGAAATGACCTTCGGGCGTGTTAAACGCAGTCTTCCACTCATCCCCCTCTTTGATGCGGATAAGGTTATACGCCCCCCCGTAGATCAAACTTAGAGAACCATTGGGCCCCCTGAACCTGATTAAAGAGATCAGGAATCAAAGGAAGGGGATACTGGTTCCTTACAGTGACCTTATTCAGGTTACGGTAGTCAATGCATGGCCTAAGACCACCATCCTTCTTCCCTACGAAGAAGAAGCCAGCACCTACCGGAGAAGTAGAGGGGCGAATGTAACCCTTGGCCAGGCATTCCTGGATATACTCTCTCATGGCTTCACGTTCGGGACAAGAAAGATTAAATATCCTACCCTTAGGAAGCTTAGCTCCTGGTACCAATTCGATAGCGCAATCGTATTCTCTATGAGGAGGTAACACTTCGGAGGCCTCCTTAGCGAAAACATCAGCGAAGTCCCGAACAAACTCAGGTAGCGTGTTCACCTCCTCAGGGGGAGAAATAAAATTAACAGAAAAACATGACGTCAAACATTCATTACCCCATTTGGTAAGCTCCCCAGTATTCCAGTCAAACGTGGGATTATGCAACTGCAACCAGGGAAGGCCTAAAACCAAATCGGACGATAATCCCTGCATCAACAGTACAGAGCACTGCTCCAAATGCATGGAGCAAACAAGGAGTTAAAAAACAGGTGTATGCTGTGTAAAATAACCATTAGCAAGAGGAGTGGAGTCGATACCCACTACCGGGACAGGTTTAGGCAAATCAATCAAAGGCATAGCAAGAGACATAGCAAATTCCACAGACATGATATTAACAGAGGACCCTGAATCCACGAAGGCGCTGCCGGTAGCAGACCTACCACCAAAAGAGACCTGAAAGGGAAGCAAGATCTTATTACGTTTCATATTTACGGGAAATACCTGTGCGCCCAAGTGACCTCTCCGATGATCACTTAGGCGCGGAAGTTCTCCGGCTGCATTCTTACGCTTAGGACAGTTGTTCACTTGATGCTTGTCATCCCCACAGTAGAAGCAGAGACCATTCTTCCTGAGGAAATCTCTACGTTGTTGGGGGGACACGAAGGCCCCGAGTTGCATAGGTACCTCTGAGTCTTCCGGTGAAGAACGAAGCAACGGAACCTCGGGAGGCATCATGGGGGAGTCGGAGGAGAAAACACATAAACGTTCGCGTTGTCGTTCCCTGAGACGTCGGTCAAGTCGTACCGCTAAAGCCATAACCTGGTCTAGGGAGTCAGAAGAGGGATAGCTAACTAGCAGGTCTTTCAGGGCATTCGACAGACCCAACCTAAACTGGCACCTTAAGGCAGGGTCATTCCACCGAGAAGCTACGCACCACTTCCTAAAGTCAGAACAATACTCCTCAACAGGTCTCTTACCCTGACGTAAGGTCACCAGCTGACTCTCGGCAAAGGCAGTCTTGTCAGTCTCGTCATAAATGAGTCCGAGAGCAGAAAAGAAAAGATCAACGGAGGTAAGTTCAGGGGCGTCAGGAGCCAAGGAGAAGGCCCATTCTTGGGGCCCGTCCTGGAGCCGGGACATAATTATACCCACTCGCTGGCTCTCAGAACCTGAGGAGTGGGGCTTTAAGCGAAAGGAGAGAAAAGCCCTCCGGTCCAATGAGAACCGGTCGGGCAACTTGAGGTGGGGTTCAGGAGTTGAGGTGAGGGGAACTACCAAGGTAGCATCAGGCTGGTTGACCTTCTGAGCATCGTGCATCGTGTCGGACGAGCGAGGACACATCGGCACCAGAGGCTACAGTTGATTCTGCAGCAGCATCGGCGTTTGCAGGTAAGTCGATGTAGCTACTTACCTGCAAACGCTGATGCTGCTGCAGAATCAACTGTAGCCTCTGGTGCCGATGTGGCCGACACGATGCAGTGTCTGCACTGCCAGAAGCTGGGCGTTCTGAAGAGAAGTGGATGATACTTCTCGTCAGAACGCCCAGCTAGTAAAAGTAGTAAAAACGCCCCGATGTAACACACATAATACACGCCCAGTTGGACTTTTACTTTAAACACACCCACTTGGACTTTTGCAAGCCTCATTTGCATAAATATAAAAATGGTCATAACTTGTCCAAAAATGCTCGTTTTTAAAAAATAAAAACATTACTGTAATCTACATTGCAGCGTCTATCTGCTGCAATAGCAGATAGGGGTTGCAAAATCTGGTGACAGAGCCTCTTTAACTCTGACTTAAAAATCTATGCTAAAGTTTTGGCAAACCGCTTGACAGAAGTGATCCCACTATTAGTCAATAGAGACCAGGTCGGTTTTGTTAAGGGTACGCAGGCTCCGGAAAATACCAGGAGGGTTCTTAATATTTTAGACTATGTAAACAGAAAAGGGACTAAAGCTGTTATGGTAACTCTAGACTCTGAAAAAGCCTTCGATAGGGTTAATTGGTCATTTGTTTTTGCGGTCATAAAGGAAATGGGATTTGAAGGTTCTATTTCAAATGCAATTAAAGCTTTATATTCCGTCCCATCGGCGAGAGTTTTTGTCAATGGTGCTCTATCTGAGGACTTCGAGATAACGAATGGGACGAGGCAAGGCTGCCCACTGTCACCTTTGATTTTCGTCCTGTCCATAGAGCCCTTAGCTCAGGCTATTAGACAACACCAAGACATTCAAGGGATAAAAATAGGAGGGCGTTCTCATTGCATATCCCTTTACGCAGACGACATAATATTAACCTTAGAGTAACCGGAAACCTCATTATCAGCCGCCTTTAAGATCATACAGGAATTTGGACAGCTAGCGTTTTATAAAGTTAATATGGGAAAATCACAGGCTATACCCCTGAATTGCTCATTGTCGGACCTCGGATCTATGAGAGGGAAATTTCCGTTAGATTGGCAACAAACACACATAAAATACCTGGGGATAAACATCACTCCTAAAGTTTCGCAGCTATATCAGGCCAATTATTATTCTATGTTATCACAAATAGACCTAGATTTTAAACAATTAGCAACACATGAAGTCTTGTGGATAGGACGTATAGCGGCTTTTAAAATGCTAGTACTTCCTAAGTTATTATACCTGTTTCGGACATTGCCGATAAAAATGCCCTTATCCTTTTTCAATAAAGCACATAAGTTGGTAAGTGCGTATATTTGGCAGAAGAGTAGGCCGCGAATAGCGGCTCGGTTATTGAACAAAGGGAAAAAACATGGTGGCTTGAGTTTACCCAATATTCAACATTATTATCTATCCACCCAGATATCCCAATTGAAGTATTGGTGGGAGGGAGACACTTCCAAACATTGGGTGCACATTGAATCATCAGAATCTCCTATACACCATTTAAAAGCTCTTCTAATAGTAAAATTACATTCTAAGCCTCTAAATTTATCCCTGCCATATTTTCTATCTACCTCCTTACAGAATTGGGTAAAGTTCCACTCCTTGTGTAGTACCTCTTCATTCTCTATACTCTCCAGTTCACCGTTAGACGTTCTAGAGTTCCTTATACCTGACTTGGACCTTCGGTCCTGGAATATAAGGGGTCTGACACAGATGATATCTCTCATGGAATATAACCAATTGGTACAATTTAGCTCCTTACATACTAAGTTTGGTGTCCCGAACACCGAATTTTATAAATTTCTTAGAATCAGGCATCTTTTACAATTGGATTGCCCGTTTGAGGTTACAGCTAACGCTGATATATTCCGATTATGGTCTCAACCTGGGATGCATCTTAAAGGACTGCGGCCTATATATGATCTTTTGGGATCTAAGAACACATTTGAAAAATCTTCCCCTCTCTTGGCATGGGAGAGGGAACTTACGAGTGTATATTCTACACAAGTGTGGACTTATGCACTTACTTTTGTAGCGAAACATTTGAAATGTACTCTTCATTATGAGTCAGTGATGAAGACAATGCTCCGATGGTATTATACTCCAGATAAGCTTCAACGCATATATCCGAATGCCTCTCACCAATGTTGGAGAAATTGCGGGGGTAGGGGGACTCTGTTACATATTTTATGGACCTGTCCGCTACTCAAAAATCTTTGGAATGCCTCATTTCTTTTATTGTCGGGCATTATAGGGACTACATTTGTTCCTTCCCCATATTTAGCACTGCTCTTTCTAAACATTAAAGATATTCCGAGGGAATTCAGGGTAATAGCAGCACATATATTTATCGCGACCAAATTAGTAATAACCCGATATTGGAAAAGTCAGACAATCCCCCCAATAACAGAAATCATTGCACATGTCAACAGTACTTGCTCGCATGAGAAAATGATGGCACATAAGGGCCACTCAATCCCTAAGTACGAGATAGAATGGGGTCCATGGTTGAGTAGCGTTCATAACTTTATTTCTTAGAGGGGAGTTCTGCAAAGGGGGCCACTAGGGTCCGAGGTGCATTCACTCGCTAGGTTACAGAAGGAGAGATCTTGTATTATTTCATTTGTATTGTATTATTTCTGTTGTATTGTATTTGTATGATAATGCTGGTATTTCACATTATATGCATTGGAATGCAAAATGTCTGTTATTTTATGTGTTTGAAAAATGTCAATAAAAACTTATTGAGTTAAAAAAAAAAAAAATCGCATGTACCCCAAAATGGAACCAATAAAATTACAGCTCGTTCCACAAAAAACAAGCCCTCACACAGCTCCGTCAGCGGAAAAATAACACGTTATGACTTTCAAAATGTAATGATGCAAAATAATGCTAAATAACGGCCCAGACTATTTTTTTAAGTCCAGTAGAATTTCGCTAAATACCCCACATCGTCATTTGCTGGACCCCACAGGTGGACCCTGTAGATGCAGCGGAGATGAGGAAACTTTAGGGCCTTGTTCTACTTATAGGGCTAGTGAAGAAGTCAAAGATTAGGCAATACTGGACGCAGATATTTTGTATAATACCCAATAAACCCGGCCTGTGAATAAAGGATTGGTTCAAAGCGTACCACACCAATCCATGGATTATTCATTCTCCCCATTATTACATCATCCTATTATGCCGTGATGTACTCTGCCCAGCTTACATATACCCTGATATACTCTGCCCAGCTTACATATACCCGGATGTACTCCACCCAGCTTACATATGACCCCACATTATAAGCTGAAATACCAGTAAAACACCTAGCAAAATCTGCGCTTCAAAAGCCAAATGGTGGTCCAACTGAGCCTGGCAGTGTGCCCAAACGGCAATTTATGACCACATATGGGGTATTACTGTATTCTGGAGAACCCGCTTAACAATTTATGGGATGTGTGTCTACGGTGGTACAAGCTGGGCACAACACATTGGGCACTGAAATAGCATATCTGTGGAAAATGGAAACTTTCAATCTGCAACATCTATTGTTTACAAATTTTTGCAAAACACTTGTGCATTCAAAATGCTCACTACACCCCTAGATCAATTCTTTGAGGGATCTAGTTTCCAAAATGAGGTAATTTTTCGGGGGTACCACTGTACTGGTACTATAGCTCAATGCAACATGGTGTCAAAAAACAAATCTTGTAAAATCTCCACTCCAAATACTAAATAACGCTCCTTCCCTTTAGAGCCTTGCTGTGTGTCCAAATAGCAGTTTATGACCACGTGTGGGGTATTTCCCTACTCTGGAGAAGTTGCTTCACAAATGTTACGGTGCTTTATCTCTTTTATTTGTTGAGAAAATGAATGCTACGTCTTATTGGAAAATAATGTAATTTTTCATTTTCACTGCCCATTTCTAATACAATCTATGAAACACCTGGGGGGTCAAAATGCTCACTACACCCCTACATGAATTCCTCAAGAGGTGTATTTTCCCAAATGGAGTCACTTTTGGGGGGTTTCCCCTGTACTGGTACCTTAGGAGCTTTACAAATGCGACATGGTGCAGAGAAATCAATCCAGCAAAATCTGTACTCCAAAAGCTAAATGGTGCTCCTTCCCTTCTGAGCCCTGATGTGTATTCATACAGTGGTTTATTACCACATATGGGGTATTTTCGTACTCTGGGGAAGTTTTTCTCCTTTATTTGATGAGAAAATGAAACATTTTGACCTAAAGCTACATCTTAGCGGAAGAAAAATGTAATTTTTCATAATTCTAATGAAATCTATGAAACACCTGGGGGGTCAAAATGCTCACTACACCCCTAGTTGAATTCCTCTAGGGTGTAGTTTCCCAAATGGAGTCACTTTTGGGGGGGTTCCACTGTACTGGTACCTTAGGAGTTTTACAAATGCGTCATGGTGCCGAGAAATCAATCTAGCAAAATATGTACTCCAAGAGCGTGCCTTCCCTTCTGAGCCCTGATGTGTATTCATAACACTCTTCTAACCTGACATGGTGCCTGAAATATAATTTAAGAAACGCATAAAGGGTTAGGAAACTTTCTAAATGCTGTTTTGAATACTTTAATGGGTGGAGTTTTCAAAATGGGGTGATTTGTGGGGGTTCCTAATATATAAGGCCCTCAAAGCTACTTCAGATCTGAACTGTTCCCTAAAAAAATAGCCTTTTGAAATTTTCTTGAAAATGTCAGAATTTGCTGCTATACTTATAAGCCTTGTAACGTCCAAGAAAAATGAAAGAATGTTCAAAAAATTATGCAAACATAAAGTAGACATATGGGAAATGTTAACTAGTCACTATTTTGTGTGGTATAACTGTCTTACAAGCAGATACATTTGAATTTAGAAAAATGCTCATTTTTGCAAATTTTCTCTACATTTTGGTGTTTTTCACAAAAAATATTTAATTTATCGACCACATTTTTTCACTAACATAAAGTACAATATGTCACAAGAAAACATTCTCAGAATCGCTTGGATAGGTAAAAGCATTCCGGAGTTATTACCACATATATAGTGACATGTCAGATTTAAAAAATGAGGCTGTGCCATATGGTCCAAAAGTGGCTGCGTCCTTAAGGGGTTAAAGGTGGAGTCCCCACCGCCTTCCGGAAAACAGTGAAACAGTACAACAGTGCATGATACCTGTCATTCCCCTGCTAGTAAGAGATATTTGCCCTATCCTCACCTCCACGTAGGAGAGGATTGGATAGTGTCAGGCATACATATGGTTGTCTGTAATGCGATAAACACCTATGACTGGTTAGGTGGTAACAAATATATCCCTTGTGGTATTATATGCAGTGAGAATTAGACACACGTCCGAGGGAAATATTTAACCCGTTAGTGACCGACCCATCGTGTTTCTACGTCGGTCACTAACGGGCCTTATTCCGATGCCATAGACTATTTACGTCGTGGCATCGGAATAAGTAAACAGAGCAGGGAGCTGTCAGATCTCCCTGCTCTCAGCTGCTAGAGGCAGCTGAGGGCTGGGAGCGTCCCTGCTCTGCCGTGTGAGATCGATATTAGTATCGATCTCACACGTTTAACCCCTCAGATGCGGTGCTCAATAGCGAGCACCGCATCTGAGTGGTTTTGGAGAGAGGGAGGGAGCTCCCTCTCTCTCCCACCGACACCCGGCGATACGATCGCCGAGTGTCTGTATCTCTAATGGCAGCCGGGGGTCTAATAAAGGCCCCCAGGCTGCCTGGAGTGAATTATTAAGCCAAAAAAGAATACCTATAAATTCAAGGTCATATATCAATGAATAAAGTTGCATATATGGGACCCCATGCATAGAAACACCAAAAAGTTATCCCCATATGCTATAATAAGACAAGATCAAACGTATCTTAGAAAAAATACAAAATGACTTTATTAAAGACAGATAGCACAGTTGATCAAGACAATTTAAAAATTACCACCCATAAAAACAATGTACAACAGTACACAGAAGACAGTGTTGAATATGAGGCAGGGCAAACAATGGTAGTATAACAATATCAACGACTATAAAGTATGTATACTGATGATGATCACCATAACAAGGGCCTATAGAATGGCCACAAAAATTGTAAAGTCACAGTCATAGAGAAGAAACTCATTGAGACCTCAAGATACGCATACCAAAAGACCCACCATGCGCCATTCCACTGCCACAACACTGTCAGAACACCCCAACGCGCGTTTCGCACCTGGCTTCGTCAGGAGTGAATGCCTGCAGGCATGACCTAGCAGATGCCTGTCCGTGTTAAACGGACAGGCAGTAATACACTGCAATACAAAAGTATTGCAGTGTATTATAAATGCGATCGCAGAATCGCATATTATAGCCCCCTAATGAGACTAGTAAAAAAGTGAAAAAAAAGTTTAATAAAGTTAATTAAAAACGACCCCGACTATAAATCTATTACATTATTTAACCCGTACGGTGAACGCCGTAAAAAAAATAATAAAAAACTATGGAAAAATTGCTGTTTTCTGTGAATACTGACTTTAAAAAAATTTAATAAAAAGTGATCAAAAAGTCGCATCTACTCCAAAATGGTACCAATAAAAACTACAAGTCGTCCCGCAAAAAAAAGCCCTCATACAACCGCATCGGCGAAAAAATAAAAACGTTACGGCTCTTCAAATATGGAGACACAAAAACAAATAATTTTGAAAAAAAAGCGTTTTTACTGTGTAAAAGTAGTAAAACATACAAAAACTATACAAATTTGGTATCGTTGCAATCGTGACAAACCGCTGAATAAAGTTATTGTGTTATTTATACCACACGGTAAACGGCGTAGATTTAGGACGCAAAAAAGAGTCGCGAAATTTCAGATTTTTTTCTATTCCCCCCCAAAAAAAAGTTAATAAAAGTTAATCAATAAATAATATGTACCTAAAAATGGTGCTATTAAAAAATACAACTTGTCCCGCAAAAAACAAGACCTTATACAGCTATGTCAACGCAAAAATAAGAAGGTTATAGCTCTTGGAATGCGACGATTGAAAAACGTAAAAAATAGCTTGGTCATTAAGGTCCAAAATAGGCTGGTCATTAAGGGGTTAAGGAAATCTTTAATATTTACAGTGAATTAACATATTATATAGTATTGCTTAGAAAATTGACAGAACAAACAGTCAAACAAGACAGAATAAATGGAAAAACCCAACTAAAAAAAAAAGATAAGGTATAGTAGTTTTGGTTCTATCTGAACCTGTCTCGTTATCTTAGGATAACCTCTTGACTTCGAGGGTCCAGAAATACTGAGAGAAAAAAATTGTATGGCAAATGCTTCAGCGAAAATAAATGAAAAAATATATAATAAATAAAAAATGAAGAAAGGTACGTATCGTAAAGGTGAAAATGAGCAAGGTTCTTGCTGCTGCCACTCATATATCATAGTTTCAAGTAACAGGCGGTGATGGAGATCTAGGCAAAGCAATCCATTCTTGTGGGATTCTTGTGTCTTCAAGATGGGCAGTATGTTCTCCTATAGCAATAATGTCAGAGTGGACTGATGCCATTGCAGTATGCATGTCAGTATGGATGCTTTCTTTAAGGTCAGAAAGCAGAGCTCATAGGTCAGTAATATTAATAGGTTGTTCTGAAGTGTGGTTACTTTGAGCAGATAAGTATCTTCCAGGTGACTGGTTATTTATAAAGTCTCCCACATTTTTGCCATACGGAGATAGTTGAGGCCTAGGTGAAGGTCTATAAAGCTCACCTTGTTTGGTCTTTGATGTATTGGTGTTATTAGGATTGCTGGTAACTCCGACATGTGGAGAGAGCTACGAAGCCGTTGTTTGTAGCGAGTGAGCTGCAGCACCACGCTGGGCAGCGCCATCTTGGGCTGCTGCCGCGCTAGCGTAGAAAGATGTTAATGTAGTCGGGCTAACCACTTTTCTCATTGTTCTGGTCATCACTGCCGGTTCCAGGGCAGATAAGCCATAGGGTTATGAGAGGATTGGGACCAATACGTGCCTGCTTTGAGTCGCTAATCCCTGCTAGTGCACGAGGCTGTAAGAGCTTGCTGCTGCCCCAGACTACATCTGGCCATGCCCCCATGCTTTTTTTAACTGCTTTTAAATTGCCTGTTTTTGCAATTCATTATGTTTTGATATAATACAATTTTGATATGATTGCAAAGGTGCAGTCTCGTATACATGTTTTTCTTGGATAAATCATATATGTGTAATACTTTTGCGATTGTACAACACTGGTTTGCATGTGATGAAGATGAAAATGTGCTGATGTTAAAATCAGGTATAATGAATTTTGTAATGCAATTGACTTACCTTTGATCAGGAATCTGAATGCCTTCCGTTATATACAGTTATTTTATATATATATATATATATATATATATATATATGTATATATATATATATATATTCAAATCCACAAAAAAAAAGACATGGCTCGCATATTCAATATTTTACAGTGATCTATTGCTGCTAAGCTTTTACGTTTTTAAAAATGAACAGAAGTTCATTGCACACATTTTTATCAAACTGCATAAGCCCCCATACCACTTTACGGCAACCTCTTTTGAAAGTGGGTCCCTAAGTTTAACCTTGGTGCAGGACTGCACAGCGACCACCACCACTGCAGCACAGTACCTGCAGGAGGAGTAACCCAGAATCTCAACAGCACCCCTGCTGCCAGTCCAACCCCCCTTGGCTCTGGGCTACAACCTTCCACAAAAACAGCACCACAGCAACAGAGACCGCCATACAGCCCTACACACAAGTGGTCAGATTAAAGAAACTAAATTTCCCAAATAGCAGCAATGAGCATCTGAGGGCCATGTCAGTAGAAACCTACTGGGTGCATTAAGATGAGTTATTTCATTTGTTGGGTTTTTTAAAAAAAATTGTGCGGCTTTGACATGATTGCGAAAATCGCACCACAAACCATGACCAATAATGACTGAGGGTCCTCTTGTTTGAAGCAGTTAATGTAATATCCCTAAAAACCTGAAGCACACTTTATTCTGCTACAGATTGGTTTCTGATTTTCAGTGCATTTAGCCTACACACCTAAGTCTAGTTTGATGCTAATCTATGGTAAACATTGTATTTAAATCTAAGTTCATACATTACATTTTTTTTTTTTATGTTTTATCATGAAGCCCAGCTAGCGGAGTAGGATACAGATTCTTGTAAAGGGTTAATCTGCTAGATGAGGAGAAAGCTGTTTCTAATGGGTTAATCTAAGGCTCTCACTACATATACACACAACCAGCAGCGGCCACACACTGAGGAGAATGTGGGAGAGAAGCTATAAGTGACATGATTTACCTTCCTTGCATCTGACGCAGGGGCGTTGCTAGGGTCTTAAAAGATCAGGGATATATTTACCCCCCCCCCCCCCACACACACACACACACACACACACACACACACACAGACACACACACACACACACACACACAAAAAGTTCATTTTTACATACATATCGGAGAGAGCATATCTATAAGACTAAGGCTCCTACAGCAATACCTGGATAGAATTGGATGCATTGTCTCAGCAGACAGTATCATACATGATAGGCTTAGATACAGGGCCCCAGCAGACAGTAACATACATGATAGGCTTAGATACATGTCCCCAGCAAACAGTATCACACAGGATAAGCTTAGAGACATGGCTCCAGCAGACAGTATCACACATGATAGGCTTAGATGCAGGGCCCCAGCAGATATCCTTGTACCAACATATGTTTACCCCCCCATAAAAAATGCATGTGCGTGTGTGTGGGTGTATATATATATATGTATATATATATATATATTATATTTACATTTACTAATGAGCCCAATGCAGAGGAAAATAAGTACTGGACTGGGAATGGAGGCTTCATCCCACCCAGGACACCACAAAACCCCCAAGCTCCATACCTTCCACACAACATGGAGAAAAACTAGCAGTGTGATTTTCCTCCTGCTTTGTATAATACTTGGAACCCCTCACCGTGTATAGAAGAGAAACCTTGGTGAAATATAGACACCATCTACCACCTCTCAAGTCACTTCCTTACAATATATATAGGAGACAGCAGATCTATAGCATTACGACCCTATAGCTATGGGTAGGATTAGATACAGTGGCTCAGCAGACAGTATCACAGATGTTTGGATTAGATACAGTGGCTCAGCAGACAGTATCACACATGATAGAAGTAGATAGAGGGCTCAGCTCTCTGACATTGCGGCTCCAGCGCTGGATCCAGGAAAGGTAAGTATAAGAATTGCTTTGCTTTTTTATGTGTTACAACATTTTGGGGTGTTTGTTTTTTTACTGGTTCGCTTGTTGGACTACGACGGATTCGAGGACTAATTCGATTATGGCTTTTTTATTCTCAATAAAATGGTTAAAATGTGGGGGTTTTATTTCAATAAAATATTTTTTCTGTCCTTGTATTTTTTAAAACTTTATTACTACCGCCTTAGTAATGGCCGCTGGCTGATTGACAACGCCGGTGAAAAGGCTAACACTAACCCCCATTATTACCCCGGTACCCATCGCCACCAGGGGTACCGGGCAAAGCTGAGTACGATCCAGTACCCGACCATCTGTAACAATGGACGGCCACTGGGGCTGCCACAGGCTGGTATTATTAGGCTGGGAATGGCCGGAAACCTTGGTCCTTCCCACCCAGGTAATGCTGCTGCTGCTGTGTTGTATCTGGTTGATTATTTAAAATTTGGGTTGGGGCCCACGCATTTTCCCATTTAAAAAAAAAAAATGCCGTGGGGTCCCTCCCCGTTTTTGATAACCAGCCAGATACAACACACCAGCAGCAGGCTAGCATTACCAGGGTGGGAAGAGCCACTGTTTCTGGTCTTTCCCAGCTTAATAATACCAGCCTGCAGCCGCCCCAGTGCCCGACCAGCACTACAGATGGACGGGTACTGAATCGTACCCGGCTCTTCTTGGTACCCCTGGTGGCGGTGGGTACTGGGGTAATAATGGGGGTTAGTGTTAGCCTTTTCACCGGCTAAGCCTCGCCTTAGTAATGGATTACTACGGTGGTAGTAATGAAGTTTAAAAGAAAATACAAAGACATAGAAAAAATATTATATTGAAATAAAAAAAAAACACACAACCCTCATTAACCATTTTATTAAAAATAAAAAAAGCCGTCATCGAAGTAGTCCAACAACCGAACCTGTAGAAAAACACAAACACACAAAAAAACAATAGCAAAACAGGTGGTAGGCTTAGATACAGGGCCCATATGTGATACTGTCTATTGGACCCTGTATCTAAGCCTACCACAAGGCAGGCTTAGATACAGGACCCCAGCAGGCAGTACTGTTACACTTACCCTACAAGATTACTGTCTGCTGGGGCCCTGTATCTATGCCTTCAATGTGGTAGGCTTAGATACAGGGCCCATCAGACCGTATCATACATGGTCATGTATCTAAGCCCACAATATGGTAGGCTTAGATACAGGGTCCATGTGTACTAATGTCTGTTATACCCTGTATCTAAGCCTACCACAAGGTAGGCTTAGATACAGGACCGCAGCAAGCAGTACTGTTACACTTACCCTCCACTTCGGCTCCGGGTGCAGCGGATCTCTCGAGACCATGCATCGTCGTGACGTCATGAGCGGCGCACAGTGTCGTGACGTCACGACGCGAGGAGACGTCAGGACTTCCGCTGCGCTCGGGAAGGAGGGTAAGTATGGTGATATTACTATAGTAACAGGGGTCTGTGTATTTTATTACATAGG
The DNA here is from genome assembly GCF_050947455.1 of Rhinoderma darwinii. Classification (NCBI taxonomy): domain Eukaryota; kingdom Metazoa; phylum Chordata; class Amphibia; order Anura; family Rhinodermatidae; genus Rhinoderma; species Rhinoderma darwinii. Next base: position 78,476,892 of record NC_134689.1, read on the forward strand.
CCCCAGTTACTATTTTTGTAGACACGGTGCCGGTCGCAATTGCAAGTGCTGTAGCGGCAGTCGCCCGGGGATCCGGGGCATCGGGCCAAAGATCCGCAACTTGAGCCCATGAAGTACGCTGCTAGCGACGCTGCTGCTCTGACGCTCTGCTGTTTCTTGTGAAAGACTCCTCTGATTGCACAGCAGCATCCTTCTCCTCCACTAGCTGCCCCATAATAGACAAGAGAAACATTTTACATTGCTGATAATATAACATCCAGCATGAGGTAAGATAGCAGCAGAAATCTTCACTGTGTACACATACTACGTGCGGACAGTCTCCCCCTCGCAGTGGGCTGTCCCAGCTAAGAAGCAGGAAGTCCTACAGAGCAGTAAAAATCTTGTGAGACTTGGACTGCTCACTGCTGCATGTGGAGAGCTGACTTTAGATGGAAGAGGACCTAGCAATTTCTGAGAAAAACATATTTTGTTTTCTTGAGGAGGTAAGTAAAAGCCTGGAGAGAGGGGCAGCTGTGGATATAGTGTTTTGAGATTTTGCCAAGGCATTTGACACTACCTAATAGATGCCTAGTCGCCTAATGACTAATATAAGGACTATTGGTTTAGAAAGTGAAGTTTGTAATTGACATACAAACAAATAAATATTATTATAAAAGTGTCCAATGTGGGTCTGCATGAATCTGAGTGCAGAAGACCCCCTTTGCTGCACTACTAAAGGACAAAATTAGCCCACAAGGTATTTCTATCCAACAGTGCCAGTCGTCACTATTTTACCAAATACCACTGCCGCAATAATCATATTACATGTCCCTATTGTATAAATACTGTAGGAAATGGCAACTGGATAAGCCAAAATAAATGTCCCTTATTATATGATTCCCTAGATTATGTTGATGGCTGCCTACATTCTTGTTTTTTTATATTTTTATTTTGCTCTCAGGTTGTAGAACCACACACTATTCCCTTCTCTAATACGTTAACAATAATTTTTTATGGTTCCTTTCATCCATTCTATATTTGGAATTGAGAGGGTAAGTGCACACTTCCTGCTAATTTAAGTTTCTAATTGAAGCTTCCAGATAGTTGTGGTCAATAATTCCTACTTTAAATGGTTATCCGCTAAAAGGGCTGTACACCCAGGTTCAGTGCGGGGACCGCTATTATTTTAACTCGTTCATCAGTAGATGTGATTATCCCCTTGTAGACACTTCCAGTTTTGGCCTTGTGGACACTGACAATTTTTTCAAATCTGATGTGTCACTTTATGTGGTAATAACTTGGGAATGCTTTTACTTATCCAAGCGATTATGAGATTATTTTATCGTGACATATTGTACTTTATGTTAGTAAAAAAATTTGATCGATAAATTCAATATTTATTTGTGAAAAACACCAAAATTTGGAGAAACTTTGGAAAAATTTGCATTTTTCTACATTTAAATGTATCTGCTTGTAAGGCAGATAGTAAAAGCACAAAATAGTTACTAGTTTACATTTCCCATATGTCTACTTTATGTTTGCATTGTTTTTGAATGTCCTTTTATTTTTCTAGGACGTTACAAGGCTTACGAAATTAGCAGCAATTTCTCACATTTTCAAGGAAATTTCAAAAGGCTATATTTTCAGGGACCAGTTCAAATCTGAAGTGGATTTGAGGGCCCTATATATTAGAAAGTCCCCATAAATCACCCCATTTTAAAAACTGCAGCCCTCAAAATATTCAAAACAACATTCAGAAAGTGTTTGAACCCTTTAGGCCTCATGCACACGTCTATAACCGTTTTCACGTCCGTTTTTCATGGATCCATGTGTCTGTGATTGGATCAGTGTGGTTCCCGTGTGTACTCAGTGTACACTTCCGTGTTTCTGTTTCCATGCGCCGCGCATGGTACTCACTGTCCAGCGGTAGTCACTGTCCAGGGTGCTGAAAGAGTTACTATCAGTGCTGGATAGAGAGAAGGGGCTGCACTGATCGGCAGTAACTCTTTCAGCACCCTGGACAGTGACTACCGCTGGACAGTGAGTACCAGGCACGGCGCTCACAATATAGATTTCTAATGTTTCCTTCAAAAACCCCAACACAGAAAAAAATAAGTTTATACTTACCCAGAACTCCCTGCTTCTTCCTCCAGTCTGGCCTCCTGAAATTACGTTTCATCCCATGTGACCGCTGCAGCCAATCACAGGCTGCAGCGGTCACATGGACTGCCGCGTCATCCAGCGTGGTCGGACTGGATGTCAAAAGAGGGACATGTCAACAAAACAACAGCCGGGGTACGTATGAACTGCTTTTTCTTTCTATCGCTGCGGATGCTCTGCATGAAAGGGCTGCCCCTTCTCTCTATCCAGCACTGATCAGCAGCCTCTTCTCTCTATCAGTGCTCGATAGATAGAAGGGGCTGCCGATTAGTGCAGTGCGATATCTCTCTCTTCGTGTACATCTGCCCGCCCGGCCATTGCTAGGCAATGGCTCCGTCACACACGGACGGCACAAGGATGCCTTCCATGTGCCTTCAGTTTTTTTTAACGGACCCATTGACTTGTATGGGCCCCACGGTCACGGAATCTCGGACCAAAGTAGGACATGCTCTACTTTTGTCGGAACGGAACAACGGGACCGTCAAAAAAACTGAGGTGTGCATGGCCCCATTGAAATTAATGGGTCAGGGTGCTAGCAGTCAAAAAAAACAGCTAGCACCCTGAAGGAAAAAACTGAAGTGGGCATGGGGCCTTAGGCGTTTCACAGGAATTAAAGCAAGTGGAGGTGAAATATACAAATTGCATTTTTTTTTGCCAAAATTCATTTGTAAAAAAAAAAAAATTCCTGTAACAAAGAAGGTTTTACCAGAGAAATGCAACTCAATATTTATTGCCCAGATTCTGCAGTTTTTAGAAATATCCCACATGTTGCCCTAGTGTGCTAATGGATTGAAACACTGGCCTTAGAATCAAAGGAGCACTTAGAGGATTTTGGGGCCTCATTTTTTTAGAATATATTTTAGGCACCATGTCAGATTTGAAAAGATCTTGTGATGCCAAAACATAGGAAAACCCTCAAAAAGACACAATTAGGGGTATAGTGAGCATTTTGATCCCACCGTTTTTTTGCTAAATTTCTTTGAATTAAGCCATAAAAATGAAAATGAAAATTGTTTTAAAATAAAACACAATGTTTTCATTTTTACAAGGAATAAAGGAGGAAAAACACCCCAATGTTTGTTAAGCAACTTCTCTCGATTATAGAAATACCCCATATGGGGTGATAAATTTATGATTGAACACACGGCAGCCCTCAGAAGGGAAGGAGCGCCATTTGGCTTTTGGAGTTCAAATTTTGCTAGAATGGTTTTCGGTGCCATGTCTCATTTGCAAAGCTCCAGAGGGACAAAAACAGTGCAAACCCCCAAAAGTGACCCCATTTTGGAAAATGAAAATCTAATTTTTTTCTTATAAAATGTGGAAACTTTTACAAGGAATATAGGTTAAAATGCACCACAATATTTGAAAAGCAATTTCTCCCGATTACGGCAATACCCCATATGTGGTAATAAACTGCTGTTTGCACACACGGCAGGGCTCAGGAGGGAAGGATCACCATTTGGCTTTTGAAGCTCAAGTTTTACTGGAAAAGCCCCTGAGCTGGGGTGGGATCCTGCCGGTTCTCCCCAGTTCTCCCGAACCGGTTGTTAAACTTACAGCCAGTTCACAGAACCGGGGTGAAGCAGGAAACCGGAACTGGACCCCTGCATTCAATTGTATTTGCGTCCTTGGGATATGAATACAATTGAGTTGAATAGTGCTGCTCTGGCGAGGCACATGATGCCTCACCATTTGGCGCTTTAGTGATGATGCAGTCGGCGAGATGACATCATCGCGCCGCTGCGTCGTTCCGCTGGAGGATGCCTGGCGTCACTGGAGGATGCCGCGGCAACGGGACAGGTAAGCATATGTTTGTTTTTTTACTTTTACTGCGGGCAGTGTTGGGGGTCTTAACTATAGGGGAAAACTTCAGGGTAGGACTATATAGGGGACAATAAGTACAGGGCAGGACTATATAGGGGACAATAACTACAGGGGAGGACTATATAAGGGGCACTAACTACAGGGGAGGACTATATAGAGGGCACTAACTACAGGGGACTATATAAGGAGCCCTATCTACAGGGAACGCCACAGGGGGCACTATCTACAGGGGATGCCACAGGGGGCACTATCTACAGGGGATGCCACAGGGGGCACTATCTATGGGAAATAATAATAATAATGCCAGAGGGGGCACTATCTACAGGGAACGCTACTAGCTACAGAGGTCACTATGGGGAGCGCTATCTACAGAGAGCTCTATGAGAGGCACTATCTATAGGAGGCTCTATGGGGAGCACTATCTACAGAGGACACTACGGGGAGCACTATTTACAGGGGGCTCTATGAGAGGCGCTATAGGGGGTTTTACACTGTGCAACTATCATGCAGACCAGCGTTCATAGATAATTGTCCTGTGTAAAAAGGTCAGCGTTCAGCAGTTGAACGAGCAAACGCTCGATCATCTGCTGGTCGTATAGTTTAAAAAAAGTAAAATATTATCTTTGTTGGCAGCACATCTTGGTGTGTAAACAGGGAGATGCACTGCTGACATGATGATAATGTATGGGGACGAGTGATCAGAGTAACAACCCGCTCCCCATCCATAGCTCCGTGTGACAGGAGCAAACAAGCACCGATCAACGATGGTTCTATGGGACTTACGGAAACAGTGTAGTTTAGCGTGCTACGCTGTTTTCGTAACTCCCGACCATGAAGTCAGAAAGTGGCCGGGAAGCAGCGAGAGCAGAAAGTGGTAGAACGGGGTTTGGGGGGCTGACATTTATGACATATACTGTGGATATCAAGAGAAAAATAATTTTTGAAGCAGCACTAATCCCGAATCTGGTGCGGTGCACGCTGTCAAGCCAGGCAAACCCACTCCGGCATGATGTAAATTTCAAAAGAAGTAGTAGGACAACAGCACACGTCTTCAAATCTTCAAAGAGGTTTTTATTGTCAAGACATCCACAATCGACAGGCAACGTTTCGACCCATAGTGAGTGAGGCTTGACAAAGACCCCTCACGCACTATGGGTCGAAACGTTGCCTGTCGATTGTGGATGTCTTGACAATAAAAACCTCTTTGAAGATTTGAAGACGTGTGCTGTTGTCCTACTACTTCTTTCGAAATATACTGTGGATATGTCATAAATGTCCCTGGTGGGAAAACCCCTTTAAGTAGTCAGACACCCCTCCCATTGTAGTAAAATAACTACCGAGGGCTGTATGGGGAGATTATATTGCAAGGGGAGGTCAGATTGTCTGACTGACTGCTGGGGGCTCTATAAGGGGTTTGAGTGTCTGATTCTGACGTCTCCGTGGTGCGGATATCCCTCCCTCCTCAGCAGTTAGTCGCTCAGACCCCCCCTATAGAGCCCCCAGCAGTCAGTCAGACAACCTCCCCTTGCAATATATTAGTAACTACTGAGGGCTCTAAGGGAAGGGGGGGATTATACTGAAAGGAGGATCTAACCATATAAGTGACTGCAGAGGACTCTATGAAGAGGGGAGTAATCCCCCCATCCCCCATAGAGCCCTCAGTATTTATTATACAGCAGGAGGGGTTTGAGAGTCTGATTGCTGAGTGCTCCATGGGGGGATATTATTATCCCCCCATAGAGTCCTCTGCAGTTAGTTAGGTGGACCCCCACTGGCTATATAATTAATCAAATCCCTCCCTAGCGTTGGCCGATCAGTTTAAAGTTGGCTGGGTCAGGAGGTGAGTACCTCACTAACCTCACCGTATGACCACCTCCCTGATTTCCTGTTAGTCTCTGGCGGTGCGTGCATCATCAGAGAGGCGTGTTCTAACTTCTACCACTAGCAGACGTGCTATTGTGACGCACGCCTGCTAGCCCTACCCCGCCCCTGCAAATGATGTCCCTCCCCAGGGCCGATTCTAGCTTTTCTGCTGCCTGAGGTGAAAACATATAGCGCACCCTGTATATAGTGCCCTAAATATAGTCCCCCTGTAGATTGTGTCCCACATAAAGTCTCCCCTGTAGATTGTGCCCCACATATAGCTCCCCCCTCCTGTAGATAATGCTGCCCACACTTTTTAGTTGAAAACAACAAACTTTACATACTCAACGTGATCCCATTCCCACGCTCTTCTAAGCAGGTCTGCTGGGGCTGAGCGACGCGATGTCGCATTCGCGCCGCTTGCATCATTGATTGGCATGGCAGAATGACTTCCCCCGCCAATCAGTGCCTTCCAACATGTGTAAAGGCGCTGATTGGTGTGACAACTCATTCTGCCCTGCCAATCAGCGCCGTTGTAAAGCACTGAATGGTCGGGCACGGAACGTACCCGGCCATTCAACGATTATGCCTGTAATTGTAACTGCGTTCTATAGACCCAGGTACAATTAGTGCAGGAGGGGGTGGCGGTGGCTGGTTTTAGTTGCGCCGCCGCCCCCTCAGAGAGGCAGCAGGGCGGACAGTGCGGCCCTGCCCTCCCCATTAACAGCGGCCCTATTCCCTCCCAGACCCCGCCCCCTCCTCCCCATTAGCGGTGATAGCAATATCGCGCTGCAAGGGAAGTTTTTTAAAATGATGTGCGGTTCGCCCATATGATGATCCGCCACTGAGTTAACGCCATACATATATACAGCAGCAGAACAAACCTTAAACATATATATATACAACACCGGAACTAAGTTCAGTACAAATATACAGCATCAGAACTAAGCTCAGTACATATATACAGCATCAGAACCAAGCTCAGTACATATATACAACACCAGAACCAAGCTCAATACATATATACAACACCAGAATCAAGCTCAGTACATAGATACACCACCAGAACTAAGCTGAGTATGTATATACACCATAACCAAGCTCAGTACATAAATACAGCACCAGAACAAAACTCAGTACATAAATACAATACCAAAACCAAGCTTAGTACATAAATACAGCACTGAGCTTGGTTTTGGTGTTGTATTTATGTACTGAGCTTGGTTCTGGTGTTGTATGTATGTACTGAGCTTGGCTCTGGTGTATATATGTACTGAGCTTTGTTCTGGTGTTGTATTTATGTACTGAGCTTTGTTCTGGTGCTGTATATATGTACTGAGCTTTGTTCTGGTGCTGTATTTATGTACTGAGCTTTGTTCTGGTGCTGTATATATGTGTGAGCTTTGTTCTGGTGATGTATTTATGTATGAGATTGGTTCTGGTGTTGTATATATGTACTTGGCTTGGTTCTGACGCTGTATTTATGTACTGAGCTTGGTTCTGGTGCTGTATATATATGTACTGAGCTTGCTCCTGGTACCATATCTGTGCATTAGTGGGGAGATTTGTCGTGGCTTACTGCGCACACCGCACGGTCCTCCACCCTCTCACAGTCCACAGCCTAACTAAATGGGCTGAGCACGCTTAGGATATTGAATCTGCGCATATAGGTCTATACATAATGGGTGAGTATAATATGAGTGTTGGTAAGTAGGTAGATAGGCAAGTAGGCTTATGTAATTATATACATAGTCTGGAAATCCACACTAAAACATTCTGGACAGGGAATTTCTTTATTTAGAGTCCACTTTAATATAGGGCGTACTTGGAATATCTTAATTGTTTTATTTTATTATTAGAATCATTTTCCATGGCGCGATACACAGCAAAACACAGCAACCCCACCCCCCTCGGCGCGTATGTCTTTGTCTGCAAAACAGGGAACCTGTTGTTAAAAATTTTAATCCCACCCCTGCCCCTGAGAGATCAAAACAGTTGAAACCCCCCAAAAGTGACACCATTTTGAAAACTAAAGCCCTCGCAGAATTTATCAAACGGTATAGTGAGCATTTAGACCCCACAGGTTTTTTGCTGAATTTAGTGAAATTAGGTCGTGAAAATGTATATCAACATTTTTTTTACATTAAAACTTTGAATTTTTTTATTTCCACAGGAGATAAAGGAGAAAAAGCACCCCAATATTTGTAAAGCAATTTCTCCCAAGTACGGCAATACCCCACATGTGGTCATAAACTGCTGTTTGGACACACGGCAGGGCTCAGAAAGGCAAGTGCTGCGTAATATGTTGGCGCTATATAAATAAAGATTATTATTATTAAGGCAGGCGTGCTATTTGGCATGCAGATCTTGCTGATTTGATTCTTAAGCGCCACGTCGCATTTGCAAAACCCTGAGGTACTTAAGTACAGTGGATGCCCCCAAGAAGTGACCCCATTTTAGAAACTACACACCTCAAGGCATTTATCATTTGCCCTGACAAATGACAGGGAACAGAATTGAAGAGCACCATGCGCATTTGAGGCCTATTTTGGTGATTTCCATAGCATTGGCCCACATTTGCACGGCTCTGAGGTCAAATAGTAAAACAAACCCCCAAGTAGTGCCCCCTATCTTGGAAACTATATCCTGTATGCATATTAAGGGGTGTATTGAGCATTTTGTCCCCACATGTTTTTTCATTAGAAATGAATGCGTAGCGGATGGTGCAAAGCAAAAATTGCAATTTTCCACTGATATGGCAATTTAGTGCATAATATGTTGTGCCCCGTTTGTGCCACTGAAGACAAATACCTCATAAAATGTTAAGCGGGATCTCCCGGGTATGGCAATGCCATATATGTGGACGTAAACTCATGTTTGGGCACACTGTAGGGCTCAGAAAGAAGGGAGCACTATTTGGCTTTTGGAGCGCAGATTTTGCTTGGTAGTAGTTCTCTATCGGGTTTTACTGTTATCTCAGTTTATAATGAGGGGGCATATGTACGCTGTGCGGAGTACATAAGGGCATAATAAGGTGGTATAATAATGCTGTAAATAAATAATAATTCATAGATGTTGGGCCAGTGTCGTACTGATAGATGGTGCCCAATCGTATCTGAATTAGGAACTCTGCACATTTTGCGTCACCATATTCTGAGAGCCAGAACTTTTTTATTTTTTCTCCACCGGAGCTGTGTGAGGGCTTATTTGTTGCGGAACAATCGGTAGTTTTCATTGGTACCATTTTGGGGTACATGCAATTTTTTTGATCACTTTTTATTCGATCATTTTGTCAAGCAATGTGTCCAAAAACAAACAATTCTGACAATGTTTGTTTTTTTACAGTGTTCACCGTGGGCTATGAATTACATTTTACTTTATTCTGCGGGTCGATACGATTACGGTGATACCATATGTATATCGGGGTTTTTTTATGTTTTGCAGCGTTTGCACAACATAATAACTTTTTTTTTTTAAATAATAAACTTTTTGTGTCATGATATTCTGAGAGACAGCTTTTTTTTTTTTTTTTCATCAAAAAAGCTGTGTAAGGGCTTGTTTTTTGCGGGACGGGTGGTCGTTTTTATTGGTACTATTTTGGGGTACATGCGACTATATGATCACTTTTTATTCTATGTTTTGTGAGGGGTGGTGACCAAAAAATAGCGATTCTGGCATTATGTTCACCATGCGGGAAAAATACGATTATAGTTGTACAGTTTGGGTCGTTACGGACACGGTGATATCAAATATGTGTACTTTTTTTAACGTTTTCATTTTTTCCGATAATAAAATACTTATTATAGGAAAAAAGGCAGGGTTTTTTTTTTTTAACTTGAAACTTTTATTTTTACACTTTTATTCAACATTTTTATTAACTTTTAATTTGTTCCATTAGGGTACTTAAAAGCCTGCACTTCAGATCTTTACTCTAATACATTGCACTACCCACGTAGTGCAATGCATTAGAGCTGTCAGTTATTCACTGACAGCAAGCCTATTAGGCCCTGCCTCCGGGCCTCCATTGTTAGGCCTCCGGTTGCCAGAGCAACAATAGCAACCCTGCGATCACATTGCAGCGATGCCAGTCGGCTTTAAAAGAGCTAATGGCAGGGATCTAAACAAGCTAGCTTCGTTCCCTGCCCTTACAGCACGGTGTCAGCTGTAACATACAAATGACACCAGCAGCTGATGTCGCAGGCTCAGCTTCTGAGCCTGCGTCATCTTGTTTCCCAGGGATAGAAGGCTTTTAGGCACCGCCTGCGAACGGGACCTAACAAGTTTTCGTACTTGGCAGACAGGAGGCCAATGTTAGGCATCGCTGGGTTCTGATCTGCTGGTAAACCCCATAGATGCAGCACTCGCTATTGAGCACTGCATTTAAGGGTTTAATCGGTCAGATCGGAGTCTAGCTCTGGTCCTGGCCTGGTAATATACAGCAGACACCCGCTGGCGATGGTGTGGGCTTAGCTTCTGTGCCAGCACCAGCAACACAATTAAGTTAAGTTGTGTTGCCTTAAGACCTTGGCGACAGCAACGTAATAGTATGTTGTATGTCACCAAGTGGTTAATAGCGGTTTCTATTTTTGCAGATACAGTCTATGAAAGATGCTGTTAAATAACTTGGACACACTGAGTGTTTTGGCATCCACTTGACAAAAAAGTTTCAATGTGGAGAAATGTCAAGTTATGCATCTGGGTACTAATAATCTGCATGCAGGGCCGGCCTTAGGGGTGTGCGACCTGTGACTTCGCACAGGGCGCATCACTCCAGCAGGTGGATTGGGGCGCTGCGCTGGCTCACTTCCCCTGCTTGTTTCAGAAGCGCCCGGCGACTCAGCAGTCGCCTTTCCGCCCGGGTGCTTCTTCACTTAGTGACCGTCGCTACCGCTGTAAGCAGCCATAGTGGATGCTAGTGGCTGCTACAGCGGTAGCGACAGCACTATAGCAGAGCAGGGAGATATCTCCCTGCTGTGCTGTCTACTAGTGCCACTGCAGCTTCCTGAAGGAGCGGAATCCCCGTGTGGCCGGGGATTCCGCTCCTGGAGCGCTCCTTGATGTCTCTGTCCATTTACGGACAGTACAAACTGTCTCCACTGGACCTGGTCCACGGTTCACAATATCAGGAAAACAAAGATAGACAGCGAGGCAGCACTTCCAAAAATATGAGCTTTTAATCACCCGTGCAACGTTTCAGTCCAACAGGACATTTTGCAAATCTTGAAAAATATCCTGTTGAACTGAAACGTTGCACGGGTGATTAAACGCTCATATTTTTGGATATGCTGCTTCGCTGTCTATCTTTGTTTGCCATATATGGACAGTGAGATCAGGGGAAACTCCTGCAGCAGAATCCCCGTCCACAGCGTTGCAGACGCTGTGACCGGGGATTTTACTCCAGGAGAAGCCAATGACGTCATTGTCCATAAATGGACAGATGACAGGAGCTTCTACTGGAGTGGAATCCCCGGTCACAGCGTCGGCAACGCTGTGGACGGGGATTGTGCTTCGGGAGTTTCCCCTGATGTCACTATCCATATATGGACAGAGACATCAAGGAGCGCTCCAGGAGCGGAATCCCTGGCCACACGGGGATTCCGCTCCTTCAGGGAGCTACAGTGGCGCTATCTACATGGGGGCTGTGGGCTTTGTGGCACTACCTACAAGGGGGCTGTGTGCCACTACCTACAAGGGGGCTGTGTGCCACTACCTACAAGGGGGCTGTGTGCCACTACATACCAGGTGGCTGTGTGCCACTACCAACCAGGGGGCTGTGGGTTGTGTGGCAAAACCAACCAGGGGGCTGTGTGGCACTACCAACCAGGGGGCAGTGGGTGGTGTGGCACTACCAACCAGGGGGCTGTGGGCAGTGTGGCACTACCAACCAGGGGGCTGTGTGGTGCTACCAACCAAGGGGCCGTGTGGTGCTCCCAACCAGGGGGCTGTGTGGCGCTCTCTACCAGGGGGCTGTGTGGCGCTCTCTACCAGGTGGCTGTGTGGCGTTCCCTACCAGGGGGCTGTGTGGCGTTCCCTACCAGGGGGCTGTGTGGTGCTATCTACAAGGGGGCTGTGTGGCGCTATCTACAAGGGGGCTGTGTGGCGCTATCTAAAAGGGGGCTGTGTGGCGCTAGCTACAAGGGGGCTGTGTGGCATTATCTACAAGGGGGCTGTGTAGCACTATATACAAGGGGGAGGGGCTGTGTAGCACTATATACCATGGGAGAGGGGAGCTGTGTAGCACTATATACAAGGGGAAAGGGGGCTGTGTAGCACTATATACAAGGGCAGAGGAGAGCTGTGCAGCGCTTTATACAAGGGGAGGAGGGGGCTGTTTAGCGCTATAGACAAGGAGAGAGGGAGGCTGTGTAGCACTATATACAAGTGGAGGAGGGGGCTGTTTGCCACTACCTAAAAGGGGGCTGTGTGCCACTACCTAGAAGGGGGCTGTGGGCTATGTGGCACTACCAACCAGGGGGCAGTGGGCTGTGTGGCACTACCAACCAGGGGGGTTGTGGGCGGCATGGCACTACCAACCAGGGGGCTGTGAGCGGTGTGTCACTACCAACCAGGGGGCTGTGTGGCGCTACCAACCAGGGGGTTGTGCGGCGCTCACTACCACGGGGCTGTGTGGCGCTCCCTACCACGTGGCAGTGTAGTGCTCCCTACCAGGGGGCTGTGTGGCGCTCTCTACCAGGGGGCTGTGTGGCGCTCCCTACCAGGGGGCTGTGTGGCGTTCCCTAACAGGGGGCTGTGTAGCGTTCCCTACCAGGGGGCTTGTGGCGTTCCCTACCAGGGGGCTGTGTGGCGCTCCCTACCAGGGGGCTGTGTGATGCTCCCTACCAGGGGGCTGTGTGGCGCTCCCTACCAGGGGGGCTGTGTGGCGCTATCTACAAGGGGGCTGTGTGGCGCTATCTACAAGGGGGCTGTGTGGCGCTATCTACAAGGGGGCTGTGTGGCGCTATCTACAAGGGGGCTGTGTGGCATTATCTACAAGGGGGCTGTGTAGCACTATATATAACGGGGAGGGGCTGTGTAGCACTATATACCATGGGAGAGGGGGGCTGTGTAGCACTATATACAAGGGCAGAGGAGAGCTGTGAAGCACTTTATACAAGGAGAGAGGGAGGCTGTGTAGCACTATATACAAGTGGAGGAGGGGGCTGTGTGCCACTACCTACAAGGGGGCTGTGTGCCACTACCTACAAGGCGCTGTGGGCTGTGTGCCACTACCTACGAGGGGGCTGTGGGCTATGTGGCACTACCAACCAGGGGGCTGTGGGCTGTGTGGCACTACCAACCAGGGGGTTGTGGGTGGCATGGCACTACCAACCAGGGGGCTGTGAGCGGTGTGGCACTACCAACCAGGGGGCTGTGTGGCGCTACCAACCAGGGGGCTGTGCGGCGCTCCTTACCACAGAGCTTTGTGGCGCTCCCTACCATGTGGTGTGTAGTGCTGCCTACCAGGGGGCTGTGTGGCACTCTCTACCAGGGGGCTGTGTTGTGCTCCCTTTCAGGGGGCTGTGTGGCGTTCCCTACCAGGGGGCTGTGTGGCATTCCCTACCAGGGGGCTGTGTGGCGTTCCCTACCAGGGGGCTGTGTGGCGCTCCCTACCAGGGGGCTGTGTGGCGCTCCCTACCAGGGGGCTGTGTGGCGCTCCCTACCAGGGGGCTGTGTGGCGTTATCTACAAGGGGGCTTTGTGGCGCTATCTACAAGGGGGCCTGTGTGGCGCTCCCTACCACGGGGCTTTGTGGCGCTCCCTACCATGTGGCTGTGTAGTGCTCCCTACCAGGGGGCTGTGTGGCGCTCTCTACCAGGGGGCTGTGTTGCGCTCCCTTTCAGGGGGCTGTGTGGCGTTCCCTACCAGGGGACTGTGTGGCGTTCCCTACCAGGGGGCTGTGTGACGTTCCCTACCAGGGGGCTGTGTGGCGCTCCCTACCAGGGGGCTGTGTGGCGCTCCCTACCAGGGGGCTGTGTGGCGCTCCCTACCAGGGGGCTGTGTGGCGCTATCTACAAGGGGGCTGTGTGGCGCTATCTACAAGGGGGCTGTGTGGCGCTATCTACAAGGGAGCTGTGTGGCGCTATCTAAAAGGGGGCTCTGTGGCGCTATCTACAAGGGGGCTGTGTGGCATTATCTACAAGGGGGCTGTGTGGTGCTACCTACAAGGGGGCTGTGTAGCACTATATACAAGGGGGGAGGGGCTTGTAGCACTATACACGGGGAGAGGGGGGCTGTGTAGCACTATATACAAGGGCAGAGGAGAGCTGTGAAGCACTTTATACAAGGAGAGAGGGAGGCTGTGTAGCGCTATATACAAGTGGAGGAGGGGGCTGTGTGCCACTACCTACAAGGGGGCTGTGTGCCACTACCTACAAGGCGCTGTGGGCTGTGTGCCACTACCTACGAGGGGGCTGTGGGCTATGTGGCACTACCAACCAGGGGGCTGTGGGCTGTGTGGCACTACCAACAAGGGGGTTGTGGGTGGCATGGCACTACCAACCAGGGGGCTGTGAGCGGTGTGGCACTACCAACCAGGGGGCTGTGTGGCGCTAATAACCAGGGGGCTGTGCGGCGCTCCCTACCACGGGGCTTTGTGGCGCTCCCTACCATGTGGTGTGTAGTGCTGCCTACCAGGGGGCTGTGTGGCACTCTCTACCAGGGGGCTGTGTTGTGCTCCCTTTCAGGGGGCTGTGTGGCGTTCCCTACCAGGGGGCTGTGTGGCACTCCCGACCAGGGGGCTGTGTGGCGCTCCCTACCAGGGGGCTGTGTGGCGCTATCTACAAGGGGGCTTTGTGGCGCTATCTACAAGGGGGCCTGTGTGGCGCTCCCTACCACGGGGCTTTGTGGCGCTCCCTACCATGTGACTGTGTAGTGCTCCCTACCAGGGGGCTGTGTGGCGCTCTCTACCAGGGGGCTGTGTTGCGCTCCCTTTCAGGGGGCTGTGTGGCGTTCCCTACCAGGGGACTGTGTGGCGTTCCCTACCAGGGGGCTGTGTGACGTTCCCTACCAGGGGGCTGTGTGACGTTCCCTACCAGGGGGCTGTGTGGCGCTCCCTACCAGGGGGCTGTGGGGCGCTCCCTACCAGGGGGCTGTGTGGCGCTCCCTACCAGGGGGCTGTGTGGCGCTATCTACAAGGGGGCTGTGTGGCGCTATCTACAAGGGGGCTGTGTGGCGCTATCTACAAGGGAGCTGTGTGGTGCTATCTACAAGGGGGCTGTGTGGCGCTATCTACAAGGGGGCTGTGTGGCATTATCTACAAGGGGGCTGTGTGGTGCTACCTACAAGGGGGCTGTGTAGCACTATATACAAGGGGGGAGGGGCTTGTAGCACTATACATGGGGAGAGGGGGGCTGTGTAGCACTATATACAAGGGCAGAGGAGAGCTGTGCAGCGTTTTATACAAGGGGAGGAGAGGGCTGTGTAGCGCTATAGACAAGGGGAGGAGGGTGGCTGTGTAGCGCTATAGACAAGGGGAGGTGGGGGGCTGTGTAGTGCTATATACAGGGGGAGGGGGCTGTGTAGCACTATATACAAGGGGGGGAAGGGGGCTGTGTAGCGCTTTATAGCCGTTTTCGGTCGTTCTCGAAACTTCCAGTGATGCCACGAGTCCGAAAAGGTTTGGGAAACTGTACTAGGCTACAGGATCCTGTCGTGGAGCAGCTCAGTTCGTCATGGGAAAGGGGACTAGATGAGTACAATTTTTGTTTTTGATTGGGGGTACTGTCTACAAGGGGGAGATGGGGGACTGTATTGCACTGTCTACAAGGGGGAGGTGTGGGGAGCTGTATGGCACGATCTACAAGGAAAAGGTGGGGGATTATGGCACTGTCTACAGGGAGGCTTTATGGCAAAATCTACAGGGGTGCACTATGCTATGTGGGGGCCACTAAGCGGACATTATACTGTGTAGGGGTACTACAGGTGGCATAATACTGTGGGCACAATTAGAGGACAAAATACTGTGTAATATATTATATTATTAAATATTATTATTATACTGTATGGGGGCACTAAAGGGGCATTATAAGTTTTTTTTATGGGGCATTTTTTTTAATGATGGGGGTGGGGCGCCGAACGATAATTTCGCACGGGGCGCAATCTATCCTAAGGCTGGTCCTGTCTGCATGCAGCATATGTGCTACGTAAAGCAAAGCAGGGAGAGTCACATGCACTACATAGCAACTTGCAATGTCAATCAGCTTCAATCAGTAGAATACTGTCGTGTATCGAAAGAGGCATGGACTTGCGGGACAGGGACATAATGTTAAGGTTGGGTTCACACGACCTATTTTCAGGCGTAAACGAGGCGTATTATGCCTCGTTTTACGCCTGAAAATAGGGCTACAATACATATATAGGGCTACAATTCATTTGAATGGGTTTGCCGACGTACTGTGCAGACAACCTGTAATTTACGCGTCGTAGTTTGACAGCCGTAAAAATACAGCCTCGTCAAAAGAAGTGCAGGACACTTCTTTCAGTCGTAATTTGAGCCGTTCTTCATTGAACTCAATGAAGCACAGCTCAAAATTTACGGCTGTCAGAGAAGCCTCGCAAAATGCGAGGAGGAGCATTTACGACTGAAACGAGGCAGCTGTTTTCTCCTGAAAACAGTCTGTCTTTTCAGACGTAAAAGCCTGCTACCGTGTGCACATACCCTTACGCTTTACAAAGCATTAGGATGGACTCTTCTGGAATATACTAGTTGAATATGTTCACAAAATGTATTTTTCAACCATACTGATTTTGTAACTATGTAATAACTATGTAACAAACAGGAACAGTAGATTCAATTATAAGAATTGTTTCAAATATATATCATTAGCAGAACAGAGTATTATCTCAGTATTACAGGGATACAGTTTTTACTTTCATTTCAGAATCATGAAGTGAGTGAATAGCGTGAGATTCTTCTTTTCTTTGGGAGGTACAAACTGTGAAGAGGCGATATTATTCTATACAGAATCTGAATAGGAAAGTGGAGCCTGTGCTCAGACCTGGTCAGGATTAGAGATAAGCAAATCAATTTGCCATTTTCACTGTTTTGTCGATTTGCTGGCCCATAGAATAAAGTAAGATAATAGATTTACCTATATTTCTTATAAATTCGCCAAAGCGAGTCTCAAACCTGGTGAATTAATCGGTGACAAAAAAGCAAAACACAAATCTGGGGAAAAATTTCCTCACCTCCAGCCAGGAGCCGGAACTTTACTTTATGCAGAATATTGTTATTTTTTTCAGCCATATAATAAGATTTCCCTCTGTATTATGCAGCCCAACTAGAGGAGAAGGATACTGCTGCTTGTTAAGGGATAAAGGGTCTTATAACCAGTGTTCCCTATAAGGTGCGCGGCTGCGCGGCCGCCCAGCTTCCACGATCCGCCCGCTCACTAAACTTTAAAGCCCGCGCACTGTCACAGGCGGCGTGCAGATGCAGTGGCGTTGCTAGCACCGAAGGGGGCTCCGGTGCTAGTGACAGCCACATTCACTTGTATGTGCATGCTCAGGACGAACATACAAATGAATACTATAGGCTGCAAGACAAATTAGGCCTGCAGCCTATAAGGCGCTGACGTCACATCATCACGCCGGTCTGCGCATGCGTAGAGCTCCGTCTGTCGCGGAAATGGGGCAAGATAAGTACAATCTTTTTTTTTTTTTTTTTTTAAGGAGCTGTGTGGCAGTATATACAGAAGGAGGGGGTTGTGTAGCGCTATATACAAGGGGAGGAGGGGGCTGTGTAGCACTATATACAAGGGGAGGAGGGCGGCTGTGTAGCGCTATATACAAGGGGAGGAGGGGGGCTGTGTAGTGCTATATACAGGGGGAGGGGGCTGTGTAGCACTATATACAAGGGGGGAAGGGGGCTGTGTAGCACTAAATACAAGGGGAGGAGGGGGCTGTGTAGCACTATATACAAGGGGAGAGGGGGGCTTTGTAACACTATATAGAAGGGGAGGGGCGCTGTGTAGCGCTATATACAAGGGGAGGAGGGGGCTGTTTCGCACTATATACAAGGGGACAGGTGGGAATTGCTGTGTAGCGTTATATGCAAGGGGAGAAGGAGCTGTGTAGCGCTATATACAGGAGGGAATTGCTGTGTTGCACTATATACAAGGAGAGGGGGCTGTTTAGCACGATATACAAAGGGAGAGGGGGCTGTGTAGCACTATATACAAGGGGAGGGGAGGCTGTGTAGCACTATATACAAGGGGAGGGGGCTGTGTAGCACTATATAGAAGCGGAGAGGGGGCTATGTAGCACTATATACAAGGGGAGAGGGGGGCTGTGTAGCACTATATACAAGGGGAGGGGGGCTGTGTAGCATTATATACAAGGGGAGAGGGGGGCTGTGTAGCACTATATAAAAGCGGAGGAGGGGGCTGTGTAGCACTATATTGACGGGGAGAGGGGGCTGTGTAGCACTATATACAAGGGGAGAGGGGGCTGTGTAGCGCTATATACAAGAAGAGGTAGTGTAGCGCTATATACAAGGGGAGAGTAGGGCTGTGTAGCACTATATACAGGGGGGAATTGCTGTGTAGCACTATATACAAGGGGAGAGGGGGCTGTGTAGCACTATATACAAGGGGAGGGGGGCTGTGTAGCGCTATATACAAGGGGAAAGTGGGGCTGTGTAGCAATATATACAGGGGAGAATTGCTGTGTAGCACTATATACAGGGGGGCTGTGTGGCAGTATCTACAGGGGGCTGTGTGGCAGTATCTACAGGGGTCTGTGTGGCACTATCTACAGGGGGGTCTGTGTGGCACTATCTACAGGGGGGGTCTGTGTGGCACTATCTATAGGGGGGTCTGTGTGGCACTATCTACAGGGGTGTCTGTGTGGCACTATCTACAGTGGGGGTCTGTGTGGCACTATCTACAGGGGGGTCTGTGTGGCACTATCTACAGTGGGGTCCGTGTGGCACTATCTACAGGGGGGTCCGTGTGGCACTATCTACAGGGGGGTCCGTGTGGCACTATCTACAGGAGGGTCTGTGTGGCACTATCTACAGGGGGGTCTGTGTGGCACTATCTAAAGGGGGTCTGTGTGGCACTATCTACAGGGGGGGTCTGTGTGGCACTATCTACAGGGGGGTCTGTGTGACACTATCTACAAGGGGGTCTGTGTGGCACTATCTACAAGGGGGTCTGTGTGGCACTATCTACAGGGGGGGTCTGTGTGGCACTATCTACAGGGGTGTCTGTGTGGCACTATCTACAGGGGTGTCTGTGTGGCACTATCTACATGGGGGTCTGTGTGGCACTATACACAGGGGGGTCTGCGTGTGGGGCTATCTACAGGTGGGTGACGCTATCTACAGGGGCATGTGTGTGATGCTATCTACAGGGGGCTGTGTGTGTCGCTATTTACAGGGGGTGAAGCTGTCTACAGTGGGTTGTGTGTGGCGCTATCTACTGGGGCTGTGTGGCACTATCTACAGGGGCTGTGTGGCGCTCCCTACAGGGGGTCTTGCACTATCTACAGGGTGTGTGTGCATCGCTATTTACAGGGAGTCTGTGTGGCGCTATCTATAGGGACAGTGGTGTAATGAAGGATTCTTTCATTGATGCCTATAATTAGTGCTGTCTATTTTACTGCTGTACTTGTAATATTATAGTATTTAAAAAAGTAATTTAAAACTAATTTAAAATACGTTTTCTTATTCTCTTATTTAGTTGCTATATTAGCGTTTACTCGGGGTATTACTTTTGGTCATCAGATCGCCCACCATTGATGGAGACTTGCCCTGCTCCCTAACTGCCCCACTCAGGAGCTGCCAAGACTTAGAGGGAACATTGCTCATAACATGTATTGCGCTTGCATAACAAACGTCTGGATGTTCTTTACGCATCCATAAGCTCTGCACTGGCGCAAATCACTGATAAGGCACAAAAACAAAGCAGACCTTGAGACAAGAATCATGACCTGCGAAAATACTGTCAAAACAAAATGTTGAGATCATTTTACGTGACAAACTGGAGGACCTTGGGACCTTGAGAATAGAGACAGATGGAACAACTTACAAGTCATCGGTATTCCTGGATGTTACGTGTGATAAGTTCACACTCTATCTGGGCCAGAAAGTTTCTGTGGAATGATGGGTCCAACAACACCCACTGCTTCCCGATTGGAATTAAGTGAGTATTATACTATTTGACCCACAAAAATCACTCACCTTATCCCAGGCACTTAAAGATGCTCTGTCACTAGTAATGCCCTATCTCCTAGCTAATCTAAAAGGCACAATCACACTGATAATGCTAGTGAAAATTATGTCCCAAATTGTTCATTTTAAAAGTTATGAGCTTTTTTCTAAATATGCAAATTAGGCTATACATGACAAATGGGCGCCAACACCAGCAATTCTCCTGAGGTGGAGCTACCTCACAGTCCTATCAGCATGAAACTGCTTTGCACAGTGTGAGAGACTAAGGCTGGAGGGAAAGGGGATCCCTTAAAATAGCCATATCTCGGGCTGTGGGCCACCTAGAACAACGCTTCTGATGTCATATGAAAGATGAGGTTCTAGTCTTTTGTATGACACCTGGATATAGCTGTGAAACAACCAGAGGTCTCTCCAGTTGAAAACCGGAATAGAAGCTATATACTATATGATCACGCTGTGTTGCTGGACTGGGAAGAGGAGAACTGTATGATTGGACAATGTCATACAGAAAACATTACACCGTCCAGAGTGAAAAGAAATAGTCACCTCATATTTGGCTATCATAGCCAAATTAGCATATTTGGAAAAATGTTCAGAACTTTTAAAAAAAAATCACATTGTAGTTATCCGTATCATAGCGCCTATTAGATTAGTTAGGACATAGGGCATTAATAAACTAGTGACAGTTTCCCCTTGTGTAGTGTTCCTAAACCTGTGGCCAACATTCCCTAGGGGCCCCCAAGGAGTTATGGTTACAACCACCGCAGGAGCTGGTCACAGCAGGGACAGTAGATAGCTTTAAAAAAGGCTTAGATAATTTCCTAGAACAAAAAAATATTAGCTCCTATGTGTAGAATTTATTTTTTTTACTTCCCCTTTCCCATCCCTTGGTTGAACTTGATGGACTTGTTGAACTTGATGTGTCTTTTTTCAACCGTACAAACTGTGTAACTGTGTGTAACTCTTCGCGGCTGCCAAATCTCTGATACCGTTGTATTGGAAGACCGAGGTT
The DNA here is from genome assembly GCF_050947455.1 of Rhinoderma darwinii. NCBI lineage: Eukaryota > Metazoa > Chordata > Amphibia > Anura > Rhinodermatidae > Rhinoderma > Rhinoderma darwinii. The sequence continues at coordinate 78,497,902 of NC_134689.1, forward strand.
GTGCCCCCAATAAGCCATTGGCTTAGGAAGGGAGCCCAGCTTGCAAGAATGGAGGAACTCTTGCATCTTGAGTACCGCTCTGATGCCAAATACCAAAAGATCTGGGCACCCTAGTTTGTGTTCTCTAAAAATTACTCCTTTCAACACCTTTGGTGTGCAGACCCTCCTATGTTTGCTGATGTCGATTGATATTCTGCTACCCTTCTAGTCTGTGACTAATGTCTAACATTCCCACAAGGCCTGGTGTTCTTGGAGACCTCTCTCCTTGAGCGTTTCTTTCCCATCCTTCTCTACCCCCTCCCCCTTGACGTTTGGTGCCTGTGATGAGAACATACACCATGATGTTCATACTTCCCTAATGTTCTGTTTGTATGATTTTGATTTGTCTACTGTTGAGAAAACGCTTGTACACACGAGTCTTCTTATTGTGAATTCTAACAATTACTTGTATATTGTGTGTACTGTGGCTCTTACGCATATTGTAAATACTATATTGCCTCTCTGTAAAATCTCAATAAAATGTTTCCAAAAATAAACTAGTGACAGATGCTCTAAATTAATCACATGGAACGTGATTAATTTAAAGAGGATGTCACTAGCTTATTAATGCACTATCTGCTAAATAATCTAATAGGCGCTATGATACTGATAGCTACAGTGCGGCCTGAACACGGTGATTAAGAGGAAAGAAGTTGTCACACACCTGCGTAGATTCCCCCCTTTTAGTAAGACTGGCGTTTCATACTCCAGCCAGAGCTGGAGTTAACTCTTGACACATTTATTAAGAGGCAAAAGCTTTTTAATAAATGTGTCGCATCTTTCGGCCAACGACTGCGGCCTTGCGCTATAATTCCCCCCCCTTCTGCCAAAAAAAACACCAAAACCACATACTCACCTCAGCGCTCCTCTTGTCCCCTCTTTGGCTTCTTCATTATTCCAGCACTGCTCACACAAGGACCTGACGCCAAGCAGCATCAGGACCTTATTTGTGACGCAGCACTTCCAACATCCTTAGTTCTGCATTGCATGCAACGTCCTGAGGCTGCCCGGCATCATTACGCTGTATGAGATGCACTGGAGTGATGAAGGAGCCAGAGGGGAGAAGAGGAGCAGTGAACTTTTTTTACTACTTTTTATTTTATTTTTTTAACTCTCCAGTGTAACTAGCAGCAGTCTTGTTGTGGGTGGCAATGCAGGAGCCCAGCACAGGCCTCTGCCTTGCTACCCCCATAGAGTGAAATCTTCGCCAGTTAGGAGCTGGTTTAGATTTTGACTAAAATTTAACGCTAGTTTTCTCACGTAAATCATATTAAATTTGTCGGGCTGCAGTGGCCACATCTCCTATCCCAGAGGTCACGGCCCTTTCTATAAAAGTGGCGAGGATGGCGCAAAAATGCCAAAAGTCGCAATTTGTACTACCCTTTTCTAACTTTTCTACTCCAGAAAACTTGTCGTCCTACAAGAGATGCACCAGAGCAGGGAAGAGGAAGGCACATTGAAGGCAAATTGGATAGGGAATTGTATAACTACGTCTCAAACATCAAAAACTGGAGTGGTAGCTATTCTTTTACACAGACCACTGTCCTATGTGATACATGATTCATATCCTAATTTGTATGAACCCCAACTAACCTAATGCTGACTTCTCCTAAATCCTGAGCTTGCTTTTACAGAAACAAATCCACTCCTTGATTATTGGTGGTGATTTTTACACGACACTTCAGCATGACATTACTCGCTCTTGTACATCAAGACAGAATTCTACAACTGCTACTGTCCTTTTAGATGCCATGGCCACTTTTAACCCTATGTGATCCTTGACGCCTCACACATACAGATGAACGGATTTATTATTTCTATTTCCATGCCCATAAGGCCCATTCAAGAAATTATCTCTTTCTTGTCTCATTGGATGCCTTTCCAACACTTGCCTCAGCAGAGATACTCCCCATTGCAATATCTTATCATGCCCCCGTCTGCATTTACTTTAATCTAGGAACCTCTAGACATTAACATTTCATTCGGAGTTTCCCTTCATAACTGGTCACTTCCAATGATTTTAAGCAATATCTGTCTATCTATTGGTCACACTTTATGGATGATAATATTGACGACTTAGAGGAGCCTAACCTGTTTTAGTATGTATCGAAGGCTGTGATGAAAGATGTACATAAATCCTATATTGGAACCAGATTAGAGGTAAACAAAAATGTGTACCTGAAAACAGAAGCACTCCTAAACACATATTTACAAGGACAAGCCCATACCCTATAATTCACATTTTACTCAGTTGTTCCCTCTAATCGTAGCTTTACCCAATTTAACATCAGCAGATCAATAATTTTTTGTCAGAAAAATTTTGCAAGAGGAAGAAGGAACCTAATAATAAAACCTCAGGCCATGATGACCTCTCTTCCGAATAGTACAAGCTGCTTAATCTGGACTTGGTCCTCTCCATTCCTAGACTCCTAAACGTAATTTACTCCTCCTTTTTGGTGTCCAGAACTGTGTTGATCTTGAAGTCAAATAAGGATCCAACTCTAGTAGGCTCATACCGTCCCATGTCCCTTGTTAACAAAAACCTTGGCTAACAGATTACATACAATGCTGGGCTCTATGATCAAACAATTTCAGATGGAATTCCTTAAAAACAGACACTCCGTTACTACTGTTCCCAGTGAGGTACATGGCTGCGTGGCCACGCACCTTCCACAGTCATCCCCCCGCTCACTAAACTTTAAACCCTGCGCACTGTCATGGGCGGCAGGTGGATGTAACATTTTAATTTACAAATTGCATCTATCTCCTCCCTCTTTCACCATCATGGAGCGGCCACACAATGAGAAGTCCCTGAAGGTGAGAGCGGGAAAAGATAGCCCGGCTCTAGTATCAGAGACCGGGATTGGTGTGGCATGATTGCGACCAGTTACACGTTCCTTCCCCGCCTGAATGACCGGGCAGCATCCTCTGTCCTCATCGACGGCACAGCTTCTGGGGCCTAACTGTGACTCAGGTAGAGATTTAAAATGCAATTTATTACTAAAGAGGCTACTTTAAGTGTCAGTTTTAGAGGACATTCAGAGCATTGCAGCTGTCTGCCGGCAAACCAGGCCTCACCCCATTGAATTTGCAGGCTGATTTGCATATCCATAAAAAGATGCTTATGTCTGCATTGCTTTATTGGTTTGTGGCCACAAAGGTATGTTTCTGCTCCTATTAAAGGCCCCTACATGGCACTATTATTGGCGCTTTTAGTTCCATGATTGCATAGACATTATGGCCAAACGTTCCTCAAATGATACACCACCACTGCACAGGGCAGCATCTGCCAAAAAGTCCAGCAGCCTTTTTGAAAAGACTCTATGCATGACCATCAAAACCTTTAATAACTAGCTAGGGATAAAGACCTATAATTAACTTTGACACGAGACACCATAGCTGTTTCCTTTTAACGTGGGTTGACTTGGGGTCGGTCAGAGCTTTTGTTAATAATTCAAATATTGAACATAAACATAATGTTAACTTTTAGGTAAACACCCGTATGCCGGCCTACCAACATAAGTGGGCATGTAGGTGATCTATCTTATAAAACCGCCAGCTTTGACAAGAAACAATATCACACATGTACATGTAATAGAATAAATGAAACAATCCTGTAGTACAATGTAATACATGAGAACGCACATTCACAACACCCTCCCTTATGTAAAAAAATATCAAATGCCTTTAGACCTGTATAAATAACATACAAATTTTTTATTTTTTTTAAAATAAAACTTAAGACAAAATTCTTCTGTAAAACCAGGCAGGAGGGAGATTACGACCACAAGAGGAAGGAGTGCTGGAACACCGCAACTTTATCAACTAAGGAGAGGAAGGAGAGATAAGTAAAACTGCCCCCTCCCCTGGAGGAATGAATCTGGCCAATGTCCTAGGGCCTATTATTAACCCAATGACCCACTGTAGCTCATACTAAATTATATCCCTAGCGAACACCCAGCTATATTAACCCCTTAACTCCCTACAGTCCAAAACCCGGTGGCTATATTCCTGTGGTTCTACTAGACTGTATGCATGACCATTAAAACTGGGATAAAGACTTATAATTAACTTTGACACGAGACACCATAGTTGTTTCCTTTTAACGTGGGTTGACTCGGGGTCGGCCACACGTTTTATTGATAATTCAAATATTGAACATAAACATAATGTTAACTTTTCAGTAAACACCCGTATGCTGACCTACCAATATAAGTGGGCATGTAGGTAATCTACCTTATAAAACCACCATCAGGAGGGCGTGTACTCACAATACACGCTCCACCGCCCCACCACGACCCTCAGCCAACAAGAAAAGAGCATGCTCAATACCATCCTGCAGGCCGGACAGGAATATGTCCAAGCGAATGTCCGTGAGTTGAACTCCATCTGGCAGTAACAGGCATCTGTTATCCCCCTCCAGTTGTCTGTGCCTGATCACTACCCCACCTCTTTCTCTCATGAAGCGGGATACCCGTGTATTTAGGAGTTTCCTGCCCCTCCCAATAGCATTACCATCCCGGGCACAATGCCATATTGCCCTGGGGATTACTTCGGACCAGACCAGGATTAGCTCAGGGAAGAATGAAACGAACCACTCCAGGTCCGACTGTATAAGGTCAATTAACTCACCAAGACGCACCGAGCACAGGTAGTTACCCCCAGTATGTAAAACCGAAACTGTTGGCACCAGCCAAGCAAATATCCACCACCTCAGGTAAAGTCTGTAACCATTTTTGGCCCCTCAGGCCTCCCCTATAAATTTCTGCATCTTGAAATCCCAGGGACTGGCCCCCGAGCCGTATAGCCGCTCTCCGCTCTGCCCAAAAAACTTGTGAATGGCCCAGTATCCATACTGACGGCCGGTAACCTATGAAACAAAATTAGCGCAGAACCAAATCAGGGCGAACATTACCTGCAAAGCAATCGGATCGCCATCGCCCTATACGATGCAGCTCAGAATCCGCTAGGCCCAATTCGCTGGTGGTAGTAGCTGCTCCAATGTGAAAAGAGTGAGTGGCAAAATCGCTGAGGGAAGGCCAGAAGATAACAAGGCCTTCTTAACCCCTTAATAACCAGCCTATTTTAAACCTTAATGACCAAGCCATTTTTTACGTTTTTCCATCGTCGCATTCCAAGAGCTATAACTTTTTTATTTTTGCGTCGACATAGCTGTATAAGGTCTTGTTTTTTGCGGGACAACTTGTATTTTTTAATAGCACAATTTTGAGGTACATATTATTTATTGATTAACTTTTATAAACTTTTTTTTTGGGGGGGGGGGAATGGAAAAAAAAGCTGACATTTTGCCACTCTTTTTCGCATCCTAAATCTACGCCGTTTACCGTGTGGTATAAATAACACAATAACTTTATTCAGCGGGTTGTTACGATTTCAACTATACCAAATTTGTATAGATTTTGTATGTTCTACTGCTTTTACACAGTAAAAACTCTTTTTTTTCAAAATTATTTGTTTTTGTGTCTCCATATTTGAAGAGCCATAACTTTTTTATTGTTCCGCCGATGCAGTTGTTTTTTTTTTTGCGGGAAGACTTTTTGCGGGTAGTTTTTATTGGTACCAGTTTGGAGTAGATGCGATTCAGGATTCACAGAAAACAGCAATTTTTCCATAGTTTTTTTTTTTTTTTTTTTACGGCGTTCACCGTGCGGGTTAAATAATGTCATAGATTTATAGTCGGGGTCGTTACGGACGTGGCGATACCAAATATGTGTAACTTTTTTACTTTATTTTGTTTTTTTAATAGTAAAGCAGTTTGTAAGGGGAAAAGTACGAGAGATGCAGATAAAACAAAAGGATCTATAATGGCGCTGCTGCTTGTTTGTGGACAAAGTAAGTATCCTGAGGTCAAGTATATAGTTTTGTAAAAAACTGTTTATTCGCAACGCGTTTCAGCACCGAACTGGCGCTTTCATCAGGCATAGGGTTACAGAAAAAAGAGACATGTTTATATAGGGCCAGTTCAGATTGGATGATTGGGTAAAAAACCGCGAAAGCACAACAGCAGGTCAAAGTTCAAAATGTACGATCTAATATAACATGATAAAATATGAATACATAGGGGGCAGGTAAAGGGTATAAATGATAAAAGGCTGTATGTTCTGTCAAAGATTGATTACGGGACGGAGTGAGTTAAAAACATGTGCAACGTAAAATGTGTATACTATCAATATCATTTTATTTTCACTAGAAACAATAGTTGGTGCCATCGGGAAGCAGGGGTGGGTAGACATGATTTTATTAGGGGTTTGTGTGTAGTGTTTTTCCGGGGTAATACTGTATGTTGTTTTCAATGTTTACACGTTGCCTCGGGAACCAGAGGAGTTACGGAAGCCGAGGCGCTCCAAAATGAAATGGAACGCAAGGTGAACCGCATTACGCGAAGGAAGGATGAGATGCTCAGACAGGACCGGCGGAGACTACTGAACCGAACTGGAATATGAAGATCGGACAGGGGGTGAGTGAAAAATCTATAACAGATATAGATAAGCTCCAGAACCTTAGGTTAATAGGTTGGTATATCACTTGTGGGCGTTTATTTGGAAGGAACGTACATCAGTGGTAGTGGGTGAGGATAACGGCGGTACGGATGCCCATACCTGTATTAATTGTTTTGGTAACAATTGCCACAGTGTGCATTACTTAGCAGGAGAATTGGATTATTGGTTTATTAGTTTGTTATGTAAAATGCATTCCGTGGTAAATAATTATTGCCCATCTGGAGGTTGGATATGGCTGAATGCTGTAATAACGAAGAGGTCTAAGTGATGTTTTATTTTTTAAATTTTTTTAAAAATTTTTAACAATTTTTTTTAAAACCTGGTTTAGTACATAGTCAGATTGATTAGTCTAGAGATGACTCTGTAATGTCATTTAGACCCAAAGGGTGAAGTGTGTTCATTTTAAAAATCCAGTAGTTTTCTCTTTGTTTTAACTTGCTGAATCTGTTTGGGACATCAATACTGATATGTTCTATTGGTGTGATATTGATTTTATTGAATTGGCAGTCATGTATTTGGAGGAAATGTCTAGAAACGCTATGCTTGAGGTATCCATTGTTTATATTGAACCGATGGTTGTTAACTCTGGTTCTTAGACACTGAGTGGTTCTACCAATATATTGTAAATGGCAAGGACACTCTAATAAGTAAATGACATAGGAACTGCCACAATTTAGGAGAGTTTGTATATTGAAGGTTTCGTTGGTAACTGTGGATGTGTAATCAAATTTTCTGTGGCTGATGGAATTGCAGCACAGGCAACGTGAGTGTCCGCATTTGTATGACCCTTTGATGCTGGAAAGGAAGTCTGTACTAGTTATAGGATGTTTTCTTACTCTGCTAGGGGCCAAAATATTTTTGAGGGTTAGGGACCGTCTGAAAGTGATATTGGGTTTACATAATAATGTGTCTTTGAGGTACGGATCATTTTTAAGGATGTGCCAATGTTTGGAAAGAATATTCCTGATTGTTTTATTGCCCCTGTTGTAAGTGGTGATGAAGTTGAGATTGGAACTATTTGTGCCCAATTTTGAAATCTTGACGGAGGGGTTTAGACAAGACATTTGAGTAAGCTCTGAAGCTTTTGATCGTGCGCCTTTTATGAGATTTATTGGAAAACCTTTGTCTTTGAACCTTTTTTCAAGGACTGCGCATTCTTTGTTGAAGTCATTGTCAGTACTGCAATTTTTCCTGATCCTCCTGAATTGACCAAAGGGTATGTTTTTCAGCCAGGGGCGGTGGTGGGCACTTCTGAAGTCAATATAGCTATTAACATCGACTAATTTAAAATGTGTTTTCGTTATAAATTCGTTGCTGACAATGTCGTAATTAATGGTCAGATCTAGATAATCTATGGATGTGGGAGAGAATGCATATGTGAATGCTAGGTCATAATTGTTTTTATTGAGGGTATCGATGAAGCGTACAGCTTCCTCCTCAGTGCCCTTCCACACTAAAAACAGGTCATCGATGTACCGTTTGTATAGTAGAATATTATTTTTGTAGGGGTGTTCGCCATAGATGTATGTTTTTTCGAAGGACCCCATATACAGATTTGCATAGGATGGTGCAAAACGGCTGCCCATTGCACATCCTTTTATTTGATGGTAGAAACTGCTGTCAAAACTGAAGATATTGTGTTTAAGAATGAAGTCAATGCAGTTTGTTAGAAAATCAACCTGGGGTTTGGAAATATTGTTAATTTGGGAAAGAAAAGTGTGGGCTACTACTATGCCTTTATCATGTGGGATATTGCTGTACAGTGTGGTTACGTCCGCTGTCAGAAAGCAGACTGGGGCTATTGAAGGGTCAAGCTTTAGGTCGTTTAAGTCTCTGATTAGTTGTGTGGAGTCCTTGAGGTGGGAGGGTAGGGTGAGGACGAGTGGTTGGAGATGAAGGTCTATGAAATGTGAGAGATTACTGGTAAGGGAACCTATTCCCGAAATGATGGGACGTCTGGGGGGATCTATTAGTGATTTGTGAATTTTAGGTAGATGGTAAATGAAAGGCATGCTTGGAAAAGTGACAGAGAGGAACCTTTTTTCTTTTTTGTTAATCAAACCTGATGAGGCAGCTGATTCAATTAGGGGCAATAAAACAATCAGGAATATTCTTTCCAAACATTGGCACATCCTTAAAAATGATCCGTACCTCAAAGACACATTATTATGTAAACCCAATATCACTTTCAGACGGTCCCTAACCCTCAAAAATATTTTGGCCCCTAGCAGAGTAAGAAAACATCCTATAACTAGTACAGACTTCCTTTCCAGCATCAAAGGGTCATACAAATGCGGACACTCACGTTGCCTGTGCTGCAATTCCATCAGCCACAGAAAATTTGATTACACATCCACAGTTACCAACGAAACCTTCAATATACAAACTCTCCTAAATTGTGGCAGTTCCTATGTCATTTACTTATTAGAGTGTCCTTGCCATTTATGTTATGTAAGCCCACACTTTTCTTTCCCAAATTAACAATATTTCCAAACCCCAGGTTGATTTTCTAACAAACTGCATTGACTTCATTCTTAAACACAATATCTTCAGTTTTGACAGCAGTTTCTACCATCAAATAAAAGGATGTGCAATGGGCAGCCGTTTTGCACCATCCTATGCAAATCTGTATATGGGGTCCTTCGAAAAAACATACATCTATGGCGAACACCCCTACAAAAATAATATTCTACTATACAAACGGTACATCGATGACCTGTTTTTAGTGTGGAAGGGCACTGAGGAGGAAGCTGTACGCTTCATCGATACCCTCAATAAAAACAATTATGACCTAGCATTCACATATGCATTCTCTCCCACATCCATAGATTATCTAGATCTGACCATTAATTACGACATTGTCAGCAACGAATTTATAACGAAAACACATTTTAAATTAGTCGATGTTAATAGCTATATTGACTTCAGAAGTGCCCACCACCGCCCCTGGCTGAAAAACATACCCTTTGGTCAATTCAGGAGGATCAGGAAAAATTGCAGTACTGACAATGACTTCAACAAAGAATGCGCAGTCCTTGAAAAAAGGTTCAAAGACAAAGGTTTTCCAATAAATCTCATAAAAGGCGCACGATCAAAAGCTTCAGAGCTTACTCAAATGTCTTGTCTAAACCCCTCCGTCAAGATTTCAAAATTGGGCACAAATAGTTCCAATCTCAACTTCATCACCACTTACAACAGGGGCAATAAAACAATCAGGAATATTCTTTCCAAACATTGGCACATCCTTAAAAATGATCCGTTCCTCAAAGACACATTATTATGTAAACCCAATATCACTTTCAGACGGTCCCTAACCCTCAAAAATATTTTGGCCCCTAGCAGAGTAAGAAAACATCCTATAACTAGTACAGACTTCCTTTCCAGCATCAAAGGGTCATACAAATGCGGACACTCACGTTGCCTGTGCTGCAATTCCATCAGCCACAGAAAATTTGATTACACATCCACAGTTACCAACGAAACCTTCAATATACAAACTCTCCTAAATTGTGGCAGTTCCTATGTCATTTACTTATTAGAGTGTCCTTGCCATTTACAATATATTGGTAGAACCACTCAGTGTCTAAGAACCAGAGTTAACAACCATCGGTTCAATATAAACAATGGATACCTCAAGCATAGCGTTTCTAGACATTTCCTCCAAATACATGACTGCCAATTCAATAAAATCAATATCACACCAATAGAACATATCAGTATTGATGTCCCAAACAGATTCAGCAAGTTAAAACAAAGAGAAAACTACTGGATTTTTAAAATGAACACACTTCACCCTTTGGGTCTAAATGACATTACAGAGTCATCTCTAGACTAATCAATCTGACTATGTACTAAACCAGGTTTTAAAAAAAAAATTTAAAAATTTTTAAAAAAATTTAAAAAATAAAACATCACTTAGACCTCTTCGTTATTACAGCATTCAGCCATATCCAACCTCCAGATGGGCAATAATTATTTACCACGGAATGCATTTTACATAACAAACGAATAAACCAATAATCCAATTCTCCTGCTAAGTAATGCACACTGTGGCAATTGTTACCAAAACAATTAATACAGGTATGGGCATCCGTACCGCCGTTATCCTCACCCACTACCACTGATGTACGTTCCTTCCAAATAAACGCCCACAAGTGATATACCAACCTATTAACCTAAGGTTCTGGAGCTTATCTATATCTGTTATAGATTTTTCACTCACCCCCTGTCCGATCTTCATATTCCAGTTCGGTTCAGTAGTCTCCGCCGGTCCTGTCTGAGCATCTCATCCTTCCTTCGCGTAATGCGGTTCACCTTGCGTTCCATTTCATTTTGGAGCGCCTCGGCTTCCGTAACTCCTCTGGTTCCCGAGGCAACGTGTAAACATTGAAAACAACATACAGTATTACCCCGGAAAAACACTACACACAAACCCCTAATAAAATCATGTCTACCCACCCCTGCTTCCCGATGGCACCAACTATTGTTTCTAGTGAAAATAAAATGATATTGATAGTATACACATTTTACGTTGCACATGTTTTTAACTCACTCCGTCCCGTAATCAATCTTTGACAGAACATACAGCCTTTTATCATTTATACCCTTTACCTGCCCCCTATGTATTCATATTTTATCATGTTATATTAGATCGTACATTTTGAACTTTGACCTGCTGTTGTGCTTTCGCGGTTTTTTACCCAATCATCCAATCTGAACTGGCCCTATATAAACATGTCTCTTTTTTCTGTAACCCTATGCCTGATGAAAGCGCCAGTTCGGTGCTGAAACGCGTTGCGAATAAACAGTTTTTTACAAAACTATATACTTGACCTCAGGATACTTACTTTGTCCACAAACAAGCAGCAGCGCCATTATAGATCCTTTTGTTTTATCTGCATCTCTCGTACTCAAGCGGTCTCCTAGGCGACCGGCTCGGATCTGGCAGCAGCTACCCCGTGGACCCCGGCGCTGAACTCTCTCAAACCACACGGTGAGCATATATATTTCTTCCTATTCTTACCTCATCTTCTTTGATCCATACCAAGCGGCGCCGTGGCTTTTTTCTCCTCATTCTAAGGGGAAAAGTGGGTTTTTCATTTTTTTTATTCACTTTTTTTTTGATTAACTTTATTAAACTTTTTTTTTACTTTTTTACTAGTCCCACTAGGGGACTTTAATATGCGATTCTCTGATCGCCATTATAATACACTGCAATACTTTTGTATTGCAGTGTATTACTGCCTGTCCGTTTAAAACGGACAGGCATCTGCTAGGTCATGCCTCCAGCATGACCTAGCAGGCATTCGCTACAGGCAGACCTGGGGGCCATTATTAGGCCCCCGGCTGCCATCGGAGACACAGACACTCGGCGATCTTATCGCCGGGTGTCAGTGGGATGAGAGGGAGCTCCCTCCCTCTCTCCAAAACCACTCAGATGCGGTGCACGTTATTGAGCACCGCATCTGAAGGGTTAAACGAGTGAGATTGATACCAATATCGATCTCACACGTTAGAGCAGGGACGCCCCCAGCTCTCAGCTGCCTCTGGCAGCTGAGAGCAGGGAGATTTGACAGCTCCCTGCTCTGTTTACTTATTCCGATGCAGCGACTTAAAAAGTCTATTGCATCGGAATAAGGCCCGTTAGTGACTGACGTAGAAACACTATGGGCCGGTCACTAACGGGTTAAACACTGCAGAGAACTGAAATTTAGTAAGTCGACTGCCGTCAATATTCGTTAAAAACTGAGAGACGCATTTACGCACGCTCAGATAAGAAGAGACTAAAGCAACTGGGCAACCCGCACCGCCAATTGAACACGACGATACCCAGCAACCCCTGCCGAAAATGTCAGTTTTAGAACGGCGTATGCGAAAACCTAGCCCTGCGGAAGACAAACTAACGTCTTCGAATAAGAGGCCGCCCAGCCGGGATGAACTAGGTGGAACTAACTCCGATATACGCAGAGCGCCAAAAAAGGAAAGGGAAAAAGACGCAGAAAAAAGGGACGACTCAAATGGGGAAGCACATACTACAGGTAAACAATTCAACAGTTTTAGCAGAATTGAAAATGAAATCGGACGCATAGATTCCCGACAAACTGCTGATTTCTTCCAACCCTTAATTGACTGTAAAATAAAAAACGATTTTGTGACATCAGACCACCCATGGAGTTTAAAGAAATAGGCCAAGCCCGCGAGACAACGCTGCGCAACCAACCCGGATACACCCTGCTCAGCCAGACATGATAATTACTCAATAAGATAGGTTAAACGAGGATGTTCCGGAGGACCAATAATACGTTCCCACACTACCTTAAGCCAATCATTCCAAACATTACCATACACTGTCCACGTAGATGGAGCAAGTGATGACCTGACGAAAGGCACTAATTGTGATCCAAGAGCCTCCACAGAAAATCCGGGCATGCTGTCCCCTCCTGATCGGCCTGCGGGCATAGTAAACTAAATGCCTGGAAATTAAAACGAGGAAGGTTTTTTCGACAGAAAGAGGAACCCCGAAACGGCCAGCAAAAAAACCAAAAAGAATTAGGTAAAAACTGGCAATGTGGGGACGCCGGAGGACCGACAAAGAGAAAAAAAATTGGCTAAATAGTGCGTGACAGACGAACTGCAGGTTTCCTCCCGAAGAACCCATTCACGGAGCTAACTAAAAACGTCAAAATAAAAACATAAAATGGAACAACCCATGGATAAACACATGTCATAGTAATATAGTTCTTCCAACTGGCAGCCCAACAAATGGAAACAGTCCTCATGAACCGGCAAAAGCTGGAACGCTGACTCGATGCCAGATTTTGCCATGAGGGCCCCAGACTCGGAAACTAAATCAACCGCCCAATTGAACGAAAATTTCCTTGAAAACTGAGCGACCTTTTGGGTATGAAAGGTGATGGATCAAACAAAATTTACCGACTACCGAGCGGTGAAACGCGAAGATTAGGAAAAGGTAAAACTGAAAAAGGGCCCGCCATGCGCCCTAAACTAACTTCTTTCATAACTTTTTCTTTTATAACAGATGGAAATTCACTGGCAGATTTTAACCCCTTAATGACCAGCCTATTTTAAACCTTAATGACCAAGCCATTTTTTAAGTTTTACCATCGTCGCATTCCAAGACCTTTTCATTTTTGCGTCGACATAGCTGTATAAGGTCTTGTTTTTTGCGGGACAAGTTGTATTTTTTAATAGCACCATTTTGGGGGACATATTATTTATTGATTAACTTTTATTAACTTTTTTTTGGGGGAATAGAAAAAAACCTGAAATTTTGTCACTCTTTTTCGTGTCTTAAATCTACGCCGTTTACCGTGTGATATAAATAACACAATAACTTTATTCAGCGGGTTGTTACGATTGCAACGATACCAAATTTGTATAGTTTTTGTATGTTTTACTACTTTTACACAGTAAAAACGCTTTTTATTCAAAATTATTTGTTTTTGTGTCTCCATATTTGAAGAGCCGTAACGTTTTTATTTTTTCGCCGATGCGGTTCTATGAGGGCTTCTTTTTTGCGGGAAGACTTGTAGTTTTTATTGGTACCATTTTGGAGTAGATGCGACTTTTTGATCACTTTTTATCACATTTTTTTAAAGTCAGGATTCACAGAAAACAGCAATTTTTCCATAGTTTTTTATTACATTTTTTACGGCGTTCACTGTGCAGATTAAATTATGTAATAGATTTATAGTCGGGGTCGTTACGGACGTGGTGATACCAAATATGTGTAACTTTTTTACTTTATTTTGTTTTTTAATAGTAAAGCATTTTGTAAGGGGAAAAGCTGGGTTTTTTATTTTTTTTCACAATTTTTTTTTAATTAACCTTATTAAACTTTTTTTTTACTTTTTTACCAGTCCCACTAGGGGACTTTAATATGCGATTCTCCGATCGCTATTATAATACACTGCAATGCTTTTGTATTGCAGTGTATTACTGCCTGTCCGTTTAAAACGGACAGGCATCTGCTAGGTCATGTCTCCGGCATGATCTAGCAGGCATTCGCTCCAGGCAGACCTGGGGGCCTTTATTATCGCCGGGTGTTAGTGGGAGAGAGAGGGATCTCCCTCCCTCTCTCCAAAACCATTCAGATGCGGTGCTCGCTATTGTGCACCGCATCTGAGGGGTTAAACGGGTGAGATCGATACTTATATCGATCTCACACGGCAGAGCAGGGACGCCGCTAGCACTCAGCTGCCTCTGGCAGCTAAGAGCAGGGAGATTTGACGGCTCCTTGCCCTGTTTACTTTATCCTGATGCAGCGCCGTAAAAAGGCATATGCATCAGAATAAAGCCATTTAGTGGCCGCCGTGAAAAGGCGTATTGGCGGTCACTAACGGGTTAAATTACGTGAAAACGTTGGCATAGGGCTATAAACTAAGGGTATGAAAAAAAACCATAAAACCAGTTCTAAGTAGGGTGGCTTCTATCGTCTTGGGGTATTGATTTAGCCAAAGCCACATTGCTTGGACGCGTACCGTGGTCCTCGACTCTACTAACGTTCAGTGTTCGAGCAGGTGGGAGTGCGCGATGGGAGCATCACACGGCAGCATGGCCGCCACCGCAGTTGGAGCATTCGTGCTTGAAATTGCAAGATTCATAGAACTTGCAATGCCCTTCATTAAAGAACCAGCAAGATCCAGACCGGTGCAGCGTAGGGCCTCCAACCTCGGGAGAGGAACCAGTAAAGGACCCGGAGGAGGGGGCAGCGGGCCGAAAGGAATGCTGCAACATCATTAGTCGCAACCATAGCCTTAGTATCCCAACCTATCTCAGGGCGTTGTAACATTCTCTTCCTAAACTCCTCATCATAATGCCACCACGCTGCGCCCTCATGCGTCTTGTAAGCGATGAAAATTGTGTCTAAGTACACAACTAGCTGAAACGATTTATCTGGGAAGCTCTGCGAAACCACACATCCTAATACCGCAAATGCCTGTAACCAATTATTAAATGTCCGTGCTACTTTAGGTTTTGTTTGAACCCCCTCTCAAAACGACACTCATTATTGAGGGTCACCGAATCCACCGACACCAGGGACCAAATATCGACATATTCATTTTTACATATTTTTTTCCTGGTATCGTCAGACAAATGAGCGCCGAGAGGGGCTATTCCACAAAAATAAGTATCCCTAAATGCAGGCAGCACAGGAGTAGATGTAGAGGTGGAAGCCTCAACAAGAGACTTCGCCGCTACAGGCGCAGCTACAGACTCGACCTGTGTCCCGGCGCTGCCTGTTAACTAAGACCTCAAAACAGACAATAAATCAGCATCAGATTAATTATTAGTACGCCATGCCCGAAGGCAGTCATACTCACCGGGACCAGAAGTAGAGGCGGTATTAAACCTCGGAGGTGGAATTATAGGTGTCTCAGGTAATGGTGAGGGAGCAGTCGGTACCACGGAGCGAAATGACCTACTGGGTCTGTGAGCATTCCTCGATAATGCTTGGCCACGTTCAGAAGCTGCCACAGTTGGTAGAAGAATGACCACAGGAACGTCTAGCAGACGCCTCTGAGGAACTACTAGAAGACTAAGTCGTCCTACGCCTGGAGAAGCGCCGACTAGAGTGACGTGACCCGCGATGCCGCGAGGACCAGGACCTGTACTTAGCGGACCCCTCTCATGAGTGGGATGACAGAGATACTGATTGGTCAGTGGGAATAATATACGCTGGGCTCAAATCCTTGGCGCTGGCGCATTAACGTCGGTTGAAACCACAGCAGTAATAGCAGGCTGGCCCTGTTCGACAGGGAATAGGTCCTCACCACTATCACACAGGGGCTCATCCCTCTTGGCTCATCCTCTAGGGGTGGGGGGGATAATTTGTGCCGCTTTACCTAAGACCATGATATATTGACTGTATAAAGCTGTTTCGCCGATTTATATGGAAGGTTAAAGGGTAACTAAACGTTCAACCAACTTTTGACATGTCATAGTGTCATGTCAGAAGTTTTGATTGGTGGGAGTCCGAGCACTGAGACCCCCACCAATCGCTAAAACTAAGCGGCAGAAGCGCTCGTGTGAGCGCCGAGCCGCTTCTGTACGTTTTTTTCCGGAAATCGATGTAGTGGTGTACGGACTCAATAAAAAGTGTAGGAGCCTGTACACTGCTTCATCGGCTGTCCGGAAAAGGCCGAACGGAAACTAAGTGGCTGAGTGCTCACACGAGCGCTTCTGCCGCTTCGCTTTAGCGATTGGTGGGGGTCTCAGTGCTCAGACTCCTACAAATCACGAACGTTTAGTTACCCTTTAACCCCTTAACGACCGGTGTATAGTGTTATTACTTCTGCCGTTCAGGATAGTTCTTCTGAAGCGCCACCTTTTCACGTCGGCACTTCAGAAGAACTTTCCCCGCATCATGCGGGGATCTCCTGAAGCCCGTGCTGTTGCTAACAGCCTCGGGCTTCAGGGTAACGATCGGAGACCACTAGCAGTGTTCACCGATCATATATAACCCCTCCGATGCGGCGCTCAATAGCGAGCGCCGCATCTGAGTGATTTTAGAGGGAGCGGGCCCCCTCTCTCATCCCACTGGCATCCCCGCGTGCATCGCGGGGTGCCGATGGGTTCTATGGCAGCCTGGGGGCCTAACAAAGGTCAGATGCATGACCTAACAGGTGCCTGTCAGTTTTACACTAACCGGCAATAATACACTGCAATACAGAAGTATTGCAGTGTATTATAATAGTGATCAAAAGTTTGCACAGTAAAGTCCCCCAGTGGGACTAAAAATAAAGTTAAAAAAAAAAGTTAAATAAAGTTTGAAATAAATAAATGTCCCAAGTAAAAAAAAATAAAACCCCCCACTTTTTCCCCTTGCAAAATACTTTATTATGAAAAAAAGTAAAAAGTTACTCATATTTTGTATCGCCGCGTCCATAACGAACCCAACTCTAAAACTATTACATTATTTAACCCGCACGGTGAACGCCGTAAAAAATATAATAAAAAAACAACGCCAGAACTGACGTTTTCTGTTCATCCTTCCTTCAAAAGAATTTGAAAAAAGCGATCAAACCGTTGCATCTACTCCAAAATGGTACCAATAAAAACTAAAAGTCGTCCCGCAAATAATTTTGAAAAAAATTTGTTTTTACTGTGTAAAAGTAGGAAAACATAAAAAAAATCCATACAAATTTGGTATCGCCGCAATCGTAATGACCCGCTGAGTAAAGTTATTATGTTATTTAAACCACACGGTAAACGGCGTAAAATTAAGACGCAAAAAAAGGCTAAATTTGAGGTTTTTTTCCAGTACCCCACTACTGCCATAGAACCCATCGCGGGGTGCCGATGGGTTCTATGGCAGCCTGGGGGCCTAACAAAGGTCCCCAGGTTTGCCTTTAGTAATTTCCTGTAAGACCATGCCAGATGCATGACCTAACAGGTGCCTGTCAGTTTTACACTAACCGGCAATAATACACTGCAATACAGAAGTATTGCAGTGTATTATAATAGTGATCAAAAGATTGCACAGTAAAGTCCCCCAGTGGGACTAAAAATAAAGTTAAAAAAAAAAGTTAAATAAAGTTTGAAATAAATAAATGTCCCAAGTAAAAAAAAATAAAACCCCCCACTTTTTCCCCTTACAAAATACTTTATTATGAAAAAAAGTTACTCATATTTTGTATCGCCGTGTCCATAACGAACCCAACTATAAAACTATTACATTATTTAACCCGCATGGTGAACGCCGTAAAAAATATAATAAAAGAACGCCAGAACTGCCGTTTTCTGTTCATCCTTCCTTCAAAAGAATTTGAAAAAAGCGATCAAACCGTTGCATCTACTCCAAAATGGTACCAATAAAAACTAAAAGTCGTCCCGCAAATAATTTTGAAAAAAATTTGTTTTTACTGTGTAAAAGTAGGAAAACATAAAAAAAATCCATACAAATTTGGTATCGCCGCAATCGTAATGACCCGCTGAGTAAAGTTATTATGTTATTTAAACCACACGGTAAACGGCGTAAAATTAAGACGCAAAAAAAGGCTAAATTTGAGTTTTTTTTCCAGTACCCCACTAAAAAAGTTATTAAAAAGTTAATCAATAAATTATATGTACCCCAAAATGGTGCTATTATAAAATACAACTTGTCCCGCAAATACAGCTATGTCGACACAAAAATAAAAAAGTTATAGATCTTTGAATAAAAAGATGGAAAAACTTAAAAATTGCTCAGTCATTAAGGTTTAAAATACCTTCAGTATTAAGGGGTTAAGAGACCAAGAATAGGACTGCACATGAGACAACAACACAAATCTAATGGAAGAATAAACTTCCCTAACATACAACTCTACAACCTAGCCACGCAGCTTAAAATAGTAAGCGATTGGCTGACACAATATCATATTAGATCAACAATTTGTTTCAGAAATATGTTGATAAACCTCTTAAATCTTTTACATACGGAGTTACCTATGTCTCCAATAACCCGTTGTTGATGACAACCTGAAATACCTGGACGAAAATTAGACAGATACTGTCACTTAAAGCGAGACATTCCTTATCGTTACACCTCTTAGGTAATCCTGCCTGTCAACAAGGCAAACCACTTCCCATATTTAGGTTGTTTGATTCGGGTGCCACATTGCAAGTTTTGTGGACAGATCAAGTCAGCTTATCTGTACATTTGAACAAATTGAGAGTAAAACATGACATTGTGGGCCCATACTCCTTCTAATTTTAACAAACACAAAGTTATATTTGTAGTGTCTGAAAAAAACTAGCAGACATAGACTGGGATGATCCCATCTTAGTTCTCACGCCTTCCCATCAGCTTCAACCTAAACAAATTACAAGCTACTGTAGGTTACTAACTCAAAAAAATAGACAACTCTACCTCCACTACGTGTGTTGCATATTGAACTAATACCATTGAAGAAGTCACAGTAGATGATATCCTATCAGCAAAAATTAGATCACATGACATAAGTAGTGGGGCTGGGCACAATGAAAACCTATATTCTGACGTCCCCCTTTAATATAACGGAAGAAACTCTACAATAGTCTATACCAAAAGAGAAAAAGGAGCACACAACTACCATAGTTTATATGAAATATAACAAGTTTTATTGAAATCGCATAAAAATCAAAAATAAATTAACCAACACTGAGGTGAATAAAGCATAATTCCAAAAAAGAAGGCGGATGCATGTGGAAGGACATGAGTGGGAATCATAAAAAAACATTGTTTAATTTTCATAAAGTAAAGAAGGCTAGGATCAATCACTCAAAGAATCAATCTATCTCCCACTTAAATCTCACATAATGCCATAAAAACTATAATGATGGCATACAAACATCGGAGAGGTACATTACCCATGATCGATCCAAGATCTAAGCACCATGACGTGTCCCAAAGCGCGTTTCACTTATCGCTTCCTCAGGAGGTACTGTTCTAACTGAAAGACGCACGTTTTATGTGCATATCTATGCCCCATTTGACCTACTTTTGACCAATCATTGTTTAATTTAGGTGCGTGCGCAGGATCAAAAATACGGCTAATCCAGCCACCTAACGGGACTCATGCGCTTGCGCACCGACATCAGGTTGACGTCACAGATATGCACAAAGACACAAAAAGAGGCCGGAGTGGGAGAGGGCTGCACAGGTGATCCTATGCAAAAACAACTCAAGCCAAGACTCAAGGAGGGAACCACTTAGCTTACAGCTACTGTCAAATTAGCAAAAATACAAAATGAAAGGCAGGTGGCCAAGGATAGTAAAACAAATCCCAAAAAATACTTCAAGTATATAAATGCTGAAAAGCCAAGGTCTGAACATGTAGGACCCCTAGATAATGGTAATGGGGAGTTGATCACAGGGGATCAAGAGAAGGCAGAGTTACTAAATGGGTTCTTTAGCTCTGTATATACAACTGAAGAAAGAGCAGCTGATGTAGCCGGTGCCAGTGCTGTTAATATATCAGTTGATATACTGAATTGGATGAATGTAGAGATGGTCCAAGCTAAATTAAATAAAATAAATGTGCACAAGGCCCCGGGACCAGATGGGTTACACCCTAGAATTCTTAAAGAGCTTAGTTCAGTTATTTCTGTCCCCCTTTTCATAATATTCAGAGAACCTCTAGTGACTGGTATAGTGCCAAGGGACTGGCGAAGCGCAAATGTGGTGCCTATTTTCAAAAAGGGCTCTAGGTATTCCACAGGTAATTATAGACCAGTAAGCTTAACATCCATTGTGGGGAAAATGTTTGAGGGGCTATTGAGGGACTATATACAGGATTATGTGACAATAAATAGCATTATAAGTGACAGCCAGCACAGTTTTACTAAGGACAGAAGTTGTCAAACTAACCTAATCTGTTTTTATGAAGAGGTGAGCAGAAGTCTAGACAGAGGGGCCGCTGTGGATTTAGTGTTTTTGGACTTTGCAAAGGCATTTGACACTGTCCCCCATAGATGCCTAATGGGTAAATTAAGGACTATAGGTTTAGAAAATATAGTTTGTAATTGGATTGAGAATTGGCTCAAGGACCGTATCCAGAGAGTTGTGGTCAATGATTCCTTCTCTGAATGGTCACCGGTTATAAGTGGTGTACCCCAGGGTTCAGTGCTGGGACCACTATTATTCAACTTATTTGTAATGGCAGGGTGTAGGGAGACGGACAAGTGAGCCCTAATCTACCCGCCACTCTGTCCCTGCCTACTTGCAACGACCCGCCCTAGGCGACGGGGTACAACTGGGCGGCGGTCCCTGCGCTCAGTAAGTGCACGACAAACATACAAAGGAAAACAAGCAAGGAAAAGAGTGGTGAACGAGCCGAGTCAAGCCAGGAGTGTGCGAGGTACAAAACGAAAAGCAGAAGAGTAGTCGGTAAGCCAGGGTCTGTATGGAGCAGGATCAAAAATAGCAGGAGCTGTAGCTGGGCCAGGAAACCACAAGGAAAGAATCACAAGCACCGAGGGACAGGAAGTGCAGGCTTAAATAGACCGAGGGCGGGAGCTAGCTGAGTCTGGCCAGGTTACGATAGGCTCTCCCACTCCTAAGCCTGCCAGCCTGAATGGTGGAAGCAGGAGTCAGTCTCAGGGATGTATTCTCAGGTGCTGACTGATTAGTTCTGGGAGTTAACCCCGAAGCTGTGCCTGGCAGATCCTTTACAGTACCCCCCCTTTTATGAGGGGCCACCGGACCCTTTCTAAGTGGACCTGGCTTACTGGGGAAACGCAGGTGGAACCTCCTGACCAATACCCCAGCGTGAACATCCCGGGCGGGTACCCAAGTCCTCTCCTCGGGCCCGTATCCTCTCCAATGGACCAGGTACTGGAGGGAGCCTTGGACCATCTTGCTGTCCACAATCCTGGCCACCTCGAATTCCACCCCCTCAGGGGTGAGGATGGGAACAGGAGGTCTCCTCGAAGGAGCCAAGGACGGGGAGCAGCGTTTGAGGAGGGAGGCATGAAACACGTTGTGTATCCGAAAAGACGGGGGTAACTCCAGCCGGAAGGAGACAGGATTGAGGACCTCAATGACCTTATACGGCCCAATAAACCGGGGAGCAAACTTCTTGGACGGAACCTTGAGACGCAAGTTCCTAGACGACAACCACACCAGATCCCCGACCATAAACAGGGGGTTATCAGAACGTTTTTTATCAGCCTGAGTTTTTTGTACGCTCTGGGACACCTCTAGGTTTTTCTGAACCTGGGCCCAGACTGTGCACAGTTCCCGATGAACGACCTCTACCTCGGGATTGTTGGAACTACCAGGTGAAACGGAGGAGAACCGTGGATTAAACCCAAAATTACAAAAAAAAGGAGAGACCCCTGACGAGTTACTGACCCGGTTATTGAGGGAAAATTCGGCGAGGGGAATGAAAGAGACCCAATCAAATTGACAGTCAGAGACAAAACACCTTAAGTATTGTTCTAGAGATTGATTAGTCCTCTCCGTTTGGCCATTGGTTTCAGGATGGAAGGCAGAGGAGAAGGACAGATCAATCCCCAACTTCATACAGAAGGCTCTCCAAAACAATGAAACAAATTGTACCCCTCTGTCCGAAACAATATTGACAGGGACCCCATGGAGACGCAGGATGTGTTTGACAAACAAGGTAGCCAACGTTTTGGCGTTGGGTAGTTTCTTGAGGGGCACAAAGTGGCACATCTTACTGAAGCGGTCCACCACCACCCACACCACCGACTTGCCTTGGGATGGAGGCAAATCGGTGATAAAATCCATGGAGATATGTGTCCAAGGTCTCTGGGGAATGGGCAACGAATGCAGTAAGCCCGCTGGTCGGGACCTGGGAGTCTTGGACCTAGCACAAACCTCACAAGCGGCGACGTAGGCCTTAACGTCTTTAGGCAACCCAGGCCACCAATAATTTCTGGAAATGAGGTGTTTGGTACCCAGGATACCTGGATGGCCAGATAGTGCGGAGTCATGATTTTCCCTAAGTACCCTTAGCCGGAATTGCTGGGGAACAAACAGCTTGTTCTCAGGAAGGTTCCCGAGAGCTGCACCTTGATCAGCAGCAATATCAGAGACTAAATTAGAATCGATCGAGGAAATGATTATACCTGGAGGCAAAATACAAGCAGGATCTTCCTCCGAAGGAGGGCTGGCTATGAAGCTACGCGACAGTGCATCAGCCTTAATATTTTTAGACCCAGCCCTATAGGTAACCAAAAAATTGAATCTGGTAAAAAATAACGAACATCGAGCTTGTCTCGGGTTTAGCCTCCGGGCAGATTCTAGGAAAACCAGATTCTTGTGGTCGGTAAGGACCGTTACCTGGTGCCTAGCCCCCTCCAGGAAGTGGCGCCACTCTTCAAATGCCCATTTAATGGCTAAGAGTTCGCGGTTGCCAATATCATAGTTACTTTCAGTTGGCGAAAACTTCCTGGAGAAGTAGGCACAGGGGCGGAGATGGGTGAGGGACCTGGTACCCTGGGACAAGACAGCCCCCACTCCCACCTCAGATGCGTCAACTTCCACGATAATTGGCTCCATTTGGTTGGGCTGAACCAGCACCGGGGCCGAGACAAAGCACTTCTTAAGGACCTCAAAAGCCTGGACAGCCTCAGGAGGCCAGTGGAGGAGATCAGCACCTTTGCGAGTGAGGTCCGTAAGGGGCTTAGCGATGACCGAGAAGTTAGCAATAAATCTCCTGTAATAATTAGCGAACCCCAAAAAACACTGTAACGCCTTCAGGGAGGCAGGTTGGACCCATTCCGCCACAGCCTGAACCTTGGCGGGGTCCATGCGGAATTCATGAGGAGTGAGGATTTGACCCAAAAATGGAATCTCCTGTACCCCAAACACACATTTTTCGGTTTTGGCAAACAGTTTGTTTTCCCGAAGGACCTGGAGCACCTTCCTGACATGCTCAATGTGGGAGGACCAGTCCTTGGAAAACACCAGTATGTCATCAAGGTACACTACCAGAAAAATCCCCAGGTAATTTCTCAAAATCTCATTTATGAAATTCTGGAAGACCGCAGGGGCATTACACAACCCAAAGGGCATAACGAGGTATTCGAAATGGCCTTCGGGCGTGTTAAACGCAGTCTTCCACTCATCCCCCTCTTTGATGCGAATAAGGTTATACGCCCCCCGTAGATCCAATTTAGAAAACCATTGGGCCCCCTGAACCTGATTAAAGAGATCAGGAATCAAAGGAAGGGGATACTGGTTCCTTACCGTGACCTTATTCAGGCTACGGTAGTCAATGCATGGCCTAAGACCACCATCCTTCTTCCCCACGAAGAAGAAGCCAGCACCTACCGGAGAAGAAGAGGGACGAATGTAACCCTTGGCCAGGGATTCCTGGATATACACTCTCATAGCTTCACGTTCGGGACAAGAAAGATTAAATATCTTACCCTTAGGAAGCTTAGCTCCTGGTACCAATTCGATAGCGCAATCGTATTCTCTATGAGGAGGTAACACTTCGGAGGCCTCCCTAGAGAAAACATCAGCGAAGTCCTGAACAAACTCGGGTAGCGTATTCGCCTCCTTAGGGGGAGAAATAGAATTAACAGAAAAACATGACGTACAACATTCATTACCCCATTTGGTTAGCTCCCCAGAATTCCAGTCAAACGTGGGATTATGCAACTGCAACCAGGGAAGACCTAGAACCAAATCGTACGATAATCCCTGCATCAACAGTACAGAGCATTGCTCCAAATGCATGGAGCCAACAAGGAGTTCAAAAACAGGGGTATGCTGTGTAAAATAACCATTAGCAAGAGGAGTGGAGTCGATACCCACTACCGGGACAGGTTTAGGCAAATCAATCAGAGGCATAGCAAGGGACATAGCAAATTCCACAGACATGATATTAGTAGAGGACCCTGAATCCACGAAGGCACTGCCGGTAGCAGACCTACCACCAAAAGAGACCTGAAAGGGAAGCAAGATCTTAGTACGTTTCATATTTACGGGAAATACCTGTGCGCCCAAGTGACCTCCCCGATGATCACTTAGACGCGGAAGTTCTCTGGCTGCAATCTTACGCTTAGGACAGTTGTTCACTTGATGCTTGTCGTCCCCACAGTAGAAGCAGAGACCATTCTTCCTGCGGAATTCTCTACGTTGTTGGGGGGACACGGAGGCCCCGAGTTGCATAGGTATCTCTGAATCTTTCGGGGAGGAACGAAGCAACGGAGCTTCGGGAGGGATCATGGGGGAGTCGGAGGAGAAAACACATAAACGTTCACGTTGTCGTTCCCTGAGACGTCGGTCAAGTCATACCGCTAAAGCCATAACCTGGTCTAGGGAGTCAGAAGAGGGATAGCTAACTAGCAGGTCTTTCAGGGCATTCGACAGACCCAACCTAAACTGGCACCTTAAGGCAGGGTCATTCCACCGAGAAGCTACGCACCACTTCCGAAAGTCAGAGCAATACTCCTCAACAGGTCTCTTACCCTGACTTAAGGTCACCAGCTGACTCTCGGCAAAGGCAGTCCTGTCAGTCTCGTCATAAATAAGTCCGAGAGCAGAAAAGAAACAATTAACGGAGGAAAGTTCAGGGGCGTCAGGAGCCAAGGAGAAGGCCCACTCTTGGGGCCCTTCCTGGAGCCGGGACATAATTATACCCACCCGCTGGCTCTCAGAACCTGAGGAATGAGGCTTTAAACGAAAGTAAAGCCTACAACTCTCCCGAAAGGAGAAAAAAGCCCTCCGGTCCCCTGAGAACCGGTCGGGCAACTTGAGGTGGGGTTCAAGAGGTGCGGTGAGGGGAACTACCAGGGTAGCATCAGGCTGGTTGACCCTCTGAGCCAGGGCCTGGACCTGTAGGGAGAGACCCTGCATTTGCTGAGCCAGGGTCTCACGGGGGTCCATAGTGGTGTCAGGGACCAGGGGTAGACTAGGTATGGGCTTGTGATTATGTAATGGCAGGGGGTAGGGAGACGGACAAGTGAGCCCTAATCTACCCGCCACTCTGTCCCTGCCTACTTGCAACGAACCGCCCTAGGTGACGGGGTACAACTGGGCGGCGGTCCCTGCGCTCAGTAAGTGCACGACAAACACGACAAACATACAAAGGAACACAAGCAAGGAAAAGGGGTTGTTGCCCACGGCAACACCGTGAGCAACCAGAGTGGTGAACGAGCCGAGTCAAGCCAGGAGTGTGCGAGGTACAAAACGAAAAGCAGAAGAGTAGTCGGTAAGCCAGGG
Source organism: Rhinoderma darwinii (assembly GCF_050947455.1). Classification (NCBI taxonomy): domain Eukaryota; kingdom Metazoa; phylum Chordata; class Amphibia; order Anura; family Rhinodermatidae; genus Rhinoderma; species Rhinoderma darwinii. The sequence continues at coordinate 78,524,143 of NC_134689.1, forward strand.
TCTGTATGGAGCAGGATCAAAAATAGCAGGAGCTGTAGCTGGGCCAGGAAACCACAAGGAAAGAATCACAAGCACCGAGGGACAGGAAGTGCAGGCTTAAATAGACCGAGGGCGGGAGCTAGCTGAGTCTGGCCAGGTTACGATAGGCTCTCCCACTCCTAAGCCTGCCAGCCTGAATTTTGGAAGCAGGAGTCAGTCTCAGGGATGTATTCTCAGGTGCTGACTGATTAGTTCTGGGAGTTAACCCCGAAGCTGTGCCTGGCAGATCCTTTACATTAATTATTAATGATATAGAGGATGGGATTAATAGCACTATTTCTATTTTTGCAGATGACACCAAGCTATGTAATATAGTTCAGACTATGGAAGATGTTCATGAATTGCAAGCAGATTTAAACAAACTAAGTGTTTGGGCGTCCACTTGGCAGATGAAGTTTAATGTAGATAAATGTAAAGTTATGCATCTGGGTACCAACAACCTGCATGCATCATATGTCCTAGGGGGAGCTACACTGGCGGATTCACTTGTTGAGAAGGATCTGGGTGTACTTGTAAATCATAAACTCAATAACAGCATGCAGTGTCAATCAGCTGCTTCAAAGGCCAGCAGGATACTGTCGTGTATTAAAAGAGGCATGGACTCGCGGGACAGGGATGTAATATTACCACTTTACAAAGCATTAGTGAGGCCTCATCTAGAATATGCAGTTCAGTTCTGGGCTCCAGTTCATAGAAAGGATGCCCTGGAGTTGGAAAAAATACAAAGAAGAGCAACGAAGCTAATTAGGGGCATGGAGAATTTAAGTTATGAGGAAAGATTGAAAGAATTAAACCTATTTAGCCTTGAAAAAAGACGACTAAGGGGGGACATGATTAACTTATATAAATATATTAATGGCACATACAAAAAATATGGTGAAATCCTGTTCCTTGTAAAACCCCCTCAAAAAACAAGGGGGCACTCCCTCCGTCTGGAGAAAAAAAGGTTCAAGCTGCAGAGGCGACAAGGCTTCTTTACAGTGAGAACTGTGAATCTATGGAATAGCCTACCGCAAGAGCTGGTCATTGCAGGGACAGTAGATGACTTTAAAAAAGGGTTAGATAATTTCCTAGAACAAAAAAATATTAGCTCCTATGTGTAGAAATTTTTCCTTCCCTTTTCCTTTCCCTTGGTTGAACTTGATGGACATGTGTCTTTTTTCAGCCGTACTAACTATGTAACCCTCTATTATAACATGCTAGTGCACTTTAAAACATCAAGAAAAAAACACATTATAAAAGTGAAAAAGGTGAAAAAAGGGGGGAGGAGGGGAAAGGCGAAATAGGGAAACTAAGCCACAAAAATCACACTATTGGGTCCAACCAAAGTTGATCACAATCTTGAGATGGTATTGTCACTATAGGCTTGCACATAGAATCACAATCCTCGACAGGTGTCAAAAACAGATCTAAAAACAAAAAATAAAGAATAATGAACAGGTAAAAATATTGATTAACCACTTCCTGACCAGAAGCTTTACCCCCCCTCCTGACCATGCCCATTTTCAAGTTTTAGCCATGTGCCAATTTAAAAGCAAATAGTTGTTCTATTACTCTTCCAACTTACATTTATTTGGTCTTCTTTTTCTCAGAACATATTGTGTAAAAAAATAATCAATATATTTTTCTTTTTTTTAAATATCGAGTGGAAAAAATGTGAATATGTGATTTTAGGTGATTTTTTCTTTTTTTTACATCTGGTGCATTCCACTGGATTAACACACCTGAAAACATATTTTTAAACTTCTGCCAACTTCAGCTATACCAAACGTGTACATTTCTTACACCCTGGGTGCAAGGTCGGAGTTGAATGGCGCAATGAATGATGCGCAAACTGGATTTTGGAGTGCAAATTTTGGAGTGCAATTTTTCCAAAACTGGTTTGCTGACACCATACGACCATTACAGATGTTGTGAAGCGCCAAAACACAGTTAAAGGGATTGTCTAGTCCCATAAAAATGTATGTCCTATCCTCAGTATAGGCCATAAATATCTGATTGGTCAGGGTTAAAATTCCGGCATTCCCGCTGATCAGCTGGTGCTTTTTCCCCTTCATTTCCATTACTGCTCACACTGTGAATCATGGACACACTTGCAGCGGCAGCCCATAGTATTACAACCTTCTCCCATTGAAGTGAACAGACTGTAATACTGTCAACAACTGCTACAAGTGTGTCGGCGATTCACAGTGTGAGCAGTAACAGGAATGAAGGTAAAGCAGCGCCTTCAAAACAACTGATCGGCGGCAGTGCTGGGAGTCAGGCCCCGACCAATCAGATATTGATGGCTCATCCTGGGATACATAGGCTATCAAATTTTGGGGACTGCAAAACCCCTTTAACACCCCCAAAATGAATCTTTTATCGAAAATACACCCCCCCCCCCAGGTGCTTACTTAACGACATATCAAAGATTTGAAAATCTGCAGTGTAAAATGTTTGCAGCATGTGGATGAGATTTGTAAAAGTTGTACTGCCTTGTACTGTAATCCGCTGGAGACTTTACCTGCACGAACCCTTAAGTAAAATCTGCAGCAAATCCGCCACATGTAAAATCACCCGAAGCAGGGGCGGATTAAGGGTACCATGATCCCGGGCACTTTTTCAAGTCTGTCCCCCCCCCCCCCCCCCCCCACAACTCTGAAGCCATATCTCTGATGACTCTGTACCATATATATTTGCAGATTTCTGTTTAGGCGGCCACAGATCTGGCACGGTTTTGATCTTGCTGTAAATGCAGAATGAGCCATACAGAGAGAGGAGAGAAAGCAGAATACTTTAAATTGTTTGTGGTTTCCCTAAAAAAAGATCTGCTTTGCGTGAATATAACCTTAAAGAACCTGTCTCAGTTGTTTAAGCCCTTAAAGTCCAGGCCATTTTTCCCTCGCCGCCTTCCTAGCGCCATAACTTTTTTATTTTTACGTCAATGGAGTGATGTATGAAGGAGTCGTTTTTGCGGGAGAAGTTGTCGTTTTTATTGGCACCATTTCAACTACCATGTAAAGGTTGAATTGGAAAAAACTGATTCCTCCATGTTTTTTGGGGTTTAGTTTTTACTGTATATATATTTACCTTCTCTTAAAGGGAACCTGTCATCAGCATTTCACCTATTAAACCAGCAATACCTGGTTGTAGTGGGTGAAAAATCATTTCTATATAACCTATAATTGTCTTCTTAGTAGGCTCTGTAGCTTTAGTATTCAGTTATTTAGTGTTCCCACACCGTATGCTAATGAGCATAAGAGAGTCAGATCTTCATTTGAAAAGAGTTAAATCTTCGTTTGAAAAGAGTTATATCTTCATTCCTCAAGCCTTTTAGAGTTAACCACTCCTCCTTACTGTTGATTGACAGCTCCTCGCCTTCCCCCAGCACATAACATCCTGCGCTTGTGCATTGATGTCCTCTTCTGGTGTGTGCACACAAAGGGACAACGGATTATTAAGATAAAAAAACGCAAAATGTTTGCAGACCGTTATTTACAGTGGGAGGAGGAGTTTAGGAGAGGGGATAACGGCAATGAACTTTTGATAGCAGCGGCCAGTGAGGGATAAGTAAAAGTTCAATAGGTGAAATGCGGGTGACAAGTTCCCTTTAAGGTAAAAGTAGATTTCACATCTACTTTTACCTTTAAGAGAAGGTAAATATATACAGCCCCAGAACCAAGCTCAGTACATATATATCGCACCAGAACCAAGCTCAGCATATAAATCCAACTCCAGAACCAAGCTCATTACATAAATACAAACCCAGAACCAAGCTTAGTACATATATACAGTGCCAGAACCAAACTTAGTACATATATACAGCACCAGAACCAAGCTCAGTACATATATATATATATATATATATATATATATATACACTACCGTTCAAAAGTTTGGGGTCACCCAGACAATTTTGTGTTTTCCATGAAAACTCACACTTATATTTATCAAATGAGTTGCAAAATGACTAGAAAATATAGTCAAGACATTGACAAGGTTAGAAATAATGATTTTTATTTGAAATAATAATTTTCTCTTTCAAACTTTGCTTTCGTAAAAGAATGCTCCATTTGCAGCAATTACAGCATTGCAGACCTTTGGCATTCTAGCTGTTAATTTGCTGAGGTAATCGGGAGAAATTTCACCCCATGCTTCCAGAAGCCCCTCCCACAAGTTGGATTGGCTTGATGGGCACTTCTTGCGTACCATATGGTCAAGCTGCTCCCACAACAGCTCTATGGGGTTGAGATCTGGTGACTGCGCTGGCCACTCCATTACAGATAGAATACCAGCTGCCTACTTCTTCCCTAAATAGTTCTTGCATAATTTGGAGGTGTGCTTTGGGTCATTGTCCTGTTGCAGGATGAAATTGGCACCAATCAAGCGCTGTCCACAGGGTATGGCATGGCGTTGCAAAATGGAGTGATAGCCTTCCTTATTCAAAATCCCTTTTACCTTGTACAAATCTCCCACTTTACCCGCACCAAAGCAACCCCAGACCATCACATTACCTCCACCATGCTTCAGGCGTCAGGCACTCTTCCAGCATCTTTTCAGTTGTTCTGCGTCTCACAAATGTTCTTCTGTGTGATCCAAACACCTCAAACTTCGATTCGTCTGTCCATAACACTTTTTTCCAATCTTCCTCTGTCCAATATCTGTGTGCTTTTACCCATATTAATCTTTTCCTTTTATTAGCCAGTCTCAGATATGGCTTTTTCTTTGCCACTCTGCCCTGAAGGTGAGCATCCCGGAGTCGCCTCTTCACTGTAGACGTTGACAATGGCGTTTTGCGGGTACTATTTAATGAAGCTGCCAGTTGAGGACCTGTGAGGCGTCTATTTCTCAACCTAGAGACTCTAATGTACTTGTCTTGTTGCTCAGTTGTGCAGCGGTGCCTCCCACTTCTCTTTCTACTCTGGTTAGAGCCTGTGTGTGCTGTCCTCTGAAGGGAGTAGTACACACCTATGTAGGAAATCTTCAGTTTCTTGGCAATTTCTCGCATGGAATAGCCTTAATTTCTAAGAACAAGAATAGACTGTCGAGTTTCACATGAAAGCTCTCTTTTTCTAGCCATTTTGAGAGTTTAATCGAACCCACAAATGTAATGCTCCAGATTCTCAACTAGCTCAAAGGAAGGTCAGTTTTATAGCTCCTCTAAACAGCAAAACTGTTTACAGCGGTGCTAACATAATTGCAAAAAGGTTTTCAAGTGTTTTCTAATCATCAATTAGCCTTCTAACACAGTTAGCAAACACAATGTACCATTAGAACACTGGAGTGACGGTTGCTGGAAATGGTCCTCTATACACCTATGTAGATATCGCATTAAAAACCAGACGTTTGCAGCTAGAATAGTTATTTAGCACATTAACAACATATAGAGTGTATTTCTGATTAAATTTATGTTATCTTCATTGAAAAAAACGGTGCTTTTCTTTCAAAAATAAGGACATTTCTAAGTGACCCTAAACTTTTGAACGGTAGTGTATATATATATATATATATATATATATATATATATATATATATATATATAAATATATAGCATCAGAACTAAGCTCAATATATAAATACAGCACAAGCACAAATACAGCTCCGTACAGAAATCATTTGCAAATTCAGTTTAACCCCTGCCATATAAGTTTGTACGACATAAAACGACAGCTTCCAGTATAGCCAGAACAATGGTTAGGATATGCTGGGAGTTGTTGTTTCACAAAAAAGAACGATACACCCATCATCTCGCTGCAGACCATACAGTGACTACAGTACTGATCAGTCACAGGGAGAATAAACATTTACATTGAGTGACTCACAGGTGACGCCTCAGATTATTTTTCGTTCTCTCTCTTTTCTTCTCCATACGGTCCAGACCTCTATAATGACTTCTTCCGGCTACGGCCCATTTCTGTAGAGTTTGCCGCTCAGATGTCTTCGGCTCCTCACTTTTCCAACATTTCCGAACCTATAAACGAATATAAAATTCTCATGGTGCCACACTCTATGCTGCTGAATATAATAATATCGCACACTGCACCCATGAATACTCTGTCCCCATGAATTAAATTGTGTCAAACACATGTGTAAAGTAAAACACCACACACACACTACCAATGCCCCCTGTAGATTGCACCAGTCACAATGCTCCCTGTAGATAGCACCAGTCACAATGCCCTCTGTAGATAGTGCCAGTCACATCTCTAGAATGGGACCCCCTAAACCCAGTTCTACCTTTTTCTGTTGCAGCTGTCTCCCTGGCCACATGGTCTGGAGTTATGAAAACAGCATAGCTCGCTGATCTAGGCGGTTTCCGTAACTCCCATAGTGGTGACTGGCAGTTCCAGAAGCAGTGTAGCATGCGAGCTACGCTGTTTCCGTAACCACCATTCGGTTCTATGGGACTTAAGGAAACAGCGTAGCTCAACTGTTTCCGTAATTCATGGTCGGGAATCACACGTGTCAGTCACAACACAGAGCGGTAGAAGGGTCTAGGAGGCCTGGTTCTAGAGATAGGTGCGGGTCCCAGGTGTGGGACCCGCATCTATCTGACATTCATGACATATCCTGTGGATATGTCATAAATGTCTCTCATGGGAAAAACCCTTTAAATGCCTGGGTCAGTGTCCTTGGATGCTATCCTCTCAAATATGGTTCGATGACCGTAGATATATGATTTAAGGATATTTCCAGACAATATTGTATTACTTATTGACCTGCATTCCAGTATTCAAATTTGATATGCTGTACATAGCCTGGCTTATTATCCCCCCCCCCCCTTTTTTTCCCCTTCTGTTTTCTTGGTTGAAAAAGTTGAAAATGTGCAACAAAAATATTATTGAAAAAGAAAAAAGTAAGAATTATATTGTAAACATTTTGTTAGAAATAAAGTTGTCCAGTCATAAAATAAAGAACCCTTAGGCTATGTTCACACGGAGTATTTTGGGGGAGGAATATATGCCTCAAAATTCAGTTTGGAACTTTGAGGCAGATTTTCCTCTCCCTGCACGCCGATTTTCGCGCCGTTTTTCGCCCGCGGCCATTGAGCGCCACGGGCATAAAACAGCGCGAAATACGCTTTCTCTGCCTCCCATTGAAGTCAATGGGAGGTCAGAGGCGGAAGCGTCCGAAGATAGGGCATGCCGCTTCTTTTTCCCGCGAGGCAGTTTTACTGCTCGCGGGAAAAAGACGCAGACGCCTCCCATTGAAATCAATGGGAGGCGTTCTCGGGCCGCTTTCGCCGAGTTTTGCGACGCGGTTTCCGCGTAAAAAAACTCGGCAAAATACCCCGTGTGAACATAGCCTTAAACACTATTTTGTGTGCAAGATCTGCTCTGTGTGCCATTGCATGGTGCTTCTTTGAGGCAATACACCTTTAGGCTATGTTCACACTGAGTTTTATGGCAAGTTTTTTGACGCGGAAACCAAAAAGCTCGTCAAAAACGGCCCGAAAATGCCTCCCGTCGATTTCAATGGGAGGCGGGGGCGGTTTTCTCCCGCGAGCAGTAAAACCGGCTCGCGGGAGAAAGAAGCGACATGCCCTATCTTCGGGCGTTTCCGCCTCTGACCTCCCATTGACTTCAATGGGAGGCAGAGATAGCGTATTTCACTGCGTTTTATGCCCGCAGCGCACAATGGCCGCGGCCGAAAAACGCTGCAAAAATCGGCGTGCAGGGAGAGGAAAATCTGCCTCAAACTTCCAAACAGAATTTTGAGGCAGAAATTCTGCCTGCAAAATACTCCGTGTGAACATAGCCTTAGAAACAATACCACCTCCATAATATTGCATGTGTTGGAACATCCCACTTTTCAAAATAAACAAAAACCATTGCCACAGAGCCAAACCAATAAAGCCAAATAATCTTAAAAACTTCAACTATATAAAATCCATAGCACTGTAATCTTTTCAAGTTTATATCACATGAATTGGTGTCATTAAGTTTTACAAACCTAGAAAGCAGAAATTTTTAGCTACTTAAGTCAATGACTGAGATGTTGTTCCAGTATAATTTTACATTAATATTTATCACTAGAAGACTAATCTGCTGAGATTGCTTTTATGAGCTTATGTCATCATAATAAACTGGCATTCACTGTCAGTCATTTTGCCACAACACCCTGCATACACCTATCACCCACACATTTGTTTTACCTTCTAAGTAACAGCTGGGTTGGTATTGAAAATCTCTGTCTCACACTCTCACACTCTCACTCTCTCACTCTCTCACTTTCTCACTCTCTCACTCTCTCACTCTCTCACAACAGTTGCTTTACTTACAACAGCTCTGTCCCAGGAGCAGAGAGGCATCAGCTTTTTAACGCTCTGCTTTTTTAAAGCACACCTCAGCTGTTGCAGGTAATTAGCCACAATCATCCAAAACACCCGGAGTGGCTAAATGGATTAGCAACCCACCCAACTCTCTCTACTCTAAGGGTATGTGCACACGATAACGACAATTACGGCTGAAATTACGGAGCTGTTTTCATGAGAAAACAGCTCCTGCATTTCAGACGTAATTGCTCGTACTCGCTTTTTGCGAGGTGTCAATTACGGCCGTAATTTGGAGCTGTTCTTCATTGAAGTCAATGAAAAACGGCTCAAATTACGTCCCAAGAAGTGTCCTGCGCTTCTTTGACGAGGCTGTTATTTTACGCGCCGTCTTTTGACAGCGATGCGTAAAATTACAGGTCGTCGGCACAGTACGTCGGCAAACCCATTGAAATTAATGTGCAGATGTTTGCCGACGTATTTGAGCTGTGTTTTCAGGCGTAATTCGAGGCGTAAAACGCCTAGTTTACGCCTGAAAATAGGTCGTATGAGCCCAGCCTCACAGTCAGGCCCTTTTCACAGATTTTACATGAAGCCCTTGAGCAGGGAAACCGACAGTTTACTTGCTACAAAAACTCCCTGGCTGGTTTTTAAAACATATAAGACAGGTACCTGGTCGAAATGTACACTCCTTAAAGGGAATTTGTCACTAGAAATGTTTTTATTTTTTTTTCAGTTAAACAATTAGTATTTAAGTGATTACACAATGTTTTAATTTTTGTACATTTTTTCACAAGTAAGGAAATATTATAAATTAAATTCTAATTTATAACATTTCCGTGTGCTGGCCACTAGAGGGAACAGTTCCCAAAATTGCAGCATGGTCACTGTGGTAAAGCAACTGTAATGTCGAGGTAGGGAGACAGACAGGTGAGCCCTAATCTACCCGCCACTCAGTCCCTGCCGACTTGCACGGCCCGTCCTAGGCGACGGCGTACAACTGGGCGACGGTCCCTACGCTCAATATGTGCACAACAGACAAACAGACAAGGGTACACAGAAGCTAAGAGAAATGGGGCAGTTTCCCACGGCAACACCGTGAGCAACAGGAGTAGTGAACGAGCCGAGTCAAACCAGGAGTGTACGAGGTACCAAACGCAGAGCAGGAGCGTAGTCCGTAAAGCCAGGGTCAAAATGAAGCAAGGTCAATAGTAATAGCAGGAGCAGCAGAGCCAGGAAACAGGAAAGAATCACAGGCAAAGGACAGCAGGAAATGAAGGTATAAATAGACCGAGGGCGGGAGCTAGAACCGTCTGGCCAGGCTGTGATAGGTTCTCCCACTCCTCAGCTTACCAACCTGAGTGGTAGCAGATCGAGTCACTCTATCAGACCTAAGTGCAGATGCAGACTGATTAACCACGGGCGTCGACACAGAAGCTGTGTCTGGCAGATCCTTTACAGCAACCTTATTGATTTATGCTGCAAATTTGGGGTGGACACACTCTCTTCTAGTGTCCTCATACAATCCCCCCTCCCTTCTTCTGGCTAGTGCCAGGAGAAGGAAGGGTTTCAATGTCTTCAAACCTCCTACACTGTGTGCCGCCATTTTCTGAGCGACTGCACAGTGCTAGGAGGATTAGATACAGGGCTCAGCAGACAGTATCACACGAACATACACGAACATAATACACACATCATACACGAACATAAATTACCTGCTCCTGCCGCCGCCTCCGCTGATCTACGCTCCTCTTCCTTGTGCCTTCGCTTCGTTGAACATATGGCCGGAAGCCATGTCCGGAAGTCGTCATTTTACTGTCTGGCAGCGGCTTCCGGTCCACATGAAAATGGTGCCGGATTTCGCTATACGAATGAGCTTCGTTTTGGTCTTTGGTTCCCACACTGACGCCGCACGAAACTGAGAATGGAACGGCTCCCGTTCATATTCTCTATGGGGTTGTATGTGCCGTATAGCATTTCCGTATGTGTCGTTAATCGACACATACAGAGAATTAAAAAAAATGGCAGCCCCCATAGAGAAGTAAAAGTAAGAATACATTAAAAAGTAAAACATGAGAACACAATTAAATAACATTTTTGAAAATATTATATTAAAAGCAATATGATAAAAGAAAAAAAAAATCATGACACCTTCCCTTTAAAAAAACACTTTTCCCCTGATCCTGTCACATACCATCCCCCTGTTTTGTCCTTGTGGGTGGAACACATTTTCCCCCTAAACAGTAGACCCTAGACAGGGCATCAGCATTTCCCAATTGAGGCCCAGGTCTATGCTGAACTGAAAAAACAAAACTGTAGTAACCAGTTAAGTCCAGAAATGCCCTCACTTTCTTTTTTTTTACAGGTCTGGGTTAGTTCTGAATGCCCTAGATTTTGTTTATTTGAGGCTTGATGACACCTAGCCCAATTGTGTTTATCGCAGGTATTTCACCTTTTCCCGTCCAACGGCAAATTTTTAGGGTCTGCTGTCCAGCCTGCTTCTCAAATAGAGTTCAGGACTGCTTGAGACCTGGTGATATGACTCTCCCAATCTGGGCTATGTATGATCCAGAAAGGCAGCGGCATACAGTGGATTTAGAAAGCCTTCCGACTCTTAACTTTTATGTTGAGGAGCTGTGCTAGAATAAACGAAAGTTTACCCCATCATTCTGCACTCAATACCCCATAATGATAAAGTGAAAACAGAATTTTAGAATTTTTAAAAAATCTATTAACCCCTTCAGGACCCAGCCTGTTTTGGCCTTCAGGACACAGACGATTTTTTCAAATCTGACATGTGTTACTTTATGTGGTAATAACTTCGGAATGCTTTTACCTATCCAAGCGATTCTGAGATTGTTTTCTCGTGACATGTTGTACTTTATGTTAGTGAAAAAATTTGGTCGATAAATTTGGCATTTATTTCTGAAAAATACCAACATTTTGAGTAATTTTGCAAAAATTTGAATTTTTCTAAATTTAAATGTATCTGTTTCTAAAACAGATAGTAATACCACACAAAATAGTTACTAATTAACATTTCTCATATGTCTACTTTATGTTTGCATCATTTTTTGAACGTCCTTTTATTTTTCTGGGACGTTACAAGGCTTAGTACTTTAGTAGCAATTTCTCATATTTGAAAGAAAATTAAAAAAGGAAATTTTTTCAGGGACCAGTTCAGTTCTGAAGTGGTTTTGAGGGCCTTATATATTAGAAAATCCCCATAAATCACCCATTTTGAAAACTGCACCCCTCAAGGTATTCGAATCAGCATTCACAAAGTGTTTTAGCCCTTTAGGTGTTTCACAGGAATTAAAGCAAAGTAGAGGTGAAATTTACAAATTTATTTTTTTTTGCCGAAATTCATTACTAATAAAAAAAAAATTGTAACACAGAAGGTTTTACCAGAGAAATGCAACTCAATATTTTATTGCCCAGATTCTGCAGTTTTTAGAAATATCCCACATGTGGTCCTAGTGCGCTAATGGACTGAAACACAGGCCTCAGAAGCAAAGATCACCTAGTGGATTTTGGGCCTCCTTTTTTTTAGAATGTATTTTAGGCCCCTTGTCAGGTTTGAAGAGGTCTTGTGGTGCCAAAACAGTAGAAATACCCCAAAATTTACCCCATTTTGGAAACTACACCTCTCAAGGAATTTATCTAGGGGTATAATTAGCACTTTGACCACACAGGTTTTTCGCTAAATATATTAGTCTGTAAAAATGAAAATCTACTTTTAAAAAAAAAAAAACATAGACATTTTTTATATTTACAAGGAATAACGAAGAAAATGTACTGTAACATTTCTAAAGCAATGTCTCCCGATTACGGCAATACCCCACATGTGGTAATAAACTGCTGATTGGACCTACACCAGGGCTCAGAAGCGAAGGAGCGTCATTTGGATTTTGGAGCACAGATTTTGCTGGAATGGTTTTCGGTGCCATGTCGCGTTTGCAACGCCCAGGAGGGACCAAAACAGTGGAAACACCCCAAAAGTTACCCCATTTTGGAAACTACACCTCTCAAGAAATTTATCTAGGGGTTTAGTTAGCATTTTGACCACACAGGTATTTTGCAGAATTTAGTGAAATTAGGCCGTGAAAATGAAAATCTACTTTTTTTCTGAAAAAACATAGACATTTTTAATTTTTACAAGCAATAAAGGAAAAAAAGAACCAAAGCATTTGTAAAGCATTTTCTCCTGATAACGGCAATACCCCATATGTGGTAATAAACTGCTGATTGGACCTATGGCAGTGCTCAGAAGGGAAGGAGTGCCATTTGGATTTTGGAGCACGGATTTTGCTGGATTGGTTTTCGGTGCCATGTCGCGTTTGCAACGCCCTGGAGGGATCAAAACAGTGGAAACCCCCCAAATGTGACCCCATTTTGGAAACACACCTCAAGGAATTTTTCTAGGGGTATAGTTAGCATTTAGACCCCACAGGTTTTTTGCAGAATTTATTAGAATTAAGCTGCAAAAATGAATATCACCATTTTTCCCACTAAAATGTTGAATTTTCTAATTTTCACAAGGGATAAAGGAGAAAAAAAACAACCAATTTGTGTAAAGCAATTTCTCCAGAGTACAGAAATACCCCACATGTGGTCATACTTTTTTTTCTTTAGAAATAAATTAACCCTTTCAGGACTGATCCATTTTTTGCTTTCTTATTTTCGATTTTCACTCTCCGCCTTCCAAGAGCCATAACTTTTTTCTTTTTCCGTCAGTAGAGTGTTGTGAGGACTTACTTATTGCGGGAGGAGTTGTAGTTTCTATTGACACCATTTAAAGTACCATAAAATGTACTGGGAAACTGAAAAAAAATTATTTGTGGGCTGAAATTGGAAAAAAATCTGATTCCATTTTTTGGGGGTTTCGTTTTTACAGCTTTCGCCATGCGGTGAAAGTGAAAACTTTACTTTATTCTATGGCTCAATAGAATTACGGTAATACAAAATTTATATAGTTTTTTTTTATATTATACTACTTCTACAAAGAAAAATCTAATTTTTAAAATAAAAATTGTTTTGTTTCACCACATTCTGAGAGCCGTAACTTTTTAATTTTTCGGTTGATTGAGCGGTGGGAGGTCTTATTTTTTGTGGGACGAGCTGTAGTTTTTATTGGTACCATTTCTTGGTACATAAAAAGTGATCAAACAGTTGTATTACATTTTTTTTTGAGAGCTAAGTTGACAAAAAAAACTGAGATTTTGGCGGTTTCAATTTACGTTTTTTACGGTGTTTATTGTGAAAGTTAAATAATGGTGTATTGTAATAGTTTGGCCTTTTACGGATCTAGCGATACCAATTTTGTTTATTTTTTTTACATTACTTTAGAAGAAAAATGTGAAAAGGTTTTTTTTTAGCTTTAAAAAAAAAAATTCTCATTACTAATAACTTTAATTCTTCTACACATTTTATTTGTCCACTTAGGGGACTTGAATCAGCGAACACTGGATCGCTGGTACAATATACTGCAATACTAATGTATTGCAGTATATTGTTATTTTTACAGGCTTCTGTAACCACACGATGGCAGTTTCTGTCCTTTATAACATGTGGGCCCGCTCCATACATCAACCCCCGCATCTTGACGTGCAATTAAGTCATAGTACGCAAAGGGGTTAATGCACAACGGATGGTTCAAAGTGAATATTACAATTTACCACTGATATGCCATTTTAGTGCATAATATGTTGTGCCCAGTTTGTGCCACTAAAGACAAATACCTCATAAAACGTTAAGCGGGTTCTCCCAGGTATGGCGATGCCATATATGTGGGCGCAAACTGCTGTTTGGGCACGCTGCAGGGGTGAGAAGGGAGGGAGCGCCACTTTGCTTTTGGAGTGCAGATTTTGCTTGGTAGTAGTTGTTTGGGGTATTACTGGTATTTCAGTTTATAATGTGGGGGCATATGTAAGCTGTGCGGGGTACATCAGGGCATAATAAGAGGGTATAATAATGCGGTAAATAAATAATAATTCATAGATGTGTGGCCGATGTCGCACTGATAAATAACACCCGATCTTATCCGCTTTTTTAACACTCTGCACATTTTGCATCGTCATGTTCTGGGAGCCAGAACTTTTTTATTTTTTCTCCACCGGAGCTGTGTGAGGGCTTATTTTTTGCGGGACAATCTGTAGTTTTCATTGGTCCCATTTTGGGGTACATGCGATTTTTTGATCACTTTTTATTCCATTTGTTTTTTCAAGCCAAATGTAAGTTTATTTTTTTGCGGCTTTCACCGTGCGCTATAAATGACAATTTTACTTTATTCTGCGGGTTGGTACGATTACGGCGATACCATATGTAAATAGGTTTCTTTATGTTTTGCAGCGTTTGTGCAATAAAATCACTTTTTTGTAAAAATGTATTTTCTGTGTCACCATATTCTGAGAGCTATAACTTTTTTTGTAGTTTTTATCAGTACTATTTTCGGGTAGATGCGACTTTTTTAGCACTTTTTATTCTCTATTTTGTGACGGGTGGCAACCAAAAAATAGCGATTCTGGTGTTTTTTATAGATTTCTTTGGGAGGTTTTCAGCGTGCGGGAAAAATAATATTATAGTTTTATAGTTGGGGTCGTTACGAATGCGGTGATACCAAATATGTGTACTTTTTTTAACGTGTTCATTTTATTATAGGAAAAAAAGCATTTTTTGTTTATGTCACTTATAACTTTTATTTTTACACTTTTTTGAAAACATTTTTATTACCTTTATTACCTTTATTTAGACTAGGGGACATTTAGAATTGCAGCTTTGACTACTGCTAAAGTACTTTACACTACCTACGTAGTGTAATGTGTTCTAACTGTCATTGTGATGTGACAGTCACACTGACAGGAAGCCTAGGAGGACCGGCCGGAGGCTGCTCCTAGGAGGCTTCCATACATGGCAACCCGGAGATCATTGTCTGGCCTCCAATTGCTACGAAAAGCATTGGCAGCCACCACAATTACTTTGGGGCGGGGGCTGCCGATGTGCTTTAAACCCCTTAAATTCGGCGATGGCAATCGGTCACCGCATTTATGGGGTTAATTGCCAAAATCAGCGGCGATGGTACGCTGACCAGCAAGACTGGGATGTCAGCTGTCGGGGAACCCAATGGTCATTCTGAAAGAGCTCCAAAGATCCTGTGTGCAGGATCTCTCAGAATGTGAGAAACAAGATTCTGTGGTGTGATGAAACCAAGATTGAACTTTTTGGCCTCAATTCTAAGCGTCATGTCTGGAGGAAACCAGGCACTGCTCTTCACCTGCCCAATACCATCCCTACAGTGAAGCATGGGGATGGCAGCATCATGCTATGAGGGTGTTTTTTAGTGGCTGGGACAGGGAGACTGGTCAGGGTTAAGGGAAAGATGAATGGAGCACAGTGCAGAGATATTCTTAATAAAAAACTTATCTAGAGTGCTCTGGACCTCAGACTGGGCCGAAGGTTCATCTTCCAACAAGGCAATGACCCTAAAGACACAGCCAAGACAACACAGAAGTGGCTTAGGGACAGTTATGTGAATGTCCTTGAGTGGCTCGGCCAGAGCCCTGACTTTGAACCCAATCGAACATCTCTGGAGAGATCTGAAAATGGCTGTCCACCAATGGTCCCCAACCTAACAGAGCTTGAGAGGATTTGCAGAGAAGAATGACAGAAAATACCCAAATCCAGGCTTGCAAACCTTTTCGCATCATACCCAAGAAGACTGAAGGCTGTTATCGCTGCCAAAGGTGCTTTAACTAAGTACTGAGTAAAGGGTCTGAATACTTATGTCAATGCAATATTTTCATTTTTCCTTTTCAATAAATTAGCAAAGATTACAAACATTCTGTTTTCACTTTGTCATTATGGGGTATTGAGAGCAGAATGATGGGGAAAAATTCGATTTTTTTAATTTTTTTATTTTAGCACATGGCCTCAACTTAACAAAATGTTAAAAAAATAAAGGGGGCTGAAAACTTTCCAAATGCATTGTATTTCCGATGTGGTCTTAAAATTCTTTCCATCAACCGCTGAAATGTGTCTAGAGTCCCATTTAGAACAAATGGAAGAACCACATATTGAAAATGTCCATCAGGGGTGCTAAAGGCTGTTTTTTCTTTGGCTTTATCTGTCAATGGCACTTGCCAGTAACCTTTTGTAAGATCTAACTTAGAGAAATAACTAGCAATGCCCAATCTATCAATTAGCTCATCCAACCGAATCATTGGATAAGCATAGTACTTGGATGCAGTATTTAACTTCCTAAAGTCATTACAAATAAGTAAACTGACATCAGGTTTTGGAATTGGCACTTTAGGACTAGACCAGTCACTATGTGACTCCTCTATAATCCCCAGTTTTAACAACAATTGCACTTCTTCTGTAATTGCTTTACGTCAAGCCTTGGGTACCTTGTGAGACTTTTTATTTACTCTGACGCCTGGTTCTGTTATGATGTCATGTTCGATCAACTTTGTTCGACTTGGTCGTTCAGAAAACACATCTCTATTGTCCTGTACATATTCCTTAGCCTCTTGGACTTGAGAACCTGACAAAGTGTTTGGAATTTTTACCTCCGGTATCACGAAGACACAATCCCCAGTACCTGTTGTGTTGATTGATACGAACACCTCACGACCCCTCCACGGTTTAGTTTAATCTATATGATAAATTTGGTAGGGTTTACGTTTACCTGGTTGGTACACCCGATAGTTTACCTCTACAAACTTCTCAACAATTTCATAAGGCACTTGCCATTTAGCCAGAAATGTATTTCCTATAGAGGGCAAGTATAAAAAATCTGTCATTGGGGTTGAAGTATCTAATATTAGTAGCCCTATTGAAAACCCAGGACTGATTCTCCTGGGCTTGCTGTAAGTGTTAGTTTACCAGAGACATTACTTTTTCAATTCTATCTTGCATCTGCGCAATGTGTTCAAACACACTTTTATATGGGGTTGCTTCACCTAAAATTTGATACAGGGTTGTGTAATTAACACTGTGGGCAAAATTCACAATATTTTGTATCCCCGGCCAATAAAACCTTTTCAGGATATGGTCTTTTGTTTTCCAAGAAGCCAAATGCCCCCCTAGCACATGTGAGTGAGTTGTATTCATCACCCTTTGGCAATGAGATTTAGGAACTACTAGTTGCTCCACAACTTGTCCACACATCTCATTGACTCTATATAAAATGTTCACTTCCTACTGCAAAATATGGAAATATTTTCTCAGCCCCAGGTTTTTGGGGTGCTCCATTAATTATTTTTATGTTTTCTCGTGCATGGGTCAATGTAGGGTCTCTGAGTTGAGATGTCCCAAAGTTATCTCTGGAGACTGGCAAGTCAGAAAGACCAATTTCAGCAGTGTCTTTCTCAACATCTCGTGCAAAAGCCTCTAAGGGAGAACTCTCAGTTTCACTCAGGATCACCCTTGCAGCTTGCATATTATTAAGTTCACTCAGTCGGATAGGGTCAACAGCAAACATATTTACATTGGATAAACAATTTTCAAGCATTTCCCACAATTGCCAAAAGAAAAGAAAGTCACATCCCCCAATTACATTATGCATTAAAGCCTTTACAACTCCAACTTGATGGGTAATTTTCTCACGCAGCGTTTCAAAAGACACCACAGCGGTGGGGTAATCAGTGGTGGATTATCATATGGGCGGTTCGGGCCGCACATCATTTAAAAAAAAACACATTGCAGCACGCTAGCGCCGCTAATGAGGTGGAGGGGCGGGCTGAGGGAATAGGGCCGCACCGTCCGTCCTGCTGCCTCTCTGAGGGGGCGGCGCCGCAACTGAAACCAGCCGCCGCCAACCCCTCCTGCACTAATTGTTTTATAGATGTAGGTACAATTACATGCATAAGCGCTGAATGGCGGGGTACGTTCCGCACCCGACCATTCAGCGCCTTACAATGACGCTGATTGACAGGGCAGAATGAGTTGTCCTGCCAATCAGCGCCTTTCAACAAGTCAATCTGCCCTGCCAATTAATGATGGTAGCAGCGCGATGACGTCATCGCACAGCTTCCATTGTTGAAGGGTGCTGATTGGCGGGTGGCGTCATTCTGCCCTGCCAACCAAGGATGGTAGCAGCGCGATGACATAATCGCACTGCTTCCATTGTTGAAGGGCGCATGACGATGCATGCCATTGTGCCCTGCCAGTCAGCGCCTTTCAACTGTGTGATAGCGTCGCTCAGCCCCAGCAGACCTGCTCAGAAGAGAGCAGGCCTGCATTGACACAGGACAGCGCGGGAACAGATTCACAGTGAGTATATCAATTTTGGTGTTTTCAACTAAGAAGTGTGGGGGTGTAGGACTATATGTAGGGCGCTATATGTAGAGCGCCAGCTACAGGGGGCTATATGTGGGGTATGGAGGGCACTATATACAGGGTGCGCTATATGTAGAGCGCAATCTACATGGGGCTATATGTAGGGCACTATATACAGGGGGAGCTATATGTAGAGCGCAATCTACAGGGGGCTATATGTAGAGCGCTATCAACAGGGGGCTATAGGTGGGGCACTATCTACAGGGGGCTCTATGGGGGCACTATCTACAGGGGGCACTATGTGTGTGCGTGGGACACAGTGTATGGTGCTATTATAATCAGGGACACAGTGTATGGCATTATTATAATTAGAGGTGCAGTGTATGGTACTATTATATATAGGGACGTATTGTGGGGCACCATGTTAACTTTATCCTTGTTTATAGATGCAAAAATGTTTGAAAAGTGAGAAGCCCACGACATCTGAGCGGAAAACTGCAGAAATAGGTCGTGGCCTGGAGAAGTCATAGAGGCCTGGACCGGATAGAGAAGAAAAGTGAAAAAGAAGAGCTAGAATCTGAGATGTCACCGGTGAGTCACTAAATGTAAATGTTTATTCTGCCTCTAATCAGTACTGTAGACACTATATGATCTGCAGCAAGATGATGGGTGGTATGATTTTTTTTTTGTTGGGAAACTGCAACTCCCAGCATATGCTTACCATTGTTCGGGCCATGTCGGGTGCTGTAGTTTTATCCATACAAACCTATACAGCACGGGTTGCACTAAATTGAGCTGTATTTGTGCTGTATATATGTACTGAGCTTTGTTCTGGTGCCGTAGTTGTGCACTGAGCTTGGTTCTGGGGCTGTATTTATGTACTGAGCTTGGTTCTGGGGCTGTATATATGTAGTGAGCTTTGTTCTAGTGCTGTATTTATGTACTGAGGTTTGTTCTGGTGTTGTATTTATGTGGTCAGCTTTGCTCTGGTGTTGTATATATGTAGTGAGCTTTGTTCTAGTACTGTATATATGTACTGAGGTTGGTTCTAGTGCTGTATTTATGTACTGAGGTTGGTTCTGGTGTTATATTTATGTGCTGAGCTTGGTTCTGGTACACTGTTTCCGTAAGTCCCATAGAACTGGATGGTAGTTACGGAAACAGCGTAGCTCGCATGCTATGCTGCTTCCATAACTGCCATTCACTACTATGAGTTATGGAAAGTCCATGGTCAGGAAGTGGACGAGAGGCAGCGATAGCAGAAAGAGGTAGAACAGGATTTAGGGGGCCCGGTTTTAGAGATAGATGCGAGTCCCCCCTCTGGGAACTGCACCTATCTGACAGGATCCACAGGATATGTCATAAATTTCCCTCACGGGAAAACCCATTTAAAGTGTAACTAAACTTCTAAATAAACTTCTGACATGTCATAGTGAAATGTCAGAAGTTTTGATTGGTCGGGGTCCGAGCACTGAGACCCCAATGGATCACTAAAACAAAGTGGCAGAAGCGCTCAGGTGACCGCTGTGCCGCTTTGTTTCTGATCTGCTTTTCCCGGAAAGCCAAGCAAGCGGTGTACGGACGTACACCACTCCGAAGAATGCCGATCAGAAGCGAAGCGGCGCAGCATTCCATCATGCGCTTCTGCCGCTTCACTTTAGCGATCAGTGGGGGTCTCAGTGCTCGAACCCCCCACCGATTAAAAGTTCTGACATATCACTATGACATGTTAAAAGTTTAGTTACACTTTAAAGAGAGGTGTTTTTATTATTAATAATAATATTATTATTATTTTTTTCTTTAATAAAACAGTTTATCAGTGTGTTTGGTGCAACTTTCTAAATACTTTTTATTAAAAATAATTTTTTAGATACAGCTGCTTTATATCCTAAATACAGAGCAGCTGTATCTAATTCTAAAACCTGTATCCGTCAGGTCAGTTGCATAGACGGGTACAGTGTCAGCGGGTTGGGGAGGTTGAATTGCGTGTGAGGGGGAAGGAGGGGCCCCAAGTTGTGTCAACAGCCCAGGGCCCATGGTACACTTAATCCGCCACTGGGGGTAATGTTTTGTATCCCAATGAATGCAGATCACTCCCATTGGATTCTTTTGACATTTTCTGGTGTCAACCAAGCTGGTATCGACCAGTCACCAGACTACCCGAGTTCAACAGAGCATCAACAGAGTGTCCTTCTACAACCAAATGGCAAGTTTGTCGCTCTGTATTTTGAGATAGCAAGGCAGAGTAGGTGGGTCTTGAAACAGTGACTTTCTCCACCCACTATTACACTCCATATAGGAGTATAGAGTGTGATAACACATCAATAAGTGTACAATTGGCAGCCACATGGCCCAGTCCTTGACAATGCCAGCAAACAATGACTTTTGACATTCAAAGGCCTTTTAGGGCTAACTGACCTTAAGGGCCTGGCTAACACACCTGTCCCAGATCCTTCTTTCCGGGCCTCCTACACCCTGTAAAGTATCTGCCAGACACAGCTTCTGTGTCGACGCCCGTGGGTAATCAGTCTGCACCTGCTCCTAAGTCTGAGAGAGTGACAACATCTTCTACCAGTCAGGCTGGGAGGCTGAGGAGTGGGAGAGCCTATCACAGCCTGGCCAGACGGAGCTAGCTCCCGCCCCCTACCTATTTATACCTGCATTTTCTGCTCCTTTTTTGCCTGTGATTCTTTTCTGTTTCCTGGCTCTGCTGCTCCTGCTATGATTATTGACCTTGCTTCATTTTTGACCCTGGCTTTACTGACTACGCTCCTGCTCTGCGATTTGTACCTCGTGCACTCCTGGTTTGACTCGGCTCGTTCACTACTCTTGTTGCTCACTGTGTTGCCGTGGGCAACTGCCCCATTTCCCTTAGCTTCTGTGTACCCTTGTCTGTCGTGCACTTATTGAGCGTAGGGACCGTCGCCCAGTTGTACGCCGTCGCCTAGGACGGGCCGTTGCAAGTAGGCAGGGACTGAGTGGCGGGTAGATTAGGGCTCACCTGTCTGTCTCCCTACCCCGATTCATTACATAATCACAGGCCCATATACCTTTTCTACCCTGGTCCCTGACGCAACTATGGACCCCCTTGAGACCCTGGCTCAGCAAATGCAGGGCCTCTCCCTACAGGTCCAAGCCCTGGCTCAGAAGGGCAACCAGCATGATGCTACCCTGGTAGTGCCCCCCACCTCACCTCTTGAACCCCACCTCAAGCTGCCTGACCGGTTCTCAAGGGACCGGAAGACTTTTTTCTCCTTTCGGGAGAGTTGTAGGCTCTATTTCCGTTTAGAGCCCCACTCCTCAGGTTCTGAGAGCCAGCGAGTGGGTATAATTATGTCCCGGCTCCAGGACGGGCCCCAAGAATGGGCCTTCTCCTTGGCTCCTGACGCCCCTGAAATTTCCTCTGTTGATCTTTTTTTTTCCGCTCTCGGGCTCATATATGACGAGACTGACAAGTGAACAACTGTCCTAGGCGTAAGAATAAGCAGCCGGAAGAACTTCCGCGCCTAAGTGACCATCGGGGAGGTCATTTGGGCGCACAGGTATTTCCCGTATATATGAAACCTAATAAGATCTTGCTTCCCTTTCAGGTATCTTTTGAGGGTAGGTCTGCCACCGGCAGTGCCTTCGTGGATTCAGGGTCTTCTGCTAATATTATGTCTGTGGAATTTGCTATGTCTCAAGCTATGCCATTGATTGACTTGCCTAAACCTGTCCCAGTAGTGGGTATCGACTCCACTCCTCTTGCTAATGCTTATTTTACACAGCATACCCCTGTTTTTGAATTCCTTGTTGGCTCCATGCATTTGGAGCAGTGCTCTGTACTGTTGATACAGGGATTATCGTCCGATTTGGTTTTAGGCCTTCCCTGGTTGCAGATGCATAATCCCACGTTTAACTGGAATACTGGGGATCTTACCAAATGGGGTAATGAATGCATGACGTCATGTTTTTCTGTTAATTTTATCTCTCTCCCTGAGTTTATTCAGGACTTCTCTGATGTTTTTTCTAAAAAGGCCTCCGAAGTGTTACCTCCTCTTAGAGAATACGATTGCGCAATCGATTTGGTACCAGGAGCTAAGCTCCCTAAGGGTAGGATATTTAATCTCTCTTGTCCCGAACGTGAAGCCATGAGAGAGTATATCCAGAAATGCCTGGCCAAGGGTTACATTCGCCCCTCTACTTCTCCGGTAGGTGCTGGCTTCTTCTTCTTAGGGAAGAAGGATGGTGGTCTTAGGCCGTGCATTGACTACCGAAACTTGAATAAGGTCACTGTAAGGAACCAGTATCCCCTTCCTTTGAATCCTGATCTCTTCAATCAGGTTCAGGGGGCCCAATGGTTCTCTAAGTTTGATCTACGGGGGGCTTATAACCTTATCCGCATCAAAGAGGGGGATGAGTGGAAGACTGCGTTTAACACGCACGAAGGTCATTTCGAATACCTCGTCATGCCCTTTGGGTTGTGTAATGCTCCCGCGGTCTTCCAGAATTTCATAAATGAGATTTTAAGAGACTACCTGGGGGTATTTCTTGTAGTGTACCTTGATGACATACTTGTGTTTTCCAAGGACTGGTCCTACCACATTGAGCATGTCAGGAAGGTGCTCCAGGCCCTTCGGGAAAACAAACTCTTTGCTAAAACCGAAAAATGTGTGTTTGGGGTGCAGGAGATACAATTTTTGGGTCAAATCCTCACTCCTCATGAATTCCGCATGGACCCTGCCAAAGTTCAGGCTGTGGCTGAATGGGTCCAACCTGCCTCCCTGAAGGTGTTACAGTGCTTCCTGGGGTTTGCTAATTATTACAGGAGATTCATTGCTAACTTCTCGGTCATCGATAAGCCTCTTACGGATCTTACTCGCAAAGGTGCTGACCTCCTCCACTGGCCTCCAGAGGCGGTCCATGCTTTTGAGGTCCTTAAGAAGTGCTTTATCTCGGCCCCTGTGCTGATTCAGCCTAACCAAATGCCATTCATCGTGGAGGTTGATGCCTCCGAGGTGGGAGTGGGTGCTGTCTTGTCCCTGGGTACCAGGTCCCTCACCCATCTCCGTCCCTGTGCCTACTTCTCCAGGAAGTTCTCGCCCACTGAGAGTAACTATGATATTGGCAACCGCGAACTCTTAGCCATTAAATGGGCATTTGAAGAGTGGCACCACTTCCTGGAGGGGGCTAGGCACCAGGTAATGGTCCTTACCGACCACAAGAATCTGGTTTTCTTAGAATCTGCCCGGAGGCTAAACCCGAGACAAGCTCGATGGGCGTTATTTTTTACTAGATTCAACTTTTTGGTCACCTATAGGGCTGGGTCTAAAAATATTAAGGCTGATGCACTGTCGCGTAGCTTTATGGCCAGTCCTCCTTCGGAGGAAGATCCTGCATGTGTTTTGCCTCCAGGTATAATCATTTCCTCTGTTGATTCTGACTTAGTCTAGGAAATTGCGGCTGATCAAGGTTCAGCTCCCGGGAACCTTACTGAGAACAAGCTGTTTGTTCCCCTGCAATTCCGGCTAAGGGTACTCAGTAAAAATCATGACTCTGCACTATCTGGCCATCCAGGCATCCTGGATACTAAGCATCTCATTGCCAGAAACTATTGGTGGCCTGGGTTGCTTAAAGACGTTAAGGCCTACGTCGCCGCTTGTGAAATTTGTGCTAGGTCCAAGACTCCTAGGTCCCGACCAGCGGGCTTACTATGTTCTTTGCCCATTCCACAGAGACCTTGGACCCATATCTCCATGGATTTTATCACCGATTTGCCTCCATCTCAAGGCAAGTCGGTGGTGTGGGTTGTAGTAGACCGCTTCAGTAAGATGTGCCACTTTGTGCCCCTCAAGAAACTACCCAATGCTAAGACGTTAGCTACCTTGTTTGTCAAACACATCCTGCGTCTCCATGGGGTTCCTGTCAATATTGTTTCTGACAGAGGGGTACAATTTGTTTCATTGTTTTGGAGAGCCTTCTGTAAAAAGTTGAAGATTGATCTGTCCTTCTCCTCGGCCTTCCATCCTGAAACTAATGGCCAAACTGAGAGGACTAATCAGTCTCTAGAACAATATTTAACCGGTTAAGGACTAGGCTGTTTTACAGCTAAATGACCAGAGCAAATTTCACAATTTTGCTATGCGCTTCTTTAGATGACTATAACTCAGCAGGTGAATAAAGTTACATAGTTACATAGTTAGTACGGCTGAAAAAAGACACATGTCCATCAAGTTCAACCAAGGGAAGGGAAAAGGGAAGGAAAAATTTCTACACATAGGAGCTAATATTTTTTTGTTCTAGGAAATTATCTAACCCTTTTTTAAAGCCATCTACTGTCCCTGCTGTGACCAGCTCCTGCGGTAGGCTATTCCATAAATTCACAGTTCTCACTGTAAAGAAGCCTTGTCGCCTCTGCAGCTTGAACCTTTTTTTCTCCAGACGGAGGGAGTGCCCCCTTGTTTTTTGAGGGGGTTTTACAAGGAACAGGATTTCACCATATTTTTTGTATGTGCCATTAATATATTTATATAAGTTAATCATGTCCCCCCTTAGTCTTCTTTTTTCAAGGCTAAATAGGTTTAATTCTTTCAATCTTTCCTCATAACTTAAATTCTCCATGCCCCTTATTAGCTTCGTTGCTCTTCTTTGTATTTTTTCCAACTCCAGGGCATCCTTTCTATGAACTGGAGCCCAGAACTGAACTGCATATTCTAGATGAGGCCTCACTAATGCTTTGTAAAGTGGCATTATTACATCCCTGTCCCGCGAGTCCATGCCTCTTTTAATACACGACAATATCCTGCTGGCCTTTGAAGCAGCTGATTGACACTGCATGCTGTTATTGAGTTTATGATTTACAAGTACACCCAGATCCTTCTCAACAAGTGAATCCGCCAGTGTAGCGCCCCCTAGGACATATGATGCATGCAGGTTGTTGGTACCAAGATGCATAACTTTACATTTATCTACATTAAACTTCATTTGCCAAGTGGACGCCCAAACACTTAGTTTGTTTAAATCTGCCTGTAATTCATGAACATCTTCCATAGTCTGAACTATATTACATAGCTTGGTGTCATCTGCAAAAATAGAAATAGTGCTATTAATCCCTTCCTCTATATCATTAATAAATAAGTTGAATAATAGTGGTCCCAGCACTGAACCCTGGGGTACACCACTTATAACCGGGGACCATTCAGAGAAGGAATCATTGACCACAACCCTCTGGATACGGTCCTTGAGCCAATTCTCAATCCAATTACAAACTATATTTTCTAAACCTATAGTCCTTAATTTACCCATTAGGCGTCTATGGGGGACAGTGTCAAATGCCTTTGCAAAGTCCAAAAACACTAAATCCACAGCGGCCCCTCTGTCTAGACTTCTGCTCACCTCTTCATAAAAACAGATTAGGTTAGTTTGACAACTTCTGTCCTTAGTAAAACCGTGCTGGCTGTCACTTATAATGCTATTTATTGTCACATAATCCTGTATATAGTCCCTCAATAGCCCCTCAAACATTTTCCCCACGATGGATGTTAAGCTTACTGGTCTATAATTACCCGGGGAAGACCTAGAGCCCTTTTTGAAAATAGGCACCACATTTGCCCTGCGCCAGTCCCTTGGCACTATACCAGTCACTAGAGATTCTCTGAATATTATGAAAAGGGGGACAGAAATAACTGAACTAAGCTCTTTAAGAATTCTAGGGTGTAACCCATCTGGTCCTGGAGCCTTGTGCACATTTATTTTATTTAATTTAGCTTGGACCATCTCTACATTCATCCAATTCAGTATATCAACTGATATATTAACAGCACTGGCACCGGCTACATCAGCTGCTCTTTCTTCTGTTGTATATACAGAGCTAAAGAACCCATTTAGTAACTCTGCCTTCTCTTGATCCCCTGTGATCAACTCCCCATTACCATTATCTAGGGGTCCTACATGTTCAGACCTTGGCTTTTTTGCATTTATATGCTTGAAGAATTTTTTAGGATTTGTTTTACTATCCTTGGCCACCTGCCTTTCATTTTGTATGTTTGCTAATTTTATTACATTTTTACAGATTTTATTAAGCTCTTTATATTTTACAAAGGCTACAGCTGTACCCTCAGATTTGTATTTTTTAAATGCCCTTTTTTTGTCATGTATTGCCCCTTTCACAGAAGGTGTAAGCCATGTGGGGTTTAATTTGAGTCGTTTATACTTATTACCTGTAGGAATAAATTTTGCACTATAATAACTCAAAGTAGATTTGAAAATCTCCCATTTATCATTTGTTCCATTATTTGACATTAGTTCTTCCCAGTCTATATCCTGAATTGCAGCCCTCATCCTGGGGAAATTGGCTTTCTTAAAATTAAATGTTTTTGCCCTCCCAGCCTGCGTTTGTTTTTTACAGTATAGGTAAAATGTAACTATATTATGATCACTGTTACCGAGGTTTTCACGAACATTGACATTCCCAACAAGATCTGCATTATTAGAAATGACCAGATCCAACAGAGCTTCACCTCTAGTCGGGTCTTCCACAAACTGGCCCATAAAATTTTCCTGCAACAGGTTGAGGAAATGTCTCCCCTTTGCAGTTGAAACCGAACCATGACACCAATTAATATCCCGGAAATTAAAATCTCCCATTATCACTACAGTACCCGCCTGTGCAGCCCGCTCCATCTGTTTATATATCTGACCTTCCATCTCCTCAGTTATATTGGGGGGTCTATAGATTACACCAAAAGTAATTTTTTCAGTGTTTACCTCCCTTTCTAGTTCCACCCACAAGGTTTCAACCTCCTCACAGTCTTCACCCACTATTGTCTCTTTCACACTCGCCTTCATATCACTTCTCACATACAGACATACACCACCACCTTTCCTATTTGTCCTGTCTTTACGAAAAAGTGTAAAACCCTGTAGATTTACAGCCCAGTCATGTGAAGAGTCCAGCCATGTTTCAGCAACACCAACTATATCTATATTTTCTTCCAGTATCAAGGCCTCCAGCTCCCCCATTTTGCTTGCTAGACTTCTGGCATTTGTGAACATACACTTTAACTTGCCTGTCAGTTTTTCACTTTTATTATCAGAAATGTGATTTGACATTAATCGGTCCTTTTTATTTACACTGATGTTTTGTAACGAAAGGATCTCCTTATCTTGTTGT
Organism: Rhinoderma darwinii; assembly: GCF_050947455.1. Taxonomy (NCBI): domain Eukaryota; kingdom Metazoa; phylum Chordata; class Amphibia; order Anura; family Rhinodermatidae; genus Rhinoderma; species Rhinoderma darwinii. The sequence continues at coordinate 78,551,865 of NC_134689.1, forward strand.
CTAGTCCTCTCCCCACATTCTGTTTCTCCCCCCACCAATATAGTCTGACCCCTCTCTAACCTGGCTACCCCTTTTTTTTCTACATTGACCTCCCTCCTCAGCCCTAGTTTAAATACTCCGCCACCCCAGCTAGAATTCTCTCCCCCAGCACAGCGGACCCCCTTCCATTTAGGTGCAAATCATCTGCAGAATACAGTTTGTACCCCAATGAAAAGTCAGCCCAGTGCTCTAGGAACCCAAATCCTTCTCCTCTACACCAAGACTTCAGCCATGCATTTAACTCCCTAAGCTCCCGCTGTCTTTCCTGTGATGCGCATGGCACAGGCAGTATTCCTGAGAATACAACCTTGGAGGTCCTTCCCTTCAGCTTGTAGCCTAGTTCTTTAAAATTATTCTTAAGGCTCCTCCACCTACCATTTATTCTGTCATTGGTACCGACATGGACCACGACAGCTGGATCATCACCAGCCCCTCCCAGCAATTTGTCCACCCGTTCCACCACATGCCGAACCCTGGCACCAGGGAGACAGCAAACCATTCGGTTGAGGCGGTCTTAGCGACAAATTATTCTATCCGTCTTCCTGATTATAGAATCCCCTACAACTATCAATTGTCTTGGCTTACCTGCATTACCATCCCGCCGACTACTAGCTGGGCTGTTCTCCCGGCTGTTAGGGAGATCAGTATCCACTAGGGCTGCCTTTTCTGAGACTGACACCCTCGCATCATCACCCAACCTGGCAATTTTGCTTGGAATGCCAGAAACCGGATCGGCCTTCCTTGTCTTTGACCCCTTTCTACTGCCCCTAACTACATTAACCCAGCTACTTACCTGATCCTGCTCACCCATGTCTTCACCCTCCAGTTCTAACCCACTAACTGCATGCTCTGTGAGCAGCAAGCTCCGCTCAAAATTGTCTATCCTCCTCAGTGTTGCATTTTGCGCCTCCAGATCTCTAATGCGAGCTTCCAGGTGAACAACATGCTCACATCTGCCACAGAGATATTCACCCTGGAACTCCGGCTCCAGTCGTGTATACATATGACAAACTGTGCACTGAAGAAAACCTCCAATCTTGCTATCCATTATCCAAGTTACACCAAAACAGCGAACAATTGTCAAAAAAAAAGAAGAGTACTTACTGGGGCTTCAACTCCTCTTTTCAACTCCGGTTTTAGAACTCCACTTAGTTCACAAGCCACTTAAACCACCAAGCTCAGAAAGAGCAAGCTCAAAATGAGGTCTGCTGACTAATTTATACCACCTGTGTCCAGTTAACCCCTTCCCCCTCGTCAGCTGCTCAGCTGGAACGAATCTGCAAGGGAAAAAAAAAAAAAAAAATTTACAATTTTTTTTTTAAAATTGTGTGAGTTTTTGCTATCTTCTATTTGCTAGCAATCAAAACAGATTCACAAACACAGAAATACAGCAACACAATACAGAAGTACAGCAACACAATCCGGTTTTAGAACTCCACTTAGTTCACAAGCCACTTAAACCACCAAGCTCAGAAAGAGCAAAATAATTTTACACTCTTTTTAAAGGACAGATAGGGCTTTGTTTTAGTGGCATTTGTCAGTATATATCATTTTTATTTTTTTCTCTAAAGTGGGCAAAATTGGAAAAAAATGCAAGAATTTTGCAATTTCGCCAGTTTATGCTAGCATTTTTCACACACGGTATGGACCATGGACAAAAGTAATCTCCTTTCACATTCTTCCACTTCTCCCGTGCATGGGGATACCAAATATGTGTGCCTTATTCACTGTGCGGGCATGTGCCAGGGCTTGGCATAAAAGGAGGCTTTTTGGCCTTTTCGGTCCAGGAATTTTGCATTTGATTTTATAGCCGCATACTGTTTTCTGGGGGGCGTAATGCTGCTGAAACATTAGAATCACCCCATAAATGACTTCATTCGCACAAGTAGACCCCACAAGGTTTCCTTCAAGGGGTTTATCATATTTTTAGCAAGTCCAGTTTTCTTCTGAAAGTTTCTTGAATAAGATGGACCAAAATAAAATCAGCAATTTTTTAGCAAATGCGTCAGTTTATACCAGCATTTTTCACACACGGCATAGACCACGGCCAAAATTAATCTCCTTTCACATTCTTCCACTTCTCCTGAGCATGGGGATACCAAATATGTGTGCCTTATTTATCACATAGAGAAGTAGGAGGGCGGACGATAGAAGAAGCTTATTTCACAAATCGCTTTTTTTCAAAGCTGGTTTTACAAAACTCAACAGAGTTTCTATAACACTTCCAAAATATCTGCTCTTGAAGCAGAAATCCCAAAATGTTCATCTAGGGGTATAATGGGAATTTACTTTTTGGGGTTTTCTAAAATAAGAAATTGCAGGTTTATGCAAATGGAGCTATCCAGCAGATGAACTTTGGAAAACATCAAACATGACATCCACCCCCCACCTATTCCCTCCCTCACCCTTGGAGTAAAATCAGGGGGAAAATAAAAACGTAATGTAGGGCAAATATATTTTCAACGAATTAACTAAAATCTAATAATTCAGAACAGTGTGGTATTTTTTAAAACATGGCTCAATGCACAGGCCTGGTTGCAAGGGACATGAGGGACAGAAATATCGGGAATCTTTGTGGTGCCCGTCATTTCTGCAGACGCGGCACTTTTTCTGAGGGTTGCTTCTGGTTGGTGTTGGGGGAATCCGACTGATGAAGTGTCTTTCAGTCAGTCGCGTGACATCCTCAGACTGGGGGCATTCTCGGGTGTCCTGAACATCAAAAATGATTTTTTCCTGGAAATCCAGGTATGTGTCTCTGCCTCTGTTTTTGTAGAGCACAAATGAATTGTGGATGGCCACTTGTAACAAATAAATGGCCACATTTTTGTACCAGGTTTTTGTTTTTCGCTTTACTAAATAGGGCTGTAAAACCTGGTCGCTTAAATCCACCCCCCCCCATGTACTTGGTATATTCGGACACGCTCACTGGTTTGTGCTTGTCCGATGTTGCCCCCCTTTCCCTCACTGCCACTGTTCCTGTGGTATGAATCGTGCTTAGCACATACACATCTTTGCGATCCCTGAACTTGACCGCCAGCAATTCTTCAGATGCATAAGCACAGGAGTCCCCCTTTACCATGCGCTTCCCCACTAATTGCTGTGGAAAACCAATTCTGTTTTTGCGCATGGTACCACATGCCCCAGTCCTTGCAGCATGCAAATGCCTAAACAGGGGCACACTCGAATAAAAATTATCACAGTACAGGTGGTACCCCTTGTGAAGCAGAGGCTGCATTATCTCCCACATGATCTTACTGCTGGTGGAAAAATCAGGGGGGCATCCAGGAACATTTATTGTGCGGTCCCGGCCTTCATAAATCCTGAAGGCGGTGGTATATCCTGACCCGCTTTCACACAATTTGTAGAGCTTAACGCCATATCTTGCCCTTTTTGAAGGTAGATATTGGCGAAAGCTAAGTCTGCCATGAAAGTTGAGGAGGGATTCGTCCACACTTACATTCTACTCAGGGGTGTAGAGTTGCAGAAATAAATTATTCAGGGAATTTATTAGCGGTCTTATTTTGAACAACCGATCCCGGTTTGCATCGGTACTTGGGGGGGGCCTGTGCGTTGTCATTGAAGTGGAGGAACCTCATTATTGTCTCATAACGAGACCTGGGCATTACTGCAGAATATACTGGGGTGGCTTGGGCGGGTCTTGTTGACCAGTAAGACCTAATGGAGGGCTTTTTGACAATACCCATATTTAGGGTGAGCCCCAAAAAAATTTTTCATTCCAGCAAATTGGTGGGCGTCCAATCTCTGGCATGGGTGGATGAAGGTTTCTGCCTTATATATTGAGTGGCATATAAATTTGTTTCGTGGACAATCTGATTTAGGATGTCGTCTGTTATAAATAAATGGAAGTAATCCATTTGGACAAAATTTGTATTGTCCACGGTTATGCCAGGAGTGGCAGTAAATCCGTGGATTCTAGGCCCAAAAGATGGGGCAGGTGCCCATACAAGAGCCTGGACTGAAGGGACCAGGCTGTCCCGTGCTACAGCGCTACTTGGCCCTGCGCTTTCATGTTCTGCAGTTTCAACTGCATCAGGGACAACGTCCCCTGAAGATGAACCTGAAGTGACGCTGTCATCGTCACTACCTAAAACAGGTTCCATCTCGGACGCCATCTCTGATGCGGTCTCCGACTCAGACCACAGCATGGCGTATGCCTCCTCGGCACTAAACAACTTCCTCGCCATAACGTAACTAACACTAACACTAACTAAACGATTATTTTTTTTATAAAACACACAAACTAACTGCTATATATATCTACACTACCGCTAACAAAAAAATAAACCGCTATTGCTATATATATTATATATATGTGGATATATATATAATTATATACTCCCTACCTGCCTATTCTAATAGAATAAAAGATAGAAAGGTAGATATATAGAAAAAAAAGATAGATGGATAGATAGATTGTATAGATAGATAGAAATCTATCTATAGAGAGAATGTTTTAGAGTGTAACTGTATTTTTTGTGTAACTGTAACTGTAATCTTCTGGCAGCAATTCTCCCGAGTCTCTTCTTCTCCTCAAACTGAAACAATGTTTGAGGAGAAGAAAAGAGGCAGGAGATTTACTGCCAGAAAAGTCAAAATAAAACAAATGTGGTCGCTGTGATAGGTTTTCACAGCGACCACATGTTCAGGGACCATCAGATTGGTCCCTGATACTCTGCCCAGTGCCCAGAGCTGTTGGTAACAGCGTGAGCACAGGGCTGTGTGCACGCGATCGCGTGCACACTGTTTTCTATGCAGAAATGCATGTGATCGCTGTGATTGGTTGTCACAGCGATTACATGTTCAGGGGCCAAAAGATTGACCCCTGACATTCTGCCCAGTGCCCATGGCTGTTAGCAACAGCCAGGGTATAGAGCTGTGTGCACGCGATCGCGCGTGCACAGTCTCTGAAGTGCCGCCGTAAATAGTCTATACGGCGGACTTCAGAGACCCTGACCGCTGGCCGTATAAATACGGCCAGCGGTCGGGAACCTGTTAAGGTGTTTTATCCCTGACTGTCATATGATTGGGTCTCCTTCATTCCCCTCGCCGAATTTTCCCTAAATATCCGGGTCAGTAACTCGTCAGGGGTCTCCCCCTTTTTCTGTAATTTTGGGTTTAATCCACGGTTCTCCTCCGTTTCACCTGGTAGTTCCAACAATCCCAAGGTAGATGTCGTTCATCAGGAACTGTGCACAGTCTGGGCCCAGGTTCAGAAGAACCTAGAGGCGTCCCAGAGCATACAAAAGACTCAGGCAGATAGAAGACGTTCTGCTAACCCCTTGTTTGTGGTTGGGGATCTGGTGTGGCTATCTTCAAAAAATTTGCACCTTAAAGTCCCGTCCAAAAAATTTGCTCCCCGATATATAGGGCCGTACAAGGTAATTGAAGTCCTTAACCCTGTCTCCTTCCGACTGGAGTTACCCCCGTCTTTTCGAGTACACGACGTGTTTCATGCCTCCCTCCTTAAACGCTGCTCCCCGTCCTTGGCTCCCTCGGGTCGTTCACTACTCTTGTTGCTCACGGTGTTGACGTGGGCAACTGCCCCATTTCCCTTAGCTTCTGTGTACCCTTGTCTGTTTGTCTGTCGTGCACTTATTGAGCGTAGGGACCATCGCCCAGTTGTACGCCGTCGCCTAGGACAGGCCTTTGCAAGTAGGCAGGGACTGAGTGGCGGGTAGATTAGGGCTCACCTGTCTGTCTCCCTACCCCGTCATTACACACCCCCTTTAGATTAGCAATGATCTTACCCAGTTCAAAGGTCTTCTGGTTTCTTGGTGTTGGCCGAGTAGGAGAGAGAACTTGGACATAGTCTTCAGTGTTCAGATACGGCTCTACCAGGGCGACTAGCTGATCAAGATCCCTGTGCTCTTCTGGTCCCACACAGCGTTGTATGCGAACTGGAAGGGCTCAAACAAATCTGTCCAGGAGCACTCTTTTTACAACTTGGGCTGCATTAGAGTCCTCCGGCTGTAGCTACATTTTAGCCAGGTGAAATATGTCATACATTTGTGACCTCGCTGGTTTATCCAAGTGAAATGCCCATGTGTGTACCTGCTGGGCTCAGACAGCTGGTGTAACCCCCAAGCGAGCAAGAACTTATGCTTTAAGTTTGGGTATTGCCTAGCATCTTGCTCACTTACGTAAAAATAGGGTTTTTGGTGCTCTTCACTAAGAAAAGGAGCAACTGTATCCGCCTACTATTCTGCAGGAAGTTTCTCTCTATCTGCAGCTCTTTTAAAAATAGTGAGGAACACTTCCACATCATCCTCAGGTGTAATTTTTTGTAGCGAGCCTTGCACTCTCCTACCAACAGAGGCAGGTTCCGCCTGGACTTGAAGTTTTTCTTCAAGCACATTTATCCGCTCTACCAGATTATTATTCATCTGCTGTACACTGAAGATCGCTTGTGTAGACTCTATGAGCAAACAGTTAGTTTCATGCTGGTTAGCATTAGTCACTTGCTGGTTTGCATTCGCTTGTTGCTGCTGAATGTTGGCTTGGATCAGCTGTTTAACAACTTCTTCCATGACTGTAGTGTTTGGTTTTGCTAGAAAAGCAGACTTAAAGGGAATGTGTTGCCAGAAAAACATGGTTTTTTTTTAAAAATTAAACATTTAGTGTGTGGGTGATTAAACATTGTTCAAATTTTTTTTATTTTTTTCACGAGTCAGGAAATATTATAAATTAATTCTAATTTATAATACTACCCATTTTTGGTCACTAGATGGAGCTATTCCCAAAATTGCAGCATTGCAACATTGGGTTAAAAGCCCTCGCTCTAGTGAGCTCTCATCATCCCCCCCTCCTTTATCCTGGCTAGTGCCGGGATAAACGAGGGGTTTGAACGGTGTAACCTCCTACACTGTGTGTCGCCATTTTTTGAGCTAACACACAGTGTAGTAGGTTTACATACAGTAGTAAACACACACAAACACGAACATACATTGAAATCTCTTACCTGCTCCTGCCGCCGCGGCTCCCTCCGGCCCGTCCGCTCCGTTTGCTGCCGCTGGTCCAAGTGCACAAATCCGGAAGCCGCGACCGGAAGTTGTAATATTACTGTCCGGCCGCGACTTCCGGTCCACAGGAAAATGGCGCCGGACGGCGCCAATTTCGAATTGGACTGTGTGGGAGCGGCGCATGCGCAGTTCCCACACAGACGCCGTACACTGAAGTCAATGGGACGGGAGCCGTTCGCAGTCCCTATGGGACTGTGGCTGCCGTATTCCATGTCTGTATGTGTCGTTAATCGACACAGACAGAAATGGAACAAAAAATGGCAGCCCCCATAGGGAAGAAAAAGTGTAAAAATAAGAAAAAGTAAAACACAAACACACAAATGAATATAAACGTTTTAAATAAAGCACTAACATCTTTAACATATAAAAAAATAATTTGTGATGACACTGTTCCTTTAAAGGAACAGTGTCACCACAAAAAAAAATTTCATGTCAGTTTTATGTTAGTGTTTTATTAAAAACGTTTTTATTTATTTGTGTGTTTGTGTGTTACTTTTTTCTATTTTTACACTTTTTCTTCCCTATGGGGGCTGCCATTTTTTTTTCCATTTCTGTATGTGTCAATTAACGACACATACAGACATGGAATACGGCAGCCACAGTCCCATAGGGACTGCGAACGGGGCCCGTCCCATCCACTTCTGTGTACGCCGTCTGTGTGGGAACGGCGCATGCGCCGCTCCCACACAGTCCAATTTGAAATGCGCGCCGTCCGGCGCCATTTTCCTGTGGACCGGAAGTCGCGGCCGGACAGTAAGATTACTACTTCCGGTCGCGGCTTCCGGACTTGTGCACTTGGACCAGCGGCAGCAGACGGAGCGGACGGGCCGGAGGGAGCCGCGGCGGCAGGAGCAGGTAAGAGATTTCTATGTATGTTCGTGTTTGTGTGTGTTTACTACTGTATGTAAACCTACTACACTGTGTGTTAGCGCAAAAAATGGCGACACACAGTGTAGGAGGTTAGACCGTTCAATCCCCTCGTTTATCCCGGCACTAGCCAGGATAAAGGAGGGGGGGATTCTCAGAGCTCACTAGAGCGAGTGCTTTTTTCCCAATTTTGCAGCAAAAAGCAATGTCGTTGCTTTACCACATGCAATGCTGCAATTTTGGGAATAGCTCCATCTAGTGACCAGCACTGGGAAATATTATAAATTAGAATCTAATTTATAATATTTCCTGACTCGTGAAAAAAATAAAAAAAATTTGAACAATGTTTAATCACATATACACTAAATGTTTAACTAAAAAAAAAAAAAACATGTTTTGCTGGCAACACATTCCCTTTAACTCAAAATATAAAAACTTCTGTAGTCTTGTGCCTGCATTCTCCACCAATTGTAACGGGATTCACTCACACGGGATCGCTGTCTTCTGGAATAGACAGGCTTTTCAGGCACAACAAGAACACAGTCCACTCCAGTCAAATGGGGTGCCGCTACCACTTTCATTTGTTCTTCAGGCAGTTAAAGAAACAACATAAACAGGCACAAAAGAAAATCCTAGGCCATCTGACCACTAAATACACATAAAAGGTGCTATCTCAAGAAAGCAGAGCCTAGCGCTCAGAGTCTCTAACACAACCACAACAGTTACTTTACTCGCAACAGCTTTGTGCCAAAAGAAAAAAGCCACCAGCTTGTGAACTCTCTGCCATTTTAAAGCACACCTCAGCTGTTGCAGGCAATTAGCCATAATCATCCGAAACACCAGGAGTGGCTAAATGGAGTAGGAAACCACCCATCAGTCAGGCACTTTTCATGGGTTTTACATAAAGCTCTTGAGCAGGAAAACACAGTTTCCTTGCTACAAAAGCTCCCTGGCAGCTTTTTAAAATGTATAAGACAGGAACCTGGGTGAAATGTACACTCTTCCAAAAAATTTCCCCTGGTCCTATGTATGTATATATATATATATATATATATATATATATAGGTTATTTTTCTTAAATTAACCCCTTAATGACGCAACCTAGTTTGGGCCTTAAGGCTTAACGCCATTTTTCAAGTCACTTTATATGGTAATAACTTTGAAATGCTTATACCTACCCAAGCGATTCTAAGATTGTTTTATTGTGACACATTGGACTTTATATTAGTGGTAAAATTTGGTCGATATATTTAGTGTTTATTTTTGAAAAATAGCAAAATTTAGAGAACATTTGGACAAATTTGCATTTTTCTGAATTTAAATGTATCTGCTTCCAAGACAGATAATTATACTACACAAAATAGTTACTAGTTCACATTTCCTATATGTCTACTATATGTTGGCATCAGTTTATGAACATGCTTTTATTTTTCTAGAACGTTACAAGGCTTAGAACATAAACAGCAATTTCTCATATTTTGAAGAAAATTTCAAAAGCCTTTTTTAGGTACCAGTTCAGTTCTGAAGTGGCTTTGAGGGGCCCATATATTAAAAACCCCCATAAAACAGCCCATTTTAAAAACTAGACCCATCAAAGTATTCAAAGTAGCATTAGAACGTTTCTTAACCCTTTAGGCGTTTCACAGGAATTTCCAACAAGCAAGATAGATGTGAAATTTATAAACTTCATTTTTTATGCAGAAAATCCTATTTATTTAATCTTTTTCTGTAAAACAGAAGGTTTTACCAGAGAAACGCAACTCAATATTTATTGCCCAGATTCTGCAGTTTTTTTTAGAAATATCCGACGTGTGACCCTAGTGTGCTAATGGACTGAAGCACCGGCCTCAGAAGCAAAGGAGCTCCTAGAGGATTTTGGAACGTCCTTTTTAATAGATTATGTTTTAGGCACCTTATCAGGTTTGAAGAAGTCTTGTGGTGACTAAACAGCAGAAACCCCCCAAAAGTGAAGACATTTGGCAAACTACACCCCTCAAGGAATTTATCAAGGGGTATAGTGAGCATTTAGACACCACAGGTTTTTTTGCTGCATTTTGTGGAATTTGGCTGTGAAATTGAAAATCCACACATTTTTGCAAGTTTTTCGTTTTTACAAGGAATAAAGGTGACAAAGCACCCCAACATTTGAAAATCAATATCTCCCGATAACGGAAATACCCCATATGTGGTCATAAACTGCTGGTTGGAAAAACGGCAGGAGCGCTATTTGGCATGTAGATTTTGCTAGATTGGTATGTAGGCGCCATGTCGCATTTGCAGAGCTTATGAGGTAACAGTACAGGGGAAACCCTTTAAAAGTGACCCCATTTTATAAACTAGACCCCTTGAGGAATTAATTGTCGTTTTTATGGGGTGCATACGACTTTTTGATCAGTTTTTATTCTATTTTTTTAAGAGGCGTGGTGACTAAAAAACAGCAATTCTACTATTGTTTTTTATTTCTCTTTTTTACAGCGTTCACCGTGCGCTATAAATGACATATTCACTTTATTCTGTGGGGCGATACGATTACGGCGATACCATTTTTTTTATGTCTTGTTTGCACAATAAAATACTTTTTTTTAAAAATCATTTACTTTTTGTGTTGCCATATTCTAAGAACGTTTTAATTTTCCCATCAAGAAAGCCGTGTGAGGACTTGTTTTTTGCGAAACAAACTGTAGTTTCGATCACTAACATTTTTGAGTACATGCGACATTTTGATCTCTTTTTATTCCATTATTTGGGAGGTGAAGTGACCAAAAAAATTGTGATTCTGGTATGGTTTATTATTATTATTTTCTTTTCATTTCACCATGCGGGATACATAATGAAATACTTTTGTAGTTCAGGCCGTTACGGACGCATTGATACCGATTATGTATAGTTTGTTTATTTTATTTTTTAATAATTAATGACTGATAACGGAAAAAGGGGGATTATTTTATTACTTTAAAACTTTTATTTATTTATTTTTTCTTATACAACTTTTTTATTTTTGTCCCATTAGGGGACTTGAAGGCAATTCTAATACAATGCAATACATGCGTAGTGCAGTGTATTAGAGCTGTCAGCTACTCACTGACAGCAAGCATAGTGGGTCCTGACTTTGTTAGGACCTACTAGGCTTCCGTAGATAGCATAGCCGGAGGCCATTGTTAGGCCTCCGGTTGCCAAAGCTCTCATCGGTGCCCGCGATCATGTCAACCCCTAAGAAGCCGTGATTGCTATTGTATGCGGCTCCTAAGGGGTTAATCGCGGGGAACATCGCGATCGGTCCCTGCTGAAGGAGCTGTGACAACTGCTGTACGAGACAGCAGTTGTCACAGCTTATGAACGCGCCCAGCGAGAACGGCGCTGTGTTTACAGCAAGACGTACAATTAGGTCATGGAGCACGAACGATGCACTCATCATGACCTAATAGTACGTCCGGTAGCAGGAAGGGGTTAATTTAAAGAAAAATGTAATCTATTGAGTTATTTTCCAAATTAAAATTCTATTAATTTCATTATTTGGATTATATGAATTAGGACTAGATACAGTGCTACCATATTGTCGCTTTATATCTAGTATTACAGATTTGGAAGATAATATATTTAATAATATTATTTATTTTTCATGTATCTATATTATATACACATTAATACATATAAACAGATGTAATAAATGTAGGACATATCTGCATCTAGTAGAATACAAGAATAAAAGAGACGTCTCAATTTTTCTTCACTGATATTCATGGAATTCATTAGAAAAAGAGCAAATGCCTAATTCACTTGAGTAATAAAGCAATAGATAAAGAGGATTTCGAGGCAAAATTCAGGCAAAATCGAAAAATAACTGTTTATTAGTACATCGGAAATAGTGGTAGAAAAAGTTTGGTAATTTTGTTTTCTTTCCTTTTATGTAAAGACAGTGGCGTTTTCAGCTTTATAGCATCTGGCATTTATCAACTGGAAGTGCATCCATATTGGTTTACGACTATTGAATTATCTTCTCAGAAACTGACAGTAGATTGTCATTTTGTTCGTTTTCCATCAGTCGCTGAGACACTCGTTTAAAAGTAACAAGCAATATGGCTGCAGTGTTGTCACATGCAAAAATGTCTGCTGCAACTTATTAGAGAAAGGCAATATTTCTGTAAGTAAATCCAACATGATTACTAGACTCTTCTTACTTATGGCTACTTCTGATTTACGATTATATGATAGTTTGTATGTTTTGGGTAGACATTTATGAATAATAACATTTCATATAACAGTTATGGTAAAACGTGGTAACCAACTTACAGTATATGACCAACGACTGTTATGACACAGAAACTTAATAAAAGTCAAGCTGGTCCCAACAATGTTTTTCAAGGAGAGCTGACCTAAAAAATTCAGCCATTTCTCCGCTGAAGTGAATGAGATATGGAAATCTCTGCGAGAACTTGGTTTCCGTAACTCATATGCATTTCAATAGGTAAGGGTGGTTGTGCAGATGACTCATTCAGTAGGTTTTACAGCTGGTCTAAAGTGAATCATATGACATACATGATTGACATGTAATAAAAGTATATTGTTAAAAAACCTATTTGCATTGAGAAGAACTGTCAGAAAAGAACAAAAATGGAGAGCCTTGACGTCGGATTGGCATTTTTATTAAAAATAAATTAACTGCAGATGCCATGGAGACTACTGTCAACAATTTCTCATAATCTAATAAGGAATAAGGTGTAATTGTGAGTTGCTGGTGATTGGTATCACTTGTGAGGTAAAATGAACACATTTAAAGGGGTATTTCAGGACTAAAACATTGGGAGAGGGAGATGGGAGAGCTGGTTTTCGGACCCCCACTGATCAAACATTCTTTAAAGTGTAGCTAAACTGACATGTCAGAAGTTTGGATTGGTAGGGGTCCGAGCACTGAGACCCCCACCAATCGCTAGAACGAAGCAGATGAAGCGCTCAGCCGCTTCGTTTCTGTTCGGCTTTTTCCGGAAAGCCGATGTATCGGAGTACAGGCTCATAGACTTTTAATTGAGTCCGTACACCGATACATTTATTTCCGGAAAAAGCCGAACAGACACATAGCGACTGAGCGCTCACACGAGCGCTTCAGCAGCTTCGTTCTAGCTATAAACTTTCTAAATGCTGTTTTGAATACTTTGAGGGGTTCAGTTTTTAAAATGTGGCGATGTATGGGGATTGCATTGTATGGGCTCCTCAAAACCACTTCACAACTGAACGTGTCCCTGTAAAAATAGCCTTTTGAAATTTTGTTGAAAATGTTAGAAATTTCTGTTAAAGTTCTAAGCCTTGTAACGGCCTACAAAAATATAAGGATGTTAAAAAACCTATGCCAATCTAAAGTAGACATATGGGAAATGTTAATTAGCATTTATTTTGTTTGGTACAACTATCTGTCCTACAAGCAGATACATTTCAATTTAGAAAAATGTAAATTTTTGCAATTTTTCTAAATTTTTGGGTGTTTTTCACAATAAAATACTGAATGTATCGAACACATTTTACCACTAACATAAAGTACAATGTGTCCCGAGAAAACTATCTCAGAATCGCTTGGATAGGTAAAAGCATTCCAGAGTTATTACCACATAAAGTGACACATGTCAGATTTGAAAAATGGGGCTACGTCCTGAACGTGCCAACTAGTCCACGTCCTTAAGGGGTTTAACCCACATGGTAAACGCTGTAAAAAAGAATAAATAATAATGACAAAACTGCTGTTTTCAGGTCACCTTAGCTCCCCAAAAAAAGGAGTAAAAAGTGATCAAGTCACATGTACCAAAAATATTACCAATAAAAACGACAGCTCGCCCCGCAAAAACAAGCCCTCACATCGCTCAATCTACTGAAAAATACAAAAGTTATGGCTCTCAGAATGAATAAAGCAAATTTTGTTTTTAACAAATAGCTTTTTTTGTAAACGTAGTAAACCATAAAAAAAACTACGCGCGCCACGGCAAAGTTTTGCCCTTTTAAGGCACGTCTCTAATCCCACCCAATCCCTGCCTATACACACCCGCTTTAGCCCACACAGTATCATGCTCGCATAGTGCCTCCCACACAATATAATGCCAAATAGCTGCCCCCACACAGTATAAAGCCCTCATAGCTCTCCCCATACAGTATAATGCCCCCATAGCTGCCCCCATACAGTGTAATGTCCCTATAGATGCACCCAAACAGTATAATGTCCACACAGATGCCCCCATACTGTATAATGCCCACAGATGCCCCATACAGTATAAAGCCCCATACAGTACAATGCCCCATAGCTGCCCCATACAGTATAATGCCCCATAGCTGCCCCATACAGCATAATGACCCATAGCTGACTCATACAGTATAATGCCCCCACAGCTGCCCCATACAGTATAATGCCCCCATACAGTATAATACCCCATAGATGCCCCATACAGTATAATGCCCCATACAGCATAATGCCCCAATAGCTCACCCAAACAGTATAATGCCCCCATAGCTGCTCAATACAGTATAATGCCCCATAGCTGCCCCCATACAGTATAATGCCCCATAGCTGCCTCATACAGCATAACGCCCCATAGCTGACCCATACAGTATAATGCCCCCATAGTTTCCCATACAGTATAATGCCCCTATACAGTACAATGCCCCACAGCTACTCCATATAGTATAATGCACCATAGTGCCCCATGCAGCATAATGCCCCAATAGCTCAACCATACAGTATAATGTCCCTATAGATGCACCCAAACAGTGTCTAATGCCCACACAGATGCCCCCACAGTATAAAGCCCCATACAGTATAAAGCCCCATAGCTACCCCATACAGTATAATACCCCTATACATTATAATACCCCATAGCTGCCCCATACAGTATAATGCCCCATAGCTGCCCCATGCAGCATAATGCCCCAATAGCTCACCCATACAGTATAATGCCCCCATACCTGCCCCATACAGTATAATGCTCCATAGCTGCCCCATGCAGTATAATGCCCCCACATCTGCCCCATACAGTATAATGCCCCTATAGATTTCCCCATACAGTATAATGCCTTCACAGCTACCACATACACTATAAAGCCCCAGAGCTACCACCATACACTATAATGCACCTTTAGCTGCCACCATAATGCCCCCACACAGCATAATGCCCCTGTAGCTCCCCCATTCAGTATAATGCCCATTAGCTGCCCCCATACAGTATAATGCCACATACAGTATAATGCACTGGCACTTTATAAGTGGGCACTGGCACTAGGGGCAGCTAAGGAGCCAATAGTGCCAATGTAGATAGTGCCACATACAGTGCCCTTGTAGATAGCGCCCCAGTGTCCCCTGTAGATCGTGCCACACCCCCTTAAAGATAGTACCTCCCCCCACACTCTGTAGCCATTGGGACTCCCTCTAGGGGCGGAATCCCCAGCCAGAGCGTCAGCAACGCCGTGGCCGGGGATTCCCCTCCCGGAGGAGCCACTGACCACATATATGGACAGTGACGTCAGGGCTTCCCTCTATGAGCGGAATCCCCAGCCATAGTGTCGGCAACGCTCTGGCAGGGGATTCCGCTACAGGAGCCACTAACGTCACTGTCCATATATGAACAGTGACGTCAGGGATTAGGAGCGGAATCCCCGACAATAGCGTCGGCAACGTCCCGGCCGGGGATTCCGCTACAGGAGCCACCATATGGACAGTGACGTCAAGGGCTTCCCCGGGCTCAGCGCTTAAAGTAGCGCTGTGCCCAAAGAGACCTCTGTACTAATGCTGAAGCAGGGAGCTGACGGTTCCCTGCTTCAGCATTGGGTCCAACTGTATCTAAGTCCTGAGGACACAGATAGGGTATGTTCACAAGCACTATTTTCAGAGGTAACTCGGGCGTTTTACACCTCGAATTACGCTTGAAAAACGGATCCAATACGCCTACAAACATCTGCCCATTGCTTTCAATGGGTTTTACGATGTTCTGTTCCCACGAGGTGTAATTTTACGCGTCGCTGTCAAAAGACGGCACGGAAAAAGACGCCCGCGAAAAAGTGCATGTCACTTCTTGTCCCATTTTTGGAGCCGTTTTTCATTGACTACATTGAAAAAAAGCTCCAATAACATACGTAAAATATGCAGCGAAAAACACGAGTAGTTACAAAAGCGTCTGAAAATCAGTAGCTGTTTTCGCTTGAAAACAGCTTCGTAATTTCAGACGTATTTTGCTAAGCCGTGTGAACATACCCATACAGTTGACACCGGGAGTCAGGGACATACCACCAGCCGCCTGGATCACCACCTGGACTGTCTCACTGAATCCGGGACGCTTGGGAGGTATGGAAATCAGCCACAGTATGGATTTATCATGATGTGTTAGTGCTGCGATTTGTGTGAACATCAACTTTGAACAGTTGTTAAAAATATTAAACATTAAACCACTAATAACTTTTTTTTATTTTTTAAAGTCGTCTTCCCAAATAAAGTCCTCAATGCACCGACGGCTGCAGACTTCTAGCTTGGAAGACATTCCTCGTTCCCGCCCTTTTCCTCTCACACCTCGCTCACTCGTCAGCCCGGGCACTGAGGAATGTACACGTCACTCCCGTGTGCGCCAATGAAGCGCGGAGTGCAGATTTTGGAGGGGGCTGGAGGCTTTAGATTTTACTTTACTCCACTGGAAGAGCGAATGAGACGTAAAGTCCCCGCTGCTGCCGCTCACACGCCCGGGCTGCGCTCTACGTAAACGGCCATTGACCTACGAGTGGAGTGACTGACTGGGCACCGCGCAAGCCTCATACCTGGTATAGCAGCAGCACCAGGATTACAACGCATTTACGAGTAGTCACCACTAGGGGGAAGCACAAGTGAAGAGAATTTATTAAATGTACCCTCTGTAGGAGATCAGTTTACAGCTCCGTCTTGGTTCTCAGGCATTACTTCCTTCTGTTCTCCTTTGAATCACGTTGATTTTTTTTTCTCATCAGGAAGGAAAGACTACTTGTCACCCTATTGTATCACAGCTTTTGGCTTTGACTGGAGTCTTCTCACCTAGTTCTAGGATATAGCTTCTCTCTGAGTGGTGAAGTCTTGTGACCCTCTGGTAGATGCAAAGATGAACTTGGCATCATTATTAGATGGTGAGTTTGGAGTGTGCTGAGTACAGCGAATTTCATCTCGTTTTCTTCAGAAGAAGGGATACTTTTAGTGGAAGCCTTCCAACCATGCTGCTGCCGCAAGTCAGAGGAGGATACGTGCCCCTGCTCTTGTTCCTTGGTGTCTGGAGTTGTATAACTTTTACCCTGGTTGATGGCTGTCCTAGCAAGTGTACCTGCTCCGGGCTGAATGTGGATTGTCATGGACTGGGACTAAAGGCTGTACCTAAAGGGATCCCCAGGAATGCAGAGAGGCTGTGAGTATCTATCTATACGTCCATCATATATGAATAATAGTACGAGCGACACTGCCTACATGACGGCTCCATCAGTGGTATTACTACTACGAGGTGACAGGCGACATTGTGTACCGTGCAGAGTAATAAAGTCGCATGTCCCGGCCCTCTCCTGTCACTACTCACTAGTACAAAGTGACGCTAACTTTATTTTACTATTTGTTCACGAACAAGGGAATAGCTGGCTTTCCCATTGTGTTATATGTTTATTTACTGATGCACCAAAAGTGACCAGGAAGTAACTGGACCAGACCATTCTGACCGTGCGGCTTCTCATAGATGATTGCCATGATCTGAATGACACTTCTATAGATAAAAGTGGAAGCAGTAGACCCGTGTGAGCTGCTTCAAAAAACGATTTTGCTGCTAATTGCTGTGATCAGATCGTAAACTCTGATCCTGAATCACAATGGTGTTTGTGTGTGTGTGTGTGTGTGTGTGTGTATATATATATATATATATATATATATATATATATATAGTGTGTGTATGTCTTTGGTTAATGGCTGACCACTGCAGTACACTAGTCACATATTGACACAGACAAAAGTGAGCAAAAGCCTGAAAAGTGCAAGTGACCCCAGGCAATGGCTGGAGCCTGATCAATGATATGCTAAGTGCCAGCTCCACAGCCTCATGCATAATGCTGGTTTTGTACAAGGAAAAGTCACTGAAGGTCCATTATACTTTATTTCCTGCATTTGTTCACTATAAAAAAAATAAAATGTATGATATAGATATATATATATATATATATATATATATATATATATATATATATATATATATATATATAATGGGTAAGTAGGTATATAAAACTGAGTAACCCCATTGTGGGAGTCATGTGTACAAAGTGTCCCATCAACAGAAGATATAGGAGCAGAAAAATGCTGTTGCCCTGAGACAGATCTGCAAATCTTTCGCAATATCTGAGGGTATGTGCACACACACTAATTACGTCCGTAATATACGGACGTATTTCGGCCGCAAGTACCGGACCGAACACAGTGCAGGGAGCCGGGCTCCTAGCATCATAGTTATGTACGATGCTAGGAGTCCCTGCCTCGCTGCAGGACAACTGTCACGTACTGAAAACATGATTACAGTACGGGGCAGTTGTCCGGCAGCGAGGCAGGGACTCCTAGCGTCGTACATAACTATGATGCTAGGAGCCCGGCTCCCTGCACTGAGTTCGGTCCGGAACTTGCGGCCGAAATACGTCCGTAACTTACGGACGTAATTAGTGTGTGTGCACATACCCTGAGGGTGATGAAGCTGTTTACAACGTTAGTTTACTAATCTTTTAAAAGGTCAAAAAAAGTTAGTTTGTATGACAATTCTTTATAGGACATTTCCGCTCACGTTCCATTAGGCCTTTAGTACTTCACTTTATGGCACGCTGCAAGTTATTGTATTGTTTTTAACCATTTATTTTTTTACAGCAAACTTTTACTTTCGTAATGTAATCCATTGTCTCCTTCCATCTGATGTATTACCTCCTAGCTTTCTCTCAAAGACCATACCTGGCATGGCAGCAGCGTTTACAGTATCACATGGCACCCTGGCCAAACTGGATACAATTAATACGTTTTGTCTTTTTCATAAAGAGTGGCTGATGGGGCATTGATATAAAACTGATATAACATCGGTATCTGGCTGCAGAAGAGCAGATCCAGACTTTCATATGGAAAAGATAAAGCTATACATTTTTTTAGGTCCTAAAAGAAGTGAATATGTTGTAAGCCCTGCATTAAAGGTTATCACGCTGCCCGAGATCTCTGCCATTTGTCTGCCAACCTCTTATCACTTCCATGTCACTGGTCTCTATCACTGAATGACATTGCTGTGCATCCATTATCCAGGACATTCGTAGAAACACAAGTGACGTAACATGCTTTTATACCTAGTGTCGCATTCATTCAAGTCTTGCTTGTATCTTCGTTCTGGATAAGAAGATTTCGGGAATAAGACTTAGTGGCTGTGCCCTATGCCTTAAATAAATGGGGAAATTCACGGATGCATCTTTCAAAGAAATGTCATATTGTAGGACCGAGGCCACAGTGTTAGAAGAAATAACTAGGGAATGTTTAGTCAATCACTTTATAAACATATTTCTTACAAAATTGTAGTAATTTTTTTCTCAATGAACTCTTGTCCGCTTTGGATGGATTCCTGTGATGTTGAATATTTTAAGATGTTTGTGTAGTGGTAAAGATATTGGGGAGATTTATTAATACTGTCTTTAATTGGGACCGTATAAAACTAGATCAGAATGGCAGAACCCATGCCACATTTCTCACAGTATCACACGCCCTATGATAAATTTGGCGCATCTTGCAAGACCTGTTAAACACTTTTCTCATTTATAAGCCAGCTCTTGTCTGGCATAGATTACATTAATATTTTGCGCCAATAAAATGGCACACAATGTGAACAAATCTGGCACATTTTACATCTCATCTTAGCCACACTCCTTTTTCTAAACACACCTAAAACGGACTAAGGGCCTGTTCACATCAACGTTGGGCTTCTGTTTGGCTTTCTGTTCATCTGTTCAGTCAGAGGAACAGAAAGACAAACGAAAAGTATAGTTTCCGTTGCATTACTATTGATTTCAATGGCATTTTTGTGCCTATTTTTGTTTTCCTCCGTTTCACTAGGTGTCTGTTTTTCATGGAAACAATAGCGTAGTGTGCTGCACTATTGTTTCCGTGAATAAAACGGAAACCTAGCGAAACAGAGGCAAACTTAAACAAATTGGTGCATGAGATGTACGCCACCTTTTAGCCGAAATTTGTGCCAGGATTCTGGTGCATTTTTGCTTAGTAAACATCACCCTATATATATATATATATATATATATATATATATAACATATTTTTTCTTTTTGATCATTAACTGTGAGCCAGAGGTTTGTACAACAAACCACTCAGTCTTTATGTAATAAAATTCACTGAATGAAGTGTGGAAATGCAATATGCAGACTCTTCTACTTTAGTCATGTTGAATTCAAACACTTAATAAATCACGTGAAGATGTGCGCTGTATCTCCAAAGAAACTTGTAATAAAGCCGTGTTCAAGTGTTGTTTTTTTGTTTTTTTCTGAACTGAAATGTACAAGCTGTTACACACCCAACAGTACAGATGGTTTGCTGACTTTACCAGGGACTTGTCATGTCTTCCACAGTGACGTTGGATCCCTGATGTCTTTCTGTTGTGATCAACTTTCTATAGACTATTCAATTTTTTTAAAGCCAGAGAAAATATCATTTGGCATAAAATGAACAGTATGAAAGAAATCCTAATTTTTCATCATCTTAGTCCTCTCAGCATAGAGTAATGGGGGGATTTATGAACAGCTGTACGCCTGTATTATGGCGTTAAAGTCACAAATTATGGCAAGCCCCATATTTGCTCAATAAGCTGCGACTTTTTGACATTTTACGCCGTTTTCTTCCTTAAGTGGGTTGGGCCTATTTAATGGGGCCGGGGGGGGCCACTACAGCCAGACTTTTTTACTTTAATATATGCCAGAAACTGGTATAAATTATAGCGGAAATCGATGCCAGCTCAAAGCTGGTTTAGGTTTCCCTTTCTGGCGTATGGACAGAAGATGCATAAAATGTATTAAGCTCATCTTACTACTGCAGGCTTCAGACTAAGGGTATGTTCACACGCTAAACTAAAAACGGCTGTAAAATACGGAGCTGTTTTCAAGGGAAAACAGCCTCTGATTTTCAGCCGGTTTTTTATGCGTTTTTTTTAGGGCCGTATATGGAGCTGTTTTTCTATTGAGACAATGAAAAACGGCTCAAGAAGTGATATGCACTTTTTTACGAGGCCTTTTTTTTACGTGCCGTTTTTACAAACGGTGCGTTAGAAATCGGCCTGTGGGAACGAAACTCAGTTTTTCCCATTGAAATCAATGGGCAGATGTTCGGGACGTTTACGGCCTGAAAAACAGCTGGAAATAGGCCGTGTGAACATACCCTAAGGGTATGTGCACACACACTAATTACGTCCGTGATTGACGGACGTATTTCGGCCGCAAGTCCCGGACCGAACACAGTGCAGGGAGCCGGGCTCCTAGCATCATAGTTATGTACGATGCTAGGAGTCCCTGCCTCGCTGCAGGACAACTGTCCCGTACTGTAATCATGTTTTCAGTACGTGACAGTGGTCCTGCAGCGAGGCAGAGACTCCTAGCATCGTACATAACTATGATACTAGGAGCCCGGCTCCCTGCACTGAGTTCGGTCCGGAACTTGCGGCCGAAGTACGTCCGTAAATTACGGACGTAATTAGTGTGTGTGCACATACCCTAAGGCTGGGTTCACACGAGCGTGCGCAAAAACCACTTAACAGCTCCATGGGGCATCAGCATATGATGTGCGGCTGCGTGCTTTTCGCGCAGCCGCCATCATTATGACACTCCATTTGGATGTTTGTAAAGAGAAAAGCACATGGTGCTTTTCTGTTTACATTCATCCTTTTGACAGCTGTTGCGCGAATCACGCAGTTCGCACGGAAGTGTTTCCGTGCGGCATGCATGGTTTTCACGCACCCATTGACTACAATGGATGCGTGAATCGCGCAAAACGCCGAAAGAACGGACATGTCGTGACTTTTTTTCAGCGGACTCACGCTGAGTAAAAATCACGCACATGTCTGCACGGCCCCATAGACTAATATAGGTCCGTGCGACGCGCTTGAAAATCACGCGCGTTGCACAGACGTAATTCCCGTTCGTCTGAATGAAGCCTAAGGGTAAGATAACACGTAGCGTAAATACTGCAGATTTTCCGCAATGGATATCGTGGAAAATCCACCGCATAATACAGTAGCAGTAAAGTTGATGAGATTTGAACAAATCTCATCCACATGCTGCGTAAATGCTGACGGGAAAAAAACGCACAGAAATTGACTTGCGCGCCTTTTTTTTTGTATTTGTCTAAACGCTGCTTATTTGTTGTGAGTTTCCCCATTGAATCCAATAGGGAGGTAAAACCCGCAACAAATAGCAGAAGTTGCTTTATTTTTTTTTCATCGGTTCTGCCGCAAAAACTGCAGCTCAGAATTCTGGGTAAGTATAAGATTTTTTTTTCTGTCTTTCTTCATCCAGGACGGCCTCTGGAGATGACGTTTCATCCTATGTGACCGCTGCAGCCAATCGCAGACTGCACTTTTGATTCCGTTCAGAAAAACTGGAAACCTAGCGAACGGAGACCAATGGAAAGCAACTGATACAAAAGAATTACCAATGAAATCAATGGTAATTCTAACGGAACCTTTGCTTTCCGTTTAATGCATCGATCCTCTCTTCCTCTGACAGAAGAGAGGTAAACTGATAGTAACGGTAGTGTGAACGTCGCCTTATAAAACATGTTTTACATGATAAATAAAGTGTTGTGAAAAAGGGTGCTGCACAACTGTGGCTCATATTTCATCAATAAAAGAACACCGCAAGCGTTCCAAATAGATACTGCCAAAAAACATTGAAAGAAATGATACAATAGTAGACATGTAGCATTACTAGGTTCATAAAAATGACTAGTCTAATATTTATAGGGCGCTTGTGTGAAAGCATGTGTACAAAAATCAGTCGGCATCAGGAAAATTCATAATCAATACATCAAAATTATGTAATCAGTAATCTGATATGGTAGCATTAATATTACATGAATCGGTAAATCAATAGTAAAATACTTTTGCAGTGGAAGATTAGACTCAGTTTAGGACAACATCATCATATCCGGATATTCAGCCGTGGTCTAGCTCAAGCTGCCCTATAACACGGGCTAATAATCAGGCAGACGAGTGTTCATATGAACGCTCGAGTCCGATCATTGCCCTGTGTAATAAGGGCAATGATCAGCCAATGAACTAGCAAACACTCGTTCATCGGCTGATCTGCTCTTTTATGCAGAATTAAAGATCATTGTTGTCACCAGCACACCTCCCTGTGTAATCCGGGAGATATACGTCCGACATGATGAAAATGTATGGGAGCGATCGTAGTAACAAGCGCTCATCCCTCTACATATCCAGCCATTGCTCCGTGTGATTGCAAACAAGCGCCGATCAACAAGCTGTCTCATTGATCGGCTCTTCCGCAACCACAGTCGAGCCGTGTAATAGTACCTAAAGGCCTTGTTCACACACTGCAGATTTTAACCGTAGTTTTCAAGCCAAAACAAGGATTGAAATTTAAACATAAGAAATATATAAAGGAAGGCCTTATAGGTCTTCTTTCCTGAATCCAATTCTGTTTTTGGATTTCTGTTTCTGCAGCAAATTTGCACTGTACAATCCCTAAGCGATAATATTGTGTAGTGGGAATCAGTCTAGTAAAGCAGGGGGAGAAGATTAAAGAGGCTCTATCACCAGATTTTGCAACCCCTATCTGCTATTGCAGCAGATCGGCGCTGCAATGTAGATTACAGTAACGTTTTTATTTTCAAAAAACGAGCATTTTTGGCCAAGTTATGACCATTTTTGTATTTATGCAAATGAGGCTTTCTAAAGTACAACTGGGCGTGTATTATGTGTGTTACATCTGGGCGTGTTTACTTCTTTTACTAGCTGGGCATTCTGGTCTCTTCAGAACGCCCAGCTTCTGGCAGTGCAGACACAGCGTGTTCAAGAGAGATCACGCTGTGACGTCACTTCCCCAGGTCCTGCATCGTGTCAGACGAGCGAGGACACATCGGCACCAGAGGCTACAGTTGATTCTGCAGCAGCATCAGCGTTTGCAGGTGAGTAGTTACATCGACTTACCTGCAAACGCCGATGCTGCTGCAGAATCAACTGTAGCCTCTGGTGCAGATGTGTCCTCGCTCGTCTGACACGATGCAGGACCTGGGGCAGGAAGTGAGTGACGACACAGCGTGATCTCTCGAGAACACGCTGTGTGTCTGCACTGTCAGAAGCTGGGCGTTGTGAAGAGAAGTGGATGATACTTCTCGTCAGAACGCCCAGCTAGTAAAAGAAGTAAACACGCCCCGATGTAACACACATAATACACGCCCAGTTGGACTTTTACTTTAAACACGCCCAATTGGACTTTAGCAAGCCTAATTTGCATAAATACAAAAATGGTCATAACTTGGCCAAAAATGCTAGTTTAAAAAAAATAAAAACGTTACTGTAATCTACATTGCAGCGCCTATCTGCTGCAATAGCAGATAGGGGTTGCAAAATCTGGTGACAGAGCCTCTTTAAAATAAAACTTGCCAGATCGTCCTTTTGTCACCAGGAGAGTTTAGATTTATTGGCGATGGAAATGATTAGCCAGGACACCCACAGCCAAAATGTTCCTGCTGATAGCATAGCGTGTATACACATCAAATAGAGAAAGCTGCCTGATCCTGCGCAGCAGGGTAAGGTGGAATTATGGCATTGACTAATGATATAATCTAGAGAGGCCTCTAACAGGAGTACTATGTATATTTTAGTATCACCGTATTTTTATAGTGCCATAACTAAGAGACTTCTGAATAAAGTTTAGGCATCATCATAAATGTGCTCTATCTCCTTAGTGACCACCAATACGCCTTTTCACGTCGGTCACTAAGGGGCCTTAGGCTAGGCTGACGCCTTTTCACGTTCGCCTAGTCTAAGTCCTGCACGGGTCTCCCGTGCAGGCTGGAGCCGGAGCTCAGCTGTCTGATGACAGCTGGGCTCCTGCTCCAACGCCCGCGATCGAAGTTTCCTTCGATTGCGGCCGTTTAACCCGTTAAATGCCGCCGTCAATAGCGACCGCGGCATTTAACTTTGTTTACAGAGGGAGTGAGCTCCCTCTGTCACCCATCGGCGGCCCGCGAATGCAATCGCGGGTCTCCGATGGGGTGTCATGGCAGCCGGGGGCTTGATAAAAGCCCCCAGGTCTGCCCTGGACATATGCCTGTTAGGACGCGCCGGAGGCACGTCCTAACAGATTGCCTGTCAGATTTACACTGACAGGCAATAATGCTCTGGTATACGAAGTATACCAGAGCATTATATCAGCGATCTGAAGATCGCACAGTAAAGTCCCCTAGTGGGACTAATAAAATAAGTCACCAATGTGAAATAAAGATTATTTATTAATAAAAAGTACAGTAAAAAAATAAATCCATTTTTTTCCATAAAAAGTGGTTTTATTTAGTAAAAGTGTAAAAAAGAAATAAAAGTACACATATATGGTATCGCCGCGACCGTAATGACTCCATTAATAAAGTTAATATGTAATTTCAACCGCAAGCTGAACACCGTAAAAAAAAAAACGCAAAAAACAATGGCGAAATTGCAATTTTTTTCCATTGCCCCCCAAAAAAGTCATAATAAAAATGAATCAATAAGTCCCATGCGCCCCAAAACAGTACCAATCAAAACTACGTCTCGTCCCGCAAAAAACAAGTCGAAAAAATCACTATATTGATGGAAAAATAAAAAAGTTACGGCTCTTGGAAAGCGATGATGCAAAAACAAATAATTTTAGTTCAAAAGTGTTTTTATTGTGCAAAAGTCGTAAAACATAAAAAACCTCTACACATGTGGTATCGCCGTAATCGTACCGACCCATAGAATAAAGGTAACCTGTTATTTACGCTGCACAGTGAACGGCGTCAATTTAAAAACGCATAGAACAATGGCGGAATTTCAGTTTTTTTTTTATAATCCCCCCCCAAATAAGTTAATAAAAGTTAATAAAGAAATTATATGTACCCTAAAATGGTGCTATTAAAAAGCACAACTAATCCCGCAAAAAAACAAGTCCTCATACAGCTATGTAGACAAAAAAATAAAAACGTTATAGCTCTTTGAATGCGACTATAGAAAAACAAATAAAATAGCTTCGTCATTAGGGCCTAAAATGGGCTGGTCACTAAGGGGTTAAAAAGGACCTGTCCGCTCTATTGACATGTCAGTTTTAGTAAATACTTGAATTTCCCATAAAATAACAATTCTGGAACACTTATTTTCTTAGAACTCTACATTGTGCAGTTACTCTTATATTCCTCATAGAAATGCATGAATAAATTGACAATTGGGTGTTACCACGTCCATTGTCAAAGGGGCGTGTCCCTACACAGAATTGAGACTCCGCACTGATTGGATACTGTCAGTCTGTGCAGGGACACACCCCCAACTGGTAACACCCAGTTATCAATTTATTCATACATTTCTAGGCGGAATAACAGAGGCATATAGAGCTCTAAGAAAAGATGCTCCATAATTGTGATTTCATGGGGAATATAATTATTTCCTACAACAGAAATGTCAGGAGAGCTGACTGGTCCTCTTTAACCCTTTAAGGACTGAACCATTTTATATTTTTTTCAATTTTCGTTTTTCACTCCACACCTTCCAAGAGGCATACAAATAAATTACTTTCCCATCAAAAATGTTGCTAGGGCTTATTTTTTGCAGAGTCGTTTATAGTTTCTATTGACACCATTTAAAGTACCGTATAATATACTGGGAAACTGAAAAAAAACCAACTGATTCTTCCATTGTTTTTTTTGGGTTTAGTTTGCGGCTTTCACCATGCGGTAAAATGATAACTAAACTTTATTTTGCGTCTCAATACGATTACAGTGATACCAAATTGATATAGTTTATTTAAAAAAAATAATAATTTACTAATTTGAAAGAAAAAATTTTTGGTAATTTTTTTTTTTCCTTGATTGAGCGGGGTGGGGGCTTTTTGCGGGACGAGCTGTAGTTTTTATTGGTAGCATTTTTTGGTACATATAACTTTTGGATCGCTTTTTTTATTACATTTTTTTTGAGAGCTAAGGTACCATTTTTTTTTTTTTATGTACAGCGTTCACGGTACAAGTAAAGTAATGTTACGTTGTAATTGTTCGAACTTTTACAGACGCAGCGATACCAGTTTTTGTTTTTACTTTTTACATTAATTTAGATGAAAAATGGGAAAGGTTTTTATTTTTTTTGAACTTCTAATATATATATATATATATCTTTTTTTTTTTTCACTACTAAAAACT
The DNA here is from genome assembly GCF_050947455.1 of Rhinoderma darwinii. Classification (NCBI taxonomy): domain Eukaryota; kingdom Metazoa; phylum Chordata; class Amphibia; order Anura; family Rhinodermatidae; genus Rhinoderma; species Rhinoderma darwinii. Next base: position 78,579,231 of record NC_134689.1, read on the forward strand.
TTGTGGAGGAACACCATCAGATGACATGGCTCCCCAAGCTATCACTGACTGTGGAGAATTTGCTTTCATCTGAACACAGGACTTTGGACCACTGAGCAACAGTGTTGTTCAATGTGTTATATCAAGTCCAGACACAACACAGCCGTCTACCAGGAAATTTTACAGCACTTCATGCTTCCCTCTGCTGACAAGCTTTATGGAGATGCTGATTTCATTTTCCAGCAGGACATGGCACCTGCCCACACTGCCAAAACTACCAATATCTAGTTTAATAACCACAGTATCACTGTGCTTGATTAGCCAGCAAACTCGCCTGACCTAAACCCCATAGAGAATCTATGGGGTATTGTCAAGATGAAGATGAAAGACCCCAGACCCAACAATGCAGACGAGCTGAAGGCCGCTATCAAAGCAACCCGGGCTTCCATAACACCTCAGCAGTGCCACAGGCTGATCGTCTCCATGCCATGCCGCATTGATGACACCTCAGCCGTGCCACAGGCTGATCGCCTTCATGCCACGCCGCATTGATGCAGTACTTCATGCAAAAGGAGCCCTGACCAAGTATTGACTGCAAATACTGGATATACTTTTCAGTAAGCCAACATTTCTGTATTAAAAACCATTTTTGAAACTGGGTTTATGTAATATTCAAATTTTCAGAGAAACAAAATTTTGGGTTTTCATTAACGGTTAGCCATAATCATCAACATTAAAAGAAAAAAATGCTGGAAATAGATCACTCTGTGTGCAATGAATCTATATAATGAGTCTCACTTTTTGAATTGAATTACTGAAATAATATTTTTTTTTTTTGATGATCTAATTCATTGAGGAGGACGTGTGTGTGTGTGTGTGTGTGTGTGTGTGTGTGTGTGTGTGTGTGTGTGTGTGTGTGTGTGTGTGTGTGTATATATATATATATATATATATATATATATATATATATTATTATTATTTTTTTGTATGCATCTCCGGTTTGTGGTACAGGGTACTGCTCGTGATTGGTATCTCCCCAGCTTTGTCTTGCAGAAATTCTACAATATAGCCTTTGGGGAAACTCCCAGATAGCCATTGAAAATGGTTGTTGCTACTTTTAATATTTCTGGTGTTTTGGGGAAATATCTAATTATGTGGGAACTTTTGTGGTGTTCATTATTATGTTCATGAATTTATAAATGTATTTTATACAGAATATATCTGATGTGGTATAATTTGACCAAATCTAGCTTTGAGATGTGTCCTCCTCCTGTGGCTCTTGCTTCATGTTACCAGTGTTTGCTATGACCAGGGGGTTGATATGTTGCGTGTTATTAGATTGCTTTGCATCATTATTTAACTTGTATTTTTACTTCAGTCTGGCTGCATTCTTTGCTTATTTGTGTTTCTTCTCTGTGTAACATTTGTGGTGTATTGAAACCAGAACCAAAATGTTTACAATAAAAAGTAGTAATCGGAAGTTAGCAGCAACAAGTAATCTAAAACAGTGAAATCCATCATATATATTTGTTTGGTTTCTTTAATAGCCATCCTTTGTATCTAATTACTGTGTGAATGTGAAGATAAATGATATGCCACTGTAATGTTTAGAGAAGTAGTATTGAATTAGCATGGTACAGCCGGCTGCATTTTAGAGCCAAATTTTAATAATATTGATTTATAATGCGGAAGGCTATACCCTTTTTGTACAATGCATTTGCCACCAAAATGCTTTTTCTATGTGTTTGGATCAAGCATGAATATTCTTAGAATGCATAATTTTGCAAGTTCCGCTAAATGATGCCAACTGATTGGACAATCATGTAACAGGAAAGATCCGCTGCGGAAATTAACACCATGTACTTCTATTGTGGAAACAAAATCCGGAACACATACATGTTTTAAATTTCTGTACAGAATTTTGCAGCTGCTGAAATACTTTCCTCAGCGTTTTCTGTATGTTTTGCGGATTTTGAATGCAGAATGTCAAAACGATGTAAAATTCTGCCCTGAAATATGCAACGCACATCGAATTGGCCACAAAATGTGCAACTGTAATTCTGCTGCGGATTTACTGCTGCATGTTTTGTGGCGTATTTTTACGCCACGTGTGACAGCCTTTACGGGCAAAAATGTCCTGAACCACTTTTCGCCCTTTAGGCATAGTGATGGTGCGGGCACAAATGCTGTGCCTACGCCATCACTTGAAGGTGCCTGCTGTATTATACAGCTGACACCCTGTTCTAAAAGCCAGGATCAAAGAGAACTCCTATCCCAGCCTTTTAACCCAATAGCGAATACATTATCTACCCCAAAATGACAAAATCATCTGGCGCTGTGACTGCAGTTACCAAAACAAGGGGGGGGGGGGGTGCAGAGATTCATTTGTAAAGCGGAGAGAAGGGGATTACGGAATTGTAGAGCCACCTCCTCAGAAACAGAAGTTGGAAACAGTGTGTCCTCTTACATTGGGGTTCGGTAAGTAGCCCCAGAAGAAGGGTTTCTTGCAAATAATTTTTTTTTTTCTGATGAAAAAGCCTTTATTAATAGTGCTTTCAGGAATTATTATTATTAGTTGTTTTTTTTTGACGTTCCGGACAACACCTTTAAAGGGAAGGTGTCATGATTTTTTTTTAATTATTATTATATTGCTTTTAATAAAATATAAACACAAATTTTATTTATTGGTGTTGTCACGTTCTAATTTTTACTGTGTTCAAACTTTTACTTCTCGATGGGGCTGCCATTTTTTTTTTTTTAATCTCTGTATGTGTCGATTAACGACACATACAGAGATGGAATACAGCACATACAACCCCATAGAGAATGCGAATGGGAGCCGTTCCATTATCAGAGGCATACGCCGTCTGTGTGGGAACGGCGCATGCGCCCCGCTCCCACACAGACCAAAATGAAGCTCGTTCACAGAGCGGAATCCGGTGCCATTTTCATGTGGACCGGAAGCCGCTGCAGGACAGTAAGATGACGACTTCCGGCAGCTGCTTCCGGCCATTTGTTTAGGCGCAAGGAATAGGAGCGTAGACCAGCGGAGGCGGCGGAAGGTAATTTATGTTCATGTATGTCATGTGTGCATTATGTTCGTGTGATGCTGTCTGCTGAGCCCTGTATCTAGTCCTCCTACACTGTGCAGTCGCTCAGAAAATGGCTGTACACCGTGTATGAGGTTTGAAGATTCAAACCTTTCCTTCTCCTGGCACTAGCCAGAAGAAGGGAGGGGGGATTGTGTGAGGACACTAGAGGAGAGTGTGTCCACCCCAAATTTGCAGCATAAATCATTGAGGTTGCTTTACCACAGTGACCATGCTGCAATTTTGGGAACTGCTCCCTCTAGTGCCCTGCATATAGAAATGTTATAAATTAGAATCTAATTTCCTGACTTGTGAAAAAATTAAAACAATGTGTAATCATAATACTAATTGTTTAACTGAAAAAAAAATTAAACATTTCTAGCGACACATTCCCTTTAAGGGGTTAATGACATAGCAAAATGCAAGAAACATTGTGTACCTGAATACTTCCATTAGAGTATGTAAGTCAAAACGTCGTAATAACACAGCATGCGGAGCGGGTAGTTCCTGCACCACACCATCCTATTACTGGGGTGGGGGATAGCGTGAGCTGTGTTTGCGCCATCCACAGCAGGTGTCAGCTGTAACAACTCCAATCCCAGACGGTTAACCCCTCAGATGCCATGGTCAATTCTGACCGCGGCATCTTTGTGACTTTACAGAGAGACTGAGCGAGAGAATGCTTCCTCCGTAGACCCCGTGATCGCGGAGTGTTAATGGGTTGCCATGGCAACCCGGGGACTAAAAGTGGCTTACAGGTCTGCCCAATATGAGTCTATTAAGCCCTGCCTTAGGAAGGACCGAAGAGGGTACGATCATTGTAGCAGAAACATTGCAGTGTTTTATGTAAGGGATGAAACGATCGCAGGGTCACATTCCCAAGACAGACTGAAAAGAAAATCTTAAAAAAAAAAAAAAGTGAGACTAGCGTTTTTTAATAAATGTTAAGTAATCAAATAGTCCTATGTACCCCAAGATGGTACCAATGGTAACAAAATGTCCCGCAAAAAAAACAGCCCTCCTAAAGTTTAGTAGATGAAAACATAATTTATGTTATGGGTCCTGAAATGAAATACAAAAGCTAAATATTTAGAAAAAAAAAATGTGCAAAAGAAGTAAAACATAAAAATAACTATAGGAATTTGGTATCGCCGTAATTGTAACGCCACGCAGTATAAAGTTAGTGTATTATTTATATTGCACAGTAAGTTCCCCGAAAACAATGGCGAAATTGCTCTTTTATTTTTTTTCCATTACTCCCCCAAAAAATAAATATACGTTATTCATTAAAGTTTATTAGTACCCCACATGGTGCCATTAAAAAATACCACTCCATTCCGCAAAATAACAGCCCTCATACTACTACTTCAATGTGAATTTTTTTTTTATGTCTTTCGCAATGTGGAAATGAGACAGAAAATCGCTGCAACCTTAACCCGTTAGTGACCGCCAATTCGCCTTTTCACAGCGGTCACTAATGGGCTTTATTCTGATTCATAAGCCTTTTCACGGCGCTGCATCAGAATAAATAAACAGAGCAGGGAGCCGTTAAATTTCCCTGCTTTCAGCTTCCAGAGGTAGCAGAGGGCTGGGGGCGTCCCTGCTCGAATGGGTGAGATCAATATAAGTATCGATCTCACCCGTTTAACCCCTCAGATGCGGCACTCAATAGCAAGCACCGAATCTGAGTGGTTTTGGTGAGAAGGAGGGAGCTCCCTCTCTCTCTCCCACCAACACCCTGCGATAAGATCGCCGAGTGTCTGTGTCTCCGATGGCAGCCGGGGGCCTAATAAAGGCCCCCAGGGCTGCCTGTCGAATGCCTGCTAGGTCATGCCAGAGGCATGACCTAGCAGATGCCTGTCCGTTTTAAACAGAGAGGCAGTAATACACTGCAATACAAAACTATTGCAGTGTATTATAAAGGTGATCGGAGGATCGCATATTAAAGTCCCCTAGTGGGACTAGTAAAAAAGTTTAATAAAAATGTAAAAAAAAAATGAAAAACCCACTTTTTCCCCTTACAAAATGCTTTACTATTAAAAAAAACAGAATAAAGCAAAGAAGTTACACATATTTGGTATCGCAGCGTCCGTAACGACCCCGACTATAAATCTATTACATTATTTAACCGGCACGGTGAACGCCGTAAAAAATAAAATGAAAAACAATGGAAAAATTGCTGTTTTCTGTGAATCCTGCCTTAAAAATATTTTGATAAAAAGTGAGCAAAAAGTCGCATCTACTCCAAAATGGTACCAATAAAAACTACAAGTCGTCCTGCAAAGAAAAAGCCCTCCTAGAACTGCATCGGCAGAACAATAAAAAAAGATATGGCTCTTCAAACACAAAAAATTTGGCATCGCTGCAATCGGAACAACACGGTAAACGGCGTAGATTTAGGATGAGTGGCGAAATTTCAGGTTTTTTTCTATTCCCCCCCCCCAAAGTTAATTAAAGTCAATCAATAATATGTACCCCAAAATGGTGCTATTTAAAAAATACAACTTGTCCCGCAAAAAACAAGACCTTATATAGCTATGTCGACGCAAAAATAAAAAAGTTATAGCTCTTGGAATGCGACGATGGAAAAACGTAAAAAATACCTCGGTCATTAAGGTTTAAAATACGCTTGTCATTAAGGGGTTAAATGAACACAACTTATGCTAATCTAGTAGTATAGATGATATAGATAAACGTTGCTGGGGGGGCTTTTAAGTGGAGAGTATTTTCTGTTAAGATACGCTATATCACAAACGTTCTTATATTTCATGATACTATTGATTTATTCAACATTTGTGCAGTGCCTATTTAAAGAGGACCTGTCATCTGACCAAAAAACTGCAGCTGACATCTGTTTGCCAGCGCCTCGAGGATTCTGTAGTTTTATTTTTGTTTTTTTTCTTCTAGCCTCCACCATTCTTGAGATATCAGTGCCGTTAGTTTTGGTGCCCGATATGCAAATGAGGCCCTTTACTGTCAAGTGGGTGGTTACCCATTGGCAAGTGAGCGGTGTTAACCGCTTACTTTGCAGTCAAAAGGCCTCATTTGCATATTGGGCGCCAAAACACAGATATCTCAATGGAATAATATTTGTGGAACCTAGAACAAATAAACCACAAACCGCCAGAATCTGTGAGGCACCAGCAATCTAACTGAAATGTCAGCAGCAGTTTTTTTGGGGCATGTAACAAGTCATCTTTAAAGGGAGTCTGTCACCAGAAATGTCCGTATCAAACTAGCAACAGGGTACTCTAGATTAGGCTAACCTGATTCTAACGTGTGTTACCTTTTTGTCAAGAGTGCCTCCTTTGGGGGGATACAGCCTGGCCCCTGTCAATCCGTGTTGGGAGGGAGGGGGGTTGAACTTGGGAATGACGACCAAGCATTTTGGAGCAACGGTGACGCCCTTGTTTTTCCAAAATGCTAATTTGCATAAACTGAATAAAACTATTTTCTCTGCAAAGGAGGCACTCTTGACAAAAAGGTAATACATGTTCGAATCAGGTTAGCCTAATCTATAATATGCAACTTGAAGAAAAATCACATGGCACTCACCGTTTTACAAATGATCTTGGTGCTTTAATTCATAAATTGAGGCGGGCAGATCGATAATACCCTGTTTCTAGTTTGATACAGACATCTGGTGACAGACTGACTTTCAGCCTAGTCTTAAAGAGGCTCTGTCACCACATTATAAGTGCCCTATCCACTACATAATGATTGGCGCTGTAATGTAGATAACAGTGTTTTTTATTTTGAAAAACAATCATTTTTGAGCAAGTTATGAGCAATTTCAGATTTATGCTAATTACTTTCTTAATGCCCAACTGGGCGTTTTTTTTAACTTTTGACCAAGTGGGCGTTGTGAAGAGAAGTGTATGATGCTTACCAATCAGTTTCATACACTTCTCTCCATTCATGTCCATTTGTACTCCGCACAGCGTGTCCTGTCACATTACAGCGCCGATCATATTATGTAGGAGATAGGGCACTTATAATGTGGTGACAGAGCCTCTTTAGGGTATGTTCACACGGCCAAATTTCAGACGTATACGAGGCGTATTATGCCTCGTTTTACGTCTGAAAATAGGGCTACAATACGTCGGCAAACATCTGCCCATTCATTTGAATGGGTTTGCCGACGTACTGTGCAGACGACCTGTTATTTACGCGTCGTCGCTTGACAGCTGTCAAACGACGATGCGTAAAAATACAGCCTTGTCAAAAGAAGTGCAGGACACTTCTTTGGATGTTTTTGGAGCTGTTTTCTCATAGACTCCAATGAAAACAGCTCCAAAAACGGATGTAAAAAACGCCGCGAAAACGGCGTGAAGACGCCGCGAAAAATGCGAGTTGGTCAAAAAACGTCTGAAAAGCAGGGTCTGTTTTCCCTTGAAAACAGCTCTGGATTTTCAGACGTTTTTGTTGACTACGTGTGAACATACCCTTAAAGTGAAAGCAGAACCTAGGGCTGGTTACCGCCTCCATTTTTGGTCGTTCACTCCTCCTATTCTGCCCAAGGGTGTATTTAATTAGAGTAAAGCTGGTTCCTATCTACCCTGAATTCATTCCATAGGCTTATACCCATGAGAGAGGTGTCTTTTTGGTTAGGGGCCCACTTAAAAAAGGTTGCCTTGTCGTGGCTGGTGGGCTCTCACAATATGATCAAAATGTGGGCTAAGAACCTCACATTTGTAAGTAAACGTAGCAGTAATGCAAAATGATCTAGATACAGTGCATTTGGTAGTGTTGGGCCGGGTTCCCACGGGATAGATACGCTGCGTAAAAACCACGCAGTGTATACGACCTAGAACCCACAGTACATTCTGTCCGAAAACCTAAATACATTGTGTCTCGTTTTTTCGGACAGAATTTCAGCTGCGGAAAGCTGCGGTAAAAAAAACACTCCTACTTGCGTAGGGCATTGTTATGGCGACGCGTCCCTCCATCGCAGTCCGGTCTCCCTGGATGACGCTGCAGCCCATGTGACCACTGCAGCCTGTGATTGGCGTCAGCGGCAGTCACATGGGATGTAACGTCATCCCAGAAGGCCGGCCTCTGATGTCATTCTGGCCGGTCTCCTGGGATGACTTCTCATCCCATGTGACCACCGCTGCAGCCTGTGATTGGCTGTTGTGGTGACATGGGATGCAACGTTATCCCAGGAGGCCGGGAAAAACATTGCGCCGCAAAAGTCGCAACACTGGGATTTCTGTTGCGGGTTTTGCGTCCCCATTACATTCTATGGGGAAAACCCGCAACCGAAAATCAACAATAATGCAGCATAAATTTACATGCTGCAGAATTAAATTCTACACTGCAGGTCAATTTATTAACAATTACGCAGGGGCTTTTTTCTGCAGCGTGGGCATGGGATTTTCTGAATCTCATCCACTTTGCTGCTACTATAAATGCTACGGAATTTCCACACAGAAATCCGTTGTGGAAATTCTGCAGCTTTTACGCTACGTGGGAACCCGGCAGAGGCGTTTTTTCCCTGTAGCGGCTTTTAGCCTCTCACGGGAAAAAGAAGCGACATGCTCTTTCCTGTGGCGGTTCCACCTCCTCCCTCCCATTCAAATCAACGGGAGGCAGAGAAAGCATTTTTTGCCCGTGGCGCTCAGTGGCCGCGCTCGAAAAACGCAGCAAAAAAAGCGGCAAGAATTTGCAGGCATGTCAAAAACAGATTTTTCTGCCTGTAAAGAAACCTCTGAACAGGCCCTTAGTGCTCGCAGAGTGCTGTTGCAATGTGTTTTTTTTTTTTAATATGCAAAGCAGAACCTAGCTACAGTGCTCTGCAGTGACATACTTGCAACCCTAGTTATTTGAGCACTGTATGTATTTTATAGACACCTTGTGGTGGTTTAACCAGTTCAGGACCGGGCTATTTTGATCCTTCAGGACCAGACAACGTTTAGCCCTTTTTAGCACTCGTTCGTTAAATGGCTATAACTTTTTTATTTGTAGGGATAGTGACGTGTTTTTTTTCCGTAGACAATGCAGGTTTCTTCTTGTATCATTTTTATACATTACAGGTGTACACACGTAGCCATCCGTAATTACGGTAGCCCCATAGACTTCTATGGGCCTGCTGGTGCCATAATTACGGCCTGAAATAGAACATGTTCCATATTTTTCAACAGCACGGGCACCGTCCCGTAAGGTAATGGGAAGGTACCCGTGGCCAATAGAAGTCTATGGGCCCGTAATTACGTTCGTGTGCATGGGGCCTTAGAATGTGACGTAATCTCACCATTTACTATCTGTAGTTTTTCATGGGACTGCCATTAAAAAAACAGTAGACAAAAATAAACCATTCAACGTCTGCTGTGCTTCATTTACCTGGTATACATAAATATCCAGGCAGATTTTAATTGTAATATGATACTATCATCGTTTCTATGAACATATCTGTATGGAACTCATAACTTCCATGTAGGATTAAAGAAAGTACTTACAATACTTTCATAAAAGATTCTTTGACTAGAAATAAAGGATTTCGCTGGCCATAACTACTGTTTGAATCATTTGGAAATGTGGTCTTTTAAATGTCACTGTCTTTTCTGTTCAGTTTTCACACCTGTTTCTATAGATTCACTGGGGAATAAAAGGGTTAAGAAAACAAAGTATTATGGCTCGTAGAATGAAGTATTCTAACATAGAATGAAAACATAATTGAAATCAGTCTTTAAATAAACTTTTATTTTTGAAGAAAAATTTGTTTCTCGTTGTTTATTTATTGTGACTAAACAAATTCAAATATATTTTAGACAACTGTGTGTGACCAGAAAGTGAGGTTTGACCCTTTGAGCAGCAAAATGCAAGTTTATCAGTTAGGCTGGGTTCACACGAGCATGTTACGTCCGTAATGGACAGAACGTATTTCGGGCGCAAGTCCCGGACCGAACACACTGCAGGGAGTGGGGCTCCTAGCATCATAGTTATGTACGACGCTAGGAGTCCCTGCCTCGCTGCAGGACAACGGTCCCGTACTGTAATCATGTTTTCAGTACGGGACAGTAGTTCCACGGAGAGGCAGAGACTCCTAGCGTCGTACATAACTATGATGCTAGGAGCACGACTCCCTGCAGTGTGTTCGGTCCGGGACTTGCGGCCGAAATACGTTCCGTCCAATACGGACGTAACATGCTCGTGTGAACCCAGCCTTAGGCCCCATGCACACGACAGCAAAAAACCTCCGTTTTTGCGGACCGCAATTGCGGTCCGCAAAAACGGAGCCATTCACTTTCATTGAACACTGACACCTTTCCGTAGCACTACGGAAGGGTGTCAGTGCCGTGGAAATGTTCCGGGAATTATGGAACATGTCCGTTCTTTCGCATTTTGCGGGCCGTGCTCCCATACTTTGTATGGGAGCACGGCCCGAAAATGCGGCTGTCAGTCAGCGGCCGGCCATGCCCGCAATCGCGGGCCATGATTGCGGGCACGGTCGTGTGCATGGGGCCTTACTGTTATATGGTCTAAAGCAAATGTTCAGTCCATTCTTGTTAAATTGATTGCATAAAGCATTTGGCTAAAACTTTTTTTGGACAATTTTTTTAAACTAAATAATAATCTATTAGAATATGATACTAGTTTTCTAAAATATATTGAAACCAAAAATATTCTAAACAAATTTCGGACTACAGTGCACATGTGCTTTAACCCCTTAAAGAGGCTCTGTCACCACATTATAAGTGCCCTATCTTCTACATAATCTGGTCGGCGCTGTAATGTAGATAACAGAAATGGTTTTTATTTTGAAAAACGATCAAGTTACGAACAATTTTAGATTTATGCTATTTAGTTTCTTAATAGACAACTGGGCGTGTTTTTACCTTTTACCAAGTAGGCGTTGTGAAGAGAAGTGTTTGACGCTGACCAATCAGTGACCAATCAGCGTCATACACTTCTCATTGTTCCAGCCCAGCTTCTTTCACTGCACAATCACGCTGTGCAGTCCTGTTTTTTTAAATCTGACGTATCACTTTGTGGTAATAACATTTAGATGCTTTTATCTATCCAAGTGATTCTGGGATTGTTTTTGTTTTATTTTTTTTTGTTTTTTGTGACACATTGTACTTTGTTAGTGGTAAATTTTGGTCTATTTGTTTTCTCTTTAATTTATAAACAAAAAATCTGAAATGTAAAGCAGATTTGGAAAAATTAGCATTTTTCGACACTTGAAATCCCCTTCTAAAATAGACAATACCACAAGAATTAGTAAAAAAAATAATTAAAAAACAAAAGAGGATGTCTACATAAAGATGAAATGTGTTAAGCCTTTTTTATTAAATTACTTTTTTTTATTTTTACAATGTTATATTGCTTATAAGTTTAATAGCCGTTTTTAAAATTTTCAACAAAATTTGAATACCTTTTTTTTTTTTCTTATGCACCACCTTAGTTTTTGAAGAGGTTTTGAGGGGCCTATTTTTCTGAAACTTCCCATAAATCAACCCACTTCTTAACATATTCAAAACCGCATTTATGAAGTTTGTTAACCATGTAGGTGGTTCACAGGATTTAGCAAATTTTCAATTTGAATCTATTTATTTCAGTAACACAGCAGGTATGTTGAGGTGTCAAAACATTAAAATACACCATGAAAAAGACCCCATTTTAAAAACTACACCCCTTATGGAAGTTATATAGGTGTGTAGTCAGCGTTTTGACTATGCAGGTGTTTGATAGAATTTTTTTTTAGATTTGGGCCGTGAAAATGTAAAAAAATATTTTTTCCCAGTAATATGTAGTTTTAGCTCAACATTTTTCATTTTTCACAATTGACTCCAGAGATAAAACACCCCAAAAAATGGTTAAGCAATATCTTTTGAGCACGGCAATATCCCATATGTGGTAATAAACTGCTGTTTGCTCACATGACAGGGCTGAGAAGGGAAGGAGCACCATTTGGCTTCTGTAGCCCAGATTTTGCTGGAATACTTTTCTGATGCCATGTCGCATTTGCAAAGCCCCTGAGATACCAGTACAGTGCAAACCGCAAAAAAAATGACCCCATTTCGAAAAATGCACTCCTCAAAGAATAAATCCAGGTTTGTAAGCATTTTGATCCCACATGCATTTCAGATAATTAATTATGAAATGTTAAATACTTTTGTGTCAAAAAAGACAAAAGTATAATAGGTATGATACCTTTTATTGTTACACATCTAAATGTTGTGCTTTTTTCTAAGTCATTCATTTGTAAACTGCCTGAAGAAGGGGCCTCTGTGCTCTGAAAGCTGCATATAGAACTTTTATGGTTAGCCAATAAAGGTATCATACCTATTATACTTTTGTCTTTTTTGACACAAAAGTATTTAACATTTCATATTGTCTCTGGCTAACACGGTACTACACTATTTTTTACTGTACTTCGAGATAATTAATTAGAAATTGGCCAAAAAATATATATTTTTCCAGTTACATGTAGTTTTAGCTCAATCTTTCAGGCTTAAAAGGTGATATAATAATGCAGTAAATAAATAATAAAATGAATAATCTAGGTATGTGTGGTATGCCTTGTAGCAATCCTTTATGGACGGGCCATGTTTTTCATGGCAGGTGTCACACTGATAAATGGTATCCGTTCTTATCCCTCTTTTGGAAAACACTCTGCATCTCTTTTGTTTTCCGTTTGGATTACCCGGAAAAGTGTTGCCCTGGTGTAATATGGACGGCCTCGATTCCAGCGGGAATGGTGACGTTTTGGTGCAGACATGGTTGGACCCTCCTATAAACCACCACTTTAAACCACCTGTTTAAAGTGAAGGAATGTTCCCATCTGGCCTGCACATGGCCAGATTTTTGTACTCAAGTGGCATGTCTATATAGTAAATTGGGGCACGATACAAAACTGCACACCAGTATTGCCTAATCTTTGGCTTCTTCACTAGCTCCATATGCAACACAAGGCCCCAAAATGTCATCATCTGCCACGTCTTTGGGGTCTACCTGTGGTGTCTAGGAAATTATGAGGAGGAGTTTTGGGTGAAAAACTAGTGGACCCATAAATTAGTTACTGCCATCATTTTGCACCATTGCGTTTTCATTCTTCTGTTGCCGAAGCTACAGTTGGGTCCAGAATTATTTGGACAGTAACACAATCTTCATGATTTGGGCTCTGCTGCCACCACATTGGATTTGAAATGAAACAACTGAGATGCAATTGAAGACTTTCAGGTTTAATTAAAGAGGTTGAACAAAAATATCCTGTGAAACGTTTAGGAATTGCAACCATTTATCTACACAGCCTCATTTCAGGGGCTGAAAAGTAATTGGACAAATTAACATTACCATAAATAAATGTAAAAAAAATGTAATACTTTGTAGAGAATCCTTTGCAGGCAATGACTGGTGATGTCCATGGGTTCCAGACTTCAGGCAAACACTGGGTTTCCTCCTCTGTGATGCTTTGCTAGGCCTTTACTGCAGCGGTATTCAGTTGTTGCTTGTTTGTGGGTCTTTCTGCCTTAAGTTTTGTCTTAACCCCTTCAGGACGCAGCCCTTTTTCAAATTTTCACTTTTGTTTTTTTCTCCCCACCTTTCAAAAGCTATAATTTTTTTATTTGTTTGTCTGTCGCCATACGCTTGTTTTTTCCTGGACAAGTTGTAGTTTTTCATGGCACCATTTATTGTACTGCATAATGTACTGGGAAGCTGGAAAAAAATTATTTGTGGGGTGAAATGGGCAAAAAACAGTGATTACGTCATATTTTGGGGGATTTTGTTTTTATGGCGTCCATTAGGCGGTAAAAAACGACATTCACCTTATTCTACAGTTTGATACGATTACGGCGATACCAAATTTATGTTTTGTTTTATTTTTTTTTAAAAGTGGTAACCATTTGCTAAATTAAAAAAAAACTTTTGTGTCGCCTTATTCTGAGAGCCATAACTCATTTTTTTATTTTTCCATCAATTTAGCGACGTGAGGGCTTAAATTTTGCGGGGTGAGCTGTAGTTTTCACTGATACCATTTATGTGACTTTTTGATCATTTTCTATTTCATTTTTTTGGAACGCTAAGGTGACCAAAAAACAGCAATTTGCGTGTTTTATATATAATATATATATATTTTATAGCATTCACCGAGTGGGTTAAACCATGCTATATTGTGATGGTTCAGACTTTTACGGACGCGCCAATACCAGTTATGTTAACTTTTATTTTATTTTTAACATTGATTTAGGGGAAAAATGGGAAAAAAATTTTTTTTAACTTTTAATTCTTTATTGGTTTTGGAACATAACAAAAATATTTATATAACTGTTTTTTACTTTTTTTTTATTAGTCCCCCTAGGAGACTTGAAGCAGCGATCATTGGATCGCTTGCATGATATACTAATGTATTGCAGTATATCGTGATTCTGACAGTCTCCCTTGAGAGCTTCAAAGGAGTACAAAGATCGCAGACCGGGGGGCTTTTGTTTGGCCCCCAGGCTGCCATTGCAACCGTTCTAACTAGCCGATCGTGCCGCGGAGGGAGGGGGGGGGGGGCGTGATCGCGTGTTTGAGGGGGCCCCACCTGATTCTAACACTTTTTAAATGCTGCGGTCGCGATTGATCGCGGCATTTAATGTGTTAAACGGGCTTAATCAAAGTGAACTTTGATTCCGCTCATTGCAGGGAGGTGTCGGCTGCGTGTAACAGCCGTCAACCACTGTGTATGGAGCGAGCTCAGCCCGTGAGCTTGCTCAATACTTCCCCTTAACCCTCATCACGTACAATTATGTGATTTTGCGTGAAGGGGTTAAGCAAGTGAAATGCAGCTCGATTGCGTTGAGATCTGGTGATTGACTTGGCCATTGCAGAATATTCCACTTCTTTGACTTAAACAACTGTGTTTCTTTCGCAGTATGTTTTGGGTCATTGTCCATCTGTACTGTGAAGCGACGTCCAGTCAACCTTGCTGCATTTGGTTGAATCTGAGCAGAAAGTAAATCCCTGAACACTTCAGAATTCATCCGGCTGCTTCTGTCTTCAGTCACATCATCAATAAACACTAGTGACCCAGTGCCTTTGGCAGCCATGCATGCTCATGCCCTCACACTGCCTCCACCATATTTTACAGAGGATTTGGCGTGCTTTGGATCATGAGCTGTTCCAAGCCATCTCCATACTTTCTTCCTCCCATCATTCTGGTACAAGTTGATCTTAGTTTCATCTGTGCAAAGAATGCTGTTCCAGAACTGGGCTGGCTTCTTTACATGGTGTTTACATGTTGTTTGGCAAAGTCTAATCTGGCCTTTTCTAATTTTGAGGCTGATTAATGGTTTGCACCTTGTGGTGAACCCTCTGTATTTGCTCTCATGAGGTCTTCTCTTTATGGTAGACTTAGATACTGATACACCTACTTCCAGGAGAGTGTTCTTCACTTGGCTAGATGTTGTGAAGGGGTTTTTCTTCACCATGGAAAGGTTTCTGTGATCATACACCACTGTTGTCTTCTGTGGTTGCCCAGGCCTTTTGGAGTTCACGAGATCACCAGTACGCTCTTCCCGCCGCAGCCCCTTTTCAGATTTTCATTTTCGTTTTTTCCTCCCCACATTCCAAAAGCCATAACGTCTTTATTTTTCCATTGATATAGTACTATGAGGGCTTGATTTTTGCGGGATGAGTTGTAGTTCTTCGTAGCACCATTTATTTTGCCATATAACTTACTAGGAAACGGGAAAAAAATTATTTGTTGGGTAGAAAATGAAAAAAACAGTGATTCCTCCATGGTTTTTTGCGCGCCGTTTTTACAGAATTCACTGTGCAATTAAAACAAGATGTTAATTTTATTCTGTGGGTCAATACGATTACGCCGATACCAAATATATATAGTTTTTTCTATATTTTACTACTTTTACAAGTAAAAACCTAAGTGTAAAAAATAAAATTAATTTTGTGTCTCTAAATTCCGAGAGCCATAACTTTTTTTCTTTTTCCGTCGATTAAGTGGTATGAGGGCTTATTTTTTGCGGGATAAGCTGTAGTTTTTAATAATACCCTTTTGGTGTACAGGCGACGGTTTGATCACTTTTTGTTTAATTTTTTGTGGGAGATTAGGTGACCAAAAAATAGATTCTGCCGTTTCCAATTTTTTTTTTACGGCGTTCACCGTGCAGGTTAAATAATGATATACTGTAATAGTTCAGACTTTTACAGACGCAGCGATACCAATTATGTTTATTTATTTATTCTTACTATGCTCTAGGGGGAAAATGGGAAAAGGGGGGTTTTTGGAAACTTTTAATATTTTTTTTTTTTTACACAAAAAAAAGCTAGCTCATTTTAACTTTTTTCATTAGTCCCCCTATGGGACTTCAACCAGCGATCGTTAGATCGCTTGCACGATATACTGCAATACTAATGTATTGCAGTATATCGTGATTGTGACAGGCAACTATTAAGCCCTGAGGCAGGGCTTAATAGGTGAACAAAGATGGCGGACCTGGGGGCCTTCATTAGGCCCCAGGCAGCCATAGCAACATCACCCCCCCCCCCACGATTGCGTAGCGTGGCGCGCGATGAGCGGTTAGAGGGGGCCACCCCCCCTCTTTCTAACGATTTAATTGCTGCAGTCGCTATTGACCACATCATTTAACAAGTTAAGCTCGTTTCTCTGACGTGTCGGCTGTAACAAACAACCGACACCCGCATCGTATGGAGCGGGTTCAATCCGTGAGCCCGCTCCATACTTCCCCTACCCAACTTTGGCGTATGGAAACGTCAAATGTCAGGAAGGGTTTAACAAACTATTTATTTGGCCACTCCTAACATTTGTGCTATCTCTCTGATGGATTTCTTAATCTCAGTTGCATTGAGAGCTCATGTGACCTCATATATGGGTTCACAGCAACAGCTTCCAAATGCAAATGCTACACCTGGAATCAACTCCAGACCTTTTACCTGCTTTAATTGATGATGGATTAATGAGGGAATAGCCCATGCAGCCCATTAAATATCTTTTGAGATAATTTGTCCAATTACCCTTTGGTCCCTTGAAAAAGAGTCAGCTACATATTACAGAGCTGTAATTCCTAAACCCTTCCTCAAATGAGGACGTATTAAAGCTGAGAGTCTACACTTTAATCCCATATTGATTATAGAACTGTATATTTAATGTTTTGGTAAACCGCTAAAATGCCAAAACTTGTGTCACCGTCCAAATAATTCTGGACCTAACTGTAGGCGATGGCTGTTTTTTTGCGGAACAAGCTTTCGTTTTTATTGGTATAATTTTGAGGTACATGTGATATATATATTTATTCCAGTTTTTTGAGAGGCGAGGAGACCATAAACAACATGTTAGCTTTATTTTGCGGGTCGATACGGTTACAGCAAAATTTCTAAAGGCAAAATAAGCAATTCTGCCAATGTTTTCTACTTATGTTTTCTTATGGCGTTTACCGTGCAGTATAAATAATGTGGTATCTAGTTCAGGTTATGAACGCGTAAACATTATTTATGTATGTTTTTTTTGTTTTTTGTTTTTCCCCTGTAATATAGGATTTGATCAAGGTAAAAAGGTGATTTTATTTTTGCCTGAAACCTTTTATTTTTTTAATGTTCTAAATAAATTTTATTTTTTTAGTTCCGCTAGGAAGCTTTTTAGGCCCGATCTTCTGGTCACAGGTATAATATATTGCACTACTTATGTAGTACAATAGAGTATAACTGTCAGTTTCAGCCAGCCAATTAGGCCTCGCATCTGGACCGAATAGGCTTCTATACACGGCAAACCAGGAAAGTATTTTTTTTTATTTCAGTTCCCATAGCAACCCATTAACACCATGCGATCACTCGTGGGCGGCCGATAAGATAGCAGAGAGCCCCTTTCTTTGTATACCACTTAAATGCCTTGGTTGCTATTGACTGAGGCCTCCAAGTGGTTAAACGTCCGGGAATGGAGGTGTAAATAACAAGTCCTGAGCCCGTAATACACGCGTCCCGTAACTGCATGGCAAATTTTCGTGAACGGCTTTCCTCCCATGATGTACCCTATGTCCTGGGGCGGGAAAGGATAAAGTCATGGAGAAAAGGTCATGGTATAATGGCAGTGCTTGACAAATACCAGAAGCCACATAGCCAATGCAGCAACGATTCAGAGGATTTCCAATCATGTTGATATTTTTATTAAATGTCCCTTCTTCAGATACAATTGCAAGGGCATTTGATAAATATATCAACATAATTAGAATTCCTCTATTGCATTTGCGGGACCAGAAGTGAAAGAATTGACGACCCTTATATGTTAAAGGAGTATTCCCATTCTATTATGTTATGACCTACCACTAGAATTTCCGATAAGATTATAACCTGTGGGGTTCTAACCTCTAGAACCCATGCCGATCACAACATCCCTTCATCATTTCTCCTACACAACAACGCACTCATCGCATAGGGCTGTCTTGTAGTTTCCTATACAGCAGGTTTGCCAGTAGCTTCGCTAGGTAAAATCTATGAGAGCAGCAACTCTAATTCAGCATTCAAGTGAGTGGGAGAAGGCTGTAATACTATTAACCGCTGCTACAAGTGTGTTGGTGATTCACAGTACCAGCAGTGACAGAAATTAAGTGCCACAGCCCCTTCAAAACAGCTGATTGGCAGGGGACCCCCACCAATGATATGTTGATGGCGTATACTGAGGATAGGCCATCAATTTTTAATGACTGGAAAACCCCTAAGACTGCATTATATGCAAGATAGGAAAATGTTTACCCTAGAAATTCTGGATTAGGTGTTGTTCACATATGCATTATATTCTCCTTTAGGGGCTTCAGTCACAGATAACGTTGTTTTTGCCGGACAAAATATTGCAGCATGCTACGCTATTATGTCTGGCAAAATGAAGGAAACCATGATGGAGACCCGTCGGAACCCATTAAAGTTTATGGGTTGCGTCGGCCGCCGTTGGTTTTCGTCATGCAACAAATCTCGAGCTTCCGGTACTCTAGTTTTTCTGCTTCTATGATGGAACGGAACCCGGAACGCAGATGTGAATGAACCCTTCGTTCATGATTATTTTCAGAACACCAAATGTCTGTGAAATAAAGTCGGCTTTATTTAAGTTTACAAGGTATATCCATCCACAAATCAAAATCTATATCTGCTTCTACACTCCCAGGAATATATAAATATATTTTAAAAGTGATCTGTCAGCTTAATATGCTGCTCTATGTACGGGCCACATATTACACCTACAGGTCCATACTCCTTTTTTTTGCCATTTGGCTAACGGGAGCGCTAAAATAATAGACTGGACTCCTTGTTTTGAGTCTGGTGTATTCATGAGGGGAACGATCTCACCGCCCATCTGTGGTGACTGATAGGCTACTGTATATCAATCAATTTTGACGTTAAGGACAGAACTTTTTTTTTTTTCTTCAATGCATCCCGGAACTCATAACTCTTATTTATTTGTTTGATGTTGCTATGTAAGATTTTGTTTTTTTGCGGGACGAGTTATACTCTATGTAGGTGCAATTTTTTTGGTGCATTTACATTATCGTCTAGTTTATATTCACTTTTTTTTTTTTTTTTTTGGACAAAAATGCAGAAAAAAAACAGTTTCACTGCAGTTTTTTTGTTTTTTTTTTGCAGCATACACCGATCATAAACTACGCTATCAATTTTGTTCTGGTTGTTGCGGTTGTGACGATACCAAATCCGTATCTCTTTTGCATCGCTGGCTGCTTGTGTGCCACTTAAAGAAAGCAGAAAGGAGCTGGCGTAGATTTCCACAGTAATTCATGTCGGTTTTTGGTGTGAGCTATAGTAAATACAACAGGTTGTTGGTGACCACGCCCCTTCCTCTAAGCTTCGCATACTTTTTTTTTTTTTTTAAGTTGCAAGAGTTGCTCAAACGTTTCAACTTCTGGGACTTTGCATCTTTTCTACATAATCTTTCTGGCATAGAAATGTTGTTAGGTTTCCCCCTAGTGGCTCCAATGTAATACGATAAGAAATCCGTCATGTAAAAAAAAAATAAAGAAATCGAGCAGTCAAAGGAATACGGAAAAAAAAGCTGAAATTTTACTCTGACCACCCAAGGCTCAAAAGATAAGAGGTTTAATATATATTAAACAATTTATTACAATGTAATGGAAAAACAGTCTAGATTTTTGAGGTCAGTCATCCAAATCAAATAGCCACCAGAGAGTGTTTAGAAAAACATTAAGAATAAAAATCAATTTTGGATCAAATAGCATATTAGTTATTCTTATGCGATACTATAAAAAAAAGTCTGACAGACCTTGCATTAACTGAATGGCCTCTTTCCACATATTTTTCCTACCCCAGAGCCAGCACAGATCTTTGAAACACAAAGAAGCAGCAACTTTAACCCCTTCCCTCTTTGGCCACTTTTGACCTTCCTGTCAGTCTCATTTTTTAAATCTGACGTGTCACTTTATGTGGTAATAACTTCATAATGCTTTTACCTTGTCAAGCGATTCTGAGATTTTTCTCGTGACACATTGGACTTTATGATACTAGCAAAATTTGCATTCAGTATTTAGTTGTGAAAAACACCAACATTTTGCGAAATTTTTAAAAAAAATTGACTTTTTCTAAATTTAAATGTATCTGCTTGTAAGACAGGCAATTATACCCCACAAAATTGTTGCTAATTAACATCCCCCATATGTCTACTTTTTCATTGTTTTTTGAACATCCTTTTATTTTTCTAGGACGTTACAAGGCTTAGAACTTTAGCAGCAATTTCTCACAATTTCAAGAAACTTTCTCAAGGCTATATTTTCAGGGGCCAGTTCAGTTGCGAAGTGACTTTGAGGGCCTTATATATTAGAAACCCCCAATAAGTCACTGCATTTTAAAAACTGCACCCTTCAAAGTATTTCAAACAGCATTTAGAAAGTTTCTTAACCCTTTAGACAGGAATTAAAGAAAAGTAGAGGTGAAATTTACAAATTGAATTTTTTGTTTTTTGCAGAAATTATTTTTTTATCCATTTTTTTGTAACACAGAAAGTTTTACAAGAGAAACGCAACTCAATATTTATTGCCCAGGTTCTGCAGTTTTTAGAAATATCCCACATGGGGTTCTAGCGTGCTTATGGAATGAAACACAGGCCTCAGAAGCAAAGGCGCACCTAGTGAATTTTGGGGCCTCCTTTTTATGAGAATATATTTTAGGCAGCATGTCAAGTTTGAAGAGGTCTTGTGATGCCAAAACAGTGCAAATCCCCCACAAGTCACTCCATTTTGGAAACTACACCCCTTGAGGAATTAATCTAGGTGTATAGTGAGCATTTTGACCCCACAGGTTTTTTGCAGAAATTATTGGAATTAGGCCGTGAAAATGAAAATCTACATTTTCTCCAATAAAACGTAGGCTTAGCTAATTTTTTTTTTTTTCATTCCCACAAGGACTAAAGGAGAAAAAACACCACAACATTTGTAAAGCAATTTCTCCTGAGAAAAACAGCACCCCACATGTGGTTATAAATGGCTGTTTGGACACACGGCAAGGCTCAGAAGGGAAAGCACACAATTTGGCTTTTGGAGCTCAAATTTAGCAGGAATGGTTTGCGGAGGCCATGTTACGTTTGCAAAGCCCCTAAGGGGACAAAACAGTGGAAACCCAACACAAGTGACCCCATTTTGGAAACTACACCCCTTGAAGAATTAATCTAGGTGTATAGTGAGCATTTTGACCCCACAGATGTTTCATAGATTTTATTAGGATTGGGCCGTGAAAATTAAAAAAAAAACTTTCTTCAATAAGACGTAGCTTTAGCTCAAAATGTTTCATTTTGTCAAGAAATAAAGGAAAAAAAGAACCCCAATGTTTGTAAAGCAATTTCTTCCGAGTACGGCAATACTCCATTTGTGGTCATAAACTGCTGTTTGGGCACACGGCGGGGCTCAGAATTGAAGGAGCGCCATTTGGCTTTTGGAGTGCAGATTTTGCTGGATTGGTTTCTGGTCGCTATGTCGCATTTGCAAAGCCCCTGTGGGACCCAAACAGTGGAACCCCCCAGAAGTGACCACATTTTGGAACCTACACCCCTCAAGGTATTCACCTAGGGGAGTAGTGAGCATGTTAGCCCCACTGCTGTTTTGCAGAAATTAGTGTTCACTCGATGTTGCAGAGTGAAAATGTGATTTTTTTTTTTTGCATAGATATGCCAATCTGTGGTGCCCAGCTTGTGCCACCATAAGAAGACTGCTCTCTAATTATTAGGGCTTATTCAGACGAACGTATAATACGTCCGTGCTACGCACGTGATTTTCACGCGTGTCGCACAGACCTGTGTTAGTCAATGGAGCCGTTCAGACAGTCCGTGAGTTTCCCGTAGCGTATGTCCGCTGCGTAAGACTCACGACATGTTCTATATTTGCCCGTTTTTCGCGCATCAAGCACCCATTGAAGTCAATGGGTGCGTGAAAACCGCGCACGGCACACGGACGCACTTCCGTAAGCCGCGCAGGATGCGCGCTACAGTAGTCAAAACTATGAATGAGAACAGAAAAGCACCACGTGCTTTACTGTTTACAAACATAAAAACAGAGTGTCATAATGATGGCGGCTGCGCGAAAATCATGCAGCCATGCATCATATTCTGTTGACACACGGAGCTTTTATAGACTTTTTGCGCGCACAAAACGCACACGCTCGTGTGAATCCGGCCTTATGCTGTGTTTCCCGGTATAGAATCACTCTACATGTGGCCCTAATCTTTTGCCTGGACATTCGACAAGGCTTAGGAGTGAAAGAGTACCATGCGAACTTGATGCCTAATTTGGCAATTTACAAAGTATTGGTTCACAATTGCAGGGGCTCTGATGTGAAATAATAAAATAAACCCCTGCTAAGTGACCCAATTTTGGAAACTATACCCCTCAAGGCATTTATTATGGGGTATAGTGAGGATCTTCACCCCATAGGTCTTTTCCATAAATGATTGTGCTGCGGATGGTGCAAAGTATAAAAATTTAAATTTTTACCTAGATATGCCATTTGTGTCAAATATGTAAAAAATTGTTAAAAGGGTTCTCCCGGGTATGCCTCTGCCATATATGTGGAAGTAAATTGCTGTTTGGGCACACTGTAGGGTTCAGAAGGGCACCATTTGGCTTTTGGAGCGTGGATTTTGGTTGGTAGTAGTTTTGTTTGGAGTTTTACTGGTATTTTTTGTTTATAATGTGGGGGCATATGTAAGCTGGGCAGAGTACATCGGGGGCATAGTTAGGTGGTAAAATAATTCAGAAATCTTTGTTACGCTGTGAAGCAATCCTTTCTGCATAGGCCAATGTCGCACTGATAAACTGTCCTTTCTTATCCCCCAATTGGACCTTTACAGTTTGGGGAATTTTGCTGGGAAAGTGTTGTCCCGGTATAATACGGGCACCCTCGTTTCCGCAGGGCTGCTGATCTGCTACCAACCACAAAGATGCAGCGATCGCTTTCGATCGCTGCATCTAAGGGGTTAACGGCAGGAATCGGGGCTAGCTCCAGCTGTGACATACTGCTGACATCCACCTCTGATGACGCAGGCTCAGCTCCTGAGCCGGCGCCATCTTGCCGGGGGCTACGGAAGCCCTTTAGGCGTCGCCTCCGGCCGCGGACTGAAAGTCTTCCATACTAGGCATACCCAGAGGCCATTGTTAGGCCTCCGGTTGCCGTTGTAGCCACCGGCACCCCTGCAATTTCATTGCTGGGGTGCCGATAACCTGTAAACACCATAAATGCAGCGATCGCTTTTGACCGCTGCATTTAAGGGCTTACTGGCGGGGATTGGAGCAAACTTCGGTCCTTGCCATTACCCCAGGGTGTCAGCTATAACATGCAGCCGACACCCGGGGATGGTGCCACCGACTCAGCTTCTGAGCCAGGGTCCACCATTTGTCGTATGGGTACGGCAAAATGCGGGAAGCACTAGCTTTCCATGACGTATCCATACAACAAATGTCGGGAAGGGGTAAAGATAATTTAACCCCTTCGCCGTCCAATCATTAACTGTACGTGAAAATCGGCGGTGTGTTCCCGCCTTCTCATGTACCGTTACGTGACGACACTAACCTGTCACCATGTCGGATGACATGGCGATAACGGGCAGATCGCGGCGGCGAGTGACAACAGACACTCACCGCTCGCCGGCACATGACCAATCAGAGCGGTCCTGTGACGTCGATGGCTGTGATTGGTCATTCAAAACTGAATGACCAATCACAGCATATGTAAACAAAAGACGCAGAATTCTTCTTATCACCGACGCTGACAAGCTCATTTCTGTCAGAGAGCTTGAGAGTCGGTGTGTGAAGCCCTGTCAGAAACTAAAAGTTAAAGAAAAGTGAATAAAGATCTCTTCTAGATCTCCCCAGATCTCTACTGTCCCAGTAATTAGAGAATAGCCCACAAATCGCCCACCCATTACCCCAGTAAAATTACTGCGCCATATTACTCTAGGCAATAGCCTAAATACCCCCAGATCGCCCCCTCTCTGCCGAGTGAGAGAACATTGAGCCCTGTCAGTGTCCATACGATCCACACAGATCGCCACCATTCACTGTTGCCATGCCACATACAGTGACAGTTTTACGCAGTGATCTGGTCAGTTACATCCCGCTCCTACATTTTTGAGAGCACCAGTTTGTTTTCTAGTTAATACAAAAAAATAAATATATATATATATATATATATATATATATATATATATGTATATATTCATTATTTTTTTTCTTAGGGACAGTTACGTTTTAAAATTATATCTCTTACATTGTAGTGTACATTACTGCAATATGGCACAGAAATGTTATAGCCCAGAGGAGGCATACGCTACGCTATGCTCGGATACAGACTCTGCTAGCGATGATGAAATGCAGTTCGTGCTGACATCATCTTCGTCTAGCGAGTCTGATGAGCCTCCCCCCCAGCAGCGCAGAAGAGTTGCTGGTTCTGACCAGCCCCCCGATAGTGAGGCGATATGGATGCTTGCTACTAATTATGCCCCCCAGGTTCCCAACTTCACCACATCCTCGGGAATCCAAGTGGAGACCACGAGGTTCGGAGAGTTTGATTTTTTTCAAATTATTTTTCCTCGCTGAATACTTAAATTTAATGGTCAAACAGACTAATTTATATGTGGAACAATTTCTCGCCCACAATCCCACATCCTACTATTCCAAAGGCCAAATTTGGACCCCCACAAACTCAGAGGAGCTTTGCAAATTTTGTTACTGAATATGGGCCTCATAAAGAAACCCAGCATTAGGGACTACTGGTCATCGGATGTCCTATATTATACCCCCCTTTATGGCAACATTATGACCAGAAAAAGATTTGAGGTCGTCCTCAAATATCTGCATTACGCAGATAATACCTGCTGCCCACCCCCTAATGATCCAAATTATGACCGTTTATATAAAATAAGGCCTGTCATCAACCATTTGAATTAAAATTTGCCCAAATTCACACCCCAGGTAAAAATATTGCGGTCGACGAGTCTCGTCAGTTTTAAGGGAAGGCTCCACTTCAGTCAATACCTCTCAAATAAAAGGGCCCGGTATGGAATAAAGCTGTATAAGAGCTGCGAAAGTTCCACTGGGTACACACATTGTTTCCGGATTTATGAGGGCAGGGATTCCAAAATTGATCCCCGAGAGTGACCCCCTTCCCTTAGTGTCAGCGGAAAAATTGTGTGGGATCTTATACACCCGCTACTTGGCCAGGGATATAATGTCTATATAGAGAATTTTTATAACCGCATCCCTCTCCAAAGTGCCTTTTGGCCTGTGGCACAATAAAAAAAAAAAATTCTAAGGGCCTCCCTTAAAGCTTGCTGGGCCAGACATTGCCAAAAGAAGAAAGCAAAGCAATGTGCAGCGAGAATATGCTGCTAGTGAAATATAGGGACAAGAAAGGTGTCCACATTCTATCAAGCATCCATAAGGATAGCAGCATCCACGTTCCATGTTTAAATTATTCTTCATGCCAGATTTCCACAAGATTCTGCAAAAACACTATTGGGTTAAAAAATTGATCACACCCCTAGAAAAATTCCTCGAGGGGTGTAGTTTCCAAAATGGGGTCACTTTTGGGGGGTTTTCACTGTTTTGGTCCCTCCAGTGCATTGCAAACGCAACATGGCACCGAAAACCATTCGAGCAAAATCTGCGCTCCAAAATCCAAATGTTGGGCCTTCCCTTCTGAGCTCTGGCGTAGGTCTAAACAGCAGTTTATTACCGCATATGGAGTATTGCCGTAATCGGGATAAATTGCTTGACAAATGTTGGGGTGCTTTTTCTCCTTTATTTCTTGTAAAAATTTGAAAATTCGATGTTTTTTCAGAAAAAAAGTAGATTTTCTTCTTCACAGACTAATTCCAATAAATCCAGCAAAAAACCTGTGTGGTCAAAATGCTAACTATACCACTAGAAAAATTCCTTGAGGGGTGTAGTTTCCAAAAGGGGGTAATTTTTGTGGGGTTTTCCACTGTTTTGGCACCACAAGACCTCTTCATACCTGACATGGTACCTAAAATATATTCTAAAAACGGAGGCCCCAAAATCCTCTAGGTGCTGCTTTGCTTCTGAGGCCTGTGCTTCAGTCCATTCGCACACTAGGGCCACGTGGGATATTTTTAAAAACGACAGAATCTGGACAATAAATATTGAGTTGCATTTCTTGGGTAAAACCTTCTGTGTCACAGATTTGTTTTTTATTACAAATGAATTTTGGCAAAAAAAAGAAATTTGTGAATTTTACATCTACATTGCTTTAATTCCTGAGAAACACCAAAGGGGTTAAAACACTTTCTAAATGCTGTTTTGAATACTTTGAGGGGTGCAGTTTTCAAAATGGGGTGATTTATGGGGACTTTCCAATATATAAGGCCCTAAAAGCCACTTCAGAACTGAACTGGTCCCTGAAAAAATAGGCTTTTGAATTTTTATTGAAAATGTGAGAAATTGCTGCTAAAGTTCTAAGCCTTGTAACGTCCTAGAAAAATAAAAGGACGATCAAAAAACGATGCCAACATAAAGTAGACATATGGGAAATGCTAATTAGCAACTATTTTGTGTGGTATTATCAACATATGTCTCATGGGACTATAGAGTGTATGGGCTAAGTCACCAGCAAGTGTGGTTTTTATTATTGGGCTCCCCAGTAGCAATAGAAACTCCAATCAATATTAAATAGAACACAAGAGAAAACAGAGTCAGAAACTATTAAATAATATAAATTGCCAATGGCATAGAAAAATACAAATTTTATTGGACACTACAAATAACATGATTAAAATTAGACTACAAATCAGAGGAAACTGTATATCTCCAATAGTATAGGAGGGGAACTCAGGTCACAATAGTAAGACAAGTAGCACTACAGACAATTCTATCAGTAATTCTAAGTAATTGCAGTATGATAGATACAAAGAGAAGATTGGCTGCAAACATGCACAGTATTGCTACATAGAACCAAAAGCAATATGTCTAATAACAGGCAATGAGGAGTGAACACAGTGGTAAATAGGAAGAGTCTCCGTAAAATCAAGCCTGTTATCTAAGTCGACATAGAGTATTTAAACTGAGCCTATCTTAAGTGCAAACACTAGGTGTATCGATAGATACGCTAAGTCGTATTACAGGTATTTAAGGTTGCAGACAAATCAACGCTGGTACTGACGCGCGTTGGGGTCTCTCCACACCTGGGAGTCACTACATCTGTGGAACTATATGGGTCAGTACCAGCGTTGATTTGTCTGCAACCTTAAATACCTGTAATACGACTTAGCGTATCTATCGATACACCTAGTGTTTGCACTTAAGATAGGCTCAGTTTAAATACTCTATGTCGACTTAGATAACAGGCTTGATTTTACGGAGACTCTTCCTATTTACCACTGTGTTCACTCCTCATTGCCTGTTATTAGACATATTGCTTTTGGTTATATGTAGCAATACTGTGCATGTTTGCAGCCAATCTTCTCTTTGTATCTATCATACTGCAATTACTTAGAATTACTGATAGAATTGTCTGTAGTGCTACTTGTCTTACTATTGTGACCTGAGTTCCCCTCCTATACTATTGGAGATATACAGTTTCCTCTGATTTGTAGTCTAATTTTAATCATGTTATTTGTACTGTCCAATAAAATTTGTATTTTTCTATGCCATTGGCAATTTATATTATTTAATAGTTTCTGACTCCGTTTTCTCTTGTGTTCTATTTTGTGTGGTATTAGTATTTTTTTACAAGCAAATAAATAAAAAAAAATAACAATGTTCAAAAAACGATGCAAACATAATGAAGATTTTGTGTGGTATTACTATCTGTTTTAAAAGCGGCTACATTTAAATTTAGAAAAATGCTAATTTTTGCAAATTTTCTCTTCATTTTGGTGTTTTTCACAAATAAATATTGAATTTATTGACGACATTTTTTCACTAACATAAAGTACAATATGTCACGAGAAAACAATCTCAGAATCGCTTGGATAGGTGAAAGCATTTCAGAGTTATAACCACATAAAGTGACACATGTCAGATTTTAAAAATGGGGCTGGTCCTGAAGGCCAAAATGAGCTTGGTCCTGAAGAGGTTAAAGTTCTATAACTAGCACAATTTCATTTTTAGGTTAATAATTATATGCTTATTAATTTCATAATGTATCTTCAGAGCCCAGTTTTTCCGTTACAGCGCTACAAATCACCTACTTCTCTACACACATAACTTTTTCTAGTTTACATTCCGTGTCAATTCCTCATGACTTTCAAAATCTCTACCTGTAGTCCTTCAATACAAACCATTGTTTACTTCCCAGGGATAAAATCTGTGATGATTACACAGGTGCTCGGAGCTCTGTAAACTGCGCTGTAACAAGCCGTGCACCTGTGTGTCCATCACATGACCAGGAGAGAGTCTTATATCCCATGGACGTAGACTATGAAGGTTCCCATGCAGAATCTGGAAGAAGATCTTTAAACTGCAAGGAATTGATACCGAAAGTTTATTTAGAAAATCTAGTAATTTATTATACAATGAATAGGCTTTAATAGCTGTGGCTGTAATCTCCTAATAACTCTATAACTCTATGGCGTTTGTTCTATCCGCTAAGTGTACACGTTTTTTTTATAGTGTGTGTACGTATAGCGTATACTCTTGTCAGTATACACTTCGGTCCTTTTTGTTTTTTTACCTAAAAAAAATGTAAATTTTTTTTTTTTAAAGTGAACACTGATAGAAAAAAACAAAAAAAAAACTGATTTACTATATGTAAACGGATTCAAACATATAGCATTACGTTTGCATACGTCGTCCCTTGAGATCAATGCTAAAAAAAAGTTACGTCACGTATACTTTTTTTGAAGTACAGAATAGCATAGCAGACTGCGCTTTTCAGTACTTTCAAAAAACAGTGTCCCAATGTAAACCATGACAAAATGTATGCACTCGTGTATAGCACAAACGTGATGTGAATGGGGCCTTATTCAGGAATATAGCTCTGTGTAAGTCCGTTCACATCAGCATTGCCCTTCTGTTGAGGGGTTTCGTCGAAGGTTTCCCTCAACGGAAGGGCAACGCTGATGTGAACAGGCCCTAAGGCTCTATAGTAGGGAACTGCAGAGATTCTGTGTTCCTCCTTATGTGCATGAGGCCTTAAAATGAACCTCCAGCATGCATTATACAAGAGAAGTACATTAGGAGCAACTATATAATACAGTGATACTAAAAGAGTTGCTTTGCAAGCAGTGCACGTCCTATAACATCTCATTTCCCGCTGCTGCCCTGCAGTTGCATCCTGCAATGTAGAGATGCCACTGCTAGTGGAGGTTGTAACAGAAGAAGAAATGCAGAGAATAGAAATAGTACAAAGGTGTATTATTACATTTTAGTGGTTTGGGTCAGAAATACAAATTATCATATTATATTATTTAAATGTAAGGTAGCGTTTATCTGTGTTTTACTGCAGACTACATGTTAATATATCATCATATTGTATAAAAGACAGTAGCCTCTTTTAGGTAGTGAAGTATGACTTTGGACACTATAAGAGTCTAGAAGGATAAATCTGTCTGTTCCAGTCTGCCAGCCCATTGTGTCTGCCAACCCTGCCTGATCATTATGTCTCTTTAGCTGCAAGTTAAGAATGTTTATTACAGCTAATATTTCCTTGTGGCTTTTATGCAGCATCTCATCAATTCTTCCGGCCGTGCCGGACACAGATTGTGATCCCATGAAATAAATGGTTTTCCCACAAAGTGACAGTGGTAATATTTTTCTGAAATATGAGCAGGTGTCCTCCATTTTTTTTTTCTCTAATAATCAGCTGCATGTTATAAGAAAAACCCTGCGAGTGAACACTCAGTCTTTCCATTTAGGCCAGATTCACACGAACGTGGGTAAACTCGGACGTGAAAAACGTGATTTTCTTTTTCACGTCCGAGGTGCCCCTGTGCGGGTTCAGTTTCATGGATCCCCAAAGACTTGAGTTTATGGAGGGATCTGTGAAAACTGAACAAAATAGGACATATTCTATTGTTCAACAGACTCTTCACATGGTCCGTTGAAACAACCGCCGTGTGAACTGCCCCATTGAAATACGTGCGTTTATGTGACAGCCGTTGTTTTAACGGTCGTCACACGGACGTATAACACGGCCGTTTGAGTTCGACTGCATTCTGATCTACATTTCATAAGAACACAAATTTTAACTTCCCATCTGCACTTTTTACCTTCCAGCATTCTTTACAAGAATAAGTTATGCTAATTAATATTTGCAAGTAACTGATACAGTAGTGTAGGGTCCATGCATTCAGGAATTGGCAAAAATGGGGCATATTTAGGGCTGGGTGATTATGATCAAAATCACAATTAATTGAACATGTAACCTCGATTAATGAATGATTATTTAGGCCAAACGCCTTTTGCATGCCACACCCCCTGTTTGCCTTCTACGCCATTGAATATATATCACCTGAGTCTGCTGAATACTCCTGTATTTAATATACCCCCTGACCCCCCCCACCACACAGTATAATTCCCCCACACATTATAATGTACCATAGTACCCTCCACACCGTATAATGCCCCATAGCTGCCCCTCACATTATAATGCCCCACAGCTGCCCCCACGCAGTATATTGTCCCCATCACTGCCCACACGCAGTATAATGCCCTACATCTGCCCCCACACAGTATAATGTTCCACAGCTGCTCCCACACAGTATAATGCCCCACACCGTATAATGCCCCATAGTGCCCTCCACACCGTATAATGCCCTGTAGCTGCCCCTCACATTATAATGCCCCACAGCTGCCCCCACGCAGTATATTGTCCCCATCACTGCCCACACGCAGTATAATGCCCTACATCTGCCCCCACACAGTATAATGTTCCACAGCTGCTCCCACGCAGTATAATGCCCACGCAGTATAATGCCCACATAGGTGCCCCATGCAGTATAATGCCCCTATAGCTGCCCTCCACACAGTATAATGCCCTCATAGCTGCCCCCTCATAGTATAATCCACCCACGCAGTATAATGCAATAAAAATAATAAAATAACTACTCACTTAAGTGGAGGAGATCTCTCTTCTCCTCCGGTTAGTGTGGCTCGACACAGACAGGCTTGATTACGTAATCTCACCTGTCTGCGCCGAACCGCTCACCAAATATATTTTCTAGGCAATTTTAAACACGTTTCTCTTCCCTATGCCACCTCATGGCCGTCACACATTTACACTAATATTTTGCAACATCTTGATGAACTTAAAAATCTTCTTTGCACACCAGTTTTTCTCAACACTAAAATGTGTCTAATGCATATATTTGTGCCTGCTATGTACGCCATCTTTTTAGTCCATTTAAATATAAATCCTGGCACATTTTCCTTACTAAATCTACCCCATTGTGCTTATTCAATGCACATCAGATTAGTTTAGTAACTTGTCTTAACTGCATTAACAAATAAATAGCAACTCTCAAAGATTTTGTCCTTTAAGGGTCCTTTTACATGGTCCGATATGGGCTGTAAAAACAAGCACCAATCATCAAGACATCTCGTTGATCGGCACTCATTTGCTCCTTTAACAAGGAGCAATACTTGGTTATGAATGCTTATTCGTCCCCGTACCTTTCCATCATGTCGGCTGCACGTCTCCCAAATTCCCATTAAATAGATTAAATGGAATGTATAATCAGAACATGATATATTCATTTATGAAAATCAGGTTTATAATATAAACATACTTTTTTTTTATTTGTTCAAAGCTTTATTCAGAAGAAAAAAAGCTTATGAAACCGGGTTACAGCAAAAAAAAATGAGGGTGGATAAAATAAGAGACAACTGTACAGTAGAATACAATTAAAGCCTACCTAACTTTTCAGATGACAGATTCCAGATAGTCTGCATCTGAAGGAAGGTGGCCTTGGCTAGACCTTGCAGGAGCCAGAGACCCCCCAATGTCTGGAGCTTTGTTTCTTAGGGGGACGGCTATCATCCCAGTGTGTAGTGGATTTTGAACATGAGGGATAATATTTAGTAGAGTTCACCCAGGGGGGGGGGGCACTGGAGAGGTCGGCACTGCAGCCGAAGCAACATATGATAAGGCTTTGTGTGCTGCCATAGAGTCACAATAGGGGGAGCTTGTCTCCTCCATTGTAGGAGAGGGGAAGTGCAGAGCACATGTTGCATCTGCCATGTCTTCTCTTGTATTAAAATGAAAAGATTTTTCCAGCTCACCGGTGACCGGCGTCTTCAGTGATCCAGTGCACGGACCTCGCCCTGGCCCAGGCGTCTTCCACAGTAGCAAAAAAAAAAAAAAGTTATGATCCAGCCCTTTGTGAAGAAATTGCAGGACATAATTTTATAAACATTAAAAATCCACCCAGCACATAAAGACAAAGGACCAGTACGCTTACGCGTTTCAAATGGCAACTGCGTCCTTAGTCACAAGAACAGCTATGACTAAGAACGCAGTTGGCATTTAAAAAGCGTAATCGTACTGATCCTTTGTCTTAATGTGCTGGGTGGATTTTTAATGTTTATAAATTAAAGTCCTGAAATGTCTTCACAAAGCGCTGGATCATACCTTTTTTTTTTTTTGCTTCTCTTGTAGTACTGGAAGCCTAGATAAGGCGAGATAGTAAAGGTTCTTTTACACCGGCGAAGTTTGGCTGATGCAACGAACGCTGATCAACAAGACCGCTTTTACAAGGAGCTAGTATGGGGACGAGCGGACGTTACTCAGATCACTAGTCTGCATAAATTTGTATCATGTCGGCAGCACGTCTCCCTGTTTACACAGGGAAATGTGCTGCTGACAACGATAATATTTTACACATTTTAAAACGATACGATCAGCTGATGAACCAACGTTCTTTGAAAGCTCATTTGCCCGATGATTGTCCAGTGTAAAAGGGCCTTAACACACAGATAAGCCTTTCTATTCATTATCATGTACTCTATTACTACCATGAGATGGTAATAATTTAATACATTTCTTTGTCAATTGATTTAAATTTATTTCAGCTGCCATAAAGTACCCTGCTTTACTGTTTAAACTGACAACACAGGAAGGAAGTGTGTGTAACTCCAATGTGGTAGCACCCAGAGAAGTCTTAAGTCTTGTAGCTACTTAGTTTTTAATCTGTTTTAGACCCTTTTTTTGTACCTAGCTTAGAGGGAAAGAGATTGTTTAATAGAGGAAAAGGGTGTGACTTAAAATTAGAAACATTGTGCAAGAAAGTGGGTCTAAAGTGAGCCAACCAAGAGGTGGCATAAAGTTAGACAAAAATGGCTAAATATGAGCCAAATTTATCACGCGGCTTGAGCCACTATGATAAATTTGACATGTCTAGTTCTAAATTAATAAATCTGCCCGATTTTATTATTCTTTTACAGACTTAAAGAAGCACTCCGCTTTTTTTTCTTTATTTCCCACACCATTTGTACATTGGTGTTTCAGTAGGGTGCTATGTGTAGAAATACTTACTAATCCAATCTTGACGTTTTCGGGTCCAGCGCCGCTCACGTGATCTTCCTTCTAAACTGTCTGGAATCGCTGTTTTGAGTAAACCGGAACTCAGTCTCTCAATGCATTCCTATGGGTGCCAGAACGAGGCTCCATAGGAATGCATTGAGAGCCTTACTTTCAGTTTTCTGAAAAGCACAGCGATTCCAGACAAGTCAGAGGGAAGGACACGTTAGTGGCGCTGGACCCGAAAATGACAAGATGCGGGGATCAGTAAGTTTTTCTGCACACAGCACCCCACTGAAACTCCAATGTACCAATGGAGGGTGCAATAAAAAAAAACAAGTGGAATGCTTCTTTAAATCTAATTAATGAAACTATAATCAAATGCACAAGACATACATACACCCTTATGAGGGAATTCACTAAGACTGGTGTATAATACAACAGCCTTAAACAGAAGTTTGCTGAAGTAAGGCTTCGTTCACATATCTGCCAGGGTTCTGTTCCGTCTGAACTTTCCATCGGAACGGGACCCTGACCGACATAAACGGAAACCAAAGGTTTCTGTTTCCATCACCATTGATTTCAATGGTGACGGATCCGGTCCCAATAGTTTCCGTTTGTCTCTGTTGT
Source organism: Rhinoderma darwinii (assembly GCF_050947455.1). Taxonomy (NCBI): domain Eukaryota; kingdom Metazoa; phylum Chordata; class Amphibia; order Anura; family Rhinodermatidae; genus Rhinoderma; species Rhinoderma darwinii. Next base: position 78,613,868 of record NC_134689.1, read on the forward strand.
GCAAGGGTTCCGTCGTTTTGCCGGAATCAATAGCGTAGTCGGCAAAACGACAGAACCCTTGCACAACTGAGACAAATGGAAACTATTGGGACCGGATCCGTCACCATTGAAATCAATGGTGGTGGAAACTGAAGCCTTTGGTTTCCACTTGTGTCGGTCAGGGTCCCGTTCCGACAGAAAGCTCAGTCGGAACAGAACCCTGGCGCATATGTGAACGAAGCCTGAGATGTTCTAAATTTATTAAGAGACTGCAAATTTATTGCACATCTTGGGCTGTCCGTACCCAACAAAATAAAATTGACACCATCTATGAACTGGGGTACATTTCCTCTATTAATTATGTTAATTTCAGCCAAAAATTATAGTAAATTTGCTTGGCCACGGGAGCCTCGCCAACCTGGTTTTTAGAAAATAGGTGAAAACCACATCCATGTGAAAAAAGTCTCAAATATTGGCAGCAAACCGTATTGCGCCTACATTTCCAACTTTTTCCCTACCCATAATATGGCGCAAATTGCATAATAAATCTCACTGTTAGGGCTCATTCACACTAGCGTGAATCTAGTCCGTGTGCTGTGCGTTATAACAACGTACAGCACACGGCCCCATTGATTTCAATTTGGCTGCTATTCACACATACGTGAGTTTCGACACATCGAGTGCCCGTTGCGTGAAACTCACTCCGTGTCCTATATTGGTGCATTTTCATGCACGTAGCCGCCCATTCATGTCAATGGGTGCGCGAAAACCATGGACAGCACACAGATGTACATCCGTGTGCTGTCCGTGTTTTACGCACCAATTACATTTGAAAAAATATGCTTGCCACTCGTAAAGCACATTGATGCAAAACGTAACACACACGGACAGATTTACGTGCATTTTTTACGCGTGTAAATCTGTGATGCTCGTGTAAATTAGGCAATTTTACACTGGGCAATTATCGGGCAGACAAGCATTCAAAACGCTCGTTGCCGATAATTTCCCTGTGTAAACAGGGCAGCGATCTGCAGATGCATGAGCAATCGCTCGTTCATCAGCTGATCGTATAGTTTTAAAAAACTGAAATATTATCGTTGTCGGCAGCACATCTCCCTGTGTAAACAGGGAGACACGCTGCCGACTTGATAATATATGGGAACGAGCAATCTGAGTAACGACCGCTAGTCCCCATACATAGCTCCCTTTGACGGGAGCAAAAGAGCGCCGATCAACGAGCTGTATCGTTGATCAGCGCTCATTGCAGAGGCCAAAATTGGCCGGTGTAATAGGGCCTTTAGTGTTGATACATACTAGCATTGGAAAGTTAGGTGAACAATATCTTGTGAAACTTCTATCTGCCTTGTGGACAGTGATTATAACATTTACATGTAACTGATTGCAAACCTTTTTTAAAACCATTTAGGCTTTGATTACGTCTGCGTTGGAGGCACCGTTAAGGGTCTCCGTCGCAGATCTGGACAAGATTACCGAAGTCATTAGTGCAGCATGCTGATCTATTGTCTCCGGTAAAATCAAGGACACCCCGGAAGTCAATGAGTTCCGTCGACCGCCGGTGGTGACAGAGCAGAACAATGGAACACACCAACGCAAGTGTGAACTCAGCGTTAGCTGTGAATAAAGGTACAAAAGCCTAACGTTTGGGGCTTGGTGCTAGAAATGCTGGACAGTCATTTATATAACCTGATTCTAGTGCCTGCATGCTACTGATGGTCAGTTCACACGTTGCGTAAATACTCCGGTTTTAGTTGCGGAAAATCCGCAGCAAATACAATAGCAGCAAAGTGGATGAGATAAAAACAAATCTCATCCACACGTTGCGTAAATACTGAGCGGAAAAAAAATGCTCAGAAATTGACCTGCAGTGTGGAATTTTATTCTGCAGCAAGTCAATTGTATTTGCGTAAAACGCAAATTATTTGTTGCAGGTTTTCCCAATTGAATTCAATGGGGAGGTAAATCCCGCAACAAATAGCAGTTGCATTTTTTTTGCGGCAGGTTAGCAGCGATCCCGCCGCAGAAATCGCAATTCAGAAAAATAAAAAAATCTCATACCCAGAAGTCTGTGTTCCTCCCTCCAGCGCAGCCTCCTGGGATGACGTTTCATCCCATGTGATCGTCGCAGCCAATCACAGGCTGTAGCGGCGGTCACATGGGATGAAACCATCCCAGGAGGCCGGCCCGCATGACGTCAGAGGGCCGGTCTCCTGGGCTGACGCTTCATCCAATGTAACCACCTGGAGCCAGTCACAGGCTGCAACGGTCTTCTGGGTTGAAACGTCATCACAGGAGGCTGACTTGCTAGCAGGCCGGTAAGTGCTGCAGTTTCCTGGGCCAAAAACTGGTTTGGCGCGCTTTAACGCCCGGAATTCCCTGAGGCGCACAGGGCGGATATGGTGCGTGCTATTACGCAGCGTATCCACCCCATGTGAACATAGCCACTGTCATACAAGAAGCATCCTCGTATATTTTTTATAAAATCTCTAAGGGTATGTGCACACACAAAAACATCTCCTGATTTTCAGCCTTTTTTTTAGCAACTCGCGTTTTTCGCTGTGTTTTTTACGGCCTTTTTTGGAGCTGTTTTTCTATAGAGTCAATGAAAAACTGCTCCAAAAACGTCCCAGGCAGTGACATGCACGTGTTTTTCGCGGGCATCTGTAAAAAAAAACGCCCCGTCGGAACAGAACGCCGTATTTCCCATTGAAATCAATAGGCAGATGTTTGAAGGCGTTCTGCTTCCATTTTTTCCAGGCGTTTTTAGAGGCGTAAACGCCCCGAAATACGCCTAAAAACACGCAGTGTGAACATACCCTAAAAAGTAGATGTGTTGAAAGTCCAGTTTTTACAAGTGTTGCCTTTTAATTTTTTTTAAAAACAACCTTTAAAAGTAAGGCAGTAGAATGCTTCCTGGAATGTTTCTGATTTATAAGAATTGCTAACAGAAGCAGACTTCACAGGGTGACCTATTTCATCTCTGATGCAATACCTTTTTCCTGTTTTTGTCATTTACAGTCCTTTTCATCCTGAACAGTGGATACCCCTCAATTATCTCTAAATGTCCTAATAGGGTACATAAAAATGGGGTTTTCTTGAATGGACAATGCAACATGGTGGATATTTTTCTGTTTCTAGTTTGGAAGTGTTAGGTGTTGGCAGGACATTTCAAACAGCCCCCTAAACGTAGGCCCCAGACATATATACAACTGCAATACAGTTGCATACATCTGCCATTGACTCTTATAAAAAAATATACCACAAAGTATACTTTTTATATTTGCATATAGTTGTATTCAAAGGCGTAGTCGACTATGCTTTTCAATGCAGTGGAAGCAATTGTACACCGGCCAAAAAAATCCAAACGCTTCTCTGGCATACATAGGTATATTGAAGTGTATGGGCACGTGCGATATGTCTGGAGATTTTTACCTGTGTATATGCCAAGCGCGCACTATGGGCGCGGTGTGAAACTAGCCTAATTTCACGAACAGGCAGTGATCCCAGATAAAAATGGATGTCTCTGGTGTGGGGAAAATGTTCACTGTGGTTAATGCTCTTTAGGACTGCTGAGTGTAAACAGATTACATGATCATTATATGTCTGAAGGTTAGCCATATGTTTATTGTTCCAGCGTCTATGCCAGATGTTTCAAGTCATTTAATTGCTTAAGCCACAAAATTTCCTGTTCATTTATTTAGAATGTATTTAGACAGTCTAATTTTTTTGGAACTTTTTTTTGCCCTAAGACTAAAATGTGATTAATTAAAATCTGCATCGGTGATGCATAATTAGATACGACTTCTTGGATACAATTAGGGCTCATACACACGGCAGAGCCCAGTGCACGGAGTCTGTATGATTTTAGTATGGAGCCGTACAGGCTCCAGGTTTCATCAGGTGCCATATGTCTAGAGATTGTCTAGGGGAGGATACCTCCCTACATACAGTCTGATGGAGCATGCCTTGAGTCTATATTTTTTTTCCTGTAAAATTCATCAGAAAAAGCTCCTTATGCCTCGATATGAAATCAGAGGCCATGTAAAGGTGCAGGAGAGAACTTGGTGATGCCTGTGGCTGCCCTATTATGCCTCTGTACCAAAAGGAGCCGGAATACAGCAGTATGCATGAGCCCTAAGTCTCATTGTACTGTGCACACTGACAATGTACATACCTCCCAGGCGCCCGGGCCAGTCCCGTATTTGAGCGGTGTCCCGGGTGGCTGGTGGTATGTTCCGGACTCCCGGTGTCAACTGCATCTGCGTTTTCAGGACGCAGATACAGTTGAACCCAAAGCAGAAAACCATCCGCTCCCTGTTTCAGCATTAGTACAGAGGACTCTCTGGGCACAGCGCTACTGATGTCACAGTCCAGATATGGACCGTGACATCCGTGGCTCCTCCATAGCTGAATTCCCTGCCAGAGCGTTGACTATGCTATGGCTGGGGATTCCGCTCCTAGAGGGAATTCCTGACATCTCTGTCCATATATGGACAGTGACGTCAGTGGCTCCACCTGGAGCGGAATCCCCGGCCACGGTGGTGCCGACGCTCTGGCTGAGGATTCAGCCCCTAGAGGGAGTCCAAATGGCTACAGGGGAGGGGGTGGTACTATCTACATGGGTACTGTGGCACTATGTGGGCACTGGCACTAGGGGCAGCAAAGGGGGCATTATACTGTATGGGGGTAGCTAGAGTTGCATTATACTGTATGGGGGCAGCTAGAAGGGCATTATGCTGTGTGGGGGCAGCTACAGGGGCATTATACTGTATGTGGCAGCTGTGGGGGCAATATGATCTATAGGTGTAGCTATGGCGCATTATACTGTATGGGGCATCTGTGTGGGCATTATACTGTATGGGGGCATCTGTGTGGCCATTATACTGTATGGGGGCATCTATGAGGCCATTATACTGTATGGGGGCATCTATGGGCCATTATACTGTATGGGGGCATCTATGGGGCTATTATACTGTATGGGGCAGCTATGGGGGCCATTATACTGTATGGGGGCATCTATGGGGCCATTATACTGTATGGGGGCATCTATGGAGCCATTATACTGTATGGGACAGCTATGGAGGCCACTACACTGTATGGGGGCAGCTGTGGAGGTATTCTACTGTGTGGGAGGCACTATGGGGGCATGCTACTGTGTGGGCTGAAGCGGGTGTGTATGGGTGGGGATTGGGCAGGATTAGTGGTGTGGCTAAAAAGGGAAAAAAATTGTCACGTGTGCCGCAGCAGTGGTCCCTCTTTGCAATACTTGATAGTTGGGAGGTATGGTTAATATGCAAAGACGACAAACAGAAATTGATAGCACAGACGTACTAGATCTGTATAATCAGGGGTACGTTTTGTATGGTATATGCCACTATGTTATTGCATTACCTGGCTTAATGAATTCACGGCTCACAATTTATTAACAAATCCACTGATTTAGGGTTAATGCACAAAGTCTTATTACCGCAAATCCATCTTCTGCGGATCTATAATACGGCACCCATTCGTGTGGAATACATGAGGAAAATCATCATAGCATTCAGCATTGCATGCCGCAATATGGCGTTAATCTCTCCTAGAAGCACCTAGAGTGCTTATAGGTCTGTAATACACTGCAGCATCAACAACCGCAGTCCACGTTTTTCAATACAGTCAAAAAAAGGTATCTAGTTGTAAAACCGCCAGATCTATGCAAAAAGGACTATTTATGGCATATGTTTGGCCCAAGGGAGTCTATGAATACTGTACAGGAGTCGTCCGGACACTAGTTTTTTTTGTGTGTGTGCAAAATCTATATCAACTTTATGGAAAAACGTGGTGTGAATTGAGCCTTATACTTGTTCTGTATATATTTAACTTCCTTCAGATGTATATGTGCGTAGGGCCTGTTCTACCTGCAGTACAACTGGGTAATACATGTCACAGATTTATGTTGTCTTCCATTGTATAAAAAATAGCCCTAACCGTGCTGTATATTCATGGTCATATTGAAGGTTTAGAAAACGGGGAAAGAACTAAGTTGCTACACCTACAGGAGTAGTCTCCAAACAGCACGTTATCTGTCTTCGCTCTAGACAATACACAATGCTGAGAAAGCAGTTTGTTCAGCCGCATATTAATCTGCCTGCTAAAAGTGGCTAGAGTTGTTGTTCCTGTAATACCAGGAATTATGAATGAATGCAATGTGAGAATAGATGAGTATTTGTTTGTAACAAGGCCAATTCATGTTTGCATTGTCTGTGTTGACAGTACATAATGAACACACTGAGGTGATGTGACTATAGAATAAACAATATATTTTTTCAGCTGAAAGACTACAAAGAAAAATAATCTTCAGGGTTTGCTCGTTTTAATATTAAGACTAATAAAAATATACTGCAATCTCCAAAAACAGGCTTTTTATGTTCTGTCTGATGAATTAAGAAATATCTTTTATCTGGGTAGCCGTGAATGTTATTATTTGATGTGTAGCATGTAGCATATAATTTGTTTTTTGCATCCGAGGTCTATTCTACACCACTCCGTTAAGGGGAATTTCAACCATAGACATTTTATGGTGTATTCTACAGATATAGAATATGAGGAAATAAGCACTAGTTCAGACAGTAATGTCAAAAAGTAGAAAATTGTGTTTTATATATTTTCAATGTCAATTGACCGAAAACAAATGCAATAAAATTTCCAAATGTGAATCAAATAGATCACCCATCTGAAGGTTAGAGTCCTGGGAATGTCCTGGTTAGAGTTCCTTCATAGTCTTCTCAGTTGGATCCAGGGCTTTAGCCGATAGCAGAGACAACACGCGTGGAGGATTGGCGTCTGACAACACCTGTGCGATGTTTTGGTGGCACTCAAGCGTTTATCCCATAATATCTGTTAGGTAGTGATCCAAACTCTAGGAAAACCGCCTATTGGGAGAGCGGGGGTCAGGTTTAACGATTCAAACTGGCCAGTGTGCTCTCTGCTTCTGGAACTTCTGTAGGCTTCAATGGAAAGAGCCGCATGCAAGCTCACCCTGCTCTCTTTCTTCTGCTCTCTCTTGATTGCTGCAATCCAATTTGGATTGCTGAACAGGGGGTCACGGGAGACCCTTTCATTTGATAAAGTGGTGGCCCCTTTGGGTGAATATGTCTGCACTTTATAGAAATCGATCAGGAGGCCTCCCTGAAATTTCCACATATATTTTCAAGAAAATGTTTTATGTTTCCCCTGAAATATAAGTGAATCTTCATTCACGGGACATTTAATGCCAGGCCTGATCTACCCAAGACTTCTCCCAAAACCCACCATAAACACCTATTCTGGGGTACATTTGCAAGATCTGTACCCTTTTGAAGTCCGGTTGCAGGACACTCGGTCCAGGACACTCGGCTGCAAAGGCATGTCTTTATTCAACTTTGAAATGCTTTTGCTTATCCAAGTGATTTTCAAGATGTTTCTTTTTTTATTTTTTTTGTGACCTATACTTAACCACGTTTAGTGTTACGTTTTGGTCCATATGTTTTCTCTTTATGTATAGATAAATACGAATTATAAAGAATAATTTTAATTTTCCTACATTTGAAATCCTCTGTTTCTAAAATGGACAAAGATACCACACATATTTGTAAATAAATAAGGTTTACCGTATGTTTTCTTTATGTAGGCATCAATTTATTTTTTCATTTCTTTAGGAGGTTTCAAGGCTTATAAGTTTAAAAACAGTTTTTCTCATTTTCAACAATTTGCAAAAGCTATTTTTTAGGCACTGCTTGAGTTCTGAACAATTAGAACACCCCTATAAATCACACCATTTTAAAAACTACACCCCACCGTGTACTTAAAACACCATTTTGCATTCATTCCTGTGAAACACCTAAATGGTTAACAAAGTGGAGGTGAAATTTGCAAATTATCTTTTTCTTTCAATTATTCCATTTTAATAGAATAATTAGAAAATGTATTTCTGTAGCCGTTGTTAACAGAAAAACACAACTCCATATTTATTACCCAGGTTACAGGTTTCTGAAATTTCCCATGTTTAGTGTGCTACTTGACTCAAACACAGGCCTTACAAATGAAAGAACACTTTGTAGATTTTAAGGCCTCCTTTTTATTAGGATGTTTTTCAGGCATTACTATAGGTTTGCAGGGGTCTTTGTGTGCCGAAGCATAAGAAATACCCCCAAAAAGAACCCCATTTTGGAAACTACACCACTCCAGGAATTGTATCTAGGGATCTAGCTGTCATTTTTACCCCAAAGGAGTTTCAACAAATTTATTAGAATCCAGCTGTAAAAATGGAAAAACATTTTTTTCCAATAATATGTTACTGAAGTGTTTAGACAGTGAATAGACATTCCTTGGGATGTCTATTTACAATCTCTGCACTTCGTTAATGTTTCTGTGATAGTTACAGCAGAGCAAGCGTAATCCCACGAGATTACGCTGTAAATGACAGGTTACAACGAGATTACGCGTCCTCTGCTGTAACTACCACAGAAGCATTAACGAAGTGCAGAGATTGTGAATAGACATCCCGTGGAATGTCTATTCACTGTCTAAACACTTCAGTATCGTTAATGTGTTCGTATAAGGCCAGATTTACACAAGCGTGTGCGTTTTGCGCGCGCAAAAAAGTGGCATTTTGCGCGCACAAAAGGTACTTAACAGCTTCGTGTGTCAGCCGCGTATGATGCGTGGCTGCTTGATTTTTGCGCAGCCGCCATCATTATGACACTGTTTGTATGTTTGTAAACTGAAAAGCACGTGGTGCTTTTCTGGTTTCATTCATACTTTTTACTGCTGTTGCGCGAATCACGCGCGTAACACGGAAGTCCTTCCGCGAGCTGCGCGTGATTTTCACACACCCATTGACTTCAAGGGGTGCATGATGCGCGAACAACACACAAATATCTGAAATGTCGCTGCGTAAAAGTCACGGACTGTCTGAACGGCCCCATTGACTAACATAGTTCCGTACGAGACGCGTGAAAATCATGCGCGTTGCACGGACGTATTACACGTTCGTCTAAATAAGCCCTAAGATAGCACATACTGATCTAAAAGGATCCCTATGCGCTGACTAAATGAATGGAGAGAAGTGCATGATGCTGATTGGTCAGCGTCATACACTCCTCTGTACAACGCCCACTTGGTCAATAGTAAAACACACCCAGTTGTCCATTGAGAAACTCATTAGCATAAAGCTAAAATCGCTAATAACGTGGTGAAAATCGTTTTTTTTTTAAAATAAAAAGCACTGCTGTCATCTACATTATAGCGCCGATCTCCTTATGTAGGAGATAGGGCACTTATAATGTGGTGACAGAGCCTCTTTAAGTATAATGGTCCAGTTAATTTTTTTAAACATAGGGAAGTACATTCAAAGCTGCATGAGCCAGTCACCAGCCTATATCTATGTATGACAGATTTGAAGTGTGTTGGGGTGCTAGAAGTGTAAGGGACACTGTTGAATTAAGGGGTCAGGTTCTGATGACCAATGCAATAGGGGGCAAAGGAAAAGAGGCCGATTAGGGAATGTGATAGGCCTGTTTAAAAATGTGTTTTCAGATCACGCGTAAAACTGTGGATGTTAAGAACTCATTTCATAGTCCGGGGTAGTGCATTCCAGAGGACAGGTGCAGCACGAGAGAAGTCTTAGACGTGAGTGGAAAGTTTGGATTATGGAGGACGTTAATCTAAGATTGTTGGTAGAACATAGAGCACAGTTAGGGTGGCATACAGAGATGAGGAAGGAGCTGTAAAAAGATGCAGCACTGTGGAGGCTTTTGTGAGTAATAAGTTAAGATTGTATTCTAAAGTGAATGGTCAACCAGTGCAATGACTGGTATTGGTGTAGTAGTGGGTCAGATAGATAATCCTGATTGCTGCATTCACGATTAATTGGGGAGGGGAGAGTTTAGTAAGGGGAAGACCAATTCGTGATTAGTTACAGTAGTCATGACAAAAATGAACCCGAGCAACAAAGAGTTTTTCCTTTTTCCAAAGTAAGGATAGAGCAGATTCTGGAGATGTTTTTGAGGTGAAGGTGACCATACCTGCAAGTAATTGAATATAAAGAAATTGAAGGAAAGATCGGAGTCCAACATAATCCCAAGACAGCAGGTGTGCTGCCTAGGAGTTATGGTAGCACCACACACTGAAATGGAGACATCAGCTTTATGTAGGTTAGGAGATGGCGGGAACACAAGGAGCTCCGTTTTTTAAATTTTAGATAGAGAGAGGACCTAATGTCAGAAAACTGACAGTCACTGATGTTTTGTAATAGAGCAGGAGTGATGTCACGGAAAGAGCTATATAATTAGGGGCCATCAGCATAGAGATGATATTGGAAGCCAAATCTGCTTATAGTTTGTCCAGCAGGGGCTGTGTAGAAAGAAAATAGGAGAGGACCTAGGCCTGAACCACGAGGAACCCCAACAGCAGGGGGAAGAAGTAGAACCAGAAAATAATACACTAAATGAGTGGTCAGAGCGATAGGAAGAAAACCAAGAGAGAGCCATATCCTTAAGACCGATGGAGTGGAAGAGATTGTGTATGAGTTGATGGTGTACAGTTTCTAAGACTGCAGAGCGATCCAGAAGAATCAATACAGAGTAGTTGCCATTAGAGTGTAGAGGATGGAAACCAGATTGTAAGGGGTCAAGAAGAGCGTTAGCAGAGAGATAGTGATATATTTATATGTAGAACAAGTGTTTCAGGAGTTTAGAGTTGAAGGGGAGAATACAGGCAGGTTGGTAGTTAGCCGGCAAGGTCTTCAGGACTGAGATCTGAGATAGGCGTCTGCATTTTAGGACTAAGGAGGGATTGAAAAGTTTTAAAGAGTTGTTTTGGATTGTTACATAGGGTGAACGGCTTTGTTTTAGAAACGCCCAAAAAAAAGATGATAAAAATGAATGAATACATTTTATGTTTCCCAAAATCGTACCATTAAAAAAATACAACTCCTTTTGCAAAATACAAGCCCTCAAATAACTATATAGATGAAAAAAATGAAAAAGAATGCTTAGTTCTTAACTCCTTCTTGCATTTTCATGTACAAGCACGTCATGGGAAGCGTTCCCTTCCCGCATTGTGACGTGTGTGTACGTGACGATGATCGCACCGTCACAGAAGCTGTGCCCGTGCGATTACCACGGGAGCTCGGCTGTGACTGACGGCCGATTGCGGCCGTTTAACGTCTTGGATGCTGCAGTCAATAGCATTCAAGTGGTTTGACAGAGGGAGGGGGCCCCTCTGTCACTCTTTGGCAGCACGCTAACACTAGGCGCCAATATAACATAGGCCTCCAGACCTGCTATGACTATATGCCTATTAGGTCGTGCCAAGGGCATTGCCTAAAAGACTGCCTGTCCATTTTACACGAACAGGCAGTAATGCTTTGGTATAGTGAGTGTACCTAATCATTTTATCAGCGATTATAAAATCGCATTAGGACACCATGGTGGGACTAAAAAAAATAAAAATGAAATACAGCTTATTAAGAAAAAAGTTCACCGTAAAAATAAAATAATTTTTTTCCTTAACGCCCTATGATGTACTATTACGTCACGGGAATTGGCCTGTTAACATGAACTTCTGTACTATTATGGCGTCGTATTAAGGGTATGTTCACACACTTAACAAAAAACGTCTGAAAATACGGAGCTGTTTTCAAGGGAAAACAGCTCCTGATTTTCAGAAGTTTTTTGAGCAACTCGCGTTTTTCACGTGCGTCTTTTGAGCTGTTTTCAATAGTCTATGAAAAACGGCTCCAAAAACATCCCAAGAAGTGTTCTGCACTTCTTTTGACGAGCCGTCATTTTATGCGCCGTATTTAGACAGCGACTCGTAAAATTACACTTCATCTGAACAGAACATCGTAAAACCCATTGCAAGCAATGGGCAGATGTTTGCAAACGTAATGGAGCCGTCTTTTCAGGCGTAATTAGAGGTGTAAAACGACTGGATTACATCTGAAAATAGGCCGTTTGAACATACCCTAACAGGCTCCTGTGTCTATAGACGCAGATTTAGAGCAGTGATAGCTGCTGTCCTGGACAGCAGACTATGACTGCTTAACGCTTAGGGTATGTGCACACGGTAGCAGGCTTTTACGTCTGAAATGACAGACTGTTTTCAGGAGAAAACAGCTGCCTCGTTTCAGACGTAATTGTTCCTCCTCGCATTTTGCGAGGCTTCTCTGACAGCTGTAAATTTTGAGCTGTGCTTCATTGACTTCAATGAAGAACGGTTCAAATTACGTCTGAAAGAAGTGTCCTGCACTTCTTTTGACGAGGCTGTATTTTTACGTGTCGTCGTTTGACAGCTGTCAAACGACGACGCGTAAATGACAGGTGTCTGCACAGTACGTCGGCAAACCCATTCAAATGAATGGGCAGATGTTTGCCGACGTATTGTAGCCTTATTTTCAGACGTAAAACGAGGCATAATACGCCTCGTTTACGTCTGAAAATAGGTCGTGTGAACCCAGCCTTAGGGAGCCATCCCAGCGGTCCCTCAGTGGCGATCATTGCGACATGTCAGTCAATACTTTCTGACCGTCGCCATGTTGGAGGCGGACGATTGGCCACTGCGGGGGGTGGAGTGAAGACAAGTGATTGGCTGCTGTCACGGACAGCAGCCAGTCGGTACACATCGCCGAGGGACCAATCAGACCGGTTCCTTGTTGACGATTGGTTTGACTGTCGTGACAGACAAAGCACACTGGTGGCCATTTTACATTACGATCCCACTCTGCACCCTCGTTGCATTTGCCAAGAGGGAGCAGAGCTTTTGTGTGCTACAGAGCTGCGTTTACATCAAACACTAAAAGCTACTACCCTCATCCTCCATTTACCCTCTGATCAATCTACCCCTAATGATCAATTTCACTGTACTGTGCTATCCTTTTTGTTGCTGCAGTTGATAAGTAACTGAATAAGGATTCGTTCACGTCTGCATCAGGGCTCCATTCCGTCGGAGCTTTCCGTCAGAACCTAGCCCCGACTGACCCAAACTGTAACCATAGGTTTCCGTTCTGTCATTTTGACGGGATGAATACCGTAGTCGACTACGGAATTCATCCCATCAAAATGACGGAACCCTTGCACAACGGAGACAAACTGAGACCATTGGCACCAGATCCGCCACCATTGAAATCAATGGTGATGGAAACGGAAACCTATGGTTTCAGTTTGTCAGTCAAGGCTCCGTTCGGAATTATACTACTAGAAGTTTTTTGTAATAAAAATTTGTTTTTCTGGTTACACATTCTATTTATTACACGTGTTGAAGCACATCTCACATTCCCACAACACACCTATCTGATAAAGAGCATAATGGCCTGTAGCGTATTTACGGCTGAGGAGACACATGCCATTATTACTATGGACAGCAAGTCTGAAACTGAAGTAGAAACATTCTGTAACGTCCGCGGTCGCAGACCGCAGACTCCTATACAGCAGACGTCTTCCTCCCCAGAGATGCCAGCACATGCGGCCGTCCTGTCCTGCAGTGACCCCTAGGGTGTGCGCTCAAGCTCATTCCTGGCATTAATGGGCCAGAGCGCACACGTGTTTTACATTGACTGATTGCTCCCTATGATCACCATGCACTATAAGAAGGGCCTTGCCCCTTCATTGCCTGAGCATCGTTGTGTTTACCCATGTTAGTCTTTGCAAATGGACCCTTAGTGTTTTCCAGTTCCCAGTGTTCCCGTTCCCGCTACCTGTATCCTGTATCCCGTGCTACCTTATTTCTGTGACGTAGAGAGTTGGAGTCGTGTTGTGTCGTATACTACGCCTGCTGTATTTCACCGCGCCTGGTGTCTGCCTGCTTCCAAGGTCCCACCCGAGCCTGCCTTCGCTACTGTCTGTATTGCCACAGGTACTCTTATTCGAACTATTGACTTTGCCTTGGTATCCTGTTTGGCCAGCTGCTATCCCGCTACGGCGGTACGGCCCAGTGGGTCCACACACCCATCGTGACACCCTCTTCTACCTGTCCTCTGCCTCATCAAGTGAGGATGAGGAACCACCTAAATATCGCCCCCGGACGTCTGTTACACCAGCCGCCGAGAGCAATGACATCATGTGGACCCCAAACTCCGAGAACTATGAGCCCCAGGTCCCTGGATTTACTGGCACCCCAGGGTTTCCATTTCACATGCCAGGGTTACAGGAAGTAGACTTTTTACAATTTTTCATAGCTTCTGAGAAACACATGTGCGGTCTAAATGCTCACTACACCCCTAGAGGAATTCTTTGAGGAGTGTAGTTTCCAAAATGAGGTCACTTCACTACTGTACTAGTACTTCAGGGCCTCTTCAAAGAAGAACCATTCCAGCAAAATTTGTGCTACAAATTGTGCTCCTTCCCTTCTGAGCCCTTGAGTATACCCAGGCATTAGATAATAGCCACATGTGGGGTTTTGCCGTACCGGAGAGAACCTGAAAAACTATTTATGGTGCGAGTGTTTCCGATAACATAAGCTAGGCACAACATATTGGGCACTAAAATGGCATAATTGTAAAAAAATAATTTTTTCCATGCTTTTCATCAAATTCTGTAAAGCTGCTGTGGGGTCAAAATGATCAATAAACGCCTAGATAAATGCCTTAATTGGTGTAGTTTTCAAAATGGGGTCTCTTCTGGGTTTCCACTGTACTGGCACCTCAAGGGCTCTGCAAACACAACATGGCGCTTGAACATTATTCCAGCAAAATCTGTGCTCAAAATCCAAATGGTGCTCCTTCCCTTCTGAGCCCCATAATGTGCCTATACAGAAGTTTACGACCACATATTTGGCATTGTCGTATTCAGGAGAAATTACGTAACAAATTGTGGGGTGCTTTTTCTCATATTACCCGTTATATTAATGAAAAATTTGGGGCTAAACCTATGGCTGGGCGACTATTCAAATAAATTCAATTAATTCGCCCTCAAGGCCTCTGACAATTCTGTTTTTTAACAGAATTGTTACAGAGGCTCTATCCCCACATTATAAGTGTCCTATCTCCTACATATGGAGATCGGCGCTATAATGTAGATGACGGCAGTGCTTTTTATTTAAAAAAATGATCTATTTTCACCACGTTATTAGCGATTTTAGCTTTATGCTAATTGACAAAGTGGGCGTTGTACAGAGAAGTGTATGACGCTGACCAATCAGCGTCATGCACTTCTCTCCATTCATTTAGTCAGCGCATAGGGATCCTTTTAGATCAGTATGTGCTGTCTTACACGAACACATTAACGATACTGAAGTGTTTAGACAGTGAATAGTCTATTCACAATCTCTGCACTTCGTTAATGTTTCTGTGGTAGTTACAGCACAGCAAGCGTATTCTCGTTGTAACCTGTCATTTACAGCGTAATCTCGCGGGATCACGCTTGATCTGCTGTAACTACCACAGAAACATTAACGAAGTGCCGTGATTGTGAATAGACATCCCGTGGAATGTCTATTCACTGTCTAAACACTTCAGTATCGTTAACGTGTTCGTATAAGACCGCACATACTGATCAAAAAGGATCTCTAAGTGCTGAGGAAATGAATGGAGAAAAGTGCATGACGCTGATTGGTCAGCGTCATACACTTCTCTGTACAACGCCCACTTAGTCAATAGTAAAACACACCCAGTTGTCCGTTGAGAAACTCATTAGCATAAAGCTAAAATCGCTAATAACGTGGTGAAAATAGATTGTTTTTTTAATAAAAAGCACTGCTGTCACCTACATTATAGCGCCGATCTCCTTATGTAGGAGATAGGGCACTTATAATGTGGTGACAGAGTCTCTTTAACTAAAAAAATTTAGTGGCGCTGTGCTGTAGGAGGAAGCTCCGCTCCACTGCCTCGTCACTGCCTGGTCTGCCCCGTCTGACAAGCTGCACCCCATTCTGTCTCTGCTTCCCCACGGAACTGCTGTTCTGTAGTGAACAAAATGATACAATACAGAACAGCAGTTCCGTGGGGAAGCAGAGACTGATAGTATATAGCCACACAGCCCTGTAGATACTACCCCTCCTTGTAGATAGCACCCCCCTTGCGGATCACGGCAGCACCCTTCTTGCGGATCGCAGCCCCACCCCCCTTGCGGATCGCGGCATCACCCCCCCTTGTGGATCGCGGCACCCCCCCCCCTTCCTTGCGGATTGCGGCACCCCCCCCCCCCCCCCGGCATTATGCGGCATTATCTACATGGGCACACTGGTGTTTTCAGGGGATAGGGACAAAAAAAAACCTTGAACATGGAAATCCATTTGGAGACATTGATGCAAAATGGACACGAAAAACAAAGATGTGAAAAAAAATGAAGCCAACATAAATTAGACATATGGTAAATGTTAATTATTAACTATTTTGTGTCATAAAAGCAGAGAAATTCAGATTTTGAAAATAGCTAATTTTTCCAAATTGTCTTTAAAAAAAAAAAGCATTTTGACTACAATTTATCACTAACATAGTACAATGTGTGAAGAAAAAAGAATCTCACAATCACTTAGATTAGGTTATTACCCCATAAAGTCAGGTTTGAAGAATGGGGCTAGTCCTGAAAGTGCCAACTAGTCCACGTCCTTAAGGGGTTAAGAAGTGGTTTTATTTTGAACAATGTGTAAAAAAAAATAAAAATTTAAAATACACATATATATTATCGCCGTGAACGTAACAACCTGAACAATGAAGTTCACATGTTATTTAAATCGCATGGTAAACGCTGTACAAAAAATACAAAACGCTAAAAACACAACAAAATTTGTTTCCATTACCCCCCAAAAAATATAAGTTAATCAATAAGTCTTATGCACCTCAAAAATATTACCAATGAAATCTACACCTCATTCCACACAAAAATAAGCCCAAATTCAAAAGTTGTGAGGCATACCCTTTTTTTTATTATTTGTTTTATTGTGCAAAAGTAGTAAAACATAAAAAAAACTATACATATCTGGTATCGCCGTAATCGTACCAACCCATAGAATAAAGGGAACATTTTATTTACACAGTGTAGTGAACAGTGTAAATTTAAAACGCGAAAAACCATGCTGGAATAACTGCGTTTTTCAATTCCTTCACCCCAGAAAATAAATAACCGTTAATTAATGTATTATATGTTACCCAAAAAAATAAACCTCATCTCGAAAAAAGGCAAGTTGACGGAAAAAATAGTTATGCATTGCGACAATGAAAAAACGAAAAAGAATACCTGCTCATTAAGGCCAAAATAGGCCTGGTTATTAGGGGTTAAAGCGTACCTAACTTTTCAAGTGACTTTTAGATTAGCTGTCATATTTGTGTACATGAGGAATAGCACTATTTCTGGCCATTTTCTGCGTATTTTAGCGGTTTTCCCCTCTGCAGGCTCTTTCTCTAATTCTCAATTTTATCCTCCTATCTATCTATCTATCTATCTATCTATCTATCTATCTATCTATCTATCTATCTATCCCGTATGTATAGCGGTGCAGCAGCATGGAGGAAATTATGAAGCAGTAATGAGCAGTATAGCTGAGAATCCAGCACTTGGGTGAGTTCTAAATCTTACCAGCAGCTGCAGAACATCTGTCTGTCTTTCTTTTCCTGTTCATCTCTCCTGCTCTTTCACCCTCTCTCCATAGACTTCTATGGGCAGTGTGTCTTTGTCTTTCTCCCTGCTCCCTCCTTCTTCTCCCCACCCCCTCTCCGTTTTTAGGACGTGCTGGTAGTTGACTGGAGAAAGTGGGCATGCGTCCCTTTATCTGTCTCCTCTTCTCTGTAACTGAGATGGATTTTGCTTGACAACATAGGGTGGACAGCAGATTACAGGAAGGGAGACACCTAGTGGCAGTAACTTCACACAATTTGCATGGATAAAACAACTAAATTTTAACAGTAAGTAAATAACAAAGTTGATCTAGATCAGGTATAGTATTCGATTAGCATACGTTGTTTGAAAAGTTAGTGCCAATCTAAGGCCTAAAAAGTCCTGGTTGTTAAGATGTTAAAATAATATTATTATTTTTTGCGTTAGTTCTTAAAATGAAATACATTCGTGTGTCTACTTCATGGCTTTCTAGGATAATGTTTTACCTCTCCTTTGCCTAAAAGTATTATCTGATTCCCCGCCAAGATCTTATTTTTTTCTTTTTCAGTTATGGGTATTTGCTATAGAGACGAACTCATTTTACTTTGAACTATACTTGGCACATCCTCATTTTTGCTAAGGAAAGTTTAAAGTATAATGGAAAGTTAATTGAAGTACACTTCTAAGTAGACCTTAAGCCCCTGTTCACAAAGTATATTTTCAGGCGTAATTCAGAGCGCAAATTTACACTCTGAAATATACTCTGAGAAACACTTTCAAATACGCCTACAAACTGCTTTCCATTGGAAAATACATTGTGTAGTTCATATGTGTAGTTCATGAGGTCTATTTCTCCGCTTCTGAATTAAGAAACGGCTTGTAAAAATACGCTTTGTAAAAAAAAAAAAAAAAGAAATGACCTGTCACTTCTTGAAGCGTTTTACAAGCTTATTTTTTCAGTTTCGCAAAACTATTCTTAGATCCCTCGGTATGTTGGGCCGCGGCTAAAGCGGTCATGAGAGGTCGGCTGCTAGCATATGTGAGTACGTACAAAAAGAAGGTGGCCCGGCATTACGAGGAGGCTAGTTTATGCCTCAGATCTACTTACACTACTTACCTGACTTCCCATTTAGATTCGGATAGGACTGTTTGGAATGCGGCTAGACAGGAATTTGAAATTTGGTTGGACAGGAGGGAAAAGATCTATAGAGCACACTGTGAACCGGAATTATTTCAGTACGGAAACAAGTCGGGCAAGCTCTTGGCAAGATTGGCCAAGGGAAGGATCCCGACCTCGCATGTTACAGCTGTAAGAGACAACGAGGGCAGAATTCAGAGGGGACCGCAGGAGATCAACTCAATATTATGCATCTTTTAGGCTTTATTCAGACGAACGGGAAAAACGTCCGTGCAACGCGCGTGATTTGCACGCGCGTTGCACGGACCTATATGTGTCTATGGGGCCGTGCAGACATGTCCGTGATTTTTCCTCAGCGTGAGTCCGCTGAAAAAAAGTCACGACATGTCCGTTCTTTCGGCGTTTTGCACGCATCACGCACCCATTGAAGTCAATGGGTGCGTGAAAACCACGCATGCCGCACGGAAGCACTTCCGTGCGAACTGCGTAATTCGCGCAAGAGCTGTCAAAAGGATGAATGTAAACCGAAAAGCACCACGTGCTTTTCTGTTTACAAACATCCAAATGGAGTGTCTTTGAGAAGAGCGAACCCGGACAACGGAACCGAACTTCACCGGGTTCGGCCGAACTCGTTTTGGCCGAACCCGGCAAAAAAATTTCCGGTACGCGACGTCAGGAGATAGTCACTGTCCAGGGTGCTGAAAGAGTTAAACTGTTTCAGCACCCTGGACAGTGACTTCCGATCCCAATATACATGAACGTGTAAAAAAAAAAGAAGTTCTGACTTACCGATAACTCCCGGCTTCTTCCTCCAGTCTGACCTCCCGGGATGACAATTCAGTCCAAGTGACAGCTGCAGCCAATCACAGGCCAAGCACAGGCTGCAGCAGTCACATGGACTGCCGCGTCATCCAGGGAGGTGGGGCCAGATGTCAAGAGAGGCGCGTCACCAAGGCAACAACCGGGAAGTTCCCGGTAAGTACAAACCTCTTTTTTTTTTTTTTTTTTAACAGGTTGCTCGATATGGTGATCGGAATTCACTGTCGAGGGTGCTGAAAGAGTTACTGCCGATCAGTTAACTCTTTCAGCACCCTGGACAGTGACTGACGTCGGCTAGCCTCATCTCTATGATGGCGGCTACGCGAAAATCACGCAGGCCGCGCATCATACACGGATAACACACGGAGCTGTCAAGTGGTTTTTGCGCGCGCAAAACGCCGCGATTTTGCATCCGCAAAACCGCCACGCTCGTGTGAATCCAGCCTTACAAAGAGCTATATACAGATGAGGACTCCGATACGCAGGGAGGGGAGGCTTTTCTTGACTCTCTTACATTAGAACAGTTAGACCAACTCAATACGGCTGTCTCGCTAGAGGAAGTTAGTAGGGTCATAAAAAAATCTGCATCTCTGGAGCCAGATGGGTTCATGGGGGAATTTTACAAAGTTGGAATGGATCAGGTTGCCCCTGCATTACTGGATTATTATAACGTGATATTGAATACTGGCACATTACAGGCAGGGTCTAACGTAGCTTACATGATAGTCCTGCCCAAACCAGGGAAAGACCTCTTGAATCCAGGCTCCTATAGACCACTTACTTTGTTTGCGGATGATATTCAGATTTTTATGTCCCACCCCAAAGGTCAATTACGTTGTCTCTTAGATAAAATCAACGCTTTTGGACTGTTTTCAGGGTATAAGATTAATATCTCGAAGAGTGAGTTGTTGGAATTAGATCACCCACATTCAAATGAATATTGGTCCAGACTTGGGATTCCTATATAAACAGACGCTCATTATATCACATACCTGGGCATAAAAATTGGGAGGACGCCGGACACCCTCTATGCTTTAAATGACAACCCTCTTATATCTAAGATTTCACAAGAACTTCAAAAATGGCATCACCTCCCACTTACAATTTTGGGTCGATGTCATTTAGTGAAAATTATGAGCTTCCCGAAACTCCTCTATCATTTACAAACTCTCCCTATTTTGTTGAAACATGCAGACACGTGGCGGCTGCATGCAGCCTTCTCACGGTTTAGTGAATGAGAATGAGTTTCCCAACCTTTAGAGGCTCGAGGCACCCCAGGAAAAAAAAATAATTCACAGGGCACCCCTACCAAAAATTGTTGCAAAAAAATTGTTAAAAACAACCACTACACTCTTAGGCTATGTTCACACGGAGTATTTTGGGGGAGGAATATCTGCCTCAAAGCTCCAAACGGAATTTTGAGGCAGATATTCCTCCCCCAAAATACTCCGTGTGAATAGCAATTATCGCGCCGTTTTTCGCCCGCGGCCATTGAGCGCCGCGGGCATAAAACACGCTTTCTCCTGCCTCCCATTGAAGTCAATGGGAGGTCGGACGCGGAAGCGCCCGAAGATAGGGCATGTCGCTTCTTTTTCCCGCGAGGCAGTTTTACTGCTCGCGGGAAAAAGACGCCGACGCCTCCCATTGAAATCAATGGGAGGCGTTCTCGGGCCGTTTCTGCCGAGTTTTGCGACGCGGTTTCCGCGTCAATAAACTCGGCAAAAGACCCCGTGTGAACATAGCCTTAGGGTGTGTTCACACAAAGTTTTTTTGAAAGGCAGAAACTAAAAATCTGCCTCCAAATTCCTTTAGGTATTTTGAGGCAGATTTTGAATTGACAGCGTTATTCGACTTTTTTTTTTTTTCCTCTGTGTTTTTTGCCCACATTTTTTTTTAAGCCGTTGAAGCGAATGCAAAAACCGCAGACAAAAAAGAACCAAACGAGCGCCGCATGTTTTTTCTGCCTCCTATTAATTTCAATGGGAGGTCAGAGGCGGAAACTACTCGGAGACCATCAGCCCTCCACTCACAGTAATAACCATCAGCCCCCCACTCACAGTAAAATGACCATCAGCTCCCCACTCACAGTAAAATGACCATCAGCCCCCAACTCACAGTAATGACCATCGGCCCCCCACTCACAGTAAAATGACCATCAGCCCCCCACTCACAGTAAAATGACCATCAGCCACCCACTCACAGTAATGACCATCAGCCCCCCACTCACAGTATATTGACCATCAGCCCCCCACTCACAGTAAAATGACCATCAGCCCCCCACTCACAGTAAAATGACCATCAGCCCCCCACTCACAGTAAAATGACCATCAGCCCCCCACTCACAGTAAAATGACCATCAGCCCCCCACTCACAGTAAAATGACCATCAGCCCCCCACTCACAGTAAAATGACCATCAGCCCCCCACTCACAGTAAAATGAACATCAGCCCCCCACTCACAGTAAAATGACCATCAGCCCCCCACTTACAGTAAAATGACCATCAGCCGCCACTCACAGTAATGACCATCAGCCCCCCACTCACAGTAAAATGACCATCAGCCCCCCACTCACAGTAATGACCATCAGCCCCCCACTCACAGTAATGACCATCAGCCCCCCACTCACAGTAATGACCATCAGCCCCCCACTCACAGTAAAATGACCATCAGCCCCCCACTCACAGTAAAATGACCATCAGCCCCCCACTCACAGTAAAATGACCATCAGCCCCCCACTCACAGTATAATGACCCATCAATAAAGAGACCATAACCCCCTTCTAGTAAAGTCACTATCAGCCTCAGTCCCCCCCAGTAAAATTACCATCAGCCCCCTCCAGTAAAGCCACCATCAGCCTCATCCCCCCCCCCCACCCCGATGAAGTGACCATCTGCCCCTCTAGTAAAGTGACCATCACAGAGAGAAAGTGTGCTTACTCCTGGGGAAGGAATAAATAAGGAGGTATAAGAACAACACCCAGCATGTCCAGGCTATTATGTGATATCAGTGGACATTACAGGGAGAAGGTATAAGAGAGAACTACAACTCCCAGCATGTCCAGACTTATTATGTGATAGAGGACATTACAGGGAGGAGGTATAAGAGGAGAGGACTACAACTACCAGCATGTGCAGGACGTTATTATGGGATATCAGAGGACATTACAGGGAGGAGGTATGAGGAGAGAACTACAACTCCCAGCATGTCCAGGACGTTATTATGGGATATCAGAGGACATTACAGAGAGAAGGTATAAGAGGAGAGGACTACAACTTCTGGCATTCCCCTGGCTCCATTTCTCAAACAACTGCTAAAAAACTAAAGAAAAAAAAAGACTTACCCTGCACAACGTTAATGGCTCCTCTCCCTCCATCAGGCTTCTAGTGGGAAGCAGTGGGCGTTACTCGCAACAGACGTCTGCGCGTCACGTCTGCTACAACGTCAGGGGCGGAGCTTTTTTTTTTTTTGTTGCAGTGGATGAACGGAGTGCCGCGGCTTCCCTGGGACGGTTCCCGGTTGGGAACCACTGATCTAAACTGATGTATTGCAGGGTAGAAGGGGGGGATAATTTTTTTTTTAAAAACGACGTGGGGTCTCCCCCACTTTTATAACCAGCCAGATACAACACAGCAGCAGCAGCCTAGCATTACAAGGGTGGGAAGGTCCACTGTTTTTGGCCCTTCCCAGCCTCATAATACCAGCCTGCGGCCGCCCCAGAGCCCGACCATCACAACAGATGGTCGGGTACTGGATCGTACCCAGCTCTTCCCGGCACCCCTGGTGGTGGTGGGTACCGGGGTAATAATGGTGGTTAGTGTTAGCCTCTGTACTGGCTAACACTAAGCCTCGCCTTAGTAATGGATGTTGTCACTCAGACAGCGGCCATTACTAAAGTGGTAGTACTAAAATTTGAAAAGAAAAGACAAAGATATAGATAAAATATTTTATTGAAATAAAGCACCCCCAACACAACCCTCATTAACCATTTTATTGTAGAGAAAAAAACCGTCATCTAAGGCCTCATGCACACGACCGTATTTTTTCCCACCCGTAAATACTGGCGTAAATACGGGTCCGGTGTCACACGTATTCCACCCGTTTTGCACCAGTATTTACGAACCCGTGCCCGTAAATATGGGTCCAGTGTCACACGTATTCCACCCGTATTTACGAGCACGTTTTTGGCGGCAAAATAGCACTGCACTAATCGGCAGCCCCTTCTCTCTATCAGTGCAGGATAGAGAGAAGGGACAGCCTTTTCTGTAATAAAAGTTAAAGAAATTCATACTTACCCGGCCGTTGTCTTGGTGACGCGTCCCTCTCTTCACATCCAGCCCGACATCCCGGGATGACGCGGCAGTCCATGTGACCGCTGCAGCCTGTGATTGACCTGTGATTGGCTGCAGCGGTCACATGGCCTGAAACGTCATCCAGGACGTCGGGCCGGATGTCGAGAGGGACGCGTCACCAAGGCAACGGGCGGGAGACCGGACTGGAGGAAGCAGGAAGTTGTCGGTAAGTATGAACGTCTTTTATTTTTATTTTTTACAGGTTTATACTGATCGGTAGTCACTGTCCAGGGTGCTGAAAGAGTTACTGCCGATCAGTTAACTCTTTCAGCTCCCTGGACAGTGACTATTTACTGACGTCGCTTAGCAACGCTGCCGTAATAACGGGTGCACACATGTAGCCACCCGTCATTACGAGAGCTCCATAGACTTCTATGGACTGTCCGTGCCGTTATTACGGCCTGAAATAGGACATGTTCTATCTTTTTCAACGGCACGGGCACCTTCCCGTGAGAAAACGGGAAGGCACCCGTCGCCAATAGAAGTCTATGAGCCCGTTATTACGGGTCGTAATTACGACCCGTAATAACGGGAGTTTTTACGGTCGTGTGCATGAGGCCTAAGTAGTCCTCGAAACCGACGTAGTCCAAACACCAAACCTGTAAAAATAAAATAAATAAATAAAACCTGTCGTAGGCTTAGATTCAGTTTAATGTGTGATACTGACTGTTATACCATGTATAGAAGCCTGCCGCGAAGTTCACTTAGATACAGGGCGCCAGCAGACCGTATCATACATGGCCATACAGACATATATACAAACAAACATACATGCAAACATACATACATACATACATACATATATACAAACATACATACATATATATATACACAAGCATGCACATATATACATGCAAATATACATACATGCAAACATAATTACATACATGCACATATATATAAACATACATGCAAACATACATGCAAAAATAAAAACATGCAAACATACATACATACATACATACATGCCAACATACATACATGCAAATATATACATGCAAACATAATTCCATACATGCATATAAACATACATGCAAACAGACATGCAAACATACATGCAAAAATAAATACATGCAAACATACATGCACATATATACATACATACATACATGCCAACATGCAAATATATACATGCAAATATACATACAAACATGCACATATATACATACATGCCAACATACATGCACATATATACATACATGACAACATACATACATACATACATGCAAGCATACATGCACATATACACATACATACATACATGACAACATACATACATGCATAAATAAACTCACCTAAGACGTTCCCACGAAGATTTGAACTGTCCCGTCACTTTTCTTCTTACTGCTCCCAAACAAAATAACAGAGCGGTGGGCGCAGATGACGTAATCACGTGTGCCTGATATGATTACGTCATCTGCGCCACAACGCATTGTTACTATGAATGCGAGCGGCGCCAAGTAGAAGGAAGATGGCAAGTGACGGGACCGTTCAGAGCGCCGTTAGAACGTCTTAGGTGAGTTTATTTTTTTTTAATATACTTTTTGTTGTTCGCCGGGTGCTGATGCAGCCCCGTTGCGGCGGATAAAAAAAATTACATGTAGTGACAGGGTGGGTGATGGAAAAGTGGCTTGCCAAAACGGGGTGAATGTAGTGTAGTGTAGTGTAGGGTAGTGTAGTTGACATTCACGGTAAGTTCGTCTTAATCATGCTTACCATGCCCGCTTGAGACTAACATTCTCCCGATGTTGCTAGAACTACAGTATCTAGCAACATCGGGAGCGCGCACACTGCAGAGCAGAGCAGAGTGGCTTGATTGACATCGAGCCGCTCATGCCCCTTTTTAGAAAAGATAACCAGCACTTGCTGAGTTATCAAGTGTAAAAAAAAAAGGTACTTCGAGAATGAATTTTTTACAATTTTTAACAGCAAATGTTTTAAAATTCATTTCCTGCTTAGAATGTCTAAAAAAAAAAATTTGAGTCAACTTCGGAATAACCCTTTAAGGACAAATATAACTTCACTGATAATAATTTCCCCATAATGCAAATTATGATGTTTTGTAAGACTAGATTGCAATCTTTGCATAAGGAGGCGCAGATACATACCTTTGACAAAATTATGGGTCCCAGGGTGGAAAAAGCCACGATCTTTTCGCTATATAACATTATAAGAAATAGTGTCAAAAAATTAAAACCGATGGACTGTTATAAAGCATGGGAAAAAGCAACGGGTGATCCTGACATAGCGGATGTTATACTGTTATACTAAAAGGGTGGGGGATAGTGCCCAAGGAAATTATAAATGAGTGATGGAGGGAATCTTATTTCAAACTGATGCATCATGCTATCTATGGTTTTAATATTCCAGCTTCCATTTCCAACCCCGATAGGGTCACTGCTTGCCCTAAATGTCACATGGCTAAATCTGATCTGTACCATGTTATCTGGACCTGTCCAGCCACACTAGAGTTTTGGGTGGAAGTGAGTCGATTTGCTGCAACCTTTTAGCTACCATCCTTGCCAATGTCGCCACAGAGCATGTTATTTTATCAGGTACGACCCCCTGATGAGGACACAAATATAATTCCAAGCCGGGTTCCTTAAATAACTCACATTATCTTAATGATGGCAAAGAGATGCGACCCAGGTTTCAATTGTCTAATGTTCTGGTATGACCATGAATGCCTTGTATGATGTAAGTTACTGTGCCTGTTATGAGATTATCTGCATTGTCAATCTGCTGCGTTTTTTTACAACTGACGTCGCTACATTTTGGCATATATTCATTTGTTTTACAATTTTGTTTTGATTGTGTTTGTTAACAAAATGCAAATAAAAAGAATGTTAAAAAAAATATATATATGCTTAAAAAATGCTTTGAAAATCAGCTCCAAAAAGTTCTGAAATTCAGAGGCTGTTTTCTCTTGAAATCAGCCCTGTATTTTTCAGGCTGAACATATGTATTGTGAACATAGCCTGTCTCTTCAGCATGGGCTATGTATATGTATTTTGTATAACCTTGTTTATTCTGCTCTAACATTCCAATGTGAAGTCAGAATACCAGCAGAAAGTACAGGATTATAGTTTGATTGGACTAATTGGGCAGAATTAACTCCACAGCAAATCTTTATATCCTACTACGATTTAAAGTTCCCTGTTAATCTCATAGAGAGGGCATTGAGTGGGCAGCTAACTCCAGTCAATTAAATAAAAAAAGACATATTATTGTCGATTTTAGAATAATTAAAGGACAATGGGGGTAATTTAACTGTTTGAAGGAAGATAAAAATATACATGGCGCACATAGTGCATCATCCTAAAGGATTCCTGAAGATCGGGATAAGGGTGCTTGAGTTGCGCTCACCTGATGACGTTGCACTAGGAGCACAGCGTCATGAAGTGTATATCTGTGTGGCGAGGACTGCAGCCTGGAATTCGTACGGCGATCACTAGCGTTCCTTTACAAAGATAAAGTAGTTGTAAGACCGTTTTCTGGTGTAAGTATGTGCTGCACATAGTGATCTTTCTAGATCATGATGTGCAGAGTAAATGAATGGAGAGAAGTGTATGACGCTGATTGGTCAGCGTCATACACTTCTCTCCACAACGCCCACTTGGTCAAAAGTAAAACCACGCCCACTCGGGCATTAAGAAAGTAATTAGCATAAAACTAAAATCGCTCATAACTTGGTGAAAATAGATTGTTTTTCTAAATAAAAAACACTGCTGTTACCTACATTACAGCGCCAATCTCATTATGTAAGAGATAGGGCACTTATAATGTGGTGACAGAGCCTCTTTAAAGTGGCGCAAATTTATGCTGGCTCGTAGTTTGTGTAGACTTGACTTTCTGGTGCACAGACAACCAGAGACGCACCTAATTCATTAAGAGCCACTGTCCATTTGAACACCACCCCTCATGGGAAAAGTAAAAGAGTTTGACTCTCAAAGCGTATGCTTTTGCAATAAATGAAGGGGCATTTGCCGCCTCAAATGCGTTTAACTTAGGTTCTTTAAAGTCCCTCTGAGGTAGACTGGCACTCTAAATCTGTCACCTGCTCAGCAGCGTCCTCTGAGAGAGGCTGGTGAAACTTTTCTCTTAGAGAGATGGGCTATCCCTGAGCTATCCGGTCTGAAGAGAATTTGCCCAAATTGCATTTTGCCTTTTCCGTTTTGAGAAAGACGATCTGGTGCTTAGGAACCTCATCGGTATGCTGGATATCCAGGCTTTAATAGCCCTAGAGATTGACCCGGCACTCCTATCTATCCCCGGGATGGCTTTCTAAAACTATCTAGTTGACCAAACACTCAAAATCGTAGAATTTAAAATTGCAGATGCAGTTGCTCCATTACTATTCATGCTGACCAAGGCAGAACAGGAAGGCATGGCCCGGGAGTTTCAGGAACAAGCAGGAAGAGGATTTTCTGGGTCACTTTCAACCCTACCAGAGGGACTTCATTTAGGCATGATTCCCCCAGGAGACCACATTCATGTTCCCCACTTCCCAATTAGCAATTAATTCCCAACACTTCTTAAAAACATGGGAATGCATTTCTTTAGACTGTTGGGTCCTAAACATAAGGAATCGTTTTGTTTCATCTTTTTAAAAAGTTCCCCTTTCCAAAAGAGACCACCTTCTACCACATAAAGGTGATACTCGACTCTGTGCTAGAGACCACCCTTGCCCAAATCAAGATTGCTCTGGCAATGGAAGGACAAAAGGGTTGGATAAGTCACATCTTCCCTGTTCTACAGTCAGATGGGTCATCAAGACCAGTTCTAAATATAAGATCCTTGAATTCTTTTTATAAACCCCAAACGATTCCGCATGGAGAGTATTGAAAACTTACGGTTCCTATTAGAAAGGGACATGTTCCTAATAAAGGTAGACCTAAAAAGACATTTCACGCAATCTCTAGAGCTCGCAAACCTCGTCGGCTACTACAGTTCCGATTTAAATGGCAAAATATTTAATTGTAACGTATTGCTGTTTGGCCTTTTGAATGCACCATAAACCTATTCACAGGTAGTGAAGGGAGTAGTACGGTTGACAGGAACCACACGTCTTGTCTACTTAGACCATTTACTCATGTTTCACGTAGATACAGGGAGGCTCATATCTCAGAGACTAACTTCTAGCCCTACTTACAGAAACCGTTTTCTCAGGAAAATCAGTTCTCACTCCTACAAGGTCCCTAACTTTCCTGGGATCTACTCTGGACACTGTGATGCTGATTATAGGAGTCACAGAGGAAAAATTGTTGGAACTAGGGAACCATCTTTCAGGGGTTCTGAAAAATCAGGTAGTCCCCTGAGAGATGGCCAGCCTGATTGCAAAACTAATTGCCATACACTCAGGCTTCCAAACAACCCCAGCCAAATGTCATCAGATGCAATTCTGGCTAAGCGCTCTTCTGAGACCAGGGATCTCTTGGACACCAACAAAATGGAAGGAACAAAGTCCATAAAGCTTTGCATGGAGCTGTACTTGAGAGCCCAATATTTTCCCTGCCACTCCAACAAGATAGCTGATGCTCTGTCATGGGATAAGATGTCTTTATCAATGGTGGCTCTCAAGCACCATCTATTTGCAAATTATAGATCTTTTCAGAACAAGGGAGATCTGTTTGCCTTGGTAACAACAACCCAAACGTCCAGGTTTGTGGCAAGAACATGGTCACAAGTTCATGGAAGGCAGATACTCTGTCCTTTTCCATGGAACCAACTGAAGAAACTATATGCATCAACATTATTACCTTATCTGTGGATTATGTTAGCCAATAAACCTTCCCTAAAAGTTCTGAGGCAGCTTCTGTTCTATTGCAGAAACTGCCTTGGAAGGGAATCACGTGGCCACGGGCACCTTGCGGTGCTTCCTTGTTTCACTTTTCTCTGCAGCATCGGGAGGCCGCCACCTTTGCTCGTTTGCTGTTGCTAGATGGCTGTCCATACTCCTAGAACAAATACCTCAGTTTTCAGACATACAGTTTGCAGGTCATAGATTCCTGTAAAGTCACATTTAATGGATTAGTGGTTCAGCTGCTGCAAATCTTTTAAATGAGATTTGTGTTTTGCTTGAATAAATCAAGAAGAAATTAAACCGTGGGTGATCTTGGCACTTCTAGTGCTGTTTGGAAGAACAGGATAAATTATGCTTGTGAATATTCTGCGTCAGGAAATTCAGAGAAAATATAAGCATCGCTGCAGGTTTGGCAGTCGCCACCATTAGGGAAAGGCTGCCTGGTCAATATAGTGCCTGCAACATGAATACCAGACACATTCTATGACTGCTGAAGGTTACATTCCTTGTGTTAAGTAGCCTATCTATTCTGACATTTCACCTACTGACAAATTGTATTCTAGAATGAACTTCTCATTTAGTATGCTGATTTTGTATCCAACATCCCATGGTAGATTATCTAAATGTTCAATTACAGAAATAATTACCTTCTATTAAGAATACCTTAAGATGAAGTCTCAGCCAAATTGAGCTGTGCACTGAGGTTGGGTGAGTTGTCTTTAACTATCATGTGATGTGTATGACCCAATTCAGAAAGCTTTTAGTGAGCCTTCTGTGTAAATACGCTCACAAGGCCTTGCACAAGACCCATTGTCCCCACATGCTGCAACATCTCTGCTATTCAATAATACTCTGGGAATTATAGTATAGTGGGCTTAATACATCAACATGTTCTAACAAAAAAAAATTACCTTGTTACTATAGCAACCTATCAGAGGTCAGCTTTCATTTCATAAAGGGGTTATCGGAGTTTCTAGAAACCGCGCCACTTCTGTCCATGGGCTGTGTCTGATATTGTTTTTCTTTTAGAAAAATAGACCCACACTTAATAGTGCAATATTTTTACTATTGCCTCATCAGACTAGGGGTTCATCAAGGTTCCTCATCTCCGTTTGTAGTAAGAGACAGTCCGTGGTTTAAAAGACTGAGATCCCAACAAGTCTCTTCTTTTTGTTAAATCTTTATTTTTCATACATTAAAATACAGGGTGGGCCATTTATATGGATACACCTAAATAAAATGGGAATGGTTGGTGATATTAACTTCCTGTTTGTGGCACATTAGTATATGGGAGGGGGGAAAATGTTCAAGCTGGGTGTTGACCATGGCGGCCATTTTGAAGTCGGCCATTTTGTATCCAACTTTCGTTTTTTCAATGGGAAGAGGTTCATGTGACACATCAAACTTATCGAGAATTTCACAAGAAAAACAATGGTGTGCTTGGTTTTAATGTTACTTTATTCTTTCATGAGTTATTTACAAGTTTCTGACCACTTATAAAATGTGTTCAAAGTGCTGCCCATTGTGTTGGATTGTCAATGCAACCTTCTTCTCCCACTCTTCACACACTGATAGCAACATCGCAGAAGAAATGCCTCCCGATCTGACCCCCTTAGACTTTTATCTTTGGGGTCATCTGAAGGCAATTGTCTATGCTGTGAAGATACAAGATGTGCAGCAACTGAAACTACGGATACTGGAAGCCTGTGCTAGCATTTCTTCTGCGGTGTTGCTATCAGTGTGTGAAGAGTGGGAGTGGGAGTTCCTCGGGAGACTGACATGTGGCTATATTGGTAGCCATTTTAAATAAACAAGAAGGAATGGGAGGGTTTACCATGATAAAAATAAGATGGTACGAAAATCACTAAAATTTATAGATTAAAGGCCGTCATAGCATCTAATGTAATTCATATTAGAATGGTCATCATTTTAAAGTAATCCATATTGTTACATAGGTTGAAGAAAGACACAGTTTCTTCAAGTTTAACCTTTCTCAGATCCATTATGCATCATTCATTGATAGATAATTATAACCCTTAATGCCATTCGTCAGTAAATAAGCATCAGCTATTTTTTAAATGGTGACATAGTATCTCCCATTACTATGTCCTGCGGTTGGACATTGCATACTTTACTACTGTAAACTATGACTACTCTAGTAGTAAAGAATCCCTTTTCTATATTCATGTCTGAAACATCTGGAACGTTCTTCCATGCACAATAAATGTCCCCTGGTCCCTTGTAAAGTCCTTGACAAGACAAAATCATGTTCTAGTTCTTTGTATTGACTACACATCTACTATACAAGTTAGTAAGATCAAAAGTCGTCTTATTTTCAAATTAAACCAGCCACATTTTTCTAGCCTTTCAAGTAAGAGAGACCTCTCTTCCCATCTAATAATCTAGTCGCCTGCCTTTGAACCCTCTCTATCGCTACTATATCCTTTTTACAATGTGGAGCCCAAAACTGAATCCTCTATTTTAGATGTTATCCCTTCCCTTTTTACCATTCCTTGGTTGAATTTGATAGACATATGTCTTTCAACTATACTATGTAACTATGTATACGTGTCATTACAAAGGATTTCTAGAGGGCTAATACTACCTTTTTGAATCACAGGTTTTTATCTGTCTTTTTATGCACCCTAAAACCTGATTTGCTTTTGCAGCTGCTGCTTGACATTGAGTACTGCTGCTTGGCTTAATTGTAACCAGAATACCCAGGTAATATTCCTGTGGCCCAGGTGTATTACTTTAAATTTATCAACATTAAAATCTATGTGCAATATTTTTGCCCATGCCAGCTAGGTCTTTCTGTAACGTTTTACAATCAAACTGATTTTTAAGTCTCCTACAAAGTTTTGTGTCATCGTCATGTGAACTACATTAGGGATGCACGGTGCATCGAAACTTCGATACTGTTTCGATACTGTGCATCCCTAAACGGTTTGATACCGCTATTTCCTGTATTTCGATACTGAGCTGCGCAGCCGCACAGCTCAGTATAGTAATACATGAATGTATGGGAGCGCGGCTGCGGCTGTGTAATTCAGCCACAGCCCCGCTCCTGAGTCATGATAAGTTCGCGGGGTCAGGATGATGCGATGCGGCCGGCGCTGCAATGAGCAGCGGCACTGAAGACAGAGCATGGCGAGCGCACTACAAAACACCCCCATGTTCTGTCCTCAGTGCCTGAACCGCCGCTCATTAGTGCAAGGCCGGCCGCATCTCCTCATGCTGACCGCGCGCGCACTTCCTGTCAGGAGCGGGGCAATGGCTGTATTACACAGCCGCAGCCCCGCTCTATAACGGCGGAGATCAGAGAAACCTCTCATCTTCGCCGTTATTCCCCTGAATGCTGCGATCACAGCTGACTGCAGCATTCAGGAGAAAATGAGCAGGGGGGATGCCCCTGGATCACGTCACAGGGAATTCCTGTGACGCGATCGAGGGCCATACCATATATGGGCAGACAGCTCAGGGTCTATTGACGGACCCCAGGGCTGTCTAACCATATTTCTTGTTGTTAGGACATACCCAAGTATGTCCTAACAACAGCCTGTGTGCTATCCGTCCACAGGCTAATGTACTGGGATATATCTGATATATGTCAGTACATTAAAGTTTAAAAAATAAAGTAAAAACAAAGTATTGTTAAATTAAAAAAAAAAATACACATTCACCTTTTTTACAATAAACATTAAAATAAGTCTCAATACATAAAATATACATTCAGTAATGGCGCGCACAACAATTTTTTTGCATCATTTATGATGTGTACGCTGTAAAAAAAATGAAATAAACACGGCTTTCATTCACTTATTAATGTGAGGTACGAGGTGCGATGAATTTACCCTCCATGTTCCTCACATTAATAGTAATTAACCCCATCATGTACCTCGCACATTAACCCATTAAGACTGAGAAACATGATGGGATTAATTACTATTAATGTGAGGCGCGTTCAAAATTCATCACACGTCGCACCTCACATCAGAAAACGGAAGATTTTTTTTTTTTTATTACTGTTGGCAAAAATATCGAAATTGGTATCGAAATCGCAATACTAAACGAAGTATCGGTATCGAAGTCCAAATTGTGGTATCGTGACATCCCCAAACTACATGGTATCCTATAATCCTAGCATCCTAGCTATACTTTAGGAAGAGGGGACAAATTAACATTCAGGGATTGAAAAACTTTGATCTGAATGGCTCAACTGAATCACAAGACAACAGGAAGTGGTGAAGGAGCTGGAGGCATCAGGTACCAAATTTTGTATATCCACCATTAAAGGGATTTTCTAAGTGCAGTAAAAATCTTGCCAATTGGGGAAGGGGGGATTCAGTAAAACAATAAAGGAGCCATTACTGACCAGAAAAATCCCCTGGTGTGAATTCTGCAGCCTATCACTGGCCTCCGCAATCCGGTACCATATACCACTGAGGCCAGTGGTTGGCTGCAACGGTCACATGGGTATATAATAATAATAATAATCTTTATATAGCGGCAACATATTACGCAGTACTTTATAATTTAGAGGGAACATAAATAGATAGTCAGACATTACATAGTGCTAATTTACAATTCAGACCGGAGGATTGAGGATCCTGCTCGCAAGAGCTTACAATCTACGAGGAAATAAGGGAGACACAAAGTGTAAAAGTGTTTGTTCAGTACAATGGTACAGCCATCTTTTATACACATGGGGTGGTACGCATATTGCTGCATGAGCCGATCATCAGCCAGTATCCGTGTATGATGGACATGAAGTGCATTAGGGTGCAAGGATTGTGAGGGAATCTTATTCTGATGACTAATGGGGCCAAGGAAATGAGTCCGATTAGGAAATGCTATAGGCCTGTCTAAAAAGATGTGTTTTCAGGGCACGTTTTAAACTGTAGATATTGGGAATTAATCTGATTGGGGTAGCGCATTCCAGAGGACTGGTGCAGCACGAGGAAAATCTTGGAGACGGGAGTGGGAGGTCCGGATTATGGAGGATTTTAATCTAAGGTCGGTGGCAGAACGTACAGTGTGAGTAGGGTGGTAGACAGAGATGAGGGAGGGGATGTAAGGAGGTGCAGCACTCCGGAGAGCTTTGTGGGTGAGAGTAATAAAGTGGAATTTAATTCTGAAGGGGATGGGCAACCAGTGTAGTGATTGGCACAGGGTAGAGGCATTGGTGTAGCGGTTGGTCCGAACGATGAGCCTGGCTGCTGCATTGAGAATGGTTTGAACAGGGGAGAGTTTGGTGAATGGAAGAATGATTAGTAATGAGTTACAGTAGTCCAGACGAGAGTGAATCAGAGCAACAATAAGGCCACATGCACACGACCGTAGCCGTGTGCATGGCCGTGAATTTCAGGACAGAGGGCTGCGGAGTGTCAACCGCGGGCCGTACACATGACCGCGTGCATCAGTTTCTATGAGCCTGGACCGCAAAACACGGCCGTAATAAGACATGTCCGTTCTTTTTGCGGTCCAGGCTCCTGGGCCATGAGCGGACTCTGGAAACCACGGTAGTGTGCATGAGCCTATTGAAATGAATGGGACCACAATTCACCCGCAGATTTGCAGGTGAATTGCGTCCGCGAAAACACGTTTGTGTGCATGGGGCCTAACAGTTTTGGCTGTTTCCTCAGTAAGCTGAAAATGACAGGAGCATGTAAGTAATTGAATGTGAGGAGTAAAGGTAATATTGGAGTCAAAACTAACCCCGAGGCAGCGGGCGTGCTGCCTAGGAGTTATGGTAGTGCCACACACTGAGATGGCGACATCAGATTTAGGTAGGTTAGTAGACGGAGGAAACACAAGAAGCTCCGTTTTAGAAAGATATATGGGCATGTCATCACTGCAGCACGGTCAACAAAAAGCGGTGGGGAGTTCCAGAGCAGCTGCCCTGGTACACCAGGGGATTTGTCAGGTGAGTATTGGCGCTATTGTTTTATGTAATTTTCCCCATTGGAAAACCCTCTGAAAGACTGTCTTGCAAGAAAGAAGTCTTTACTCCAAGACTAGCACAAACATGCAAAACTAAAGTTTGCAGGTGTTGACCAGACCTAGGATTTTGGAGTAGTGTTCTCTGGTAAGATTAAATAAAAATTAAACTTTTTGGTCATAACTGTTCTCTGGTAAGTTTA